>NW_026712258.1:10658958-11300815 GCF_030504385.1 Musca domestica
TATTCAAATAAAAAATGGATAACGGAGAACTGAATTATAGTTTTATTTAACGAAATAAATTACAACTTTGTGTTGTTTATTATTTTAAACATAAAATGTAGTTGCCATTGTGAAAATATACAGTGACTACTATTTACTTTTCCAAAAAGCTTGCCACATCTCCGTAAAAAATCATTTATTTAAACGGAAAGATGTAATAACGAAAACCCGATAATGTGAACTTTATTTTCTACTTTTTCTAAAGTAAGGGATAACAAAACCGAACTATATAGAAAAGATATAAAAAAGGGGCTAATTGTTAAAAATCTAGGTCTTCTGCAATTTTCTTTGAAAATTCATCAAAAATTTTGGAAAACCCCACATATCTTTCAACACTGTTTTTTCATCAGCTGTTTGAAAGTGTCATGCTGTTGACACGATTTTGACAATTTTGTGTTGCTACTTTTCCGTTTACGTACTTTTTCAGCTATTTTTTTCTGGGAGAAATTTTTTGATAGTTTGCTATTTTTGCTACTTTGACCACTAAAACAAATACGCGAACAGAGCTTATATGTGTACAGTGTTGTTAGAATTTCATCTCCGGATTAAATTGATGTTTACATCTTGATTTGACCATCTTAATGTCAAAAATCAGAGTTAACATTTTAAACTCTGTGTAGCGTAAATGTCAAATAGTCGCCAAAAATTTTAGAAGGAATGCGAGCTATATTGATTAGAAAAGTGGTGCCTATTTTATCCAGCATTATATGCTACAAACACACAAATACTAATAAAGAGACTAAAAAACTGCATGAAATACCAGACTAAACCAGACAAAAACATTACTTCTTACGTCGATCCTCAAACCAGTTATATTTGGTTAATTATTGAATGCATGCATTTTCCTTATCCCATATGTATTTTGGGAAAAGAAATAATTTCACCATGTTGACTTAATACGTGATGTTAATAGACGATAAACGTCGTTCTTGTTGATATAATATTGATAATACAGCTGACTAATAAACGAAATTGATGATAAACAAAATAATAATAAATGTACTTATTAGCGAACTACATAACACATACATATAATTGAGATTAAACTGTTAATGGGAATTCCCGACATGATAATATCAACTATTCAAAATCTCTGGGTCAATTAAACTTTTTTGCGTTAATTTACTCTTTCAAGTTGAGCTTATAATGACCTAATAAGATGACATTGAAAATTGGAATCTAGCAACGCATTTTCCCTTATTATTTGCAAGTATAAAATGTCTACATGTCATATTTCATAATGTCAAGTGTAAACGCAGGCCATTAAGTATGTCGGTGATTATTGCCCTATACTCTATGGAATCTGTTCAGCTTTCCTGTATATTTTCTTGACATTATCACAATTTATTTATATAGAACACACATGAACCCCCAAATGTCGAAAAACATATGTTAAGTCCATGATTTGTTTTTATGTTTTTGAATATTTATTTCTTGTCTGGCATGGGGTTTATCAAGATTTTGGACTACTGCAAACAATGTCTTTAAACAATTTTGCTGCAAGAAAGAAAACATAAAATTAAAATTTATGATATTAACATTTGTTGTATACTCTGCTAATAATGAAGCACAGTCATAAAAATAATATTTATTATTATCAACATTAATATATACAACTGCTACTAGAAGTTCTCAGGTGTTTTATGTGGATCATATGTCAAACTAAAGAAAGGTTGGACATAAATTTTGACACGCGTCAACAAACGATTCTGCATTATTCAATGTACAAGAACTTGGTTTTGTTCCCTTACTTTTCAAATTAGTAAAAGTTGCAAAATTGTAGTGTGTAAACATGGTTATACCTAGAAATATGTTGTTAACTTGTGTAAGGAAACACATATCGAGTAAAAAGGTGCAGAAGCTTAAAGGTGAGAATACATAAAAAGCTTTTTTGGCTGGCTTCTTCGAAAAAAAAAAACGAAGGAGCTTGGGTCCAAAATCGAACTAAGTCAATCTAAAACTTCTTTGGCCCTCTACGAAGAAGCCAGCCGATGACTTAAGCCAGTCAAAAAAGCCTTTTCTGTATTCTCACCTTAAGACCCTTGAACTTATAGGAACTGAACTTGATCACATCAGAAGTGTACATTATAATCAATGTTGGCCTTTCTTTGACAAAACCATGTTGATAAGATCACTGATTTGACACTAAAGGCTAACATAAGCAGATCAATGTTTATATCGTGATTTCGGCGTGAAAATACAACACTGTTTGCCACTTGTAACTGATAACAGTGTTGTATTTTCATTATTTATTCTAGCCAAAGTCACGATTTATGCTTCGATCTGGTCTAGTCTTAAGAGTTCAAAATGTTTTTATTGCTCTTAATTCTTGAATTCCCTTAAAATATTTCACTTAGTAATATCCAGCAAATTCGATGCGCTCTCTTTTACTGGATTTTTGAGTAGTAAAATTTGGGAAAAAAATTGCCAAATATCGAGCATACAGAAACATCAATTGTTTTCTGCATGGTACTATAAATAAGGTAAAGTAAAGCTACCAGCTGGCCACCAATTTTCTTGAGTGTGGCCGACTTAACGTTTCAAAAATGAGAATAAATATCAAAGAAATTAGAATAACTTGTGGCATATAATTTTGAATAATCCTGACAGGAAGCGGGCATAGGCTCAGGGCTGTATTTCTACTGTAGTTTTACGAAGATGTTCTACCTCCTTATTGTACCACGGTTTCATGACATTCGCAGCATTGAACTCAGTGTTGCCACCAAGGAGAATACAAATACACACATTTAGGGAAAAATTACACATGTACGAGTTAAACACAAAATCGGATGAAACATGTATATGGGATATATCTGAAACGATTTTCATCAAATTTGACACGCTTTCTTCTATTTCTGCTGAATTCGGTCGTATGCCAAAATTCATTCAATTCGGGCCAATACTACCCACTTGATGCACAATAATCTTGAAATCGGATAAGGATATATATGGGAACTATATTCAAATCTCAACCTATTTGGATGAAATTCGGCAATGGTATTGCTGAGCTTCACAGAATGTCGTTGTTACGGATTGTGTATTACGACTGTGGAGGCACTATATATGGGAGCTATAGCTATATCTGAACCGATTTTCACCAAATTTTACATATATGCTTCTAGGCTCCGTCGGACGGACGGTCCTAGGGACATGCATAAATCGACTCAGAATGTGATTTTATGCAGATCATCAAAAGGATCTATTGGTCAATCTCGCTTCCTTCTCTATGTTACAAACAAATGCACAGACAAAATACCCTAACCACAGGTGGTGTATGATTTAATTACCCATAAAAAATAATAAGTAATTACACAAAAGGTGGTAACACTGATAGAATCTCATCTATTAACAGGTACTTCTGCACTAAATTTTCTCTCCATTTCATATCCTCGTCATATTAACGAATCCCTTGTCGGCCGTAGCAGGTAATCGTTGGTGTTTTTGTTGTCGAGTGTACGTGACTTATGGCACAACTGAAATTGTATTTGATATTTCTTCCTTTTGGGTATTTATATTAAATTTAATTAAATATGGGTCAACATAGACCGATAAATACCAAAAATTATGCTGAACCCATTCCAATTTACATTCATAAAGAAATCACTATTAATTAACAAAGAATTAAAAAAGAACAACAATGCATATTGATAACAAGATGCTAGTTAAACGCAAATTCACTCCAACAGCTGTTCACGTTCTCCATACCCAGAAGAAAGATAAAACTCTAAGAATAAACTCTGTTCGTGTGGGTCATTTGTGAATGAAAGAGAAGTGGGAGATTATGATAACCATACATATGTTTGTCAAAGAGCAAAATAAAGTATATCTAGATTCTAGAATAACACAAACTCAATGGAAACATGTAATTATTATTTTCATATGTACATCTCAATTCCATGAGGGATTTTTTGGAAAACAGAATTTTAAAGTGATCTCCAAAAATAACAAACTGTCATATGTCTCATTTTTAAAGGAAATTAATTGTTTTCTTTCCAAATAACATTCCTGACCTCGTTCAAATAGAAAATTCCACTGTAAATGCATGGAGAGTAAAACCAAGAGAGGGAACTCTGACACCTCTTTGTATTACAACTCCCGCTCTCTCTCTTTCGCTCTCACCACATGCATTCAACAGTGACAAAGACAATGTCAAACACTCTGCCGGCAAAGCAATTACACAGTGCGTTGGCAACACTATTCCCCCTTTTGTTTTGATGCCTTGGATTACAGAGCAAATTAGTTTAACGCGAAACGGTCTTCGAAAGAGACACAGTGAAATTGGTGTTTTGCCATTTAAGGCTGTACGCAATTGAAAAATCAGAAAACGCCAAACGAAATATCATCAACAAAAATAAACTTAATTAATTTACATATGAACAAAGTGTTTTTGTTTTTGTATTTTTTACGAAAATACAATGAAAGTGAAATGTGTTGGTATCGAAAAATGAGATAAAAATTTCAAGTGAAACGTCATCACCGGCAAGAGAATAACATAAGTGTCAATAATAAGGCGACGATCATTACCTTGAGAGTTTTTTTCGCTTTATTATCCCGAAAAATATATAATATATTCAATTTTATTAATTACACAAAACAAAATATTTTTTTTAATTCGGTTATTAATATTCACATAAATTGTTTTTCTGTCTCACCTCCTTCGTTTGGTACCCTACCACGTCATGTTGCTCGCGCTCGCTTTATTGCTGATAAGTTTTGCCTTATCTTGACAAAATTAATATTCACTATTTATATTCAGATATACAAAATTTTTTTTATATATATTTAATATAATATACAAAAACAAAAATTTAATAAAAGAAATAAATGTTATCTCTTGTATTTTGAACAATTTAGAAACTGAGACATCTTGACGTCTCAGTAAAATGCGGTATAGTGTGTGTTGTTGTTTACAAAAGTTTTCATCACTGCGAAGACGGAATATACAAAGATCACTTTTCAGTGAAAAATTGGCGTAGTTATATTAAAAATATAATAATTTAATTTTTGGTATTCTCAAATGATTTTTTCATTTTTATTAAGTTAATGTTAATGGTTTTTTTTGCTATTTGTAAATAAATGAAATAAAACTTGTTTTTTTGCTCGTGATAAATGATAAATTTTTATTTGCAATTTTTGTAAATATTTTACTGTAAACTAACCTAGTGTTTACACAAGACGACTTGTCTTAAATCAGAGTTGTATTTTCCTACCCTTTCCTCACAATTTTCAACGAAAGGAAAAGGCTTATAATTAGTGTGCCCGAACTTTTCTTATAGAATTGCCATGTAAATTTCGCGTTTTTCTATCTTCTGCTTAAAAGTATTCTATAAAAACATTAATGTTTTATATGTTAAGTCCATTAGCATTCACAGTAATGCATTTTGACATTAACAGCCTGTTCCACAATATCGAAAGAATACGTTCGCACACCTTTTAAACGACAAACATCTGATTTCCGTGCCACTAAAATTTATCAGAACAAAAAATTGTACGAACATCAAAGCGAACGTAAGAATTTCAGTGTAATTTGGCGTTCTACTATCTTTTTTCTTTCGCACTCATGCGAAAACCAATGCCAAAATCGTCAGTTTGTAATTCAGGATAATTCTTTCAATATTTAAGATTCAAATTGGCCACAAACCTAGAAAAATACATAATCCATAAAATAGCTTTCGTTCGCAAAAATTTGCTTTCGATATCGTGGAACCGGCTGTAAATTTGATATACAACTGCCTTGGGCCATATTAGCATCCGCTGCACAATCAATAGCTACTGACCATCTAGACGAGTTGCCAAAACTCTAATTGTGATTGAAAACACAGTGAGAAAAATAAACAGAAACAACGTAAATAAATTTTGACAGTTCGTCTGATCTGTCGCAACTTGTTATAGCGTGTTAAGATACAAATGTCTATCCAAAATATAGCCTGTTAAAATAAGACATTTTAAATCGACTCGATTTCTAATTCCAACTTTCAAATCCTACTTGTTTATACTAGTTTACATGGTAGAAGAATATAGGTAGATGCATTAACGCTTGGGAACATTGCTATGTCAACATTTTTAAAATGTTTTATCAAAACTAAGTAGATTTTAAATGTTTTTTAAACGACGCAAATCGGAGTTTGTTATAATATGCATTTTTTTTAACAATTGTTACAAATTTTAATAATTTTTTATTCAACATTTTCAATTTCAAAATCGGTTTGACAGTTCATTGTCCCAGCAGATGTGTCGATGCGAATACCTGTATTCTTCTACCATGCTAGTTTAAAATTATATAAAATGTCAGTCAGCTGATCTTTGTTTATGTATACTTACAGGGTTTATTATTTCCTCAAAACACCTTATAAATAATTGTTTAAAAATTAAAAGAATTGATGTTTCGACTCAAACTTTTCTCCAACGTTGACGTCACGGCCAAGTCAAATGTAATGTCAAAATGCACTATTGTGATTAAAATCACAGAACAAAAGATAAACAGATAATCAAAAATTGTAAACAAATTTTGACATTTTATCTGGTTTTTAAAACTTGCAGGAACATCTTGTTGCTGCGCCATGGTTAGGATCGGCAGGAATATTAACAAAATATGTTAAAAAATATATACAACACGGTTGCCAATTTTGCACAAACTGCAATATTTTTATTTTTAGGAGTCATGTTGTGTGCCAAAACATATCGATTGAATCTAAATAATTAGGATTTATTCCTTAATCCGGATTGGTTAAACCAAATTTCCAAAAACAAAAAGTCTGCTTAAGACCGTGTTTATTTCATTTCAGAAAAAAATTGCAGGACAATCAAAAAAATTCTCTTCCCTTGGCCTCTTTAAAATTTTGAGCTAATAGATAACATTTGGTAACAATTAATCCACACGCCTAAAATAATATTACTCATTCTCCTCTTCTTCCAAACCCATTTTTTTTATCTTTTGATAAGAAACAAATTGGCAAATTTTCTAATGAATTTAATTGAAAACCCTTTGTCAATTTATTTTGTGTTGTGTGCAATACCACCCACCACCAAAAAACACACACCTATTCATGAGCTATAATTTCTTAAACACGAAAAAATTAATTGAAACCATGGAGTATATTCAGCGATTCTAAAAAATGCAAACAAGTCAGCACATCACCGATTGTGACAGCCGTAGCTTCAATAGTCACATTTGGCCTAGTGATTACTTTATCACTTAGCGCCATTATATTTTATTGAATTAATTTATCAGCAGATTTATATCGAACTCGTATAAGTGTGTACGTTTATATTTATATTCGATCGAGTTATCTTTCACGATAACAAACATTTGCACTCTTTTTTTCTGCCAAGCCATTGTCTTGTTTTAATTTATATTTGTATGCCATTTGTGCGTCGTTTACATCTGCTATTAAATCATGGTTTTTGCTATCATATGTTTTATATAATTTAACGATGATAATAGACAGGGAGCCATTGAAACAGCCTCCCATATTTTTTTAAGACCAAACAATTAATTTAATCATGTTTTGACGCACATTAGATGTAGATAAAATTTTAGTTATCTTTCTTCATTTATCGCAGAAGTCTGAATATACGTAAACAAATCTAACTAAACACGAGATTTTTTCTTCGCTGTTTGTTCACATGTCAACTAAATTAATTGGCATGGCAATAAAGTTGAACAAAGTATTGCAGCAGAATTAGGCTTTACACTAACCGAAATGAAGTTATGACAAATGTCAAATACTCTTTGATGTTCAATGGGAACGTACACGCGCCTTATCGCACCAGACCAAATTATATTAAGATATTTTCGCCGTCCAGCTAATCAAACTAAAACGAATCGTCAAGTTATCGACACCAATTTGAAATTTATCTCGCAATTCGTATGTTAACAACAACAGCAACAACACAATTTGCACATTTGTGTTAATCACAAATGTCAATAAAAAAGAAATAATTTTATTGACTGCAAAGATGACGTGCATGCCTCCACGGGTCTTAATCTCTTGGCCTGAGACGACGATAATAACAACGACAATGTGAAGGTGGGATCTAATGTTTACTAAAAATAAAATGTAAACGGTAGCTCTCTTTGTAGATGTTGTCTTCATTGTCAACAAACAGCTGATTAGGAGTAATTTGATTTAACATGGTTAAGCCGGAGGGTTAGCCTTTTAGATGGGCCCTTTTTAAGCCGATGCACTTAAATAGAAAAGTAATTTTTAAACTTTTGCAGAGTTTTCATTAAAAAATTGAATCACTATTAAATTTAATGTTTTTGCGTGGTAGATGCATCAACGTTTGGGAACATTGATATGTCAAAATTTTTAAAACATTTTGTCAAAAATAAGTATATTTTCATATGTTTTATATATATACGACGCAAATCGGAGATTGTTATAATATTCCCTTTTCAACAATTTTTGGAAAATTGAATGATTTTTCATTCAAATTTTTTTTATTCCAAAATTGGTTTGTCAGTTCATTGTCCCAGAAGTTGTGTCGATGCGACTACCTGTATTCTTATACCATGTGTTTTTGCAATAAGCAAATGTGCTATGTGGAAGTATCTGGCGTACAAAAATAGTACACTGTTGCCGCTTGTATTTTCACATTTCGTTCAACCAAAAATGGCAACAGTGTTATATTTTCCCGTTGAAGTCACTATTTAAGTTTTGATCTGTTTTAGTCTATAGCGCTCCACTTCATTTTCCGTTAAATTATTAATAATTTTGAAAACTGCTCAGGAGTTCTGGCACCGTTTCGTTTTTTTAAGTTGGCTTCAAAGAAGTAAGAAAACAAATTGAAGGCGATCCACGTATTATGTGAACTTGGTATTAGTCTGTTGACATAGAGTTTCTTTATACCTAAATATAACTGTTTTGCCACTAGTCTATTTTTATAGTAAAACCGTAAAGTTTATTGCTCTTTATGTCCAAAATTACTTTTTTGCGAGATCTTCTGTCTAACTATTATGACATCTCAAAAAAATGGTATCTTTATTTGGCTTTAATTTTTATGATTTAATAGCAATTCTAAAAATTCTGACGTACATGGCAGATCCATTGCGTATATGCTGTTCCATATGTGTTCGTATTCAGAAGAAAATGCGAAATTTTATGTATTTATATTATGTTGTTTTCTGACTTGTCAAATTATTAACTGGCAATTGCTCCTCAATTTCATCACACAATTATTTGTTTTGTCAAATGATGTGATGATTATTATTGTTATTGCGGTTTTTTTTCTAATTTTATTGTTATTAGCATCATGAACAATTTTTGAGACAAGTTGGAGAAGAAAGAGAGGAAGTATGGAAAACAATTGAACAAATTTAAAAAAAGTTGAAGAAGGACTAATTCGGAATCGAAATTCGTGTTTAAATACAATGAAAATATCACTACGACAGCTAGAATTGAAAGAGAGCAGAAAAATGTGACATTTGCCTCTTCGTACTGTACACCTGTACTGTACAAAAGTAACTAGTTGGTTAACCTAGTTCATACGTCCTTTTCAATGAATCGGGAATTTGAACTAGTTTCAAAGTCTATAAGATCTTCTGACTACCGATGTTGTGTTAAAATACGTTACTGTGATTAAATTTCAAAATATTTTTTTTGTTGCCACAAAAAATCATGGTAAAATTAAGAAGGTGAAGTCATTCCAAATAAACATAACCATCTCTGCATTTTCTGTAACTTACAATGTCAAATTTCACTGCATAGAAAACTCTCTCCCATCTCCGATTTGTGTGTATACAAAGGATTTTAAAATATAACTTTTGACAATGAGAATAATTTGAAAAAATAAATTGATTGCATGACTTTACCTTCTTAATTCTACCATGCACAAAATAGACATTGTGTAAAAAAATGAAAGAAGAATTCTTTCCGATAATCTGTCAACGTGTGAACATGGAGAACTGCACAAGAACTGGATTACATAAACATTCCATATGGACAGTTCTTTAATTTTGTTTTTATAAAAACTAAAGGTCAAAAGGCAACAGGGCTACGCATATTAATGTCAAATTATTAAGGGAAACGACAGCAGAATTCCAGTGTGGCTCTGACATCTCATTATGATATGTCACAAAATATGCCGTGCGAAGACCTCAAGCCATTTATGTATTCTCACCTTAAGAAGCTTCTCGCTATTATCCAAATAAATCCATACATAGGCTTGTCCGGTTACTTTTCCCGAGGGAGTAAGGTAGTTCCATTCTCCTTTGCAACAAAGCTCTGGAAAGTAAACAGACGGATTCCCTGCATAAACTTGCAAGCAATCAGCTGATTTGTCAAAACGAGAGTTCGTAAAAAGATATTTGTCCACCAAGATTTGCAAACTTTCATTAAAAGAACTGTTAAACACTTTCTCTCGAATCTCTCTCTTTTGCAGAACTTTTCTGTTAACAGACGACTTGCAGCAACCAATTGTAACAATTGTTAACAATTTCAGGGTAACCAGACACACCTAATGTTGTGCAATAGATGCATTGTAAATTCACAATAGGTCATCCAGTAAGATCAGCTGCTAATTGTCTAAATGCATCCTAATCGTATGATAACGTAAACAAAAAAATTTGACTGAATGAGGATATTTCATTCAGAATCGTGTGACCTGCTTTAATTTTAACCTACTTTATTGGGACAGTGACATTGCAAAATGTTTAAAATCGCTCTCGACAGACATTTAATTTGTAATATATGTATGTATTCACATCACATATTGTTTAGTACAGAAACAAGTTGTGCTAAATGTTAAAGTTGCTATTTAATGCTAAAAAGTTGCTATTTAATTAACTTCAATTAACACCTTGGCTTCTTTTTTTTCTGCTACTGCTGCTGCTGTCAAATGTTATAGCAATTAATCATCGATGGTATTTGTGCCTCCACACTTTAGTCATTTGTCAAATATTAACGATTGAACTGATGATTTCATGAGACGTATTCTAAAAATATTATCTTAATGCATTCCGTAATGTTTTATTGATTAGTATATATTTTTTTATTATATTATTAATTTTCTTTTAACTATTTGGGTTTTTAAATATTAGCATTTTAATCACGTAGCCCTCCAAGAATATTCCCGAATGTTTCGACTTTATAAACTATAAATAGGTAGATAGATACTTCCAGGGAAAATTCATATCTGCATACGTACATACGTACATTCAATGGATGATATGAATTTTATCTACCCAGCTCCCTTCATATTTATCTGTCAACAAACTTGGCCCTGTCTTTTTCTTGTTGTTGACTTTTAGTGGGTAGTAGTAGTAGTATTCTTTTGTTCTATCAAACAGAAGAAGTCTTGAGGCTATGGCTGGTTTCCACAAGTTCTGTGTTTGCAATTCACGTGATCGAAATGATAATTAAAACATTCATTGAACAGACAAACCATGATGAGCAATGTTCTACGTACATATGTATGTATCAATGTATACAATTGCTGCAGAACCCGTGACAGCGACACACATTAAATAAAACGTTTGGGTTTCCATTTTGTTTATATTTTTATAAAAACAATAAACAGTAGGAAAAAGCAAGGTACAAAAGATTGGGTTTAATTTCAAGATCGAAAACTGCAATGATATATTTGTCTGATATTAAATTTGATATGAGGCTAATGAACACAACACACACTATATGGGCATTAGGCAATTTTTGGAATATTTCCATGATTTATTAATTCAAACAATATTATATTGCTTTTATAGATAATAAATAACAAGTGAAGTGTCACCGTTAAAATGTCATAAAGAAGACAATTAAACACTCCTCGCAAGAACTTCTTTAAGTGATACTTCTAACAAAGTGCTAATAAATCAATCTCATTTAACCTTCGAAACTTAGACAATCTGCAAAACATACACTTATACATATGACAACTGTGTACTGTTTATCTACACTTGGCTAATAGAAAACAATTGTGAATAAAAAAATGAATAATTTTGTAACAACAACACAACAATTTTGGTAAGAAAATAATACTCAAAAGTAACAGAAATCTTTACCTAATTTGATTCTACAATCTTTATTACTATAGTTTATAATCGGCCAAATCGCGAATAACAGCAATTTCATTCCCAATTTTAAGGAGGATATTTATTAAAAAAACATATAACTTATTGATTAAAGTACTTAAAAACTCAGACACTTCCGAATAATTTTATCGAACAATTTCAAAGAAGAACATAAATAGGGATTTCTGATTAAAAAAAAAAACAATATTTTATACCAAATTTTAATTAGCGTTTTTAATTATTTTTGCATTTTATTTCAATAATTAATTTAAAAAAGCGACCAAGAAACATTGGTGATGTTGGCCGTTCAGAATCATATTTACAACCTTTAATGTCGCTCCTCAGACTTATCAACAACCGACAGAACTCCTTATATTGAACAAAAGCACATAAAATTTGCAACAAATTTCTACAACAAATAGGATACACAAGATACGAAAAAGACCATTCGCGTTGCCATCTTCGCAAATTATTATCTGTTTATGTATTCATCTTTAAAGTACATATCTGTCGAGAAAAATACTATCCGTGGGAATAGAATTTCGCAAATATTCATGATTGTGCTAAATTATATCAGCCAGCATTTAATCGTCTAGTTTAAAAGAACCTTTACATCAATAACTTTTCAATAACCATGTCCAATACATTATTAGAAAATATGGACAAAATCGTAATACGACGTGGCAAGTTTCTTTTAAACAAATCCAATTTCTTTCTCGTCCATTTTTATTCTTAACTTTAAATTTTCACTCTTTTCTGTCATATATGAGTAACCATATTCGAGTTTTCTATTTTTTTTTTTTTTAGTTTGTCGCATGAGCAATTTCAACAACGTGAAGTTGGCTGCGAGTATTTGGTTTTTAATTCTTATTGTTCCCTTTCTAAAAAAGTTAAAATTAATTTTAGCACCCGAATAGAATTTAAAAATTTTTGACTTCGAAACTATTTTATTATGGTCATGCCCAGCATGAAAAGTAAACAAATATTTTAAAGAATATATAAAAGTTTTGACACTTTACATGGTTTTTCCACTTTATTTTAACTGCGAACGATAGCTTCATTGTGCATCAAATAGGACCTATAATTCGATTCTCTAACTCATTGCTTGACTTACAGACAAAAAAAATAAATTGATTTTATATTTTTTTCTTATACAATGGTTTTTATGATGTTTTTCAAAAAAAAAAAAAAATAATAATAATAATAATAACTAATTTAAAAAACAGTTCATTGTAGCATCAGCTGTGTTGATGCCGCAATCAGTCCTACCCATAGAAATAGTGCTGCCAACTTTAATTTATACTATTTATTCCCAAAGCTGCTATCAGACGATAAGGATTTTGCTTATGTAGTGCCAATTTTCCATATTTTTCGATTGCAGCGAACGCTATTACAATCGGAAAAATATAATTTAACTAAAAAGGAAATAAAATACATATGCAAGTGTGAGTCATATGTAAAAATTATAATTTTGAAATATACATTGACAGGACATATACCTATAGTAAAATTAAAAAGGTAAAGTCATTAAAAAAATAAACAATACCAGCTCTGCATTTCCAGTAGTTTTCCTTGTCAAATTTCAATGAATAAAAAACAGGTTCCCATCTCTGATTTCTGTGTATACAATGGATTTATAAATATAAATTTTGGACAATGAGATGTTGTCAAATGAATAATTTTGAAAACAATTGTAAACATGGTAGAACCCTTATTGTCTGATAGCAGCTTATTTTGGTATTTTAATATGCGCGATATTTGCAAGTAAATCAAAAAATGAGTAAGATAATCCCGTCAGATGCTGTGTTTCCAATCACGATAAGGGTTTGATAACTCATCTAGATGATCAGCTGCGACAAATGAAGTTCCTATTGTTTGTCCATGGTCCATATCAACGCCGAAGCTGTCAAAAAGGTTGTTGCGTTTAAGTTTTTTTTCAAGGCAATAATGTTACAATTAGACACAATGCTGTTCTTATAGATACAAGTGATTTGAGGTATTTTCACTATTTTTTTTTTACAAGAGCGAGACCCTTTAGAGCTCCACAGTAAACTTGAATAAATTGTTTAACTAAACTAATTCATTTATGAACTACACAACACTACCGCATTATCCGAATGCTGAATGACAGGCAATTTAAGGTAAACTTAATTATATTTTCTCTAAATGTATGAAAGCTATCAGATAACCTTAGTCACGTACACCACATTGCCCTTCATAGAATATTTCCGATTTGAAGAAAACATCGTCTTTAACACCCACAACACTGGTAATTAAAACAATAATTGTAGGTTCTTTGTTCTTTAATTCGTGCATTATTTGTTGTTTCTCTGGCAGATTTAATGTGTCTTATTTGGATATACTATATATATATATAGAATATACTTATTATTGAAGTGGTACATTGAGAAGCGGGTTTTAAAATCATTTTTATTAAATTCAAACATTTAATGAAAAAAAGCTTTTCTAAATCTCTTATAATCAAGTGCTCTATTCCAGAACCTACAAGTTTTGCAATTTTCTTCGATATCATAAAGTGTAAATCAGTTATCATAGAAAACATTTTTTACATTCTTAAGTTCTGGAACAGAGAAAAGATATTTACATGTTTTTGGATTGAACAGTGTTGGTTTGTTTGTTCGGGATACCATAGTATTGTTTTAAAATGTTCAGGCTTAACCCCTTTATTGTTGTTTTTATAAGAACAACGTTTGTTTATTAGTGGAGAACGATGGTAATGTTTACCAGGGGGTAAGGCAGGGAATATCTAGATTTCGGAAAGAGCCACCAATCCTCATCAGTTCCCTTGTTTTTTGTCTGGGATATTCTCCCCAGAAGTTATTTTAAAAATGATGTATGCAAAAATCCTTCGATTATTCTTCTTAGAAAAGGGTATTTAAGGCATTGTTCTCACAAAAACAAGAAAGGTTTCTTTGTAATATTTAAAAATTATTCCACTTAGTTTTATGCTTTACTTTTGTTTTATTTTTCTTGAGTTTTCTTTTTATTTTTTCATTTTTTGTTTTTACTAATTAATATAGGTCACGTAGGGCTAGTCAAGATGTATCGCTTATGTCACGCAGTTTTGACAATTTATCAATTCCAGTACGCCGGTAAGTACCACACAAACACACACTCTACAATTAAATATTACACAGCACAAAACAAAAATAATAAAAATTATTAAATTAAATTTTATATATGTATAAATACTATAAAAAATAAGCTTGCATATCCACACCATTATATATTAATGTCAATGTATAAATGTTTGTAAATTTGTATGTATGTGTATGTTGCATATGTGAATGTTTGAATGATCTTTGCATGTGTTGAAAAACTATTTCAATGTTTTGTTTTTATTAATATGGAGATATAAATTTTAAGACTTGATTAAGAATATTTTTATAATTCATTTCTATTTAAATTTGTAAAATTTAAAAGTGGAAATAACCAAAGAAAAAAAAAAAAACGAACGCCACTCCCCATCGAGGAACAAAAACTTGGTGTGTATACGTGACACTGATCACTCGTCACTTCGAGTTCGGTTAACTGAATGTGAAAAATAAACATTTTTTTATTTTCTCATCGGGTAAATTGTCGCTTAGTACGATCATTCACACACTTTTAATCATGTACACTTTGCCGGTATGTTCACATAACCGCCAAACAAATACAGATTAATTATACCGCTTTGCTGCAATTGAATTAGTTGAAATAAAATGGACCGATTCGAACTTGAGTTCAAAGGTATTCATATAATTCCTTATACCCTTCACCATATTAAGTTTGTCACACCTCGAAACAAATATTTTAGACCCCACAAAGTATATATTCTTGATCAGCATAAAATTCTATGTCGATTTATCGATGTCTGTCTGGAAATCACTCGAGCTTCCGAACGAAACAAAGTAGTAGTAGGTTGATAAACATTTACTCAAATGCATATTATGTCTGCAGGACTTTTGCTATTGAAAATGGGCCATGTAGGTCCACGTTTTGGTATAGCCCCCATATAATGGTTCTGTATTTTGATGATTTTAGCGACATTATTCACCGGAATTGTTTCAAATTTGGTATTTAAAGTTCGTAATGGATACTGCAGCCTAAGGCAGAAAATTATCTGTTCAGGTCCACGCCTTCGTGTAACCCCCATATATCGACACCTCCCGATATTCGGTATTTTGAATATTGCAATGGCTGAATATTGTAATGATTTTTTGACAAATGTTGCCTATGCAGGTCCACGTCGTCGTTTAGACCCTAATATAACGTCTAAATTCGATATTTTTAAGACTAAGAGAATTTTTAACGGATTTTTTTAAGTTGCCAAATTCG
Organism: Musca domestica; assembly: GCF_030504385.1. NCBI lineage: Eukaryota > Metazoa > Arthropoda > Insecta > Diptera > Muscidae > Musca > Musca domestica. The sequence goes on from NW_026712258.1 coordinate 10,675,346, forward strand.
TTCCAATTGGTGGAGGGTATTCAAAGTTAGGCCTGGCCGAACTTACAGCTTTTTTACTTGTTAATATCTTACCTTCATGATAAGGAAATTAGCTTTCTTGTTAGTTCTTGTACAGTATGAACTGGCATTTACAATCCACCACAGTTGTCGACTTCTAAACCTTGGATCACTAGCATCGAAATTACTGTTCCTGATAGGATTGGCCATGGCCCAATTATAAGGTCTTCTTAGAGCAAATTAATCTAAAAACAGCTGTTATGTATCAGATAAAATGTCAAAATTCATGCTTGAGGAGTAATTTGTGTTGCATTTTTTTCTTTTTACAACAAATTTAAAATGGCCAAACAAATATTTTCGCATAACAGTAAAAATCATGTTTTGTCGTGTTTTGACGTTTGTTTTGGTTGCAGCGAATTCAAATTTAATTGACAGATCGCTTGTTATTAGATGAGCTTATACTTTGATCATGGGATTGATTTTAGTTGAGCTATCATAATCATTAAGAAATCAATTCTGTGGTAACCTGCGTCGAATGCATTCAATTAAACTTAAAGTACGTTCACATACAAATATTTACAAATACAAATCCTTTTCGGTTTAACCTTAATAATTGATCATTCGCAATAAATATGGCTATAGAAAACATATGTTGTGATTAGTCAATTATCAGGGTTAAATGACAAACTTCGATGTTATAGTCCGTATAATCGATTAATGAATAACTTTTTTAACCTACTGGTAATGCAGACGGTACTATATTTACATTATCTTGTAATGAGTATTTCAGTTTATTTAGCTCCGCCTTAACACGTCTACACTAAGGCCAAAACTGAAAAAGCGTTTTAGCTTTATGTTACGGGTTCAACAAAAGTATCAACTACCGGTAGAATTTTCGGTGTCAACGTAAAACTATATTCGACCAAACATTGATTATTTTTTTGGCGTCTTACAATTTATGCGAGAGTCTGTTTGGTTAGCCAAAAAAAAAAAAATAAAAAAAATAGTAATAATGTTTGCAAATTATTTCTGGAAGTCGTCTCAACAATAACTTACTACTCTTCCTCTTTTTCCCGTGACAATCAATCAGCTGGTTTTAGTTATCCGGTGATTTATTCCTGCGCAATCCATTTTAAAACATTTGTGTTTTGGAAAGCACATACCTAAAGATAAAGATGCAGATAGATAGAGCAATTAGCATGATGTCTATGCGTATTGTATGGCATATTATGGAGGGATTTCAGAGCCACTATTATTTTTTGTTTTCTTAATTTTCAACAATTTTCTCTCTGTGAGAGCATATGGTAATATTTTTTGGTAATTCGCTCTTGTGCTACTTTACCACAAAAAAGTATTGGAACGGAGCTGCTAATAGACATTGGGACCTTGCAAATTACTTTATGTTTCACATCCTCCATTGTTCTATTTTTTTGGAGTACAAAAGATGCCAAATAGAAAGTTCTTCCGCTTTTGTCTCATTTTTTATTTAAAAAAATCGAACACAAATCAGCTGATTGTTTGCAGTTTTTACAGGGAGGCTGTCTGTTTATTTATCTCAGTTGTCGTACTTTCACTCTTTAGAATGGGAATTACCAGACAGACCTATTAATGACACAGAAGCGGCGCAATTAAAAAGTGGCACCAAACCAATTTCGGGCTTTGATTCGCACTAAAGATTTTCCTAATCAAAAGTATCTACTTGTTCTCTATTATCCATCCCTGACATGCATTATGAAAAATGTATTGGGTATAAACAGTACATTAGATAACATCGGGTTTAATTTCCGATAACAAGGAACATCAAAAATGACTTGTCAAACATGTGATTGACACCTCAAGTGGACACTTACGTACTTTGTTTATTTAAATCGGATTTTAATGTGCATTTAATAATAGTAAAAAGAATATGATTCATTCTTGATAGAGAACACAATAAAGGTTTTCCCTATTGGTTTGATAACGGAGATAAAAAAAAAGTCCATTAGGAATGTGGCTCTCCCGGAGCAATTTTTACAGTTCGCCCTTCGACAATTTACATACACCTTTAGAAGGAAAGCCTTTCAGCTGGTGCTTTAAAAAATAGCCAAATTAGTGTAGCTAAAGTCTGAATATTAGGATATGGGTCATAAGAAGGCCTACATCTGATTTAATAAATCCGGGTTATGAAAATAAATACTAATTATGATAGAAGACGAATTAATGGCAAACACTTTCTATGTAAAGAATTACTCCCGCCGTTCTTTATTCTTTTACCAGAAGTTTTACCAAACTTGACATTCTTAACGACTTCCACAACCACTAATAATGTTCTACTTATTTTTATTTAATGTCTGAACAAACAATGAATGAGGCATTTTAATCACATTGAAAATAAAAGTAGCCACAAGTTCGTGACAGAAAAAAACGACATTCAGATCTTATCGATAACCGTCATTATCTAGAGATGCGGTGAGATAGGAAAACATAAAAGGACAATGAAAGAATTGAAAAAGACGGCACTTGACCAGAAGCACCACTACACAGCACCGTTTTTAAATGCCTGGAGACATCTTTGGGGGCTGAAAAACAAAATTATTTTGTTTTGCTGGAGAATTGTATTTCTTACAGCCGACAATAGGTAAAAAATATTAGCGTATATGCGCACATTAAAGCATTCAATTGTCTTTAAGAAAAAAATATTTTGTTTTTCCAGTTGTATGTCATGACAGAATAGGTTATTTACGAGAAAAGCAGAATAAAGCATTTTATTGTGTTCCGATGGGTGTTATCGATAATACAGCAACACGTTATCGACACTGCTCTACAAAACAAAGCTAAACATTTTAACTTTTTGCGCGTCAACGTTTGACATAGAGTTAGTAGTTTGTTTGTTTGGTTTTGCAATTTATACTTTCCGCTTGAGGCAAAATAGGAAAACTACCAGAAAGGATAGGCATATTTTCACTCTGCTTTGAGGACAGGAATCATTTATATCAAACGTCAATTTTTGCTTAGTTCCAGGCCACTGGAATATTCCAGATTATAAGACAGCCGATGAATTGGCAAAACATTGAAGCCGAGAACTCGGTTAGACAATCTTTCCTAGAGATATAACAAAAATGGCTAGATGAAAGGGAATGTAATGTCCCTAAGGGAATTTGGCGTATAATATCCGAGAAGAGAACAATGTCGCTCATCTGGAATTCACTCACGGCGAAATCTGACCTAAAACTTGTAATGGGTATCATCACAGGTCAGTGTAGCATGAGGGTCATGACATCTAAGTGACGACGGTAGGCTCTGATAAGTTGAGGAGGAAACTGAGACAGTCGAGCATTTACTGTCGTCACTGTCCATCGATGTGAGACACATGCTTGTGAGTGAGCAAATAATGCCTGATCTGTCCTCATTTTCTAACACAGAACCAGCTGTATTTCTTCAGTTAGCCAGAATATTAAAGTGGCTACATTTTTCCAATCTGCTTCGCTCTTTTATCAAATTTAGGATGAACAAAATGGACCAACAGGTCTCCGAGTGGAGCGATTGCCTTAAGGCTACTGCGCGTCCTTTAACCTAAACTTGTTAGATTATTTAACGGTGAAACAGAATGCGCGCGGTAGATGCGTCAACTCTTGGGAACATTGATGTGTCAAAATTTTTTTTTATAATAAGTAGATTCGTATATGCTTTGTTATAGGAAGCCAGCCGGAGTTTATTATTATATGCATTTTTCAAAAGATTTTACAAATTTCAATAATTTTTCATTGAAAATTTTCAATTCCAAAATTGTTTTGACAGCTCATTATCCCAACAGCAGTACCTGTATTCTTCAACCAGGTTCCGCGTTAAGTATTGCCGATAAAAACCAACAGTGACACGTTTAGTATCGATAAAGCGGTATTTTTGCGGTTGTGTTTTTTGGATGATATTTAACACAGAAAAATCCTCAACGCATGTACTCTGCCATAGCCTTTATGGTAACAAACACTGATGATTGTACAAAATATACCAGATAAAAATATTGATATTTCTAAAGGAAAAAATTAAACTATTCATCATTGGTCTGTTTCAGAACTGCAAGACACAGTTCACAGGTGTGTTCGAACCACTTCAACATAGAGCATGTGGTAAAATCTGGAAACGAATATAGATTATTGCCTATCGCTGTCCCAGAATACCACTAAAGTACATAAGTAATACATCGAATTTAAGATGAGAGATTATGGCACTATGTTATTCCATTTCTTAAACGCAATATTGGGTTATTTTTATTTGTATTTTAAAAAATATTACAGATTTTTACTATTATGGAAACGACTTTCGACTCGTTTTTTGATAGATTCTCGCAGCGACGCATGATAGAAGAATAAAGGTAGTCGTAACACAGCTGCTGGGGCAATGAACTATGCAACCAATTTTGAAATTGAAAATTTTTGATGGAAAATAATTCAAATTTATAAAAATAGTTGAAAAATCGGTATCATAACAACCTCTCATTGGTGTCGTATAAAAAACTTATAGAAATCTGCTTATTAAAAAAAAAATTATTAATAATTAATTAACATTTTTGACATATCAATGTTCCCAAGCGTTGATGCATCTACCTGAATTCTTGTACCATGCAGCAGCGCTATTATACATACATTTTCCAATGCAGTTGTCAAAACTTATTCGCAACAAAATTCCTCTGTCAAGGCGAAAATATTTATTTACGCCTCAAGCATGAATTTTGACATTTCATCTGAAAAAATAACAACTGTTTTTAGATTAATTTGCTCGAAGGAAGACCTTATTATTGGGCCATAGTCCAAATAGTAATATTTTCTGAATTGGAGGATTACCTATATTTGATTGTATTTGATGAATCATGCCTAATTGTATAGCTATTGAGAAATTAATGATGCAGGAAACCTACGGTCCACAATTGTAGGTGTATTTAAATTACTTGTCGTAATTTCAAAATACGGACCTATTGATATTTTATTCTATCATATGATGGGGCTATATATAGATTTAGTAAGTATAGCTTTTTTATGTATTTGATCGAGCTCTCTAAGAGCAATTTTGACACTTAGCATTTCTGCTACTTTTGCCATTAAAACTGAATTTTTCGTGAAATCCTGAAAACTATTAAATTGTTACAAATAATAAAAAAAAATTATCTATAACTATTAAAAATTAAATCGCATTTGTAATTGCTAACAAATTGACATGTGTTGTATAATTGGCTGGGACAGATCAACCAATTAAATAAAGGTGGCTCACATTGAAATATTTGGCAAAAGTAAACCTAACCTAAACTATGTCAATCGAACATTTTGTGTTGACATATTTTTTCTGTAAACAAACACATGTTGCTTTGATATCGTTTTGAGTTTGAAAAGCAATTAAACTACAATAAAATGTTGCAGTCGCACAAAAAAAATAGAACACTAAATCTAATCTACATAAAAATGTCAATGAAATACGCTCGCCGAGTAGAATCGTTTTTCTGTATTTGGTTATTTCCACTTGAGTCGAGACAATTATGTTTAATTGTGTCTCTGAGAAAATTTGTAAAAAGATTTTATCAATAATGTTGTTGTAACTTATTTGTTTTATATTTTTTATAAAATAAAGATAATCTTTCTCCTTAATCTTGATGTTTGTGTGTTTTTTTTTTTTATATTTTTCAGGAGTAAATCACGCAGTGTTGATCACGGCCTTGCGGCGCCATTCGATTTAGATTCGTTGCGTTCAAAAGTGGAAGGGCGCTTCGAAAGTGTTGACAGATTATCAAGTGAGTATAACTGTATACATATTAATGGAAAGTGACAGTTGTCACCCTGTTGCTAGTTTTAAGCTCTAGATTTTGATACTAGTTTCACTTACTAGAAATGTGGAAATGTATTCATATTTTTCGCATTTTTTTAACGTTTATATCTATGGAATTGAGGGAATTTAAAGCAATTTTTTGCTGTTTCTTTCTACATTTCTCAGATGGTATGAATATCAAAAATTGTGGAATTTATTTAGCACAATATGATTATGTTTTGCTTAAAATTCCCATTGGATGTTGAGAAAAGTTTAAAGAAATTTTAGTAGGAAACTGGAAGAAACACCACGTTTCGATTATCAACTCTCTTCTTTAATCGGATCCTGCTCGGGGGATCAATGTAGAAAATGAGAAGAGAAAGAACAACCTTATTTTTTGGATGTAGTTTCAGTTCTAGATCTGGCTTGAAGGACCGATGTAAATGAGAAAAGAGTCCAACCTCCCTCTTCGATTGTCAACTCGATTCTGTTTTCGGCTCGACTTTAGCAATATTCAGTTAGAAAGGAATACAACTGCTGCGCTTGGATGTAGGAGGAAGGATCAATGTAACTGAGAATAGAGTCCACACCTTATGATGTTTTTTATAGTAAAATATGAAATATGTTGAAATAGTAAATATCCTGTTTTATTAAAGAAATTTATAATTTCCTAAAAAATGTACCCAACTATCCAATTGTTTTGACAATACAGTTATTTACCATTTTGCATATTTAAATATATGAATAAAGGTGAAAGTACGTAAGCAGCTTGGCATCATGGCTAGGCATATTAATGTCATATTATAGGGGGAAACGACGGCAGGATTCTAGTGTGGCTCTGGAATTTCTTCATGATATTTCACAAAAAGTGCCATGCAAAGAGTTTCAGCTGCTTATGTACTCTCGCCTTAAGAATTTCTTATAAAAATATTGTCGTATACTAGTATGATTTCACTATTAAATTAAATTGACATATCACAAATGGTACAATTATTAGAAGGTCCAGATGACATATCGTTACAGTAATACAGGATGAAATAAAAAAACTGCAACAAAGTCAAACGTCTTATTATATTTTATTAAATGAAAGCAAAGAATGTCGGAAATACCATCAAATTTTAGAATAAGTTTAGATTTCTTCGAATTGGTCACCTTTGGCACGAATTATGGCCTTCAAACGGCCAATGGAACCGTCACACGCTGCCCGAATGTTGCTCAGCGGTATTTTGGCACATTCCCGGCGAAGCGCTTGTTTGAGGTTATCGACACTTTGGCATTTTTTAGTGCCAACCTTGCTTTCCAAAATACTCCAGACACAATAGTCCAACGGATTGGTATCCGGAGATTTTGGTGGCCATTGTGCGCTGGAAATAAAGCGAGGAACCTTATTTTGTAACCATTCTTGGGTGGCGCATGCTGAGTGCGATGGTGCTGGGTCCTGTTGGAATGTTCAAGGTCTGTGGCTAAAATGTTTGCGTGCCCAAGGCATTAATGCACCCTTCAGAATGATTTCGCGATAATATTCGGCATTTATTCTGATGTCACGGTCGATTAATACGAGCGGAGAGCGATCACCGGCTGTTATGGCGGCCCACACCATCACCATGGCCGGCGCTTGAGTTCTGGTGGCCAACCCGAAGGTGTACATTTTCAGCTGACCTTTTTGGAAACTAAAGACGATCATTTTGTTTGTTTACAAGCTGCTAGACAACGAATGTTTTCTCATCGGAGAAAACCAAATTCGGCAGTTCACCACTTTCGACCAAGCGAAGCAACTCTTTTGAGTCTATTTTCTTTCTGTTGCTGTGTAAGTTCTTGCACTTTTTGGAATTTTAATGGCTTTAGTCCGAGCACATTTTTCAATATTTGCCGAATGGAATATTGCGATATGTTCAGCTCACGAGCCATTTTTCGGCGGCGATCAAGTCGCTTCTTTACTTTTCGAACCATTTCTGCTGATGTTGCTGTTTTCTTCCGTCCACTTCCTTGGCATCCTTGGCTACCAGTATCACGGTAACGAGCGATGGTACGAGACACAAACGATTTATTCACACTTAAATGCTGGAGGGCCCTAACGATAGCCACTTGTGGTTTTCCAGCCAAATATAAAGAAATCACACAATCCCGCTTGAATTCCATCACGAATAACTTTTTATCTGGAAAATTCTCACCAAAATGCTTTTGTACGCTTGTAAACAATATAATGAGCTGTAACTGGAATAATTTTAACAGTAGTCAGACAAGTGGCTTAGAAATGACAGCAGTCTGAAGTTGGTTGCAGTTTTTTCATCTCACCCTGTATATTTTTTTAGTATAAAACTTTACTTCAGCGCAATGTGGGGAAATTTTCTTTGATTATAAAAATGCCGTTATACTTTACAAAATGCAGTCCTCTAATTGATGGAGAAGGTAGAAAAACCTGCTGTTGTCATAGATTCATACTTTGTAACGTAGATAACGTTTTTGTGGAACTAAGGGTTAATGTATGTGGCGTAGTTTATTTTAATTGCTGAAATGCTGCATACTTTAAGGCGCATATATTAAATTAAAGACACACTCAACCAAGAATGCAAAACAAATCATACACACATTCACTTCGTATAAATATGTATATGTATTAGGGGGAACGTTTACGAATTGAGTGATCAAAGTTTAAACATTACTTTGGATCGGCTCATACACAAAAATGAATTCACGGTAAGTCATAGCAAAGCTAATTTAATAGTATCGCAATGGAGGTGAATTCGTGATTTAATCCTTTTTTGCTGTCCAAAGTTTTTTCGCCAAAAATAAAAGATTATTTATTATTTTTGTAAAATCTGACACTCGTCATGCGAATATACTTTAGGTATGAGAATAGATTTTATTTGAAAAATGACATTGTCGAGTTCGTCAGAAGAGGGTTGCCATATTCAATTTAGCAAATAACTTTACCTCTATTGTTTTGCCATGGTATTAACTTTACGAGTTAATTCAGCTTCAGAGTATCGTTATGCTGCAGCTGGGTCAAGTATGAATATTGATAATATCACACGTTTTTAGATGAGTAGAAGATTGTCATCCAGGATTTTCACCCGAATTGACATTAAATTCATTACAAGAAAGTTTTCCTTTTAGTACAGAATACATATAGCAGGTACTGTGAAGATTTTTGCAACATTTTCAGCCGGTTATTCTCAGATTTTAATCCGTTAAGACTGTCTCAAAATAAATCCTTATTCGAGGACTTTACAAAAATTAACAGCATCGAGAACATTTCATTAAGGTTAAGGTTTTAAAACTTAAATTTTTATATGTTTAAGCCCTAGAAAATATTAGTAAAATTCCTCTTCCTAAAATATGGAACATATAAATTTTTTACGCGCCAAGGTACGCCGAAAATTATAGATTATTTATTATTTTTGTAAAATATGCCACTCGTCATACATAAATATTTTAGATATGAAAATCATTTTTTTGTTTTGTTTTCGAGTCGAGTTCGTTGGATGAGGGTTGCCATATTCGATTTAATAAGTGAGTTTACCTCTATTGTTTGGCCATGGTGCGTATACTTGTGTCATGGAATAGAACATGGCAGAATACAGGTAGATGCATCAAAGCTTGGGAACATTTATTTGTCTGAAAAATTAAATGTTTTTCTTCAAATATAAGTATATTCTTATGTGTTTTCTTATACGACGTCATTCGGATGTTTTTATAATTCGCGTTTTTCAACAATTTTAACGAATTAAAATAATTTTTCATTCAACATTTTCAATTCTAAAATTGGTTTGACAGTTCATTGTCCAAGCAGCTGTGTCGATGCGTCTATATTCTTCTACCATAGTCCTACTACTTTAGTTTCAATCTTGTGGAATAACTCCAAAATGTCATTCTCGTTTCGCGGGTTTTCCCAATATAAGAATTTTGTTAAAAAAATTAAAAATAAACAAAATCAACTGTTGCACATTTAAGAGTATATTTGACACTGTATTTATCTAGTTTCTTTGAAGCTGAGCAACCATTCTTATTGATCCATGGAAACAGAGACCCGCACTGGGTAGTATATTTGTATGTTTTTTGTCATCCATAATATCAAAATAAAGTATACCTTATGTATATGTGTATTTTGGTGTCAATTCGTAAGGGATCTTGATTTTTTGACAATTTTCTAGCAATAATAAAAACTATTCTTAAGAATTTTATTTGCATTTTTTTTGAAAAAATGACTCTCACACCAGTATTACGTACAAAACATAAACAAAAATATTTTCAATATAAAGTTTTCAATTTAACGTTTCATTCTGAAATATTGTTTATGTTTATAGTTTGACAATGTTTTTGATAGATTGCCCTTTTATTCTTTGAAATAAAAACTAGTACTGGAACACAGCTAATAATTGCCCTTGCACTTAACCAATGTCGGCCAATGATTTTTTTCCCAACTTTCGTAGTTTGATGTTAAATGCTACCGTTGTTCAGCGATAATTGTTATCACTAATTTTTTACAACCCAATAAAATAAAACAAAGTCGAATACACGCAGCTACATCTGAACATCGGTTGCTGATTATGTAATTTTCTTCGAAGTTGTTGGACTTCACTTGTTGAGAATAATGTGTGTTTTTTTTTGTTATATTTAGAAATTAGGGTTTGCATCTCTAAGATTCCCAAATATGTGTGTATATATGTGAAAGGAAGTAACTAACTCTTAACGGTTAATTAGGCAATTTGCGCTGTGTAAATATGCTATAATAACCAAAAATAATCAGAAATTATCTTATCGCGAGACAAACACATTAATGATAACAACAAATCAATCTATGATCAATCACTCCTTCTTCCGAGAATGCAGTGTTTATGTGGCGGCAGTCTAAAGCAGTTAATTTGAAAAACAAAACAAAAAACACTTTGTTTACACTTCAAACGAAATCGAATATTCAAATTATGGCAACTTCTGCATTTTGCGGTGTCCGTAGAATTTTTACAATTTTGAGAATCAAATATCCCACAGCCAGACATCAAGAGTCAGCAAAAAACTAAAACAAAATATTATTAAACAAAAATAAAGAGCAAATGTCCAACTTTTTAAACTCTGAGAGATGTCATGAGAGCCGTTTTGTTGCGGGACCGCATGTGGCAGTAGCTCAGTAAAAAAATCGACATTTAATCAGTTTGAATGCGCTCTTTCGTTCGTTCGTTCGTTTACAATGTTGTTGTGACTGTGTCGCGTTTTGTTTACATTTTGTTTAAAATGATCGGTATTGTGAATTAGTCATTGGTCGCGGATCACGACTGTGTTGTAGTTTCATAAATCAATTGCGTTCGAAGAGATTTGTACCGGAAAGTGGTGTCTTTGCTCAGTTGTTTTTATTGACTCTGTTGTGTACCAGATGTGCGAAATGTTACACCTACGCAGAGATCACTGATCGGTGTGGTCTATGTTGTGATTTAAGTGAAAAGCAGGCGACTAATTTAACAGCCGATTGCACGATATCGAAAAAAAATTTGTGCTAAAGATAGCTAGTCACTCACTTTCGTATCAGAATGCATTACACAAACATTCTTTCGTTCTTTCGCATAGGCTTACGTGATTTAGTGATGTTAAATAAACCTTTGGAAAAATTAATCGCTAAATCAAACAAAACAGCGCCAAAATGACAGATTTATGACCCATACGTCAGCTGGCTCTGACAGCTCAGTTGTAAACAAACAAAACAAATCGTAAATAAATAAACAAAATAAAATTCCGAGTTTCCCAGTGAATGTGTTCAATTTATTTATTTATTCAAAAAATAAAAAAAAATGATTATTTCTGTTGTCCTATATTTTATGGATGATGTGGAGGAGACTGCTGCTATCAAATACTAGCATTTCTCTGGCGAACCCAGGATTATTTTCCATATAATCAATTAGTACCCGCAGCTCTGTAGTAGATGATTTTTTCGTGCTGGAATTGAGGAACATTTTGGATCCTTTTTTGAGAGAAATTCCGGGTTTTCCGTTTATCTTTCGCCTTTTAAACATCGAAATATGTTTAAATAAGGAAAAATGTTTTATTTGACATTTTCTTTGTTTTTGAGAATACATCGTTGCATCTAATTTTGAATAATAGTGACAGAAAGCGGGCATAGCCTTAGGGCTGTGTTTTAGTAGTATTGCGAAGCTGTTGACATATCAATATTTCCAAGTGTTATTGCATCTACCTGTATTCTTCTACCATGGTGTTTATTGTTTTGAAAAAGAAAGACACGAACTCGACCTTTTCATTTTTCAAATGAAATTATATCTAAAATATTTACGTATGACGAGTGGCATATTTTACAGAAATAATAACTAATCTATTATTTTCGTCGTTTTTTGGAACGGTTATATGTTCCATTTTTTTATATAAATTTAATAACCGTTTCTTGGCCTCAAATATATACAAATAGAGATTTTAACCATTTTATCTAAATGATACTTTTTCACTACTGTTAGTTCTTGCTTAGTCCTCCAACGATGTTTTATTTTAAGTCAATATTTAAGGGTCAAACTTCCACGTTAGTTGAAAAATGTTGCCAAAATCGTCAAATCTGCAATAAAACGAAAAGAAACACTGAAAATTTCCTGTAATGAATTGAATGTCAATTCGGCTGAAAATGTGAATTATAGCAAAACAAGGCACGACAATGTTGATCTTCATACTTGTCCTAGCTGCAGCAAAATGATACTTAGAAACAAAATTCAACTATGCCATAATAAAATTAATGGCATTCTTGATGCTAGTTTTACGCCCATATCTAAGGAAGAACTACAAAATATAAATATTACAAAGAAGGGACATCAAATAAAAAAATTTAATCCTATGATTGCATGATATTAGCTTTGTAGTTGTACCAGTTTTGAAATGTAAATTTTTTGGGAAGTTTTCGCTTTTATATTGATTTCTTACAACTTTTGACAGCAAGAGAAGACTTAATGTGAGAATACATAAAACCTTTTTTTTCACTGGCTTAAGTCTTCGGCTGGCTTCTTCGGAAGCGAACAAAGCAGCCTAGGGCCAAAATCGAATTAAGTCAACCTAAACTCCTTTGTTCATCTACGAAGAAGTCAAGTCAGTAACTTAAGCCAGAAAACAAGGCATTTTAAGTATTCTCAGGTTTAGGTCTTAACTCACCTGCTGTCCGAAAATATAAATTTAATTTAAAAGTTTATTAAAAAATCTGTGATCTCAAAATCGATTATGAAAAATTGACTTTTGATTCGGAGCTAAACTAATCAATGTAATTCTATTTATAAATGAATTCAACTGCATATAAATCATACAACTGTCTAATGCGAATTCAGTTAATGATGAAGATCTTGTTTTAAAACCTGACGTTAAAATTCCGTTGATGTGAAATATGTCAAACATATATAAACATTTCAACAATAAACAGTGATTTTATCTTTAAGAATACTGAACAACTCAAATTGCAATATTTTGCGAGTACGTGCTTCGAAATAATGCGAAATTATTTGTTAACCTTTTTAAATTTCAGTTTATTTTTAATTTCAAGATAGCTCTCCTTTAAACACTCACACTCTCCCTCAAATACAAATTATTTTAATTTTGTACTTTCTTCTCTGTCCGGTGTTTTTAATTTTAATTTTCCGCACTAAGTGCTCTTCTCTTTTGTGTGTGTGTGAAAGTACGTGGCACCTCTTGTCGTTACAAGTCTCTTTGTACGAAACGGCCTCAAACATTAGACGTTAAAGAGGCTCGCTTTTTTTTTTGTTAGTGTCCAACAAAATATAAGAGAGATTGAGTACAAAATTAAGTGCCTCTGCAAGTGTTTTAAATGTGAGATCCAACATAATTGTTCGGGAGTTTTGCCGGTTAAATTTACGATTCAGATCGCAAAGAAATAAAAACATCAGCAAAAAAAATAACCACGCTCTTTTTCTAAAAAGGCAAGCAATTAAAATAGTAATAAATGGAAGACTGAACAAATAATACATTCCTTGCAATGGAATCCATTCAAATTTATCGCCGTTTTGTGAATAATCCAAATCCTTTGGACGCGGGAAATGACTACGACTATATTGTTGTATATTTGACACCAGAATTTCCCCAGGAAAATTCTGATCAATGGCAGGACTTACTACAGGATTTTGTGATATTCGAGCAATCTCTGCTAACAACCATTGAAGTGACAAGTAATGACACAAGCAGTCGCAACATACATTGTTTACTTAAGTCCATAACGTTCTTCACGTTTTCTGTTTCTCTTTTATCTTTCAGATGAACGCAAAAAATCTTCACTACCCACTATACCCACCATCAACTATACGGTGGGCAATCGTGACACCTTGACATCGGTTGCAGCCCGTTTCGATACGACCCCATCGGAGTTGACACATTTGAATCGTTTAAACAGTTCGTTCATCTATCCGGGTCAACAGCTGTTGGTTCCCGACAAGAGTGCCAAGGATAATGTATCGACCAGTTCAACAGACGATAAAGCAGGAGGTTCAAGTGCATCCGGCAAATCGAGTCCAGTTGATCGTAAATTATCTGTCGAAGAACAAAATGCTGATGGTAAGTGGTTTTTTGTTTTTTTCATTTATTTAATATTGAGACATACAAATATAAAAAAACTAACATCAAAATTTGATTTTTGGACTTGGGGGTATTTAACAAAATTATAAATTTTAATCGATTTGAAAAAAAGTGTCAAGATTATCTTTGCATATTTTTAATTACTTTAAAGGTGAGAATACATAAAATGTTTTTTGACTCGCTTTAGTTAGTGGCTGGCTTCTTCGGAAAAGAATAAAGGGCCAAAATCAAACTAAGTCAACCTATAACTTCTTTGTTCCTCTACGAAGAAGCCAGCCGATCACTCAAGCCAGTCAAAAAACTGTCTGGTTATTTTCCTGCAGTAATTGTCCTGCAGTTTCTTACTCAGAGTTTAGTATATTTTGCTAGGAAAAATGAAATGAAGTACACACAGCCGTAAACCTAAAAAAATAAGGTGAGAATACATAAAAGGCTTTTTTCATCGGTTGGCTTCTTCGGAAAAGAACAAAGGAACATCGGGCCAATATCGAACTAAATCAACCTAAAACGCCTTTTTTTCTCTTCGAAGAAATTAGCCGATTACTTAAGCCAGTCAAAAAATCATTTTATGTACTCTTATCTTTAGACTTGTCATTGTTAAAATGTATATGTTTTAAATGTGCTTACCCAAATATAAATCACCGGAAGGAGAAGAAGAAAAATAGCAAATGATTGCAAGAAGAAATTTGTTCAGTAAGAATTTGCAAACACTCGGTGAAAGCACTGTCAAAATTCACTTCACTTCAGAAGAAATTTTGACAGTTCGAAGAAGTAAACCAGCTGATTTTAAGGCAATTCGCCCTTTACACGACCTAATAAATGGGCCTTGCTATTCATAGCAAGCAATTCATTCACTTTTACGCCGTTCCCTGTGCTTTGTGACGCCGCAGGAATTGTCATCTATTTTATGGCATGTGTACGTTATATAAACCATGGTAGAAGAATACAGGTAGTCGCATAGTGTAAAACCAATTTTGAAATTGAAAATTTTAAATAAAAAATTGTTTAAATTTGTAATAATTCTTGAAAATGCTTACCATAACAAAAAATATACCTTTTTAAAAAATCATTAAAAAAATTGACATATCAATGTTCTTAAGCATCTACCGGCATTTTTCTTTCGTGATATAAACAGAAAGTTAACGATTCAGGCTCGGAGAACGATTCTGATCCGAATGATTGTAGTAGAGAGTGAACTAGATTCCGGAACCAGTTCAGTCAGAAGAGTGTAATAAACAATATTTTACAACTCTAACGGCAATTAAAAACGCCCATTGACATAATCAGAGATTCATGATCAAAATCACGAAGTTTATTTGAAACAGCAAACAATACTTGTTTAAATTTGGTTAAACTTGAAATAAGACTCATGGCAAGTTTAGTGCCAGTTCAATTGATGTTAACAGGCACAAACTATATCTGATGTAATCAACTACCCAGGGTTTCATAAAAATCATTACTTGGATCGTCCATGACTAAATTACAATGTGTTCCGACAAATTTTGAAAATCAGATTAAATGTCTAAATTTGTTTACATTTTGTTTCTTTACCTTTTACGATTTGATTATCCGACAAATAAATAGCATTGATTTTAGTCAATTACCATGGTTAACCCAATAATCATCGGCCGGCCTTGAAATGGTTACCTCTTGGAACTTTTTTTGCGTGGAAAATTTAGTCGTATGCTAGTGATCCCCCAAAATGGTATTGCAATGTGTCTTTGCACTGGTCTTCCTTTCATCTGTTATTTTACGAGTCAAATTTATACTTCTATTAAAATTTAGTATATAAAGGAAATGACTTTGTAAACGGCACACTTAAAACCACAACCTCAGTTTATGTGTCAAAATCAAAAATAAATTAAAAATTATATAAACAAAACTTTCGTTAAACAAAGTTCTAAATATAACGTTGAATATTGTAAACTTTATTGAAATGTGTGTTCGTGGCTTACATGCACCTGCACCAGTACGCATAAATTATTGAACACAAACAAAAAAATGAAACTTAAAAACTGTTTTAAGTTTTGAATAAATCTGAACACATTAGTGAAGATTTTCATAGCATGCATTCGAACACAAATGTCAAAATCAGTCACTTGTGTGTTTGCTGTCGTATGACTAAAATTCAGGAATTTTTCAATATAAATATTGCTCATTTAACTTCTAGCATAGAGCTGGAAAAACTTCCTTCGACACACGAAAATTGGCCACAAAACTAGGAAAATACATTTTTTATTATTTCAAAAATGTAAAAAAGCAATCATACTTACTGGTTGTTAGGTACTTCAAACAAATTCGAAACCTCCATCCATAAAGTATAGGGCTTCAGAAATATTCATTTTTTTTATTTTTTAAGAACAAAAGTAATTCGAACAAGATCATTGGGAATTGTTCGTTTACAACCGAACTGTCAGTTTAGGCAGAGCCAGCTTACGTATGGTTGTATTTTTTTTATAGCTTTTTCGCGTTCAAATCAGTCATTCTGGCGCTTTTTTGCTTAAATTCGCGATTAATTTTTAAAAGGTATATTTAGCAACACTGCATCACGTAAGGCTATGCGAAAGAAAGAACGAATATTAGTGGAGCGCATTCTGATAGGAAAGTGAGTGACTAGCTTTCCTTCGCTCAAATTTTTTTTCGATATCGTGCTACCGGCTGTAAATATAAACCAATTCAATATTAAGGCTCAATTCAATAGTTTTTCTTTTTTTATAAAAGCCACGTTCATTTCATGGTTTGATTACCGAGGTGATCTCATGTAATCATACGATTACAATTATATATTATACCTTAAATATAGCCGTACAGCTGGCAAGAATTGTACACTTATTTCCGACCAAATATTCTATGATTTTCACGCTTATTAGAGGATATTAAAGTCAGGGAAGAATAGAATCCAAAACAGAAAACTAAAATACTTACTCATAAGCAATATAAGTCTTGCTTTTGGAATGGTTGAATTTTGGCGCTGCTAGGAGAGAAAAAAATATATAAAAAGATCAACAGTATCGCGGTTTGTTTTGCTATAATTCTGGTAGAATATTGACGAATTTGCCTTAATGTAATTGCAAAAAAGTTTCAGAGCAAGTTTTTCTTTTTGTACAGAATCCATACATCAAGTTTTGTGAAGATTTTGTGCAACATTTATCATCTGGTTATTTGGAATTTGATTCTATTGATAGGAAGACGAAATTTATATACTCTTTAGATCAGTCTTAAAGAATCAAATTCCAAATAACCAGATGATAAATGTTGCCAAAAATCTTCACAATACCTGATGTATGGATTCTGCACAAAAAAAAAAAAAAAAATATATATATATATTACATTTATACATTTTAATATGAAAAACGACAATGTTGAGTACGTCAGAGAAGGCTAACGAAATACCTTTTAGCAAATGAGTCTACCTCTATTGTTTTTCATGCTCAAATAATGTGACGTTCCTTTGCTGCTTTTCTTAATTGACATAGACATTGTAAAATTATCAATAAAAAGTTTATAAATATTTAACTTTTTCCGCTCCTATATTTGTCATTTGTTCGTAAGTCATAAGCGCCAGATCTACAGTCAGTTACTAAAAATACAACTCTGATTTAAGACAATTTTTTGTGTAAAACCTGGAGGCAGGGGTTAAGCAACAGTAAACTTGGACAATCCAATAGAGCTAAATGCGTCACGTCTAGAGTAAAAAACGGGTGGAGGAAACGTCCATATATGCCTATGAAACAATAAAGGCGTAGGAAAATCCAGAAAGAGTGGGGTAACAGGGATTCTTACGGGTCACCTGGGCCTACAAACTCATCTGCACAAGATAGGTTGGGCAAATAACAGCCTAAATTATTACCAGACCGAAATCAGATCATGGCAAATAAAATAAAACAGTTAAGGAATTTTGTAAGGGCAAGGGAATTTCAAATATAATAGACTATCAACTGCCGATCTTCTTTCAAAAACATCTTAGTCTAGAGCGCATAACAGGCCTATACTGGCGTAAGTGTATGTCCAGCAAGACAGGTGGCTATCGTTTTCTCCCCTCTTAGCAACCTTGCCCACTGTTTGAAGAAGTTATTACAAATTATAACTGTAGAAATGTATTCGTTTTGAGACGAAATAAACCTTTAAACATATGCATATAGAAACTATATTAAAAGAAGTAAAAAAGCAGCAAAGTTCGGTCGGGCCGAACTTATAATAGCCTCCACCATTTGGAAGGAACTTGAAAATTTTCAAAGAAATACTTCTGGAAACTACTACTTAAATGAAAACTGTTATATGGAGACTATACGAAGACATGGACCTGCTTACAAAATTGTTTGCCATAGGCAGTAGTACCCATTACGAACTTCAAATAAAAAAATTTGAAACAATTCCTGCTAATAATATCTCTAAAATTATCAAAATACCGAGTATTGGGACCTACCGTCATATGGGGGCTATACGAAGACGTGGATCTACATACACAAATTTTTGTCATAGGCTATAGAACCCATTACGAACTTCAAGTACGAAATTTAAAATAATTCCGGTAAATAATGTTGCTGAAATCACCAAAATACCGAATATCAGGAGCTACCCTTACATGGGGGATATACGAAGACGTGAACCTGCATAAAAAAATGTTTGTCATAGGCTGCAGTACCCATGACGAACTTCATATACGAAATTTGAAATAATTCCGATAAATATCGGGAGCTACCGTTATGTGGGGGCTATACGAAAATGTGGACCGACATGGCCCATTTACGAACTTAACATGCCTATTAACCTATTACAACAGACAGATAGTCGGACATAGCTAAATCGACTTAGAATTTTACGCTGATATAGAATATATATACTTCGCAAGGTCTATTAAAAATTTTTCATGGAGTTACAAACGGAGTTACTATACCCTCCATGGAATGGCGGAGGATATAAAAATACCCGACCTCTCATTAAGTCTTTACATTTGTATCTATTTTGCCAAAAATTCATGTAAGCAAAATAACTTAGTTTCTTTACTGTTTTACTATGTAAAAGTACCTGAGGTAGTTTATTACATGTTTAAATGGCATACAGAACCGTTAAATATTGAATTCCATTGGGAATATTTACAGCAAGGGAGGGATTTCCCATTTATACATATTTCTATCTCAAGTTATTCTTTATCGCCATCTATTGGTTACTTGATTTCATAATACCAGCTGTTTGGATTGAGTTAGGTGTAGCATCGGCCTCAAATTTAAGCATACCCAATATGGCAACGCTGCATACGCCACAATGAATGACATATATGTCATATGGATGTTTATTATTGTTCGAGATTCTTGCCGTTTGATTGTTGACGTGCTCTTGAATTCTTAACTTCTACAAAACAAAATAAAACGAATTAAACAACGAAAACAAGTGAAATT
Source organism: Musca domestica (assembly GCF_030504385.1). NCBI lineage: Eukaryota > Metazoa > Arthropoda > Insecta > Diptera > Muscidae > Musca > Musca domestica. Next base: position 10,695,076 of record NW_026712258.1, read on the forward strand.
GGAATGAATATAGTTTTCAATCCTCCATTATACGAAAAGAACGCTTTGTGAAATAATTAAACCCTGTTTGAATGTCCGTAACATAAACAAACATTGAAATATTTTTATTGGTAAAATAAAAAAGTGACTGTGACAAGAGAAAAACATAACATTTTCTACAATGCATACGGCTGTATTTTGGCGGAATGGAGGTGACGTTCTCTGCTTATTCATATTTTATAATTAATTCTCATTAATTTATTGTTGCGTTAATCAAAAGAAGTTTAAGATCTCAAACAAATTTATATTGGTAAGCAAGCTGAACAATGCCACTGCTGCTGTTGTTGTTGTTCTTTAGGGTTGTCGTGTGACGTCTTATGGGTGAATTAGTGTGAGTTTGTGTTTGTTTTGGACTTAACAACAACAAACATACATCAACCCACTGGCTGCTACTGACTTATTGGCTGGCTGGCTGGTGCGATAGCAAACGGCGCACTCACTTTTTAAATGTCGATACGAAATATTCATTTCGTTATTATTTATTTCCATATGCAAAATATTATTGACAACGTTGTGAGCGTATCCACTCCACTTGTCTCCTTTTAGCCAAGGATTGGGCCTACGTGGACAGCGTAACACACGAGTTGCTACTTATTTGGCTTAAATATATGAGAGTTTAATCTTAAACTGAGTAAACAATGCTGATGAACTGCTATCTAATTTTATGGCAGTCACATTTTTCGTGTATATTTTGCAAAAAAAAAAAGAAATGAATACGAAGCGAGGAGATAGAGTAATGCACAAAATTCTAATCAAATTTACAGTCTGCTGTCATATTGTTTAAATGTTCAGTAACTTGGTTAAAAAGGCTGATATTCTCTTGGTCCAAAACAACTAACTTCAAATACCTCTTATCAGTAATGACCTATTTTGGATTTGCCCTTTTTTTTTAGCTTTTTTTTTTTGTTATTTTAGACAACTGTTTTCACAGCTGGTGGCCAAAGCAAGCAGTCGAGTGTAGGTGTTTTTAAATATTTATTTTAACAACCTGTCTTGCACGTTGTCGTTACAATAAAAATAAAATGTCATGTGCAAGGTTTTGTGTTCGTCCCCTAATTAGCCCTCATCTATTTTCAGCCATTGTAGCGTAATCATTTATTGGATATTAAAACAAATTGTTGTCGTATGACGTTAAGGAATTATAACCGACTGTTGACCAAGAATTGATGGATTTACCATGGCAACACAATATTTTCATTAAAAAAGAATCATTACACACAAATGTACTGTATTTATAAACGATTTCAATTTCCGGCAATACTCATTACTTGATGCTTGAAATGTTTCTATATTTTGCAGAATGTAGTGGACAATCCGCAATGGTCGTTCGTATTCCTCCATAACTCGCTCGCAACAGTCGATTCCTCATTTAAAGTCAAAAATTGAATTTGTCTATAAATGCCCCAGCATCATAAAATATGTCCTCAATTGATGTTGCCATTGGATCATTTAGTTTCCTCTCATTTTAGTTATATTTATTACGGAGACAAAATTTATTCTTTGCAAAATGGATACGCTTTTCCATCCCTAGGTTATCTACCCACTATGAACTCAAACTCCCAACATAATTTTTTGTAGGGACATATGTTTGGTTGTACTCCTTAGGGAGAACCTCCTTCAGTGAGCATTGATAAAGTCCAAAGAGTTGAATTGTTACTAATTACAGGCGCGTTTAGGAGCACACCCTAATCCGCTCTAGGCACTCTTCTCAATTTAAAACCGTTAAGTTTATTTGTAGAGGAACAAGCTGCTAGGTGTGGGAAACATAGTAAATCAGGCTATAGCTAGCGATTATATACCATTTAGGCACAGCTTTGAACTAATTGATATAATAACGGAGACATCTGGGCCCGACACCCCACCTTTTAACGGTATAGCTGTCTATACTGATGGGTCAAAGATGGAAAGTGGAACGGGAGCTGGGGTTTACTGTTTAAGTCTAAGTATCCAACGATCCTTCAAAGTAAACAACGATTGTAGCGTTTTTCTCGCAGAAATCTTTGCTGTCTGGAAGGCAATAGAGCTGCTAGTAAATACAATTAATGAACTGATCGGACCGGGGACTATATGTATCGATAATCAAGCGGCCCTAAAGGCTCTAAATTCATTTACAATCAAATCTATGGCAGTTCTGGAAGGCAGGAATGCTCTGGAAAAGGTTAAATCGTTTGTCAAACTCTGTTGAGTCCCTGACCACTGCAACATATCTGGCAACGAATCAACGGATGAATTGGCTAGACGCGGATCTGAGTCAGTGACGACACTGAGTACTGCAGGCTTTGTCAGGACGAGGAAGAAACTGAGACGGTTGAGCACTTACTCTGCCACTGCCTAACTCTTAAAAGAGTGAGACAGAGGCTACTGGGTAAGCAAATTCTGCCAGCCTTGTCCTCCCTCTCCGACATCGAGCCAACAGTCATTCTTCAGTAAGCCAGAGGACTAACCGTGGATGCAAACCTATTAACTTCTCTACTCTTTATTCAGATTTTCACTTCTTCACTATTCGCTATTCATTTCCTTTTCTTCTCTCTATTCTATTCTCATATCTTCTTAATTAGGATGAACACAATGGACCAAAAGGTCTCCGAGTGGACTGGTTGTTTATACAACCGCGTTTCCTTTAACCTAACCGGAAAATACCGGAAATTGGTCGGTATTTTAAAAGGAAGTGTTTTAAACGGCACAATAGGTTTAAGCTTATGTTCTCCAGGACTTCTTCGCCACTATTGGAATGACCCAAATTTAATTAAGTAACTACCACAAAAACTCTAAGCTACAATCAAATGGTAGGGAAATATGGAAAATGCCTAAAATCCGACGGAGTCGTAATGTGCAGAATTTGCCTGAGAGATAATCGACAACAGAACAGTGTGGCTTGTTTGTTCGGGATACCGTAGTATTTTGTTGTTGCAAAATGGTCAGGCTTATCCCTTTATTGTTGTTTTTATAAAAACAACGTTTGTTTTTTAGTGGAGAACGATGGTAATGTTTACCAGGGGGTAAGGCATGGAATACCTAGGTTTCGGAAAGAGCCACCAATCCTCATCAGTTCCCTTGTTTCCACTCGTTCTCCACTAATAAACAAACGTTGTTTTTATAAAAACAACAATAAAGGGATAAGCCTGACCATTTTGCAACAACAAAATACTACGGTATCCCGAACAAACAAGCCACACTGTTCTATTTATAGACATGGCACGGTCGACGAAGGGGTTTTTGTTGTAACAGACAAAACCAACTTACATGGTTATGCTACTTCGTTCAGGTTGAACGAAAGCATAACAAGTGGAGAAAGATGAAAATGTTTATAAGTGCGGTTGTAAGATTTAGAAGACTTTCCAAAAGAATTTTAGTTTTATTTAATTCTTTGGTTCCTCTTCTATTGAGCTTACGATCTCGTCACTTGGGTAAAAAATTTTTTTGTCATAGGAGTTATTTTAAAATAACTTCTGGGGAGAATATCCCAGACAAAAAACAAGGGAACTGATGAGGATTGGTGGCTCTTTCCGAAACCTAGGTATTCCCTGCCTTACCCCCTGGTAAACATTACCATCGTTCTCCACTAATAAACAAACGTTGTTTTTATAAAAACAACAATAAAGGGATAAGCCTGACCATTTTGCAACAACAAAAGATAATCGACAACTATACTAAACATCCTATAAGTAAGAAAATACTTTGCTGTAGTTTGTTTTCGGAATTTACCAAAGTAATAGTCCTTGATTGAGTCAATCTTTGCTGTTCCGGATAGTAGGTCTGTCTTAGGAAATACATTGTTCAAGAGTTACTATAATCAATTATGAAATCAATGCTAGACTGCCTTGGGCAGACAATCAAGACAATAATGACATGTTTGTGGTAGGTTTGTGTTAAAGCTGTAGTTTATCATCAGATTTTAGTGCTTTTTAAGAACTAAGTCTTTATGAGGGACTGTCCTTCAGCTGAGTTTCACGTATGGATATATTCCAGCACGAAATGCGTAACAACATATTTTAAAAAGAAAAGACGATTAACATCGATTAATATCAAAATTGCCTTGATTTGTCTCAAAAATCTTTCCGAGTTAGTTTCGAAACTTTGGAGCGCATTACCACGAAAAGTACGAAACTCCGAAAAAAAAACTATACTTTTGTAAACTTTGATTATTAATCTGCAAGGAACCTAAACGCCTTTTGAAGTTAGATAAATATTGTAGTGTCTTGTTTTCAGACCCACAAACATAAATGTATACATATAACAATTAAAGAACGCTATAATTGAATTGTTTCGATTGGGAGTTGAGGGTAATTGAAAATACTTGTATTTTGTCATTTCTGTCCAAAATAAAGTTTTAATTTAAGTGTTTGTTTTGTTTTCAAAAACACTCAAACAAAAACCTTCAAATATTAATTCTTATCTTATCTGCATAATAACTAAACAAAACCCAAAAAATATCATATATTTTTAAACTTTAACGAAAAAAGAAAGGCTTTTTATAATTAAAAGATAAAAGCAAAAAAATAAATAATTTAAAAAGATATATACGTCATAATGAGATTTCTATAATCAAAATACATATTCTTTTTTTCTGATGCTACAGATATTTTGGATAGTTTACGTCCTGGTTCACCAAAGCCGGGCCATATTGAACGCGTCGATCCAGCAGGTCGTGCAGATGGCGGTAATGATCCGGTCATTACACAACGTTTCCTTAAAATCAATGTACGTCACATCACCGATGGCCAGGGTGTTGTGGGCGGAGTTCTATTGGTAACACCAAATGCTGTTATGTTCGATCCCAATGTCTCCGATCCATTGGTCATCGAGCATGGTCCAGAAAGTTACGGTGTTATAGCACCAATGGAATTGTGCGTAAATGCTGCCATATTTCATGATATTGCTCATATGCGGGTATCGGGTGGAGTCACAGTTGACTCCGATGCAACAGAAAAACCTGAAATTTATTATCCCAAATCAGTATTAGATGCCCAAAAGGCCAAAGAAGGTGGAGAAGAAGGTGCAGATGCCGTAGACGGCAAGAAATCGTCGGAGGATGATAATGAAAAAGACAAAGAGGAACAGCAACAAGAAAAAGTTAAAACTGATGACCAAGAATCCATTTGTTCGGAGGTAGTAGATGTTGTCAACAGTAATTTTGGTCAATTTAAAAATGATTTGTTTTATTTGCAGAAGCATGATGAAAAATCTACGGAAGCCAAAGAAAGTTCGAAGACTGATGGTGATGGTGCCAGCACTGGTACCAACGAGACCGAGGATGATGAAGCCAAAAAAAATCTCAACGTAAGCGATTCTCGTAGCACCTTAGAAGAGAGGCGTAAAAGTCTATTGGATCATCACTGGGCAATACCCAGTAAAGATAGGTATGTGTACATCGATGTACCGCTCAACATATAAAAGGAAATATTGGTTTGGTTTACGTTTTTTTGTATATTTATTTATACTAAGTTTTCATCTGTTTCATTTCGTCATTCAATTTAATTATGAGTATAGCACATTTTTATGACTCCAGAATTAGCTTAATAATTTATAACTTCTCTGCATTGCATTCAAATATTGATGAACATAATTTATAACTCATGGGGTGGTTTGACGTAAATCATTAATTTTTTTAATCAAATGATGTAGGCACTTTAAACATCGATACACACAAAAGGAAAAAAACTAAGTAAAACTAGAGCGATGGGATGCTATGCTTAAATTATAACGAGTTACTCCACTAAATATATTATTATTATTTAAATTTTTTAGATTTCAAGTATATTTGTATTGGGGTAAATATAGATTTTGGAATACACGAACGTTTTGTGATGTATTTTATAACATTCATCCTGGTTTCCAGGGATAAACAAAAGATAAAGCTGTGCACAAGATTGGGATCATTGCATACTTATTTTTTTATGACTGAGGAAGAACTGGCCATTGGCTCCTACTGTAAAAATGCATGAACCAAGCATCTTATTCCCCATACAGATACATGTTTATTGAAGAATTCTTATCATTGAATTATTAACCATTTTTATGTGCTATTAATTTAGGGAGACAAGCTTGACCTATTGACAAGAAGATAGATTAAAATGTTCCCATCTACATTTTAGTCCGGCTTCTTTCCGCATTCGGTCCAAATCTGCTGAAATTTTGAATTCTGATTCCAAATTCCTTCCGATTTTGGTACAAAAGTTGTAAGGACGTGTTTTTAGAATTCAGAAAGTTTTTTAAGAAATTTATAAAAAATATATTCCTTGCAAGTCCGGAAAGAGAAAATGCGCAGAGATTTATAAAAACAGTTCAGAAAATCGATACAATTTCTCGAAGAAGCTTAGAGAAAACGGCTAATTTCTAAAAAAAAAAATAATTAGAAATCTCGGAAAAAAATCTAAAATCAAAGTTTTCGGAAAAAATTGTTAGGTGGGTAAATTTAAAAAAAAATATTATAAATAATATATACAATAATATTGAGAGAAACTGATTCACAAATTTCTAACAATAACAAGTAAAAAAATCTAAGTTCGGCCGGACCGAACTTTTTATACCCTCAACCATTTGGAAGAAACTTGAAAAATTTATAAAAAATTGTATACGAAATTTGAAAGAATTCCGGTGAATAACGATGCAAAAATCATCAAAATACAGAATTTCGGGAAGAACTATTATATAGAGGATATATGATATCGTGGACCTATATATACAATTCTCTTCCAGAGAGGTAATGTACTCACAAGGATTTTGTACTTTTGGGGATAAAGTACTCACAAAGTACTCCTTGTATGGATTTTCAGACAATTCCATTGAAAAATGTGGCTAAAATCGTCAAAATACCGAATATTGGGTGGTACCTTTATATGGGGGCTATACGATATCGTGAACATATATAGACAATTCCCTTCTAGGGGATAAAGTACTCACAAAGAACTAAAGTACTCACAAAGAACTTTATTTCGATGAGTTACAAACGGAATGACGAACTTAATATACCTTCCATACTATGTATGGTGGAGGGTATAAAAACTATAAGCAATACCATAGATTCTCATATATTTATTATTCATATTTATCAGTATTAAGTATTCGATCATGAATTGACAGTACATTTTATTATATATTTTGTTTGTCTTTTTATTTTATTTGCATCACACCGCCATCGACATTTTTATTCTGCACTGTAATTACAATTTACACAATTTGTTGTTGTCAAATAATTTCGTGCACCCTGTATATAAATATATACAAAACACACACGCACACCCATCTACATATGTATGTATAAATGCCATCCTGATGCCTAAAATTCCGGTTTTTGTTGCGGTATTATCGGGCCGCTTGAATAAAACATCATACACCCATCATTTTGTTACTTTATATACATACTACTATATATCCGAATCCAATGCCATGTCACCACAACTATAGATTATGTTTATCTAATTCCCGAAGATCGTCGGAAGATGAGGGTGACAATGAATCGAATACGACGGCTGACAGTGGCGCTCGTGGTCAGGAACCACACTCGGCCACATCATCGATCAGCGGTATCATGGCCAATTTAGCCGGTGGCGTAGTAAATCCCGCCGATTTGGAACAATTGGAACAGCTGTCGAAGCAATCGTGCTATGACTCTGGCATCGATATACGTGATCCCATACCAAATGTTCAACCCATACCAAAGAAAACAGTATATAGTGATGCCGATATTGTATTAAGTTCTGACTGGGTACCACCAAAGCCAATATCATCGATTACGCCACTTGGTGAATCGCCACCACGTACAAGTGGCTTAGATGCCGGTGCAGTAGCTGGGGCCCGCAAAAAGACATCGAGCGTTAGCTTCAGTGTGGATGATAACAATGAGAATCAAGCGGCGGCGACGGCGGCCCAGGCTCAAAATCAAGCAGATAAGAATGCAGCCGAAAAGAAAAATAAGGTATGTATGACGAAACACCATCAACGTTTGGAGATATTTGATTTTCTTTTTTTCCTTAGATGTTGAAACGTTTGTCTTATCCCTTGACATGGGTTGAAGGTCTTACTGGTGATGGTGCTGCTCCAACTTCTGGTGGCAGTGTGGGCAAATCACAAGACACTGAGTCGGCTCCCAACACTGGAGACTCAAATCAAAGTGTATTCTCAAAAGTATTCTCAAGGTATGTAAAAGAAGACCTAGTATCCTTCGCCCGCTATCCACAAACAAATAATAAAAAAATATTTCATTTTTATTTTTTTTTTCAAAATAATCCTTTTATTTTATTCTTAAAAAAATGCTCTCATCTTTTGGATTCGGCCTTTTAAACCAAACACCACTTTACATCCCGCATTCTTTTTTATTTACTAAACAAATTTACACAAATTTATTTTCAACAACACAAAACACACAACCTCCCCCACACACCACCATTGCATCGTGTTTTGTTATACTGCCCCTTCCCACACAACTTATATGGTTTGAATTTATTTTTTGGTTTGACAATTGTCACCGTAACACATTCGAACAACAAACACAATTCATACAAATACAACAATTCAAACATTAGTTCGCCCATTACTTTGGTCTCAGAGTTGGGTGGCAATTTATTTTCCAAAACACCGTCCGAAGATTCGAGTGGCTCTCCGGTGCCACCACTGACACCACATTCTACTCATTCTGAGGGTCATTATTCGACTGGGTAAGAAATCATAATGTGTTAATTTTAGGGTCTGATAACGTTTAACTGTTCATCACTTCCTAGTTGTGTTACCCTTCTTTTTAAAACTTGTATGTATGCCTTTGTTGAAAAAAAAAATGGTTTCTGAAAAAATAAAACCAAATACTTTACAGTTTTTGTTACAAACTATTGTAAATCTTTTTAAATATATCCACCAATTATTACTTCCTTAAAGCTAGAAGAGCACTGTTTTTGCCATTTTTCTAATCTATATATGAAACTAGGTATCATTTCTTCTTAATGTCATTTTCATTTTCTGTACTGCATTGTCATTGAAGCCATTAACTTCTTTTCTCATTCTCATTTGCGGTGTAACATTGAAATTTAAAAGAGATAAATCAGACTTTCAATTCTAAAACATCTTGCATATCATATAAATATTTATCTCGTATCACCATCATGCTTCAATACATCACTTATATAAATTGTATGAGAAACATATATACGTACATTTTTGGTGTACCCTTACTTCCTCTATGTTCTGTAGAGATGTTCAAACTTGTATGGTATTGTGTTTCCAACCATTAATACTAATTATATGTTATATTTAATTTAGACGTTCCTCAATTGGCACCTTCATACGTCCACTATCTTCGGAGGGCACTTCATCTACTACAAAATTAAAGGATACCAAACCACAGCCTAAATTGGATTATCGTTCTATGGTTTCAGTAGATGACAAACCAGGTCTTTTTGTCAGTGTTGACAGTAAGTATTGAATTATTATTATTTGTGTTTTGAATATTTATTTACTTTTCTAATAGATTGAAGTAGTTCAGTTTTAAATTGCATATTAGTACAAATCATTTTTATACATTTTCAAACAAGTAGACAATGGTTATATTGTAGATTTTTTTCTATTTGAATTTGTCGAACACTTGCTTTGATTCGAAAACGTTTTCGTTGTAACCATTTTGCCGTGCAAGATTTATTGTTTGGGTTTCCATGAATAAGGGCAGTAATCTATTAAATATCCAGTACAATGTGCAAAGCAACTGAACAATTATTATCAGGAGGGAAATTATTATCAAGAGCGTTAAGATATACGGGGTGAGATAAAAAACTGCAACAAAGTCAAACGCCATAATGTTTACTTTTTTTTAATTTTATTGAATGAAAGCAAATAATGTCGGAAATAGCATCAAATTTTACAATAAGTCATCCATTTGTTCGACTTGGTCACCTTTGGCACGAATTATGGCCTTCACATGGCCAATGAAACCGTCACACGCTTCCCGAATGTTGCTCTGCGGTATTTTGGCCCATTCCCGGCGAAGCGCTTGCTTGAGGTGATTGACACCTTGATATTTTTTAGTATCAACCTTGCTTTCCAAAATACTGCAGATACAATAGTCCAACAGATTGTTATCCGGAGATTTTGGTGGCCATTGTGCCCTGGAAATGTAACCATTTTTGTGTGGCGCGTGTTGAGTGCGATGGTGTTGAGTCCTGTAGTTTCGCGATAATATTCGGCATTTACTCTTTTGCCACCTTCCATTAATACGAGCGGAGAGCTACCATCGGCTGTTATGGCGGCCCACACATTTGGCGGTGCACATTTTCAGCTGACCTCTTTGGCATGAGGTCGTTACAAACTGCTAGACAATGAACGTTTTCTCATCGGAGAAAACCAAATTCGTCAGTTCACCACTTTCGGCGAAGCGAAGCAACTCTTTAGCTCTTTTGAGTCTATTTTCTTTCTGTTGCGGTCTAAGTTCTTGCACTTTTTGGAATTTCAATGGTTTTACTCCGAGCTCATTTTTCAATATTTGTCGAATGGAATATTGCGTATATTCAGCTCACGAGCTATTTTTCGGCCAAGTATAAAGAAATCACACTTACACGCTTGAATTCCATGACGAATAACTTTTTCTCTGTAAAATTCTCACCAAAATGCTTTTGTACGCTTGTAAACAATATAATGAGCTGTCAATGGAATAATTTTAATTTTTTTTAATGACGGTTGGTTGCAGTTTTTTCATCTCAACCAGTACTAGAAAACGAGATATAGAGTGGGTATTAGGAGGGGTCAATACGTTTCCTTTTCTTAGCCTAGGTCTTTTGTTAAATAGCTTTGAACCATAGCGTATAAGGCCATCAATAATATTTCTATCAGATAGGATTCATTTCAATGTGTCCATGCTCTTAATAGGTATCTTTGATTAGTTCAAATAGAAAACACTTGTTATCTTAAAATGTTTTTCTACACAAGAGTATACTTTTAGGCGAATTTCGATTTCAATAACATTACTTATTTGAGGATTCAAAGTGAACACAATAAGACAGAGAATATGTTTGTAAAATTCGAATTCAAATTAGAAATAAACAACAATTTACAATTGAGTTTTGCCTTATTAAGACGAAGATCATATGTTTTATGATTTAAGTGTTTGTTTTCTCTTTCGAGACGAGCTTAATGATCTGAAATTTGCAGTGAAAAGGAAAGCCAGATAGACACTATCACACACTCACCACTATGCGACGCGTTTCGCCGTTGGTTAAGCGGCTCATCAGGCATATTTGATGTGGATGATGGCTTACAAGGGCCGTTCTCTGGAAAGTAGTATAAATTTCGAACTTATTGCAAATTAGCATATGCGAATTATACACTAGAAATTCTCCAGGTTCGACTCAAGTTCTATTGGCAGATCTTTTTCACAGCAACGTTTTGTTTTTATTAGTTTGACAAATATCATCTCCGATTTCTAAAATATCGTAACCATAGCAAAATCTTATCTTTATATACATTCATAATTAATAGCATTATTTTGTCTTGTATTGCGTATCTTAAAATTGAAATTCCAATCACAACACGATTATTTTACCACTTTATCGCCTTGAACACATCTTCATTCCACATATAGTACGGGCACCAAATTTTCCAATTTTCGATATAGTTGGTATGTCATTATTTACTATTATAACTATCTATGTTATTCACCAACTTGAAGCATAAAATATAAATTGATGTAAACTATAGTAGCAATAATAATAATACAGAATTAAAAATATATATATAAAATTAGATTTAATAATCCTGTGTAAATATATAAATAAATACGTATGTGTTCATATAAATAAATATATTTTACGACCTCCCCCCAGTAGTATCCCTTAAAAATAGAAGATATGTGTATACATTTATTTAAGAACATAATTTCCATTTGAATTCCATTGTACATATATATAATATTACAATATTTTACAGCATGTTCACATACTTAAATACCTACTTGATTTACTGATATAAAATACGAAATTAATCTATATATTTTTTCTCTGTCTCTCTCTCTCTTTTATTAATAGAACTTATACCAAGACCAGCTCGTGCTTGCCCAGACCCACCATTGTATTTGCGCTTGCGCATGGGCAAACCGATAGGTAAAGCCATACCATTGCCAACATCGGTAATGTCGTATGGCAAAAATAAATTACGACCAGAATATTGGTTTAGTGTACCTAAAAATCGGTAAGTAGCTATTATATACTAAGCATAATTTCAACTTTTGTAGTTACTATTGGTAAATTACTATAATCTATTATGGGAATTCTCTAATACGTTATATTTACTCAACTGAAAGGAATTAGATAAGGACTGTAGATATTAGGACATTAGTAGCTGTGGTTTTCAACAAACCACCCAAAAGTACACAACCTGATAAAATTTGTTGGTTCCATTTCGTTAAAAGTTTTTAAAGTCAGTGCAATATTTTAAATGCCTATAATCGAACTGTATCGTTATACCAAAACATAGACCAAGAGACCATAGGCCAAAAATCACAATGCCAATCAAAAAAAAAAAAAAATCGCCAAATCTTCAGGAAAATGAGGGGGTACCCTAAAAATGAGTACCGTCAGATAGGGACTATCTACCGCGCTGCAATTATTTCCGTTGGAATATACAGGGTGAGATAAAAAAACGTTCAAAAGCATTTTACAAGCGTTCAAAAGCATTTTGGTGAGCATTTTCCAGAAAGAAAGTTATTAATGATGGAATTCAAGCGTGATTGTGTGATTTCTTTATATTTGGCTGGAAAACCACAAGTGGCTATCGTTAGACAACTCCAGCATTTAAATGTGAATAAATCCTTTGTGTCTCGTACCATCGTTCGTTACCGTGATACTGGTAGTGTAGCCCGACATCAAGGAAGTGGAAAGAAAACAGCAACATCAGCAGAAATGGTTCGAAGAGAAAAAAGCGACTTGATCGAAACCCCCGCCGAAAAATGACTCTTGATCTGAACATATCAAAATATTCCATTCGGCAAATATTGAAAAATGAGCTCTTGGTAAAGCCATTGCAATTCTAAAAAGTGCAAGAACCGCAACGGAAAGAAAATAGACTCAGAAGAGCTAAAGAGTTGCTTCGCTTGGTCGAACGTGGTGAACTGCCGAATTTGGTTTTCTCCGATGAGAAAACATTCGTTGTTCAGCAGTTTGTAAACAAACAAAATGATCGTGTTTACTTGCCAAAGAGGTCAGCTGAAATGTGCAACTTCGGTTGGCCACCAGAACTCAAGCGCCGGCCATAGTGATGTTTTGGGCCGTCATAACAGCCGATGGTCGCTCAAACATTTTGTCCGCAGACCTTGGACATCCCAACAGGAATCAGCACCATCGCACTCAGCACGCGCCAACCAAGAATGGTTACAAAATGAGGTTCCTCGCTTCATTTTCAGCGCAAAATGGCCACCAAAATCTCCGGACACCAATCCGTTGGACTATTGTGTCTAAAGTATTTTGGAAGGCAATGTTGGCACTAAAAAATGCCAAAGCGCCGATCGCCTCAAGCAATCGCTTCGACGGGAATTGGCCAAAATACCGCGGAGCAACATTCCGGCAGCGTGTGACGGTTTCATTGACCGTTTGAAGGCCATAATTCGTGCCAAAGGTGACCAATTCGAACAAATCTGAACTTATTCTCAAATTTGAAGCTTTTTCTGACATTTCTTGCTTTCATTCAAAGAATTTAAAAAAAATGTAAAAATACGGCGTTTGAAATTGTTGCAGTTTTTTATCTCACCCTGTATATGAGGACTATATAACCTTATAAGAGGACTAGGACAAAATAGGTTGGTGGGTTGGTTAGTACCGAGTATTGAGAACTCTAAATGCTGAAGTTCATACTGTCTAAAAACCGGCATGCCGCTAATAACACGCTTACAAAAACTTAGTTTCGTATTCGTAACCTATAACCTAGCTTTACATTTAGACTGCTCCATCTTCTTGGACGTATCTAACCTACATCTGCCCGGTTTAGTTTATAATGCTTGGGGTGGATTGGGTGCATTGATAATGACTTTCGTAACTGCATCAGTATAAATAATACTCAGATATTTCTGATAGTTGATTGAGAAGCAATCTCTTAACATTTGAACCTACACTTCGCGTTTGTCTTTTTGGTAGTCGTGCAAAATGTACATACATAGTTTTTGTTTTAGAACCCCTTTCGTCACTACAAAATAGACTAAGACTGAGTAGAACATCTGGCGTTAATTTAGTTGATTACTTTAGTAAATTACATAAATTGTTCAATATAATTGACGTATTTTTCCATTCGCCATTTCATTCGCAGTGTTGACGAACTATACCGTTTCATAAATACCTGGGTTTCACATCTTTATGGTGAATTGGATGAGGAACAAATTAAAGCCCGTGGCTTTGAATTAATACAAGACGACACCGAATGGACACAAAGTGGCACCACAAAGTCCGGAACACGTACCGGCAGTCAGGAGGGTGAAGAAATGAGCGATCTTACCCGCGAATCATGGGAGGTAAGTTGGTATTTTTGTTTTGAAGACCGCTCTATTTCGTAAGAGAAACTAAGAAGCTTTAAAGATCTATAGGTCTACAATTCTCTTTATGAAAAAATTCAATATTTTATTTTCTAAATATTTTCAATGTCTACTATTTATTCTTACTATATATATAAATATCTAAAATCTTTTATTTAAGCCGCTTTACAAAATTTCTAATTAATTTCTTTTATTAATATTAAAAATTTTTATCAAATGGAAAAATATTACAAAACAAAAAATGAAATTGATTGTTTCTTATGAAAATTAATTTTTTATTTCACTTTTTTTCGGAATCATTCTTTATATATGTGTATGTTAATCCCCCCACATCAAAATATAATCAGCTAATTAAGGCTCCATTTGCCAAGACCTACAACATTATTAAAACGGCATCACATGCCGCATCTGCTGATTTGGATTTATTGAGCGGCGAGGTTAGGATTAAATTTAAAATTATTTACAAAAAAAAAAAACAAAATTTGTTTTGTGTTCAAAAAAACCTAAAACAACAACACCCAACGTATTTTTATGGAAATGTATTTCAAAATTATTATCAATGAAAAACAACATCAAGTACAATTAGATGGATTTGGAAATTATTTGTTTAAATGTTGTTTGGTTGTTTTTGAATTGAAAATTATCACACTTTTTTGGTTGTAGAAGTTTTTAAATGAAAAAAAATCACCATATGTGGCTAATCACAAAAAAATGTAAAAGGCCTTCATTAAAAATTCGTTTTTTTTATTTTCTTTTTTTCTGTTTCTTGAAAGAAATGTAGTGGCATTTTTTTTTTTTTTTGTTTTAATTTAAATGTTCAATTAAGGCGAAATTTATTAGAGTAATAAAAAAGCATTCATTATTAATAGCTATTCTCTTAATTACTCTTGTAAATTACGTTTCAAATAGTTTTTGTTTTATTTTCAATTTTTTTTCATTGCCAGAAACCTTTTCTATTAAATCACTTTAATACGCCTTCAATAAGCACCAACAGCAAAATAAATTATATTTTTCTAGTTTTTGCTAAGAAAACCAAGACTCGATCTGATATGAACTTTGCACTTTCGCCTTCATAATCGTTTCACTGTTTCGACATAACATTTCATTTGCATTTATCTTTAAGACATTGTCATAACACACTCCTTTATACATTAAGAAATCGGTTTTATTTATAAATGAAATTGTTGTGAATTTTCTCGGATACGTGACCTATAAATTGTCTTGCATTCTTGTCACTTGACATATATTGTGTGTGTATATAAATACATATACGCCAAAATTTTTACATTTTTTTAAATTTTATTGAGTGAAAAAAAAGAAAAATGTAAGAAATAGCATCAAATTTTAGAATAAGTTTAGATTTGTTCGAATTGGTCACGAATTTGACACGAATTATGGCCTTCAAACGGTCAATGAAACCGGCACACGCTGCCTGAATGTTGCTCTGTGAAATTTTGACCCATTCCCGGCGAAGTGCTTGCTTGAGGTGATCGACACTTTGGTATTTTTTCTTGCCAACCTTGCTTTCCAAAATACTCCAGACACAATAGTCCAACGGATTAAATCTGCTGGTGTTACTGTCTTCTTTCGTCCACTTCCTTGACGTTGGGCTACACTACCAGTATCACGGTAACGAACGATGGTACGAGACACAAAAGATTTATTCACATTTAAATGCTGGAGTGCCCTTATGATAACCACTTGTGGTTTTCCAGCCAAATATAAAGAAATCACACTATCACGCTTGAATTCCATCACGAATAACTTTTTTTCTGGAAAATTCTCAATAAAATTCTTTTGTACGCTTGTGAACAATATAATGAGCTATCACTGGAATAATTTTAACAGCTGTCGGATGAGTGGTTTTGAAATGACAGCAGTCTGAAGTTGGTTGCAGTTTTTTCATCTTACCCTGTATGGTTAAAAACTAGAACCTCTTTAAAACAAATTAAGATTCAGACAAGTACCTTTCATACTTTTCAATATTTCAACTTCAATAATCAATTGTATTTATGTTGAAGTTATGTTCGTTCAATAACATCATAATTATCATTGAGAGTCCAATAGAATAATAAAAAAAAACAACAACACCACTTGAAGTAAATAATTATGATGATGCGTCAAGACTGTTTGACCACAGCAGCATCATCATCATCATCATGATCGATGTCGTCGGGTCCAACGTTAAATATCTTTGGCACGCGGTATTTATATGTATATCATATTGTGTGCGCGTAAATAATTTGCATGTGTTACAAATAAAGCAAAATAATATTTTTTATGAAAGTTTTATTTATGGGTATTTTGAATGGAGCAACCAAATTGAATGACTTTATAAAGAAGACGTAGTAGAAGACATTTATTTGGCAGACATTGAATTTGCAATAGGGTTATTCATATTTTCTTCTGTTTAGATGCGTTAGACGATTTTTGTTGAACGACCACTGACAATTTTCTGAATACCCTTAATATTTGTTGTATTCCTTTGCTTGGCATTTTGGGTAAACAAATTGAAAATGCCATTTAAATATTTTAACATATGACGTAAATAGATGACGTTTATATATGTATGTTGGTGTATATCTACATCGCTACGCAAAATAATAATCTGTTCATTTTTTGGATACTTCGTTAATTTTCAATATTTATGTAAATTTACTATATTTATTTCTTAAAAACTTTTTCCATACTTGAAAGTTATTCATACCTTTTGTTAAACATAAAGGAAAATACAATCTTAAAGAAATGTTGAATGCTTTGTTGTTTTAAAATGGAGTCCAACCCCGTCCATTGTAGCTGATGAACGTCGGCTGCACAGGCAGACAGGGTAGTTTTGGCGCAATTGCGTTCAGGATGGTGCAGTCGTCTCAATTCGTATTGGGCACGAATTGACGAAGATGTTCGTAACGTCCGCCCGGCGTGTGATACAGGCCCGCACAATACCCTGCACCTTTTAAATTGCTCGGTCAAATCTACCTCACTTACTCCAGAAGACCTTTTGTTATATCCCAGTAAAGTAACCTGGATAATTTTTGAACCTGGATTGGCAGAATCCCAACATAACATGTGAAACTGTTACAACAACAGCAATTGCATTGTGTTCCATGCAAATATATATATATATATATATATATATTTTTTTTTTTTTTTTTTTTTGACAACAATTACCAACAAGATGTAATATCTAATTATTTAAAACTTTTCAATCTCTTACTTTGAAATTTCAGATAAAAAAAATTGATCATTTTAACAAAATGTTAAAAAATTATAATTTTAATTAACTTATCATGTCACATCCACACCCATATACTCAACATTATAACGTATGAAATTATACATATATAGTAGCTGAACAGAGGATTTTCGTAAATTTTTCCCAACGTCGTATATTCTATGTAATTTATGTGTCATTATTTATTTTGTATAAATTTTTAATTAAGGTCACTAAACGGAGTCTACAATTTTCAATTCAATTTCTCTTTAATATATGGCGTTTGAAATACTCAATGCGTAGATTTAAATTAAAGACTTTAAACTCAGACCTTCAACTTTTTTATTGGAAAGTATTTATTGGAGTGTTATTTATTTCAATTTAAATTTTCGTTGTATTCTATGCAAATGTTTATAAAAGTGTACAACATTTTTACATACATGATCGTTTTGAAAAGATCCGATAAAACCCTTTAACGGAGATAGATAAACTAGAATTCGTTTAAGAAAAGGATACAAATATACCCTAGAGCAAAAGCTAAGAGTATAAAAAAGAATTTAGATTTTATCTCAAGTCGTATTGGTATGTCGGTTATGGCCAAGATTTATGTTTTATATTTGATAAATTTGTGTTGTATTTTAAAATCTCATCCATAATTATGAGCCTGTTTCTGTATGCCGATGCACATATGATTACATGTGACATATATCATTCCAAATAGGTTTACCAATTTTTCGATTTTTAAACGAAATATATTTATTCTTTATTCAAGATTTTTCATCGACATTTTTGGAAGCATTGTATGTGAAAGTCAGTTACACTTATGGGCTGTAGCCAAGGATCCTCTGAAGTGAGTTGGGTAGAGCAATTGAAAAGGTACAGCGTATTGTGCGCTTATCTTCATCAATGCGCGCCCAATACGAATTTGGACGGATACACTCTACCGAACATACTTGTCTAGGCAGCCAACGTTTTTTGGTTGCATTGATTGGTGGTAAACTCCAAAGATGTCATTCATACTGTAACGGTTAACTCCATCGGCGACTGCATCAGTATGAATGCTATTCAGATCTGCCTGATATGCCCTTTGATCAAAAGGCTCTCTCTTGTATCGTTGGACCTCTCTCTGACACATATGTCATCAACGCCAGGACCTGTTTTTGTAAGGCTTTGTAGGACATTTTGTTTATAACAAATATAAGCTGTATGTGCCTGATACTATCATACTTGGTCCGATCGAATTGGATCCTTACCCTAATATTTTCTATTAAAACATATTTGGGCTTGATAGCCATATTTGGGCTTAATAACCAGGACGTTGATCTATGCCACTGAAGGCTTTGAATATATTCAACCTCACGGCAGTGATTCAATAACTAACTGACTCAACCAATTTCCAATAATCATCAACTTATCTGTAAGGACTGTGGAGATCGTATAAGTCTAAAAAGTACAGGTTTTTGAGTGAATTGTGGTCCTTCTCTCCACCTGATTTCAAAAACTGGTTTTTTAATATTACAATGTTGCGTCTATTTTTATCGTCTCAATAGTCTATGCGAATAAGCATTGCAAAATGTCATTACTATAACAAAGGGTATGTTATGCATATAAACGGTTCTCCTCATGTTTCAGTTAAAATCAAATTATAGATTTTTTGAATTTTCGCCCGATATTTGTTTTGACGCAACAAGTAATTAGTACTTGAATTTTGTAACAGTTTAAAGAGGCGTTTATTGTTAATGCATTTGACAATTGTTAAAATATTTTCAACACACACTCTTCTCTCTTATTTAAACTTGTAAAATACCTCACTACAAATGTGTCAACAAATTATGTATTGTTAAATACTTGACCAACAACATCTTAGCAATCCTGAGCCACAAACTACACAACTTTGGAATTTTTGCTAGAATTTCTAGAAATGACCGAAGCACATTAAAAATTAAATCAAAACGTAACATAACATAACATTTTTATTATTTGATTCTTTATTTTTAATGGGAAATGTTTTAAATTCTTTGCATAATTTAAACTTTATTAAATAATTTAGACAGTTTGACCATGACATTCTTATTTTTATTTTAAAAAATTCCAGTTGGAATTGATAGCTGGAACCGGTCTTAAGAAATATACAATACATAACTAAAATTGGAATAAATTATGCATATTTATTTTACCATCAGTAGGTAGAAGCTACGACCCAAATTCGAAATGATGATATGTGTAAAGTAGCATGTGACATATGTATGTAAGGGTGTGTATATTCAATGTATTCTAAAGCGCTCAAAACCTGATCAATTGCATATCCTAATTTAGTCCTCATTCCCTATAAATACAAATTGCGATTATATGTTATATAAAGAAAACAAAAATTGTAGTATTTATATTGCATTTTTCATTAATTATCAAACAAATTTTGCCATGACAATTTTGAAAAAGTACTCAATTATTGAAATGTCATTAAAAGTGATTTAATTAATTGCAAATGAAATAAGCAAAAAAAAAAAAATATTAATCTTATTTGGCTAAAATGAAACTGGTTCTTGGATTTAGTTTTTGTTTTCGAACAATATTGAATTCAAAATAAACAAATTGCAAACAGGTTTGACTATTTTAGCAACTTTAAAATAAAGATTTGCGTGGGTTTTTTTTTTTTGATAGGCATTTGCTAATCATCACTTGATCACTTTCTTATGCATATGCCATAAGAATAAATTTGAAGACTTTCAGAGCATGATGGCTTATTTTATGCATTCTTCCGCCATTTTTAATAGACATATGATGATTAATGGATATGAACAAAAGTAAACGATTCTAAGTTTTTACCGTGAATACAATTATACGCTTAGCCCCTTATGTTTACAGAGGGTATTTATAATTGGACAAGCCAATAATATGGCTCATTAAAATAACGTTTTTAATAAATACCATATGAGCAAAAATCTGTTTAATTATAAAATTTTCACAGGCCTTCTTTTCGCTGCTTCTTGGTATTTCCATGCCAAGAGTCTAACTGTGAGATCCTTAACGTAAAAAACCTAGTTTAAGATCAATCCCGAACAATGTACAAATACAATATTGTTTTATTTATTATGAAATGTAGGCACAGAGTTTCATATAAAAGGAAAAAATGGCGAAATTTTATCTTGGTCCTGCTCCAGCAACTCTGTGTCTCCTTAATTCAAATTTCTATATCTGACTTTTGTTCTATTTAGAACAGGGTTGGGGCAAAGATTCACACTTTTATGTTCTTTCAATTTTGTTACTCTCTGTTTACATTGTTTTTCTATGTGTCTGAGAAGGCAGTCGTGCCTATTATTGCTTGGTTCTGATTTAGAATATCTCTACTCCCACGGTTATGGGCAAAAAATAACGTAATTCTCATGGCTAGCCGGAGTTGCGTACATATCTAACAATATATTGCTTTTTTAATTCTTGATAAGCTTCCAGATTTGTTTAAATTGCCGCTTTACTTGAAACAAATTTTTCCTGTATAAAAGTTTATTGTATTTTGTAATTTACATAATTTATATCTATTGGCACGATCTAACAACTGCTACAAGAAAAAACAAATTACGCCAACAATAAAGTCAACTACTTGAGATATGTGTAACTGTAATGACGACAAATAATTACAATGAAGGCCTTTTTTGTAATGCATTTGAAAAAAAAAAAAGAAATATAAGTCAATTATTGGAGCTATGCATGCACTTGCAGAAATGAATCGGGATCATTCTTCAACGTCTAAAAGAGAGCTGCAAAAGGCAATATCGAATTCCACACTGAAAGCTCAAGTTTTATAAAAGTTGTTTGGCCAGTTGCACCAAATGAATGGATGGTTGGTTGGTAGGTTGGATAATGGAGAAGGGAAATCGCTTAAAAAATGCTGAAGAAAAGAAACCAGCAACAAAATGAAAGCTTTATGTTTCTTTTAGTTAAACAGTAGCAGCAGTAAAACGAAGTTTTGAATGCTATATGGTATTAATGGTGGAGTAATTAAAATCATGTGTTGAGATTGTGGGTTGTTGGGTCAATGGGACTATACTATAGACAGCCTATAAATGTCGTACTTGGGATAACTTTACGATTGAATGTGGTGTAAATTGATTAAATGTTTAGCATTTTTCTACAAAAAACAGTTTCTTACATTTGCGACGTCACAGACAAGTATGTCGTTGAAACGCAGGAATGGGGTTTTGCAAAAGTCCTTTCAGAGTCTGCAAAGTCAGCTGTTTACAACGCAATGTTTAAGTATTTTTTTTTTATTTCATGACCAAGATTTAACAAATAGACCTCAAAGCAATTTACTTCTATACCCTCCACTATACTATAAAGTGGGTATATTAAGTTTGTCATTCTGTTTGTAAATCCTTGAAATAAGCATTTTATACCCCACAAAGTATATAAATTCTTGATCATCATAAGATTCTATGTGGATTTAGCCATGTCCGTCTGTGGATATCCAATCGTAATGAGGTAGGTTGATAAAAAATTGTTGAGATGCATTATAGGACCCTTGGAATTGTGGGCATTGAAAATTTGCATATATGTCCACATTTTGATATAGCCCCCATATAACTGTACCCCCAAATTTAAGTGCTTTACCTGTTTAAGTCATATTTTTGTGTCATTTTGCTCTAAATTGGCCGTTTGTACCCAGTTTGTAGGAAACATCCTTGCAGAGAACGGCCTATATAGGTCCAAGTTTTGGCATGGTCCCATATAGCTGGATCTCCAGATATTTGGTATTATGATGATTTGTGACACACATTTTATCGGAATTGTTTCAAATTTGGTTATAAGAGAAAATTGCCTGTATAGGTCCATATTTCGTATGACCTCTATACAACATAACCTCCTTATATTCGGTATATTGAGAATTTTAGCTTCATTTTTTATTTCCAACTGTGTTTTTTCATCCTTCCAAATGTTTGAAGGTATTAAAGGTTCGAACCGACCATACTTAGGTTATTTTTTATTTTTCCAGTATCTTGACTTACATCAATTTGTGTACACTATCAGCTGATGGTTATTTATTTATTTTTATTATATCCAAATCTAAACGATCAAGATTTATTGCAATGCCTAGTAAATCAACAAGATTTATATCGAAATTATAAACATATATTTTGTTTACCATGCGGATGCTATTTTATTTCGGAAAAAGAAATATAGTTCTAAAGAAATGTTTATTTTTAATTGCCTTAAATTGTTTGGGCTGATTGCAAAAATACAAATAAGTTTTGTTTGAATTCCTTTTTTCAATTCGGAAAGAAACAAATGTATCCTAGTCTGTCTAAATATTGCTAGGCAAACGCTATTATTCGCACTTCAATAAAGCAAAATATTTTGCCGAAACAGCTGATTAAGAAGAACTCAAAGAGAGAGCTCACTGGAAGAGAGACAAAAAATAAATTTTGACATAGAAACCCTAACTCTTTCGGCAGATGTCACTATGGTTGATCATTGAGACAGTGAAGTCACTCAGGGCTAGTGAAGACACTCGACTTCGAAAACAATTTACTCATTTTTCTGCTATTTAAGTTATATATTTTTATATTTCTCGAAATAATTACTGTTTTCGATGATAACAGAAAATACAACTTTTTAGTCTATACCTTTATTTGTCTATTGTTTTGAGAGTAGAACTGACAACAATTCTCTCCCGATTCGCTCTCTCTCTAAAATATTCTATCTCAATTGCGAATTGTGTTAAAGGTAGTCAAGCAACGTTTAATAAAATCCATAGAAAAATATCAGAAAATGAATGGGCTACACTTTTATCCTGTCGGAGAAATTCGCATCATAATTGCACCTTTTTTAAATGAAAAATTAGTTGTTTAATTACATTACAAATTTGTAAGCATTTCTAGATCAGCCATAAAACATTTAATTTTCAATCAGCCAATTATACTCGAAAGCTCTTAAGAATAAGTGAGGCTAAAACATATGACATCAGTGTAGTGTTTTCACGTTTCGTTCGGCAAAAAGGACAACCGTGCAGTATTTTCACACCGAAGTCCCTTTTTTAAATTGAATCTGTTTACCCTTTTTATTTCCAGTGCGAATTTGCAAAGCCTCAGAAATTCAACTGTCAAAAGTGCTCTCTTTACTCGCTCGAATTTACTGGACTTTTCATTTATCCAATAAAATTTTCCAATAAGTTGTACAAATTTGTTCATGGCTCATCGTACACACCTATTTTTGCACAGTGTAAACGAGAGCTTCATTAAAAATGCAAGGTCTCATCAATTGAACACAATTTGGGCCCGGCCATTGCCGCCGTCCAGTGTGCATTCTTATTGTGTGTAAAACGTATTACGTGTGTCCACTCCGAAATATCGGCCGTCTTTACCTGATCCCCATGCATAATGTTTACCCCAAAGGCGTATAAATTTAAGTACAAAATACACAAATCGATTGATGACAATCATCCACCAATGGCGGGCGGGATTGTCATTTCGAAACAAGAGAAAAAACTGAATTAGCAAAAAAAAGTAAACAATTTAACGATAACAACATCAACAATGGTTGAGAGTATTTAGATACTTAAAAATAAGTTGTTGTTGTTGTGGTTGTTTTTGGCTTTTGGCCATCGATCAATTGCAGTCACTCGCCCGCCAACCACCCAGCAGCCGGTCGGCGAGTGTATTGTAAATTCATTGTCATCTGCGAGTGTTGGGTGGACACTTGAACATGTGCCCTTCTCCTCGTGCACTCTTGAGGAGCAAAATCGAACGGATGTTGTATGTGGAAGATCATCATCATCATCACCCCACATCTGAACACAGAGTATTATGCCCAGTCAGCTAGCCAGCCATATGGGTATTGTAATGAGCTCTCAACTCAAGTGGGAACAGCAAGAGGAATACTTTCAATGATGTTTTTAACGATCATGATGATGGCACCGTCAGCCAGGCAATTGCTGTTGTTGTTATTATTGTTGTGGCACAATGTCCATTTCACTTCGCATGCCCTCCCTCAAGTGTGCTGTTTGTGGATGCCGATTTGCACCAAACTAGCTAGCAAAAAGCCTTTTGTTTTTTATCATTCGCATTCAATCTAAATCAGAGGAGACAACACCAGCCAGCCGGCCAGCCAACAAGCCATCACTGCTTCACAATTACCCAAAAAAAACCAAAACAGACTAAAAAAGTCTACAACCCTACGTGTGACGTTGAGCGCGGAGCATACGTCTAATGAATACCCCATTAAATGCGAAGAAAAAAGTCCAAGTGTTAAGTGAACTTTGCTGTGAACTCGGCTCAAGACAAGAAAAATAAAACAGCGTCGACGCCAACAACATTGCTGTTGTTGTTGTTGTCGTTGTCTGCGCCAGCGACGTCTGATACCACTGAGCCTCTAGTCAAAGCGTTCCGTCAGACAAATTCATTCAGTTTATGCGCAGTCACAACTTGTGCTTCTTACGCGTTCCATGTCGAAATTCGTTTAAACATCTTATTTTGCATTGAAATAAAAAAAGAAATATAAACAAATCAAAAAGAAATAAGAAAAAGAAAACATAAATTTCGGTTTTGTGATTATCGATTGGCATCGCGCATCAGAAAGCAAAATTTTGTGGCTAAAATGTGACTTAATGTTTGGATGTGTGTGTGAGGAAATATTAAAATAAATCATAAAAATCCAATTTTTTTAAACAAGAAACAAGCCAAAAGAGTAACAGAAAATATTTACCTGTGATATTGTTTTTGAATTTAAAAGCTTAAAAATATCTTAATATTAAAACAAAATAAATTCCAAGCTTTGCATTACTTTATTTCGAATTCCAAAGAAAGAAATTCCTACAATAATGAGTGCCAAATCAAAGAAATTCGCTAAAATTGCCAAATACATCAGAAAGAAGGTAAAATAAATAAAACAAGAAAATGTTTATTAAAAATGTTTTAGAAAACAAAACCCCAACACTGTCCAACAGACATTATATGTATGTAGTATCACTAATCCATCCACTTGATGTGTGAACAAACCCTCGTGCGAATTTACTGTGTGGCCAGGCCCCTTTATGAATTCGCCAAGTGTAAGCTGTCGTGTAAACCCTAGTTTGATAAATGACGACCTTGATGACTTGTATTGTTTAGATCTGTCAGTTAGAGCTAAAACCGGCTTTTTGATTAATTATCGTGAGAATATCAACAGTTATTTGACATAACCAACCATGGAGAGGAAAAGAGTTTTGTTCTCCTTCTACTTCTTCTTCCTCTTCTTTTTGTATCAATGAATCGCTTTTAATTTGTTCAAATTTAGTTATTAATTTACGGTATTTTTACAAAGGCGATTTTAATGAAAGTGACCTAAATTCCTTTGGGAACTAAACAAGTTAAATACGTTTATTTTTGGGCCTTAAAAAAGGTTTCACAAAAATCTGGTTTTGTGTATTACATTTAACAACTTAATTATGCAAGAAATCTACACGTGAGTGGAAAAACAAAATATCATTTAGCTCTGAGAAGATTACATTCGATATCGTGGTGCGTTTTTGTGTTAAGTACTAATGCGAAGTGGGAAAATGGAGCGTAGCAATTCTGTCATTCAAATTCACCTAAATCGATCAAGATATTCTAGCCGAAAAAATTTTAAAAGTCTGATAAAGTGGCGCCTAAAATATGCGTTTTAAAGGAATAAATCATATATTTGATGAGGTTTATGAAAAAATTATTCATGTAAATATAGGTTTCCTGACGAAAACTGGTAATATTTCTAACGACAGCTATTTATTTATAGTTTTATATAGGGTAAGTGTGCCTATATTCTACTTGTCCCAGTAGTCGGCACTTTTTATTTTTTAGCTCAAATACAGGGTGAGATAAAAAACTGCAACAAAGTCAAATGCCATAATTTTTATACTTTTTTTAATTTTATTGAATGAAAGTTAAAAATGTCGGAATTGGCATCAAATTTTAGAATAAGTTTAGATTTGTTCGAATTGGTCACGTTTGGCACGAATTATGGCCTTCAATGAAACCGTCACACGCTGCCCGAATGTTGCTCTGCAGTATTTTGGCCATTCCTGCAGTATTTTGGCTAAGCGCTTGCTTGAGATGATCGACACTTTGTTATTTTTTAGTGTCAACATTGCATTTCAAAATACTCCAGACACAATAGTCCAACGGATTGGTATCCACAGATTTTGGTGACTACTGTGTGCTGGAAATGAAGGGAGTCTCCTCATTTTGTAACCAACCATGGGTGGCGCGTGCTTAGTGCAATGGTGCTGAGTCCTGTTGGAATGTCCAAGGTCTGAGATCAAAATGTTTGCGTGCCCAAGGCTTTAATACACCCTCCAGAATATTTTCGCGATAATATTTGGCATTTATTCTTATCCCACGTCGATTAATACGAGCGGAGAGCGACCGTCGGCAGTTATGGCGTCCCACACCATCGCCATGGCCGGCGCCCTGAGTTCTGGTGGCCAACCGCACATTTTCACATTTTCAGCTGACCTCTTTGGCTGGCAAGTAATCACGATCATTTTGTTTGTTTACAAACTGCTGGACAACAAATGTTTCTCATCGGAGAAAACCAAGTTCGACAGTTCACCTCTTTCGGCCAAGCGAAGCAATTCTTTAGCTCTTTTGAGTCTATTTTCTTTCTGTTGCGGTGTAAGTTCTTGCACTTTTTTTAATTTCAATGGCTTTACCCGAGCTCATTTTTCAATATTTGCCGAATGGAACATTGCGATGCAGGTTTTGATCAAGTCGCTTCTGTACTTTTCGAACTATTTCTGCTGATGTTGATGTTTTCTTCCGTCCACTTCCTTGACGTCGGGCTACGCTACCAGTATCACGGTAACGAGCTATGGTACGAGACACAAAAGATTTATTCACATTTAAATGCTGGAGTGCTCTAACGATAGCCACTTGTGGTTCTCCAGCCAAATATAAAGAAATCACGTTTGAATTCCATCACGAATAACTTTTTTTCTGGAAAATTCTCACCAAAATGCTTTTGTACGCTTGTAAGCAATATAATGAGCTGTCACTGGAATAATTTTAACAGCTGTCGGACGAGTGACTTGGAAATGACCGCAGTCTGAAGTTGGTTACAGTTTATTTCATCTCATCTTTTATAATGGATTTTTTTTAGATCTAGAATTTTTGTATTTTCTTTTTCAATAGAATACAAAATAAGCTCTATGAAGTCAATGGAATGTTTTGAAAATTGACTTGATCTTAAATTCAAATTAAAAACTTCTGTTTGCAAAGAAAGACTTGTATAATTTTAAAATTTCAAATTAATAGCATATTGTTTGGAATATTAAATGGAATGTATTTCCTAAAGATAACGTGGTCTTTTTAAAGATTTCAATCTTTCTGTACAACCGTATATTTCAATATGCGATGTTTCTTTACAATTGTTCGAAACAAAAATCTAAAAACATTAGAATAAAAAATAAAAACAGAGCAACAGAAATCATTGTCTATTTTTAGTTAAAAGAAAACAAAAATAAGAAAAGAGAAAAAAAGAATAATTTTTTTTGTGAAGACCCCCGATTCTTTTTGCGGTTGCCATTTATTGTCAGCTGTCTGGCTGAGAGAAAAAAACAGAAACAATCATCGTTATTCACAGCAAAATATTCGTTGTTGAGCTAGCTGAGTCCACGACATTTTGACTTTAAACGCATTTGGTCTGTCCGAAAAAAAGCATAGACCTTTTTGACGTTTCCGTGTAAACAAAGTGAAAGTTGTAATTATTTAAAACAAAAACTCTTCTTTGTGCCTCCCTCGTTTGCGTACGTGCCTGAAATGCTTAGTTTTATTTTGTCTTTCTGCCAAACAAATACAAAGTTTAATTGATTGAAATCAAATTATTATTAATAGAGATTGAGTGTTGTTGTTGCTGTTGTTGTTCTTTGCATACGCAGCGGTGTTGGCTGTTCATTTTGCAACCTCCCTCCAATCAAGTCCTAAGAACAACATTTGATGACATTGACATTAATTTGTGCGAGAAGAAAATATCGATAGCAGACGAGTTCGATCGCCGTCGTCATGTCTTGGAATAAAAGAGTAATTTTTTTTAAGAACGTCTGGACTTTACAATATCCATTTAAATGTTTATTAATTATTTTGGGAATGTTTTAGTTTACATTGCATTGTAAGTTAATCATAACAAGGTTATAAGAGGTTACCAGAAGTCGACAAATAAAAAGTCATTCGCAGAAAAAGGATACAGCGAGAAATGCCATCCCAGTATTAGTAAAAATAAAATATTTAATGTCAACAAAATACTAAACATGATTTTTTTCCGAGAAGAAAATTTAAAATTAGTTTTTTTATGATTGTTTAAAAATGTCCTCCTATATGTAAACTAGGCATTAAAAATGGCTGAAGGGATTTATCAAACTCAACCAACTGTCAGCGCAAAAAATCATTTGTTTGAAAACAATGTTTGTCTTTCCACGAAATTTATTTATTAGATTTTTGCTCAACAATTTAAAAAAGTTTGCTTGCCTTTGCCAGGCCAGGTGCTGTTATGCAAATTCCAGCTTTTGCCAAACTTTCAGTTTAATGAGCAAAACTCTTTTGCTCAGTAAATCATAGTGGAAAATCACAAAGAGAACAAAAAAAAGTATTTTTTGCTTTATTGCCTTACGACTGTTTTTTGTAAGTGACTTATCTTTGGCACACGCACACACAAATATATTATGGGCTTTTGACAATTATGTAATTTTAATTTCCTATGTAAACGTAGGATAAGTGCACTGGCTCACAGAGTTGCCAATATAACTCATTATTCACCAATGGTTTTTTATGATACCCTAAAACTACGTTTACATACCAAATCTCTGGCCGAATTAACTCTGATAATTGACTAATCACAATACATTTGACTATAGAACACGTTTAATAAATTTATTGTGATTGATCAATTTTCAAGATTAACCCGAGTTGGCTTTGATCATTTTTTGTGCTATGGTATAATAAATTTCATTTCCCGCCCAATTTCTTGGAGAAATGCGACACATGTTTGCCCCAATGTTCGTGTGCCCTAAAAGTAGATGTTACGAAAAGATTACATTTTTTCCATTCAAAATAATTTTTGAATGCATTCGTTATTTTTTTATTTTACGCACGCTCTTTTCGTTGTAATTTAATTCAATTATTATAAATATAAATAATGTTTACATGCAAAAATATCTTAAAGGACGTTTACATGCGATTTTGATAGCATTTTCTTGTAATTTAATTCAATTTAATATTATATTGTAATTTAAAAGAATTATAAACACATAATAATCTTCAATATGTACGTAATGAAAACTTGAAAAACAACAACAAAATGATTAGGTCGACAAATAACAATGTCGCTTGTGAAAGTTTGTATCTGAAATAAAGATGGCGTTTTGGAGAGAAAATATCGTGTAAAGTGTAAACCTTCTATGTTTAAGACGCTTTATTAAATTTGGTTCCTAAAGACGATTTCGATTTTTGAAGAACATGATTGTAGAATCAAAGTTTCATCGTGAGGAAGCTGTGCACTTTGTCTTCAAATCAAACTCTACCTTGTCATTTTTACCAATGGGAATTATTGAAAAGCTACAAAGACGTGTTAAAGCGAGGATACAAATGAAGCTTAGCATCATCGCATGTCATATCAAGTGGCATATTTTAAAGAAATGCCATAGTCACACATGAATTCTACCATTGTTGTCCCGTATAATTTCACATTACTATGTCTTGCAACGATGCCAAGCTCTTTATATATCCCCCAACTTTAGAATATTAAGTTTAAACTTTAAGAAATTGTTACGTGTAAACATCAAGACAATATATCTCTTGACAGCAAACTAGTTTAGCCATAAGGAAATGCGTGCATTCCAATATCTTACATAAGAAGGCATCAGAAGCAACAGTCCAAAGGTTAACATTCTTTTATGGCCTTCTTTTATATCGGTAGTTATGGCATTTAAGAAATATACATGGTGCGAGCCTCCAATCGTGTATATTCACTTAAAACAACCCACATCCCCAATATTGTGTTAATAGTTTTATTTCGCAAAAAAGAGCACCAAAAATTTATCAATAAATTCATTTTAATGTTAATAAAAATAACATCATCCAACAAAACAAACAAACTCTTCTTGTTTGTTATCAGCTGATTTTTATTTATTTTCTCTTTATAATCTAGATTTTGCTTTTAATTAATACCAATTTATTCAGGCTAATCAATTATTTATTTGTTCCCCCCAATGTTTGGTCTGTTCTGTTTTTTTCTTTCTTTCCGAATTAGCATACGCCAATGGCGATAATAATTGTCATTTTGAAAATATTTCCATTGTCATAATGCCACGCTTAATTAGACAATACTTGAACCGTTAGTTATTTTAAAATGTGGGTTTTTTTCTGGTAATAATTTAACAGAAAGTTATTGAAAACAAAATTAAATTGCCGCATCTAAATCAGATTATCAATTTCATAGATAATTTTGAATGCCTTTGAATACAACAAAACGTTCTAAATGAAGTGTGTTTTGTAATCGGAAAACATTTACTAAATATCAGAACAAAATGGATGTTAAGGTGAGAATACATAAAACGCTTTTTAGACTGGCTTAAGTCATCGGCTGACTTTTTCGGAAAAGGACAAAGGAGCGTAAGGCCAAAATCGAACTAAGTCAATATAAGACTCCTTTTTTCCTCTATGAATAAGTCAGTCGATGACTTAAGGTGGCTTTTGACTGGCTTAAGTCACCGGCTGGCTTCTTAGGAAAAGAACATAGGGCCAAAATCGATCTATGTCAACCCAAGACTACTTTGTTCAAAGACTTAAAATTGTAAAGACTAGACCAAATGTATTCTGAACAAATGGTCTGTGGCTACACTGTCTGTGCATGTTGATATAAAAACACAAATATAGGAAAGAATGACAAATAAAAGTTTGAAAATACAAAAATTCTATTTCAAAATACAATTCCATAGACCTTCCCAATGAATTGCATATTGCCTTACCGGTTTAAATTACGTTAAATTTGTATTCACACTTGGGGACAATATTTTGACTCTGCCTTGTCCTATCTTTATACTTCTAAGTTTTTGCTTTGTCCCTCTATATACCTGGACATACCAGGATTAAAATAAAGGTTGGCAATTTCCCAATTTGTATGTCCATGTTTAAGGAAGAACAAAAAAATGTGTTCGTGAATTAACACAAGTTTCCAAAAAAAACTGGGTTAGCAGTCGTAGTTTTGTGTCCCAAAATGACTAACGAGTAATGAATGCAATGAAAACAATCATAAAAAACAGCTGTTTCAATAAACCTGTATTTAAAACAATGCATATCTCAATATTTAAGTTAAAATAAAAATTGCGATTTATCTGGCCTTTAATTTACCATAAAATGTAAAGTCAAAGCCTCGTGCGTTAAAAGTAGTAAAATTATGGCACAAGCACTGTTGACAATTCTCTAACCTTTTTGGAATGAACATGTTAAAATCATGATTTCTATCGGTACGTATTGAGCACTGCCTTCTTCTCCGTCGCTAATTTGACGAAATTGCTTTTCTTTAAATAAATATAAACAAATGGGTATTTGAGAACAATTTTGATTTGAGTTTTTTCACTGAGAGTTTGCAAATTCTTGCTGGACAAATTTCTTCTTCTCCTTCCGGTGATGTTTATTTGGGCAAGAAATTTTAAAACATATTTATTTTGAAAAAAAAACCAGGCACAATTGTTTTGTTTTTCGATTCATTTTTAATTTTTGTATTCTTAATTTCTTGTATTTGCGGACAAAGTGCTTTGTTTTGATAATTCAGCTGATTGCTTGCAAGTTAAAGCAAGAATAAAACTCTTTCACTCTCTTAGAAAGAAGTAGATGGGAAACTCATTTCTCTTTTCGATAGTTTATGTTTTGGCCATTCAAACACACACACGTACAATTCGGCACAATTAAAATCGATTCTATTAAAAAGCGTTCCAAAAAATGCGAGTCTCTTTACAAATTTTAAAATATAATTTAAAAATGGTTATAGTTTTTTGTAATCTAGTGTAATTTCTGTGAAAACTCTTCGCCACCGCATTGAGCATTTGGATTAATTTAAACGAAGGTTTTTTAAATACCTAAAATCAATATGCAAACACTTTGATATGTATTGACGTAGCGTTGAATCACGCTTCGGTCTGGAGGTGGTTAAAAATGTATCAAGAAAATCAATTAACACCTTGGAGACATCTCTTTGAAATTGTAGCATTTTAAATGAAGCTATCCTATTTTACTCGAATACCATCACGTCATGTTAAAAGTTTGGTGAGAGGGCTGGTGTTTGATGTGTTGTCTCTACTTCAAATGAAGGTTAAACCGTTTGTTTTTTTGACGGGAGTTGATGATCAGCTGTTATTTTAAGGTTAATCTACGTTTTGTTTTTTGAATATGACTTTGTAAAATTAATTGAAGCAGCTGAATATATAAATGTGGATGTGCAATGCTTTAGTCTAACCCAGTTTAATTAAGAAATTAAAATGGTTAATGCCAAGGCTCTGCTTAAAATTAAATATGTTTGAAATAAACTTAAATATTTTTTATTGCTACAATTAACGTTACTTATTGCTCATTACTGGACTTCGTATTTGAATTTGAGTATGTGTATTTGTGTGAGCTTGTTTTCTAAAATAAGATTTGGGGTGAAATCTTCTTAACCTGTAATTATTATTAAAATGTTTATGTTGCGGTCAGAGGTTTTGTTTTTAAAACAAATCTAGTTCAAGTGTTAAATTGTGTGCTTATTAAAACTTCGACAAAGTCGATGTTACAATTATAATAGATAACGGATCTTAGAAGCCAAATAACATCTTCGTTTAAGTAGTTTAATGAGTTTTTTAATGTAAATTTATATAAACGTGTAAAAAATTAAAAAGGTATACAATCAAAACTCCGTTTTACGGTTTTCTATAAGATTTTTCTTAGTCGAGATGAAATTATATTCGTGAATTCCCTGTATAACATAATATTTCATTTGCAAGTACACTTTGTACAATCTTGGGTTGTTGGCTTGGGAATGCCAATTCACTTTAGACTGTGCGAACATAGTCTTAGAGTTCATCGTTGACATTATATGCGAGTTAAAGGGAAAGTCACATAAAACCTAACACAAACCAAATGCGTTCCGTTTTCTATTGATGTTTTTATGTCCAACAAAAATAACAATACAAATGTGTCTATTTCCAAATATAGGGACTTATTCATATATTCCTCGTGTTTTAAAATGTCTTACAAAACAAAGACAATAATTATTGTTTAAATAATAATTTTTAGCAATTTGCTAATTTTTAAAATCTGATTCATATATTCCAAGTGTTTACACTGAAAATTGATCTTGTGATAACAAAAATCTTTTTTGATAAAGAATGTTATTTAAAACGAATTAAGTTGGAACAAAGTCATTCCCACGACATTGTAGGCTGGGTGCAGACTTTAATTATCTTCGTCTTTTCATACCCTTAGGAAATGTGTATAAATTGTGTATTATATTTGCCATAATAAACCACATTAATCAGCAGCTATATGACAGCATGTAATTAATGTCATAAAAATCTGATTCTATTAATTCTAACAAATTATTATAACATGCTCCAGAAATCGTTTTAATTTCATGCTATTTTTGTGTTTTACGCGAGCGCCACAAGTTTGCAGTCAGCGAAAAAACAAAATCGAAAACAAAATAAAAAACAAAACAAGACAAAAGAATGCGGATTCCGTTTCAAGCAGGCTATTTTAATTGCCACAATAAGGCAAATACACAAAGTGTTTCATTTTGCTTGTGTTTTTTCTTTATTTCTCAATTCAATGGTGTTAAACAAAGCGTATCGAATTAAGGATTGGTTGTTAGAGTTGAGCTCATAGGTGTATGCTATCGTTTACTTTGAGTGGGTGTAGCATATCTAAATGTAAATTTATTCACATCACATAGATAGTTGTATATTCGCTTCTAATGGAATGACATTTTAGATATATTCGGCAAGAATTCTTTTAAACCATTTACCCACCTTTGTAAGTTTTTATTGGAGTAAGTTATTTTTTGTTTTTTTGCAAACGTTCAGTTTTGAAGAAAAATATATATCTTTTAATAATTTCGTCCTGTCTACCATTTTTCTACAGACATAAGATCAAGTAAAAAAGAAAAACAATTGAATATTGCCGGAAAATAAAAGAACAAGATAAAAACCACACGAGGGAGCAGAAAAAAAATATAAGTATTTCATTGGTGTTTTTGAGATTGTCGGGAAGTCTAAGTCACAAAGGCAAAGTGATCGGAAGAGAGAAAGGTGTACATTCATCCTAATCTGCTTCTACAAGTCCTAGTCCAATTTCACTGAACCAACATAAACTATACCCACCGACCTAGGTCCTATGTTCCTTTAAATGAACCATTAAATTGAACAGGTTGAGCCGTCAACCATATGATTATACAGACAATGTTAGACTATTTCAAAAATATAAACAAATTAAATATAATAGTTAAAAAGGTTGAACTAATAACATTTATTGAAAGGTTTCCGCCATGGTACAATGAGGAGATAGAACAGCTTCGTAAAACTGCAGAATTACAGCCCACTTCCTGTCAGAATTATTCATAATTGTATGCAACAAGTTGTTTTCATTTATTTCATATTTTTCCTCCTTTTCAAAATGAGATTCATAGCGCAAAAAATGAATGAAATGCCTGGATTTTCTTTGAAAAATCTTTAATGCGTGCCATGTACACTTCTTCCAAACATTGATTTTTGAAAATATTTTGTTTTTATTTATCAAAACAATAAATACATACACAAAATTGGCAGAAGTCGGGCACAGTAGGAAAAAATGTTAATCAGCTGATAGCTCTACTTTACCTGTACCACGGTTTCCTTATTGTTTTATGTTTTAGTTCTCACCATCTAGAGTATCCGTACTCTAGAAGAAGCAAATAAAATTAATGGGTCAATTTCATATATTTGCATTTCCACTCAATGCGTAGCGATTTTCAACGATATTCACGGGAAGCGAACCTAAGGCAAATTTAACTCCTTTTTTGTATGTATTATTATTGTCACCAATACATAACATATAATTGATGTTTCGTTCTCTATGCCTTTAAAGTGCGATATCGCTTAAAATTTGCAGTAAACAACTTTCTTGTAAAAACATGCAGAACTTATTTTTAAACTTTCTATTCGAGATATCTTCTAACAGCCACTTGACATAATGAGAACAAAATGTTTTGCTTTTTTCTGAACATGTTTTTTCCTGTACCACCATTTCATTTTATCATCAATGTTTTTCTTATCGTTTCGAAAACAAAGAGTTTATTTCCCATGGTGTTTTTAGTTTTTTTCTACTAAATGTTATATATACATCTGGAAGATAGGAGAGGATGTAAAAGTTACTGTGAACTACATAGAATATAATTAGGGAGAGAAACTTTCACATAAGATGCATCTTTTTTAAAGAGGCAAATAAGACATAGACACTAAGAAGATCTTAGTAGAGGTGGCGCCCAATAAGCGATATCAATGTAATTCGTTTACGCTACCTGTTAGCATCCTAGAAGTTTGTACCTTTATATAGAATAGACGGCTTTAGCTGTGTTCAAATTCAAATGCAAAAATCAATTAGAAAGCAAAATATGCCAATGTAACTGACATACTGGTCGTGTTTTAGACCATCTTTCATTCCATTTAAAAAACTATCTGCTTCATAATTTAAAATTATTTTCAACGTCTCTGTGACATACAGTGTGTACACACTTTTAGAAAACTTATAGATAACTATAATTAAAAAAAATATTAATTATACATCATGGTGTACACATGCTGCCCCTTGCATTCTATGCATGAATATTGTCTTGTCAAATTGTCCTTCTACATTCTCTTGCTCTCTCGCGCTCTCTGCCGCTGCATACTGCAATTGTTTATTCAAATCATGTCCTCAGTTGTGTGCAATTGCAAAAATTCCTCTGTTGTTTATGATTTTAAAACAACAACAACAATATACATATATTTTATAAAAACTTGTTTAAAAATATCAAAAGTTAAAAAAACAACAATACAACAACACAGCAACTCAGCAAAATATTCAACTGAACTACTTAATTAATGCCTATATTCACCAGTTGTCATTGTCCATTTATGTTTGTAGGTATATGTTCACATTGAAGAGGTGTGGTAATTGTGGGAACGAATGGTGTTTTGTTTATATTTTTTATGACTTTTTTATTTTCAATAAATGCAAAAAAATGCCAACAACAAAGTTTGAGTAAAACAAAATAAAAGTAGCTTTTGATCGTCAGTCGCCCAAATCAACAAAATATCAAAGAAGAACAAGAATTATTTTACATTTATTTAACATAAACTTGCCCCTGTTATGAACAACGCCTTCACATATTTTCCAGAAACACTTTAATGGACAGTGCAAAGAAAAAGACTAGATGATATGCAGTTTTTTTTTGGAAAACATGTGGAGGCGTTGCTCATAACATAGGCATGTTAATATATAACAAATATCATTTCATATTAGCACCCTGACGTAGGCATAGCATATACTGAAAAGCAAAACTTGTACTTAAAATTGAAAAGAATAGCTTTACGCATTAATTCTGTTGTTATGATATGATAATACCAATTTTATCTTTATTTTACGAAAGTTTGTGACTTTTGAGTTCCCAAATTTATACGCCTATATCTTTACATAGCCATTAAAATATACTGTATATTGTATATTTCCGACAATTATATTATGTTCGAAATTTTTCCTCTAACCCATTATTGAGTAATAGTTCTTTAACCTAATTTAAAACCACCTGGCATAAAATTTGAGGTTAGGCCAGGTATCTGAACTTCCATCTTTGACAGTAGCGTTTTTTTTCTAGCCACATTGGCAACATTCTTATGTTGAAGCGGCAATAGCTCTGTCTATGTAAAAATAGCTTTTCTACTTGGGCGAGATAACAGCCAAAATAACAGAAAAGCTTATACAGGTTTCTCTACTCCAACGACAATTCCTCGACACATATACACAAAACAAACGTTGACAGCTGGCCAGCTCTGCTTACTTCTGTCAGTCAGTGGTAGCACAAGAAACGAACGCAACGCAAAACAGACACCAAAAAAAAAAAGAAAACTTAGAAAACTAAATACAATCGATATAATTTCAATAGAATAAAATCGATTTTTTATAGTTTTATGTGAATAGACCAAAAAGTATTGCAAAATATAAAACGTTTTCGAAAAACTTGTGTGTGTTTTTGGAGAAATGAATACATATATGCAAGAGAATGGTTTATTTTTTCTGAAAAAGAAAACAACAACAATTTGTGAATGGTAGCTAGTGGCAGTCACAAGACCATAAAGAAAAAATGACATTTTGTGATAAACCCACACCACCGCCGCTGCTCCGCTGACAACGTAGAACAAAACGAAACGAACAAATGAATGAGTACTGCTGAGATACGAGAAATCCCCCCAAACGCACACACACGCACATGTTTCAGAGAGTAATTTGCCCCAACAGAATGAGAGAATAAAAGCTCTTGTTTTCACGTGCCCACTTGTTTGTTTTGTTAACAAAACAAAAAGTAAACAAATACTTGAAAGCTTTTGTTTACGTTTCAACAGAACCACCAGCCGGCTTCTCTCTGCGAAAGCTTTTTTAATGCTTTATTCGATTTGTTTTTGTTTACCAAATAAATAAAAGAATAACCTGTTGCTGTTGTAGTGAATGACAATAGATAGAGAGAAAAAGAGAGAGAGCAAATAAGAGAATAATTGTAAAATCAAATAGACGTCGAATACAATTATTTTTGCTCAAGTATTGTCATTCAAGTAACTTAAATCTCAATCCTGTGATTTTCTTTTGTTGTGTACTTTATTGTGGGCGGTGGATTGCATAAAAAACCCCTACTAAAGCGGAAACATGTGGTTCCTAATTTCTTTTTG
The DNA here is from genome assembly GCF_030504385.1 of Musca domestica. Lineage (NCBI taxonomy): Eukaryota > Metazoa > Arthropoda > Insecta > Diptera > Muscidae > Musca > Musca domestica. Next base: position 10,733,746 of record NW_026712258.1, read on the forward strand.
TGTCTGCGCTGTGGGTTTTGCTTTGGCGGGGCGTAAATGGGGTCGTTGGCTTTATTTGCGTTATGGCCGTTTCATTTTGCCACGTTCCATGTTGGCAGCAAAAAATCGCTCACCCACTCCACCGCTATCACCGTCGGTCATTAAGAATGATGAAACCCTTGAGGGATTACTCGATGAAAGCGGTGAAATGCATGAAACGGTAAGTGATTTTCAAATTCATTGACGGGCTATTGTCTCATTCACACTCGTTTAACATTCACCAAAAACAACAACAAATGGTGTTTCAGTTAATAGATATATGTTGACCGATAACAATGTTATGAATGCATTTTGGCTTATTTCTCGTTCTTATCAAAGCACCAAGTTCTTATCTAAATGTTTTAACTTCTACCGTTTGTCAGTCTCGAATTATTTTCAGCGATAACAGTACACAATAAAAAATGCTGTCCTCTGTTTAAATAGCATATATATGCTGGCATTAAGTGACTTTGGTTCACAATTTTCCAATTATTTCTCTTGTTGTTGGTAGTTTTTTCGATATTGGTTATCGATTATCTCTTATTCAATTAAAAATTTCTTATTGAATTAAAAATTGTATAAATAAATAATTTAAACAATGAACGATAACAGTTAAATATGTCAATACTCAGTCTGAAGAACACGTAGGATAGAATACTTCTTCCAAAAGGAGTCGCTTTTCGTTAAAAAATAAAAAAAAACAAGACGAAATCGCCATTATGTCGTATTATTAGCAACGCTAAACAGAAATTCTAAGATTAAAGTTTCTGTAGGCAGGTCTTAATATCACTGCTAGCCCTACGTTTACAAAAGGCAAGACAACAGAGTTCAAATATTTGTTTCGACGTAGGCGTCTGGACAATTGAAAACAATCGAATTATGAATGGAAATTATATTTTTTTAATGTTATTAGCTTTTCCCTTTGTATTATTCTTTAATAAATTTTGATGTTTTTTTCATCTACCTTGCTTGCAACGAAAACAAACGGCCCTGTACGTACATATGTGATAGTGAAATACAACTCTGACAATTTGTGTGTAAACGTCTGGTAACTGAGAAATTTGAAATAATTGTTTGAAATTGTCAAAGACATAGGACAATTATTATACCTTTCCGATAGATAAAAAAGTGATGTTGTCGAATACATAAATCGTTTTTCGTTGTTACAAGTTTAATTTAAATATTATCTGTCCGGTAAGCAAAGGTTCAGACCACCTGCCCTTTATATTTTAATGTAATGTTTACTGAATTCATGTTGCAATATTCTATATTATAAAAATGCAATAACAGCAAAATTAATTTAAATAAAAACATGGATAACGCAAATCATTTATTTTATATTGAAGAATTGAATTATAAATTTATATCACGAAATTAATTACGAATTCCTTTTGTTTATTATTATTTTTAAACTATAATGAAGATGCCATTGTGTAAAAAATTCAGTGACTACCAATTATTTTTACAAAAAGCTTGCCATATCTCTGTAAAAAATGCATATATTTTAAAGGAAAGATGTAATAATGATCACTTTTCCTAAAGTAAGGGATAACAAAAGTGGACTGGAAGATAGTACAAAACAGAGTCAAAATATGGCAACCCTCTGAAAAGACCTCTGTTGTTATAATATCATAACAACATTGTTACCAATGATAACCGATTTAAACCGCTAAGACAATATGCAAATTTTTGGAAAAGTCTATGGAATAGAATTTTGAAACCAAATTTTTGGATTTTTCAAATGTTTGTTATTTGTTTCTGTAATTGTGGTTTTTATATTAATATGCCTCTGTAATGAGCTGTTGCTACATGTATTGTAGACACAAACCATTTGCTCAAAATGCATTTTGTCTAGTCTTTACCATTTTAGGTCCTTGAAATTGTTAATGGAAGTCGTTTATTGATACAAAAGTTCTGTTGACAGTAGACAGTATTTTTTACTGAAAGTTTGCAAATTCTTGCCGGACAAATTTCCGCAGACTAATAGAAATGTTGACAAAGAACGATTAAATTTTGTCTTCCCAGTTTGCTAACGTAGTCGGCTTACTTCACTTCAAAAACAAATTCATTTAATTTTCGAGAATTTCAATTATTAATTTGAATCATGGTAAAATAAGGTAAAGTCATCAATCAAATAAGCATATCCATCTCTGCATTTTCTCTAATTTAACTTGTCAAATTTTACTGCCTAGAAAACAGGTTCTCATCTCTGACTTGTGTATGTACAATGGATTTAGAAATATACATTTTGACAAAGAGATGTTGTCAAATGAATAATTTTTAAACATATGATTGCATGATTTTAACTTCATAATTCTACCATGATTTGAATATTGCTCTGTGAAATTTTCTCTTACAATCACTGCAACTCTTTCTCTTTCTGCGACAATCAGCTGTTTATTTAGCCGGTAATTTATTTTTGGGAAAGCAATTCTAAACCAATTTAAAATGACAATTGTGAGCGTAGGTCGTATTAGGTAGCTTTTTATTAAATAGGCTGTTGAAGGACATTGATGTTGTGACTCAAAAAAAAAAAAAAAAAAAATAAAATAAAAACAAAAAGGAATATCTAATTAATAAATATTAATTAATACATACCGATACTATGAATCACTTATATAAAAAATATTCAACATTCTTCTCTTCAACGCCGATTAGCGGTACACTAAACCTCTAATTTCTTAAAAATGAGCGTGCTCCATTCTCAATATGTTATTAAAAAAATTTGAATACAACTGTCAACTGGTTCATATTTATGTTTTGTACATGTATATATCTATATTCTAGAAGTGTTTTGTTATTTCACATATCATGCAATTTTTGCATTCATTTTACGCCAAAAGGTTTAAATTTCACAATGTTATTGTAACATTAATTAACGTTTTTTGTTGTTTTAATTGTTTTTAATTTATTATTAATTTAACACATCATTTTTTTCATTGCTCGAAAATCCAAAAGCGAGAGCATTGAGAATTGCGAAGTCCAACATTACTGACGAATAAACGTGTGACGGTGGTGAAATGACCCAACGGCGGCCCACTTTTTTTCATATGACACAAATATGTCTTATAATCTGTTGTTCGTTTCGATTTTATGTTAAATTATAGGTTTTCGAAAATTTCACTTGAATTCTTTTCTATAAAAGATAAAATCATGCCACAATGAAAAATGTTCGTGTTTTTGTCATGTTTTTTTTTTTATAATTTGCATTTATCTTTTTGTTTAACCCCCTGAGATTAGTTGTTTTTTATATTTCTAGTCATTTCTCAAATTATTACGAACCATTTCCCTTGAATGGGTTAAATATTTAATTTGATTCGTTGCTAGGTTATAATTTCCTAATTTACTGTAATTTTTTGTAGCACATTTTAGTAAATGTGCCATCAGGGAAATGGAAAAAATGTAATATACAATTTATTTATACTTGAGAATTTTTCCCAGCTCATCCATGACATATGAACACACCAGAAAATATCTCAAAACGATTCAAAATGGAAGCTCGTGCAATTCGTATTTATAATGTTGGTTTGACTTGGTTCATTGATTTCTAGAACACATACCTATTTGTTGTGTGGCTTTAAGACATATGCATATCAAATTACGTCTAGCAGTGTTTTTATGTGAAATATGTAAATATGTGTAACAAAACGAAATTGAAAAAATGAGGTAATATTCGATAACGTAATGCAATAATGTTTTCTCAGGCACCGCAACTAGAACAAAACAGCCGCAAATATGTTCTTTCTATCAAGCATGCAAATTGTTAAGAATACTTTTAGCACATCTAAATTGAGCAATAAACGAGGGTTTTTGACTGCTGTGCCATATACATTAAATAACAGAAAAGACTTTGCAAATTAATGTTAAGGGTCAAAGTCCTTTAATATAATTTACTCTGTTGCTGATAGTAATATTTTCAAGCAATTTTAGAAATATTGTGTCAAGTCACACAAATTTCCTATGCTGTTCAATTTTTTCATACCTGTAAGATACACTTTAGCGAGACTGACCAACATGATCGGCATTGTGTACCCCACTTAAGATAAAAAGGGCAGACTAGATTCGTAAATTGCTTCATGTCACAATTTAATAGGGTGCACACAATCGAAATGTTTCTTTAGTCCTAGGCACTCGCAAAGACTTTTCTTGAGTTAAGTTAATAGTAAAAGTTGAGTTAATACAAGTCTTTACGGCTATAGTTAGATAATCTACATAAGATTTGTTCCAGAATACGAAAATCTCCCTTCATTTACCATTGTAAACAATTTAACTAGTTTTCCGGGCCTGTCATTTCTGTTAAAAAGGTCTTTCAGGCAGATGTAAAGTTGATTTCAAAGGACCGTAATTAAGATTTGACAAGAGTACATGCTTTCTGGTTCAGTACCTTTCTTCTGCTAGAGAATAAATCAAAATATAAATTATTATGCATTTATAATTTTATCATGACATTGCACGTTGCTTTACTACATGTGCCTAAATTTTGCAGAATTTTGATTTATTTATAAACGGACATCCATTTAACGGTTCACACGATGCGTAATAAATAAATATATTATTGGCATAAATTAATGAGTGATAATGTTTATCTGTTTATTTTTTTAAAGTAAAAATGAAATTTTCCACGCATTTTTTAATTATAAATTAATAGTTGATACATTGATTTGATAACACTCTATTTTTAAATACTCTAATCCCACTCTTCTCTAAATTTAATTATAAACTTCAACAAATAATAAATATTATAAATTAAAAAAAATCGATTATAAATAATATTTTGAAAAAAGTAACTTGACTTTGACCTTTTTTTGATTAAAGAAATTATCTGTACACTTGGTTGTTTATATTTTATACATTACTTAATTTCATTAATATTCGTCTTTTGTTTATTATTTATAATAATTAGGGAATGGGGGTTTTCAGCCAAATTGTTTTAATTAGTCTTGGCAAATATTTGAGTACAAAACATCATAATTTGTTTGTACATTTTTATTGTTCCTGTTTTGAGTTGAATTTTATATTACACATAAAGTGCGTTTTACTTTGTTTTATATTTACAATATAAAATTTGAAAGTGATTCATAAGTAAAATATGCAGGTATGATTTATCATAGAAAAATATGGTGTTAAAGATAAGAGATTTCCCAGAAGCAGTTAAAATTCATTTGCCCACACATGTAATCTTGGTGGTTATTACCAAAAAAAAAAAAAGATTTGCCACAAAGCGAAATGCTTGGCTTATACAGCATTTACAGTTTAACTAATTTAGTAAACCTCCGTGTTTTAAATTACCATCTCCATAGCATATACGTTAAACAAATCCTCATAAAGGAATTTAACCCGGCAGAGGTCTAATGTAAACAGAAAATTGCTTTGCTTAATTCCTTACAGATGTCTTACCATATATTTTATTTAAACCTAAGACTATGTTTACATGTTGTAAAAAAACTCGTTTGTCATTGCCATATTTGTGAAAAATACTCTAATTATTCACACATGGTAGTAGAATACTGGTAGATGCATCAACGCTAAGGAGCATTGATATGTCAAAAAATGTTAATGTTTCTTCAAAAAAAGTGTTTTCCTATGCGATGTCAATCGGAGGTTGTTATGATATGCATTTTTTTTAACAATTTTCACAAATTCGAATAATTTTTCATTCAAAAATTACAATTCCAAAATTGGTTTGACAGTTCATTGTCCCAGCAGCTGTGTCAATGCGACTACCTGTATTATTCTACCATGGTGTTCAGTGATATATAATGCTATGTTTACTGCGACATTTTTAAAACTATGTTTACATCAAATATGTTTTAAGAAAACTAGTTTTTCACGTTGTCATTGAACGAATCTAAAGCAGTTTTTATATAAGGATGCGTTCACATTGGTTCACTTAACCATGATATACTAATTTGAAGAAAAACATAACAGAGATGGCGATTTGACAGAAAACAAAGTTTTAAATTTTTATGTCATATAAATCACTATAGAGTATTTTACAAATGGTTTAGACACCTAATGTTTCCAAACCGTTATTTACAACTTGATTTGTTTTGTTTTCTTTTTTACAACATTAAATAGATTACAAAACCAGGTTAAATTAATATTTCATAGATTAATATTATTTGTTTGACGTATCGCCCAAAATTTTACTTTTGTTTTTAAATGTAAGTACCCTTAAAACCTATTTATTGCGTTTCATTGCAACTCTGGCAGTGCGATGAGGCCTCATTAAACAACATGTAAAGTGCAGGTTATTGCACCTCTTTTGTTTGCAATATCCACAACAACAAAGTATTAAGAGAACCCAAAACAAATGCATCTTAATCTACTGTATTTATCCGACTGTATACCTGTCAGTTGAAGTGGTAAAACCATCCACCCATCGTCCCTACCGGTACAAGCTAATACACATCACGTAAATGCCATACTGTCAGGGAGTATACCTTGGAATACGCAAAAACCCAAAAATACAACAACTACACATGAACGTGTTGTATCTCTCAATGTGCTTTATAAACGGTTGCTCATTTCTCATTAAGTCTGGCTCTCGATTTTTCTATAAACGGCTTCAATCGATTTTGAACAGAATATGTGAAAAGGGAGAAGGAAAACCGGTATAAATATTTGCATTGAAACAAACAACAACAGCAAAAGAAACATGCTTCTGTGGCAAGTAGATGATGGTTGTTTTTGAACCGCTATGGTACAACATACAGTGACAGACGGGCAACAACACTCACTCTCACTGTGCCTTGCCTTGTGTTTGTCTGCTGTTTGTTCCATTTATCATTCAGAGTAGAGACACCATTGTCAGTCAACCTCTAACCACAGCTCACAACCAGTCAAGCAACAGTATGTTGGCAAACGCAAAACTCAACAGACGTGTTTGTGTTTTTATTTATTTATAATAAATTCTTAATAATTCACTTGTTGTTTGCCATTTATTGTTTTAATTTGTGAGACATACCGGTTCAGTTCATCATTTGTAGCTAAAGAGAGCACACATACCCAACTCCTCTTGGTCATCATCTGAAAAGGGATGCAAAACACTTGCATGAGACCAAAAACAAAAATCAATAATTGAACTCACACACCCTTTGCCTAGCCAAGTCTCGTCACATAGCAGTGAAATTCGATTCGTCAATTTGCTCAGTTCGGGCGCCGCGTGCATTTAACCGTGCAACAAATCGTCAAAAATATATAAATTTAGAAACTGTCCTCATTCGGGAAGTTCATCTCGTTTTTTGATTGCTGCCCCAACAAAGCGAACAAAAACAAATTAAAAGAATTAATTTTCAATTTAAAGTCGTGAGTCTTTGAGAGGTGCTAAGTGCTTAAACAAAGATCTGCATGAAAGATATGTGTGAATTATTATTAAACCCCGCCATGGAATGTGAGGTAAAGAGCAAAATTATTTATTAAATATAACTACAATATAAACACGTAAATGTGCATATCATTTGCGGTTGAAATCACGATTATCTGTTTTGTTTTCCAATATTGTTTATTTCACGTGGTACCGGTAGTTTTGAAAAAAAGAGACAATTTAGTCGGAAAATTATCTTTGTTATATTGATTTTTCTAAAAAATCGGGGGATTTATTTGGTGCAAATGTTAAAGCGAATATTACCATTTGAATGAAATATTAGACCACTTTGGAAAGTATATTTATCATGTTTAAACCAGATGTAGTCTTATTCATTTGGGAAGATAGTTAAATAGTTTATTGATTTTTACAAAATATTAAAGTGTTTCATTAAAACACACTTCCAATGAAACTCTTAACATAAAACTGTCATTTTTTAAGAAACGTCAAACTCTTTAAATACAAACCCTATATCAATTAAAAAGTCATTGAGTGTATTATGTAATAGCGTTGACATAGCTTAAATCCTATCTCTCATTGATTTTTTGAAAATGAAAGCAAAGAATAATGTTCGATAATGTGTAACCTACTTAAGTATCCATTAAAAGGAATCTATAAATCGATTTTTCAGTTATTCATTTCTCAACAATCTATGGGGAAACAATTTTGTTTTTGGCTCTTTTTCTATAAAATCTAATTAGCTTTAGTCATGGACATTTATTTTTCTTTGTTTTCAAAAGTTTTTTTTTTTTTTTTTTTGATAATATATCTAGTTAATAGGTTATTAATATTTCCATGAATCATTTTACTTCTGGTTTACCTAATTTAAAGAATGACATTGCCATACAAACATGCTCTGTTTATTTTTGTATTTATTAAATAAGCTCGAATATGCTGGGAAATTTGAACCTTATTTACTTTAGCGAAAAGAGGTTTTATATTTAGATATTATTGTTGACATATTTCATTCCTTCCGGGAATTGTTTACTTGTGACAGTTAATAGAATTTAGAGCCAATCATTTTTTGGGCTAGTATTATATATTTATTCCTTCTGAGAATTCACTTTATTGGTACTATACAATAGTTGGGTTGAAAAGCTTATTTGTAAGAAGCGGTAAAATATAGTTTTAAATAACTATGTCAAGCCTTACTTAAATTTTTGATATTAAAGTACTTTTTGAGCATTAGGATCGGTCATTTATCTTATTTATTTTATATGTTTTCTTATACGACGCAAATCAAAGGTTGTTATAGTATACATTTTTCATAAATTTTTACAAACTTCAATAATTTTTAATTTAACATTTTCCAAAATCGGTTTGACAGTTCATTGTCTCAGCAGCTGTGTCGATGAGATTACCGGTATTCTTCTACCATGATGTAAACATAACCTAAATATTCAACGGCTTAATCGTTTATACTACACTTGACCGAGACTATACAACATAGATTTCAAACAGACTACGAATTTAACCTTTAAAAAAATCAAACAAACATTTGTTTCTATTTATTGCTGTTGATTTTTATTTTATTAAAAAATATTATTATTATTGCAATTTAGTACTTTGCTTTGTTTGCAAACGAACCGCGAGAACACACAACAACAAAAAACGTGACACGCTCGATACTGCCGCTTTGTAGCGAAAACGCTATTTTCACCATAATTTCGTTTTATTTCCGCAACGGCAGCGACGGCAAATTTCACTTTCAGTTGTTGTTTTTGTTTGCGACACTCATTGAACCTATTGTTAAATTAGGTTGATTTTTTTTTGTTAAATGCTGCCTGCCTCCCTAGGTTCAAATTACAATGTATCGTCGTTTGCTTTGTCATCATCATTACATTAAACAAACTGAAAATTGACCCTCGAATGCAATGTGTTTATTACCGAACAATTGCAATTGTTTGAAAGGTGCAATTTTGATGGCGACAATGATGATGATCCAATCAAAATTGATCTAGTTTACAAAACATTTTGTTCGACATGTGGTTACGCGATTTACAGATTTTTTGTTTATGAATGGGTGTACATATAATATATGACCTCAATCTTTTTTTTAATTTTTTAAAAATTGTTTGGAGTTTATTGTATTCTCTTTGAAATTTTGCTAGTCATAGATCACCTCAATTATTAATGTGAAATCATCAAATCGAGATCACATGATAAAAAAAATACGTTAACCCTTTAAACTCCAAATGAAATGCGAAGAGCATCGAAACAAATACTTATTTTTAGACAAGTAAGTTTGATGTAAGCATAGACTTATTGTAAATTATGAAAGAATGTTTTTATAAGTTGTGACCCATGGTAGAAGAATAAAGGTGCATCAGCGCTTGGGAACATTGATATGTCAAAAAATTTTAAATGTTTTTTTCAAAATTAAGTAGATTTGCATATATTTTCCTATACGACGCCAATCGAAGGTTGTTATCATATGTATTTTCAAACAGTTTTACAAATTTGAATAATTTTTCATTCAAGAATTTCAATTCCAAAATTGGGTAGTCGCATGGACACAGCTACTGGGACAATGAACTGTCAAACCAATTTTGCTATTAATTTAAATTAATTAAATTCGTAAAAATAGTTGAAAACTGCATATCATAACAATCTCCGATTGACGTCGTATCAGAAAACATAAAAATCTACTTAATTTTGAAGAAATAAAAACAGTTAAAAATTTTGACATATCAATGTTTCCGAGTGTTGATGCATCTACCTGAATTCTTCTACCATAGTTGTGGCCCAATTAGTAAACGACGTAACGTACTATTCATAGAACAGCTGATTTAAGAGTCATGTTTACTTTTGCCATGGTAGAAAAATATAGGTAGTCGCATTGACACAGGACAATGAGCTGTCAAAAAATTTTGAATGAAAAGTTGTTCAAGTTGGTTAAAATATTTGAAAAATGCATATTAAAAACATATAATATAAACATATAAAAATCTACTTATTTTTGAAAGCATTTATGCGTCTAACTATATTATCCTACCATGCTTTTTGCTCCATCATGATTAAATTTATTCTATTGTATAAAAATATCATAGTAATTTCCCAATATCCTTCAATAGCTATTTTATGAAATTGTGTTGATTTTGTGGCCAATTAAAACTGTCGATCACAAATTGCTCTAAGTTTGCAATCTGGCTTTGTACTAACTTTGATGAGCTGCTCTCATAATTTTAATGGTGTGTCATCTGTGTTTACTTAAATACATCTTCGAAAACTTTTTCAACTAACCTCGTATTAACTATGATAAGACCAGACAGCTTTCATCAAGTGACATCTATTAATAGACAACTATCATTTTCCTAACAACTTACGGTGTTGCAAAGTGACATCTATTTAATTATACCGCTGAAAACGTATCATAAAGAGAAAGCTCTAAAATGTTAGTTTTGAAATAGATACATTGTTTGTTTTCTTCTTTCATTATTTAAATGAAAGATAATTGGCAGCTTCAACCATTCAACAACTTTCACTTGAAATGCTAATCTTCTTTAAAGTGTTTTGGTTTAAGGAATTCTAAGGCGCATTAAGCAAAACAATAAACAACCTACAATTATAAAGTTCAATTTGATAATATGACAATGAAAGGGTTGGCGCCATTCCGAGTTAATGGACAAATGATTGAAGATAATAATTAGAATAAATCAATTATTAGTATCAACATTTGTCAAAATCAAATGTCCATTTAAAGTGTGTGTTTTTAGACAAATCTAAAAAATATACGTCTTGACTAATTATAACGATAATCTTATTGATATAGTATATTTTGATTGATTTGACAGGTGGTTATTTTATTACTCCGTAATATGTACAATCAAAATTTGACATATGCCCATATCATTATAGTATTAGTGTTGTTCACACTATACAGTATTTAGCACTGAAAAAATCTCATTGCTTACAAAAAGTATGAGAAATGAAAATAAAATACTCGCCTTGTTTTATGACCTACGAAAAAGGAAGAGAGTCGCAATTTAAATTTAAAAAGCCCAGTATAAATAAACGAAACAAAAAACCCTATAAGAATTAGTACCTGTTATCTAGCTGCAATATAAACGACATTCAGTATTAATGTTGATTTTTTGTTCAATAAATAAAATTGATTTATTTATTGATGTTATTTTTGACGAAAAATGTCTTATAAGATATATTGATGTTTTTAATTTAATTGACATGTGAAATGAAAGGTGCAATAAAAGCGAAAATGTGTCGAGACAAAAAGTATCCAATGTATTATTTTTGCACAATCTCTGGCATAAGGCAAATCCCCGGTTTTTGTTTATGGTATCAACATGATAGGATGTGAGGTGACATTGAGTCATAAAAAATAAAAAACGCATTTCCTTTGCCATAAATCATCTGTAATAAAACCGTGATTTGTCAAACCCATCGATTATCAGTCGATAACATGCAACTGAACCGTGATTTTTCGATGACATGATAACAAATTATAATTTTCTATTTGATTTGGTTTATAATTGTAAATTTACAAATCATTATTGATGCCTACAGACGAGGTGCTGACTGATAACCTATGGAAAATTCTTAACCCCGAAGAGATAGATGTAAATACATAATGCAACTGCAACATGCAGTGGAAAATTACGTTGATTGTTTACTTATCGCTGCATTTGTGATAACACGGTTCCTTCTTTCTATTTGTTTTCATTTGCTGTCCTCTTGTCAAGTGAATGGCGAAAGTCAAGTGGTCAAATGCCAAGACAATACAAACTGATTACTCCAGCTTAATGAATATCTTGTGAAAAGGAAGTAAACAAAAAATACTATAAATTATAAAAAAACTACTTGATGTACTTCAAAACAACCATGTAACATGTAAGAGGATATTTTTAGAAATTCTTCACCGTTTTTTTTTTCTTTTATTTCACAAGACTTGTAAACATTCATTCATTCTTGTATTACAATTTGTTGAAGATGATAATACGGCTGACTAACGATTCTTTCCAATCAATTAAATGAGGGTAACTATTGAATTTCTCGATAGTATTATTTAGTTATTAATATTCGAATATCAGTATGACATATTGCTGTTTTTGCCGGAAATTTGATAAATGTTTGATATTTGTGGTTAAAAAATTAAAACTGAGGACTAAGACTACGTTCACACTAAATGCGTCTTAAAGCATATAATTTGTTAATTTTTGCTTTGTTTTGTCAAGTACTGCATCTATGTATGCAGTGCGACAAACATACATGAAGAAGTAGTAAAACTTGTAGTCAAAATTTAGGAGAAAGTAAATTTGCCAGCCTCTGATTGACTTTCAAAGAATGCCATTTATTTTTGACGTTTTACAAGTTTTCCGTTCCTCTACTTTCCGGGTAGTGTAGTTCTCAGAGAGTATTGCTTACATTTCGCTCTTTTACTAGTATAAGCATTAAAAAGTGAAGCAACTGGGTCAATATGTTGCTATATTTATACTATAATTATATTTATAAGGTCGTCAGGATATAATGTCTTTGTGCATTTATTTGTAACAGGCAAAGGGAAGCGACATATATACCCATAGTTCCTTTTGATGATCTGCATTTATGCATGTCCTGTCTATGTATTTTTGTAAACAAAATGCAGGTCGCATTTACTGCCCGGTCCAGATGAAATTTTGTTATTTTTTTGACCCAAGGACGAACCCTATTGAAATTGGAGATAATCGGTCAAAAGTTAAATATAGCTCCCATATATATCTTAGCCCGATTTGCTTTTTATTGTGGCCAAACGTGTAAGCCGAAATAGTATGGAATTTTGCATATACGACCAAATTAAGCCTGGATAAAAGTATGCCAAATTTGATTGAAATCGATTCAGATATAGCTATATATATTGTTCATCCGATATTATATTTTTGTCCTCCGCAGCCGGAGGATATTTGGGGAAATATATCAAATACAGCACAGCAATTCCTTTCCCAAATTTTATTGGGATCGGTTCAAATTTGGATATAGCTATATATCTTCGTCCGATTTGCCTTTTCTTGTGCACCAAACGTGTAATATTAGCCCAAATGGGATGGATTTTGGCACTTACTACAAAATTGAGCATAGAAACAATTATGTCAATTTTGGTGAAAATCGGTTCAGATATAGCTATATCTTCCATACATATTCTTCATGCGATTTATTATATGAAGCTCTACTAAATATGCAAAAGGGTGTAGGGTATCATAAAGTCGGCGCCGCCCGACTTTTAGACTTTTTACTTGTTTTATTTCAAAACTTTACATAAAATTCAGCATATGGTCTGTTCCAGAACTACAAGGATGTAAAAAGGTTTACCCATCTTCCCTTTATGATATAGAAAAAATTGCAAATCTGTAGAGAGATTATCTAACGCATTTTTTGAGTTACCGACAAATATCGATAAAATTAAAACGCAAAATTTTGAATAAAAAGTACAAATTAAAGTTGACATTTTGGTGAAAAATATCGTTAATTGCTGAAATTATAAATATTTCAATTTTACCGACAAAAATCGTAAAAAAATGTGTTAGAGAATCGCACTACTGGTAGATTTTTACATGACACAATTCAAAAGCCTCAGTTTAGTTGAAAATTCTTCAACAATGATTTCTACATCTTGTCTGCAAATAAATCTGGTTATTGTATGGTCATTGTAAGCTAGTGTTTTAGGTGAATTATATGTATATAGTGTATTAAGTTTGTTGTGTGCAGACCACGTCAAGAGTATCTAGAAACTTGACTCATCATTGTTGCTGTTAATGAATGTTTCCGAGCATACAATGAAGACCACTTTTAAAACTGGTTTCTGTGAGTTGTTTTGTTTCTTCTTTCAATTCATTTGAAGCGCTTTAGGCAGATATACAAAGTCATTAATAACCTCATATTTTTTTTAAGGTTTCCTATGAAGAAATGTGTATACACAGAATCTTCGTATAAAAAACTATGTGATTTTGGCATTAAATGTTATTAAAAAATATTATATTCTTCCAGGATCCGGTATTGAACAAATGTTAGCAAACATTTTCTTTAATTTCTTCTTTTTTAAATGATATACTTTGTATTACACCTCCAATAGGGTTATACATTCGCCGTGGTACAGATGACAGATACATCAACATTTGAGAACATAGATATATCAAATTTTTTTAAATATATTTTTGTTTTTTCTTTTTAAAAATAAGTATATTATTACATGTTTTCTCTTTCAAAATTGGTTTGACATTTCATTGATGCGTCTCCTACCATGACATTCGCTCAAATCTCAATTTTGCTCATGTGGTTGAACTCCCCACCAAAGAGTACTTTTTTTACAGTGGCCTAGCCACATGTCAATTTCCATTTCCTATTCATTTTATATTATTACACAATTCATAATAATAGCAGCAAATTGTAATTGACATTACATGAGATGTCTCTCGAAATTATTTGAATTTTTCTATTCAAATTAAATTGAAACATCAATTTAAGCTCTTTTAGAAATTTTACTTCACATCTGGCAGATTTGACAGAATGAAATTACAAATAACTTATTTTTATTTTCTCCACCTACATGGGAACATTTATTTCCAATGAAACTGTAAACGCCATAATAACAAAACAACAACAACAACAACAGACCGGTAAAAAGAAACAAATTTTGTATTGTAATAGTTCATGTTATTTTAAACGTTTATTTTTGTATTTTCAAAGTCAAACTCGAAATTTATGCATTATTATTAAACAAAATGTGTAGAAAATAAAATAAAACACTTGGAAATTTCGTTTGTTGTTGTTGTAACTCTATGCAGGGAGAGTGATGACGGCTGCATCGTTCAAAAATGGCGCCAGGAAAATCAAACAATAAATTATGGCAAAAGCCGTTGTCGTCGTTAGCTAGTATGCTACAAAAACAATTATATCTGCCAACAACTACAACAAAAAGGAAATCATGTAATGTCACGAAAATTTTCTAGACTAAATATTTAACATCCGTGTTTGGATGTCTCCCCATGCCATCCGTCTCACTACACTAACTGGCCATGTTTTAGTTAGTCAGTCAGTCAAGTCTGTCTTATAGACAATATATTCGCGTCACTTTTAATATATTGTCTGGAAATGACGTCTATCTGTCTATAGAAAATAAGAAAAAAAAAACTAAACGCTAAAGCCTTAGAACGATAGTAACGTTTTTTTTTAATTGGTTTCCTTCAATGTTAAACAATTTGTTCTTATTAAATTGTTATAATTAATTTATAAAAAAATAATTTAAAACATTTTAACGGACGTAATTTCTCCTTCGAAAGCCCACAACAACAATCAAACATGCGTTATTGTTGTTGTGGTTGTTGTTTCGTTCAATCGATCGTTTTCAATAAACAATAATTGTTATTGTATTGGACAGGCGGCAGATGTAGTGGCATCAGAAAATTAAAAAAAAAAATATTGTATATTTATAAAACCTTGACATAGTTTAACAATTTGCACGTGCTGTTTCATTGAATGAATGAATATAGGGCCAATAACATTTTTATTGATTTAACACTTAGGACCTACTTCAATTCAGTATGTGAATCATAACTTGGAATGTTAAGCAAAAGCAAAATATTTCAGCAAAAACATGTGTCATATTTTGATTGCTTCCAAGTACAAAATTTTTTAATTAATACTGTTTGCCGGTAGTTATCAGAAACAATGGAATTCCCCACATTGATAAATGAAAAGGACAGAGCTCTTTGTCACTCAGTAATGGTTACTCTCTCCCTTCTCAAAATTTTCAACAAGTTTCTTGGTTTTGACATTTTTCTTCAAAAGGGCTCTCTACAAAAAGATATGATTATCGATGACTCGTTATCGAAACAATTTTATTCTTGCTGAACCACAAAAACACTTAAAATAGTAACGATTAAATGAAAAAGAAAACAAAAAATCACTGAAAAGACCATCACATTCAATAGGCAAGACGAAATTTAAATTATCACTTCCATACGCTTTACATTCGGAAACTGAACCATAAAGCCTGTTTTACATCGACACCTAAATTGCGCGTTTTACGAAGATCTATTTGACATGTAATCAAAGTTATTGACAATTTGAATAACGCGTTTTATAAAAACATGTTCGGTATAAGTACTTCTTAAAAATTCAGACACTTTGGAAAAAAATAACCGATTTGACTTAAAGAATAAATATCCAAACGGAGTAAGATTATTGCCCAATATCTACAGCTGGCTGCTTATTCTGATTTTTAAACAATAATTATTTATTAAATTGACATCCATTATATTATCTACTGACCATATTCATACACCAGACTTAACAACCCTATGCTAATTTATTAAATCAATATTTGATGTATACGTTTTAAGTTAATCAGATTAATTTAATTGACTAGAAGAAAAAGAGAGCACTCACGTACAACTATTCCTGTATGGGTTTCCGCACTGCTTCTTATTTATAGAAATAGTAAAACTTATAATTCGACCAAAAAATATAAGAACATATGACGGCCAATAAAGAAACTAGTTGTAAACATGTGGCAAGAATATATACGTTAGATAGATTACTTCAAGTTTTCAATAAGACAATTCTCATGGTGGAAGAATACAGGTAGTCGCATCGACACAGCTGCTGGGGCAATGAACTGTCAAACTAATTTTGAGATTATAAAATTTCAATGAAAAATTAATTATTAATTAAATAACTAATTATTCAAATTCCTTAAAATTGCTAAAAATGCATATCGTATCATACTCCGATCTATTAATTTTTGCGAAAACAGTTTACATTTTTTGAGATATCATTGATCCCGAGCGTTGATGCATTTACCTGTATTCTTCTACCATGCAAATTCTGTCTTGTAAAAATCAGTTAAAGAATTTAAAAAAATGTGTCTCTTAAGTAGAACCTTACATTCTCTTGCATGAAAAAGTATCAATATATTCTTTTTCGTTTTTTATTGCATTTGAATAAACATAGACATTTTGCTAAGTCTTGCAAACACAGTTACTAATAGCAGACTAAGGGTGTAAGTACATAAGAAGCTTGAAGTCATGGCTAGGTATATTTTGTGACATTTCGTAAAGGGATTACAGAGCCGCACTAAAATCCTGCCGTCGTTTTCCATTATAATTTGACATATGCCTAGCCATAACCTAACCTAACCAAGCTTTTTATGTACTTGCACCTAAAAAGTTATATCATCTCAAAGGCATATGCAAATATTGATAGTTTGATTTTTGGATCTATTAAATGCAGAGGGTTTGTCTTCAATAACATGAATGCGCTATTGTTCTTCATTTTTCTTCGCTAATTTCGATAATGAACCAAAACGCCCGAGCAAAGCGAAAATTAAGAACCCGTTTGATGTTTTCATGCAATTACTTTCACTTTTTCCTTTTAGTGAACTAATGAACTACACAAAGTATCAGTTTAGAATGGTAGCTTTGCTCACATGTAGTTTGTGCTTGTTGGAAAGTAAAAATCTATTTCTAAGAGATACTAGGTAAATAAAGTTGTTTATAAGACATTGGACATTGAAAAATTACATAAGTATGTAAATTTGTCAAAAATAGTTATATATTCAACTAAACATTTCTGATTGACATTTCTAATTATATTTTTGTAGAAACTATTTAAAATGCATATTTTTCACAAACACTGAAGCATCTGAACTGTAAACCTTCACCGTGGTATTGTGATTATTTTTTAACCTATTTGACATTTATTTTTTATGGTAATTAGGTGTAATTTTCAAACAGAGCCCAAGATTATATCATACGATTTATTGTGGCCAATATATGTCATAATATTTTGTATTACAAAAAGCGTAATTTCAACTTGACCCAGGATCAAATTATATTCTGTATATTATATCATACAAATAATACATCATTAACTTATTATTAGGTACATATTAATTATTATACCAAATATCTAATTACTTGGTTTATAATTTTAAAACAATTTATCAAAACGTTTGATTATCCATGTACATGAACTTTTAAATCGTATGGCCTTATTATTTATTATATAGATTAGAGATCTAAATCAAGTTTTCACCTTTAAATTTATACTTAAATATAAACATTTCATCATTGTTTTTGTTAAGTATTATTCTAAAAAAATCATTTGTTGTTTTTTGGTTGTTTGCGTCAAATCGATTAGGCCTCACCCCCCTCTCTCAATGTTGTTCTCTTTGGGGAAATTTGAAAAAAGAAGTAAACGTGATTTTTAACATTCGCGAATTGAGTTTTGGTTCGGTTTGGCCAAAAAGGGATTTCACTTAATCACACCAACAGTGGCATTTCGGAAATATATTTTGGTCTTCTCTTGGTAACAAATATAAAATCCCTAGTATTTTCAAACATAGATGTTGTCTAGCAATTGGGAATTAGTCATTAGTGCGACATACGCTATTTGGATTGTTTGCTTTGCGATAAAATAAAAAATCACTACCGAAATAATAAATACATCTTTATTCACAAGGGCGTTTTTTGTTCGTTATCACAAATTGATAATGTCAAATGAAATTATTAAAAATATGTTTGAACATTGGCCAAATGGTGCTAATTCTCCAATTAACGAAGAAAAGTTGTGAAATAATGTGGGGCAAAACCACAACACCAATCACCAATCTATTGATTGTTGGAAGACTTTAATTGCCTTTCTTTTGCACTCGACCACATTGCCACCAGCCTGTTCATTAGGCAAATGGTCAGTGTTCCCCGTTCTCGTTATCTACGGCGAGATACCAGAGACAATTTTCACTGCAAGACTTATTTTGATTTTATATCACTTGCTACTGCGTCTCTAGTTCGCTTCGTTTCGCCAGAGTACCGACGAGTACATGTTTTAACTAACTCCGTAATCTTTTCATTTTATATTGGCATTAGTATGTGTGGGGATTTTTTTAGGTATAAATATTTGAAATTATCATCTCAACGTTTCATTCAAACCAAGTTCAGTTAACAGACAAAATGGTTAAGAATACATTTTTTGAAAGACGGTTAGAGCGCCTGGCGCGTTATCGTGAACATCAAGC
Organism: Musca domestica; assembly: GCF_030504385.1. Taxonomy (NCBI): domain Eukaryota; kingdom Metazoa; phylum Arthropoda; class Insecta; order Diptera; family Muscidae; genus Musca; species Musca domestica. The sequence continues at coordinate 10,753,137 of NW_026712258.1, forward strand.
ACGTAGAAAAAGTGTAAGTTTCGTGATGAAGAAGAATAAGAAGAAGAAGATAATGAACTGTAAAAACAAGTGATTGCGAGTGTGTAATATTGAATTGAAAAGAAACAAATTATAAATTACCGTGTTATTCAGTGATAAATAATATATTAAAAATAATTAAAAAATCCCCAAGATACACCAAATGACCCATGTGTGTCATAAACTGGCATATGCGAATATAATTTTTTTTAGTAAAAAAAGTTTTTGAGAGAAAGATATGTGAATTAGAAGGAGAACCCCGTTCTTTTTGGTAAATCAAATAATTAAAATCACCCACGATACTACTTTGGTGCCTAAAAGTATGCTCGTATTTTTCCTAAACAATATTTTCCCTGGTTTTGGACAGTTCACATAGGGAATGCTCGCACCGGTCCATTCATAATCCTTATATTGCATTATTTCTAATCCAAGTTTTCGCATTAGAAGTATGTGAAATAGTCATGTATTATTTTTGTTTTTAAAAGGACAAGCCCTATTTGTTTTTTTACCCTTTGCCATAGTATGGAGGGTATATTAAATTTGTCATTCCGTTTGTAACACCTCGAAATATACATTTTAGACTCCACAAAGTACGTATATATTCTTGATCAGCATAAAATTCTATGTCTGTCCGTATGTGAAAATCACTCTAGCTTACGAACGAAAAAAAATAGATTGATAAAATTTTACTCAAATGTATATTACGCAGGACTTTTGGTATTGAAAATGGGCCATGTAGGTCTACAGCTACATTCGGTATTTTTAAGATTTTAACAGAAACGGATTTTATAGTTTTTGAGAGTTGCCAAATTCGTTCGTACATATTTTTTAATTGTTTTTTTGTGCTAAGGGTCACCTACACATGATGTAAGAGTTATAAATTAAGTGACAATTTTTGACATTTTAAATGTAGCATATTTTTAAGAGGTCTCCACAACTTTCAAATTCAAAAGAAACGTTTTATATCATAAGTACATATTACAGTATGTTATATTATATATGGTATAGCATTTCCTTAAATTTATCAATTGTTGGGAGCAATTAAAAATATTACAAAAAAATAAAAGTACAATATATAAAATGCGAAAAAAATCACTTAACATATCACTCTAACGAGATGTGTAAACTGACCTCAGAGAATATTACTGTCGTGATAAATATTACTATTTTAGCACCAAAAAATATGTTTTCAAAAAAAAATAGGTCCTTTTATGGTTTGAATTACATTAACGTTCAAGGATTTCAAAGATCATAACAAATGAATCCATAACACATATCTGTTTTGTAAAAATAGAAAATCCTATTCGGAAAGTAAATTTCGCATTTAGAAATATAATTGTTTTTGGGTACCTTAATCACCCCAGCATCCTGATGATAATGCCCATCATCTGTTTATAGTACACATTTTATCTTGTTTTTGTACTTTATGCCAGCTTTGGAGGCTATTCCCCTTGACTAGCATTAAATGCGTATCTCAACTTGTTGTCTATTAGCTATTTGTGCATCTGTGTTTATAAATAAAACAAAAATGCAAATATTGACTCGCTTTATTAGCAAACAAAAGTAATTATTAATTTGCCATTACATAAAATTAAATACAGAAACGAAGAAATAAAAAAACAACAAAATAATAAGTGCACAGAAGTACGAAGGCAATTATCTACAATTCACTGCTAACAAATTGTACAACGGGCATTAAATGTTCCCATGACCATAAAGGTAATGCCGCAGTTATTAACAACAATTCGAAAGCACGTGGCTTTGGTCAGTTTTCAAACACGCCAAAAATGTAAACAAGTTAATGCCAACGATTTAAGACAACTTATATGTATTAATTATTGAAAGAAAGAAATGAAATAAATAAAATCATTCATCATTGTCATTACAAACATAAACATTTTCTCGAAACATCATCATTCTCAAACACTTCCACATGATCTTCAAATCAAATGAATTTCCCTGTAAATATTCCATTTAAATTTTAAGCCTCCTATATTTTCCTAAAAAAAATAGTCCAACAGACTCTAAATTGGATAATTGAGTGTTTTTGAGACTTTGTATCCTTTTTTAAGTTGTAGCTTATTTGGTCGAAACACACACACGCACTCAAAATACATTTATCCAAAAAGTAACCACCAACTTTCAAATTGACAAAATTTGTTATTCATGTACAAAGCCTGTGTTCTATATTTAGATTTTTGGTTTTTGTTACAATTAGACAAATTTGAGATTGCTTGAGTCTGTATGTGTTATGTGTGCCAGCCAAATGGAACTACTACACCACTCCTTTCACAAAATTTTGAAACAAACACCCTTTTTCACCCCAGATTTATTTTTTTTAATTGTGTTTTATGCAGCACCGATTGAATTGATATTTTAAGTTATACCCCACTATCCTTTTGAGTTTTAGATTAAAATTATAGAAATTCTATATACCAGCACACACTTTTACGTATATACCCCCACAAAATAAATGGGATGTACTCAATTTTTATTCGAAATATTTAGGATAATGTATTTATTATTATGTTTGACGTTCAATCCACCACAAAAGCAGTCAGTCACCTGTATTTTGTATACACACATATGATTATTGTTTTTAATTATTTGTGTAATTTATTAAATGGTCTCTTTTTTTATTTTTTAATTGTGTTAATTAATTGTGCTTTAGTTGCTGTTGTTGTTGCAATACTAATTCATTTCTATCTTTCATTCATTCTCCTCCCATCCAACAGGTGCTGTCTATGAGCAATGATGATTATCGCAAATCATCAATATTCCAAACAGGATCGTTTGATTTAGATTTTCCAATACCAGATCTGATTGGAACAACAGAAATCCTAACAGAAGAGCATCGGTAAGTTTGCCTAAACAAATACTTTCTATTTTCGTATTTATGTAATTAATTATTGTCCTTTTTCTGTTTTGCTCATTAGTGAAAAACTATGTGGACATTTACCCGCACGCGCTGAAGGTTACTCTTGGTCATTGGCCTTTAGCACATCTCAACATGGATTCTCATTAAATTCATTATATCGTAAAATGCAGAGACTCGAAAGCCCCATACTGATAGTTATAGAAGACACAGAACACAACGTAAGTATATTAATTGAAAACTCTGAGGTTTTTTAAATAGCTCTAGGGAGAGGCGATGTCATACTCTCATTAAAAAAGTATTTGTTTAATATTTGTAACTAGGAAGTTAGAAGGTGCTGCAAATCCCCATTTCCTACTTTATCGAGTTTCAGTTTAATTTTTATAACAAACCCTCGATGGGTAATTTTATAGCCTGAGTTAAAGAAAAACTAGTTTAGAGAAGCAGACCTGCAAATCCAAGTCAAAATCAATCATAAAGCCTGCATTAAAAAAATCTTTAGTTACTTGTGCTTGTATTTTTGTCTTTTGCAGTATTGCTTCTTTTTTACAATTAATAAAAACGAAACATAGCTGTGAAATTGTTATGCCCTACACCACAAGGTGGTCAGGGTATTGTGTATTGTATCATATATATTGTTCATCCGATTTGTTATTTTTGTCCTCCACGGCCGCAATATGCACTCTGTAACAAGTATATATGGGGATGATATATTTTATCAGAAATATCATCCCAAATTTTATCGAGATCGGTTCATATTTGGATATAGATCCTACATATATCTTTATCCGATTTCAATTTAATTGTGTACCAAATGGTTAATACAAGCTGGAATTGAAAAGGCACAAATGCCTCGGCTAATTTTGCAGAAATCGATTCAGAGAAGGATATTCCTCCCATATATTAATTCCTTTGGTCTTTAAATTAAACCTATAATCATAGTTAGTATGATTTAATTCACACAAATTCCCCATAAAACTTTTATTTGTTATGTGATGTTCTACTTAATATGCAACGGGCTGTATGGTATCATAAAGTCGGCCCGACCGACTTTTGGACTTTCCTAACTGGTTCCTTCTAAGACATTGTCAGGAGGAATAAGCTTGGTAGATAGAATCTTCTGCGTGTGGAAGGATGAAAGGTTAATAAAATATCTAAGACAACAAATTCAATTAGACCAACGCTTGTTTCCATACTTGGTTCAATGATAAATTTAAAAAGTATTGTTGCGCTTAGCAATCTGCAAGAGATGTTTAATAAAGCTAAATGTGGGAATATTTTGAATGAATACTTAGGAGTTTCTATTTCTCTTTTATTTAATAACACAAGACTTTTATAAAGCAGATTTTCTGTTACTTCATTATAATCTAAAGTAGTCTAATCCCAATTTGAAATTAGAAATTTGAACGTTAATAATATCCCAATAAAGTCAAACCTCTATTTAATTAATGAAAAGGAAGAAATGGCGACAAGTTTCTTAAAATGTTGGTAATCATATTTAATAAGGACAATATCATGGTCAATACATAATTTTTCATAGATCCCGACCTACTCTCTTCATGCCAGCTGTCTATAGTGGCTCGTGTCATACATTAAATATATGACGGATAACTCGGTCAAAATCTCCCCAATAAATCTAAAGAGAAGCTCTAATATTTTCAATTTATTTTTGCCTCCCAATTTAATATTAATAACTGATTACACTATTTCCCAATGGGTCTCTTTCAATTCCAAGATCAAAAAGGTGTCACAAATATTTATTGTGATGCCACCCATATCAAACACTATTCACACAAAAACATTTTCTGAGAATTGTCATAATCTTCTTAGAAACTAACGAACCAACAAAGAAAACTGCACTTTATATTCACACATAACGTAACATTGTAAGTTACTCGGTTGGCCATGTTTGTTTTGTTGTGACAGATTTATTTGATGATCTCTTATCTCCATACCGGTTACAACTATTTCCAGATAATGTAAAAGCAATTAAATGAAATTATATCTGTGGTCTTGTGCCACCTCAGTAATTTATGGAGAATATTTATTTTTAGAAAATAATAAATTTGGTGCACGTTACTGCAACTCGTGTTGTAAAGATCTTATTAAGGTGGCATATCTGGAAGAACAAATACAGTAGATTACATTCAAGTTGTTTTTATGGCGACACATATGTTATATGACAAAACTTTGGAAAGAAGGTTATTGTATTTTAAATTCATATTGAGTTTAGATATATTTCTACTCATCCACTCGAATAATTTGTTGTTGGTACTAACTCAAAATATTTAAACAAAAAATCGTTATATACGACTTAAAAAAGTATTCTAGGAGACAATATTATATATATAAAAAAAGATCCATAAATTTAGTCTTTTTCTCAAATTCTATATTTTTTGGTCTATATTTTATAGGTGTTTGGAGCTTTAACGTCATGTTCCCTGCATGTATCAGATCACTTCTATGGTACCGGCGAATCACTTTTGTATAAATTCAATCCCAGCTTTAAAGTATTCCATTGGACGGGTGAAAATTTATACTTCATCAAAGGCAATGTTGAAAGTTTGTCAATTGGTGCTGGCGAGTAAGTATTTTTTTCATTTGAATTTATTATTTGAAAATAATGCGCATTATATGTTTGCGTATACAATATTTTATTTTGTTAAATTAATGGTTTTCTAATTGTTGTTTATTGTTGTCTCTTTTTTTGTTTTGCTTTTGTTTAGTGGTCGTTTTGGTCTGTGGCTTGATGGTGATTTAAATCAAGGTCGTTCTCAATCCTGCAGTACATATGGCAATGAACCATTGGCGCCTCAAGAAGATTTTGTTATAAAAACACTCGAATGCTGGGCATTTGTTTAAGCAACTAATACAAATAACATGAAACAACAACAACAACAATAACACTATTATTAACAACATTATCTTCAAAGAACCTATAAAGGAATTTCATTGTCTTTTTTGTGTATCTTTGTAAATGTGAAACAAAAAGCGGTGATGATAATGCTGCTGGGTACACATGGTCATCATCTGTTAAACACAGCAACAACAACAACCACCAACTTTAAAAGATTTAAAGAAACCCAACAACAGCAACAAAACTACATCATTAGATATCTTTTAGCTAAAACTATTCAACTGCAACTAAAAGCAAAAAACAGCAGCAGCAACAACAGAGTTTACACTGTCAACACTTTCATACATCCAAAACAAGACAAAAAGGTGAAGAAAAACTAAAACACAGAAGGAGTAAAACGAAGAAAGTAATCCCCTTCCCCCCATTAATAAATTATTGAATTGAAACAAATCTAAACTAAACTAATAACAAGGAAAACAAAAGCAAAAGATAAAATTAATTTATATTAAAAAAAAAAACATAAAACAAATACATATTTTATATATATTCTTCTATGAAATAAGCAAGTATATATAGAATGTGTGAATGAAGAGGAGCAGCATAGGACGAGACGAAAACTTAAATTAATTGCAAATTAGATTATAATATAGAAACCCAACCAACTAATACGCTTTAAATGCGAAAAGAATTAAACAGATGTCCCATATGAATTCTGATTTAAAGGAAAGAAACATAAATACCAACATTGATTTGTTTTAACTATGTTCTCTCTCCGACTACTCCTCTTTATGATTTAATTCGGAAGAAAAAATAATTAACATCATCTAACGAAACAAAATTATTGCCATCGTTGTCATCATCATCATCGTCGTCCACCATTATTGTCATCATTATTATTATAAATTAATTAAAGTCATCAAACGCAATTATTATTATTTAAATTTAAATGCATACATCTACACACATCTACGCAATAAATTAAATGTGTTATTCATTTTGTCATTTATGATTTTATTATGATTTTCTTTATGCTTTTATTTCGAGCGTCCTTCCCCCCTTTAATATTTAAGTTTAAAGTAGTTAAGTTTATTTTTAGACCTCAAAAAGGAAGATGAAAAAGAAAGAAAAAACAATGTTTAAGTAAAAGAAAAAATATTAATTTAAAAGCCTAAATGCCTAGGCATAAACACATACATACATATATACAACAACAACAAACACAAATAAATAAATGATTATAAAAGAAAAAACAACAAACATTTATCTATATATTGTCGTCGTGAACTATCATCAAAATAATTCTTTTTTCGACAAGAGCGAATCCGGTTTTACAACAGTGAATCGTGCATCATGAGCCTCCCCTTATAAACAATTTTCAATAATTTAAACTGTCTTGTTAGCCACTAGTCTTCTTCTTCTTTGGTCCCTCAACCTAGGACTCTTACCCTTGCTTAGATTTTGTGCAATTCAATTTTTATTTTGTTCTTTTGCCTTGTACTGTTCTTATTTGTGAAGACAGAACAGTGTCTCGCTGTGGATCCAAAATAACGACAAATGAAATACCCTTAATAATCAAAATAAAAAGGAAAACAAGTGATTTTTTTTAATTTAATATTATTAAACTTTTTCGTTTTATTTTTAAGTCGATTTATTTTTTTAGATTTTAAGTTTCAAATTTTTAACATGAAAATAAAAAAGAAACAAGCTATGCTTACAATTAAATATGCAGCTGTTTTGTTTTATTTCTTATTAATGAAACGATTTTTAATTTTTTATTATAACGATAAAAATAGTATTGAGGGGAGTTAATTTATTAATTAACAAGCTGTTTCAAATTAAACAATCGTTTTCTTTAAAAAATTTAATTGGTTTTCAATTTTTGTTCAATGGTCAAAATCTTGACCCCTTTCAAATATTGTTCTTTACCATGGTTTTAATCGAAAAAATGAGAAATCTCAGCCAATATTGGAACTTTTGAATCCATTGCTCTTCAGAAAATGAGTACATTTGCTATACAAACTGTCCCAAAAAACTGAATAGAAGTTAGTTTCTTGACTAACAATCAGGCAGCAAACTGATTGTGTAGAAATAAAAAAACATTTCATATCGTTTTAATAATAATATTGAAAAAAAAAAAAAACATGTGCGAACATTACTTACATACTAACAAATCTTCACGATTCTAGTTAAAGGAATTAGGAAATAAAAATTAATTACACGATGCCTACAAATTTCGAAATGACTGCACTAGAACGAAATGAAATAAAACGTTATTTAAATTAATTTAAACTATTGAAATACCTACAAAAATATTTCATACAAATAAACATAAACTTTGGTAATTTATATTTTCATCAAGGTGTATTAATAAGGTGTATGCATCGACTACAACAACTAATAAAAGTATCTGTCCTACGAGATATTAAAATAAACATCCCATACGGATTAGACTTATGTGATTTATCAAAGCCATAGCAATCATAACAACCCGATTTATGTGTCCACCACTTAGATAGCCCACAATGGTTGTTGCTATAAAAGTACTGAAGCTAAATGAAAAGGCTCTAAATGTCCCCTACACGAGTCAATAAAAAAAGAAATCTAAAATGAAATTTCTAAAAATTCCGTCTAAGTTGATTCCTAAAGTAATCAATATGCAGTTCTACAAATCCAAAAGAAGCACCGGTAGTTGACACGGTATTTTACCCTTTTGTATGTTAATACATTTAAATAAGATTTCAATATGAAATTTAACCTCTAAAATTAAGGAAATACGTTTGCCAATGTGGTAGATGATTCCGGATGAAATACCAATTTTAAAGAAAAATCTTTGTAGAATATTAATTGGCATTGAAAATGTGCCTCCCCTTTTATTCGATTCATGTTATTAAATAAACATAGCAAACAATGCAAACGTAATAAAAAAAGAGCTCAATTTGTATTTATTTCTAATCGTTTTTCACATTTGGATTAAAATGGGACACTTTTCACGCAAGTATTCTTTCACACAAATAAACACGAAATTAACCAGTACTTAAATAAGCTATACATTTTGTTTAAAGAATTTACGATCCTACAATATTTCTGTTTCTAAAGTGAACCCCGTTAGTGATGGTTTTTGTAACTCCTAAAAGTATGCTTTACATTTCTGTTACTTTTATTATGTATTCGGTGAGACTGAATGTTCTAAAAAGTAAATAACATTCGACTCTGTTGAATTATAGGATTTGCTTGCTGTTTCATGTTTACGATATACGATATGTCAAATATCGTAAAGACCAGACATAATGTTGTTTTTGTGCAATTGATATAAATGTATATACTGTCATATTTGAAATAGGACGCAATGCTTTCGCAGTTTATCTTCAAGGAATTGGATTCAAGAAATATTAAAGATTTGGGTTTTTTATTTACTTTTCAATACCTTTTTAATTAACATATTTTATTTCTAATTATATTTTCTAAAAAAAGTTATTTGATTCTAATATTAATTACATAGTACGATGATGATGACTTTCAATTGAGAGAAAGAAAAACCAAAACGCACATACAATTCTAAAAAAAAAAAAAAAACAAATAACTAAAATCAAAGTAATACAAAATTTGGCTACAATTATTTAAAAAAATAAATGAAATTGGAAGTAAAACAATAACATCGCCCCAAAAATCAATAATTTCCCACATCCCTGTTGCCCTCCCATTCGTTTATATTAATCAAATAACTTATAATTATTACATAATTACGACAAACGATATACCCAAATGTAGATGATTGAACAGGGATATTCTTGCACTGCATTAAATCACTTTTATTGGCCACCTTGCCTTGTTCCATGTTAAAAAGTGAGCCCAAAAGTGACACACACACAAACACCTGTTTTTGTATTAACAAAAGTAAAATGAAAAAAGATAATTGTTAAAATATCCCCAACCTAAAAAAAAGCAAACAAATAAACCAATAAATGTTGTTGTACCCATAACCATTCATAAATGTGAATTTTTTGGATTTTTGTAAATGTTGTAGAAAATAGAAAGAAAACCTAAAACAAATTAAATAAAATTTTTAGCAGTTTTTAGATGAAAAATGAAAAAAAAAAAAACATACAGAGATATTATTAACAGAGCTTTAGATAAAGAAAATAAAATTGTTAAATACTAATGTCCTTTTTGACAAAATTGTATAAACGACAAACTCCTCTATCCCCAAAATAAGACTTAATGTAAAAAATATATAATATTTATAAATAGCAAAAAAACCCTCTAGAAATGCTTGCATCAAATTAATTCTGGTTATTTTGAGAGCTACAACCTGTATCAAAAAACGGGGTGTACAAATGCATGCATGGTAGACTGTAGCAGGCTCTCAGTAATTAACAACAACAGCAACCACTACTTTAGTATGCATTAACTTTGAAATACAAACATTATATATAATATAGAGAAATTACCAAAATGTATATCAGCTATTATTATACTATATTATAATTATGATTATTGTGAATCCTCCCCCAACTCTTGGACCCTCTCTCGACACGAAACCAAAACCAATTTTTACTCTATTGACTACAGGGTGCGCCGTTATAAATCGTTCAAATGCGACATGAACACAAAACGATAAACAAAATTTTACAAAGCTACAAACGACTTTTTCATGTTCTAAACAAAACCAACAACAACAACATTTTTGTAAAAGTGGCAGCAAAATCAATTGACATAATTATTAAAAAAGAAAAACAAATATCATCTCCAGCTTAACCCCCAACTGATACAACAACATACAATGGGAGTAGAGATGAATGACCAACTAACCACAACCAGTGAATGCATACAAAAACAACAACAACAATTTACACAACTAAATACCTACATATGAATTATATCTATTTCGTATATCCTTGTAGATCAAATTTATTTAAAGCGCTATATGTAAAAGCAAAATGCCATAAAAAATTAAAACAAGTATATTATAATTCCGATATTTTATATAGAGAAAAGTGATTATAAATAATTTCGATAAATTATGGAAACATGTCATATATATTCAAAAATTTGATTGTTGTTAAAATTTTGGTTTCTCAAACAAATTCATCAAAAAGTGGGGGAAACTTAAAAAAAACTTTTTACAAATTTTACATTTCCAAGTTGTACGCCTATATATTTCAAAATTGGTAGTATTTGTGTATTTGAGGGCAAAATTTTTCAGGCAGTTCAAGTTCGAAGACGGACTATATCGGTGTTCGTTCTCTTATATCCAGTATACAGCGGTACCTTCCGATATTCGGAGGCCAGTCACCTCCTCTGACAGAAAATTGTCTATAATATTGCCGATATTCGATATTTTGATAATTAACGGTATTAAGAATGAGTCATGGCCAACCCGAAAGGTAGTTCAACTTCAAAGGAAATAAGAAAAACTCAACTTTTTAGTAAAGTCTTATTATGTCTAATAGACTTTTAAGACATGCAACAATTGTTTTTTTTTTATTTCACATTTTTTCAACAAAGTTGTTTTTAATGGGGAAAAACCACTTAGCATGGATGGAATATTTCACAAAAATGAATTCAAGATAAAGTGGCCATATTGTTCAATCCCTGGATTGTTATATTTACTACAAATTAACAGTGAAAATTTGATATTGTTTCGTTTTCTTTATTATTCAAATCAAAAATTAGGGCAACAAAAGAAAAAAATGTAATTAGGAGATAGCTTTATTCGACCTCTTGATGTTGTGTTGGAATCAGCATTTAGAATTGTTATACCGTGTTCTCATTGGTAATTGAACTACGTTGTTCGTCCCTTACATACACGATATAAATCTATCGTCCTTCATAATAATATAATTCATTCTTACTTATAATTTGAAACAACATTTAGGATTGCCTCGTTTCTTCAGACACTATCCAACAGCTTATTTCTGAGAAAAAGTTCTTTTTTCCCTTTTGCAAGAAAACTCCGAAATTAAACAAACGGGATCTCTGCAAAAACATGCTAACAATCATCTGATTTGTCAAAACAAAACATTTTGTACGGGAAAAATGAGTACAAAAACAAAACAATTGGGCGTGCGAACTCCAAAATAGAGGTGTTTTAAAACTGCTTGTCCAAATATAAATCACCGGAAGGAGAAGAAGAAGATTTGCAAATGATTGAAAGAAGTAATTTGTCCGGCAAGAATACGCAAACTTTCGGTAAAAGTAATGTCAAAATTTTCGTCTCGAACAGCTTTCTTTTGCAAAACTCCTAGCAACAATTTGCAAGAATTGTTATAAAATCTAGTATAACCGGGCAAATCTAGTAATTGTTATCTTTGGTGTTTTGAATATAATTAAAAAAAGACAGGAAGCCAGACAGAAAGTCTTGAATGGAAGAACACATTCTTCTTCCTTTTTGAATGCGTTTAGATGGTAGAAAGAAGAAGGTAAACTCATGCAATCATATGTTTACAATATTTTTCCAAATTATGCCTTTGACAACATCAACATTGTCAAAATGTATACTCATAAATTGTCTATACCAACTTTTTATGTGTTTTCTTATACGACGTCATTCGGAGGTTATAATATTACGCGTTTTCAACAATTTTTACAAATTTAAATAATTTTTCATTCAACATTTTCAATTCCGAAATTGGTTTGACAGTTCATTGTCCCAGCAGCTGTGTCGATGGGTCTACCTATTTTCTTCTACCATGGTCTATACACAAAACCAAAATGCAAACCTGTTTTCTACGCAGTTAAATTTGACAAGACAAAATTACAGAAAATACAGAGCTGGGAACAAGGATATCTTGATTTTGTTGTACTATAGTCTATAGCTTTGTTCCTTTACATTTTAATGGAAAAACTTGTAAAGAACAAAATATGAAACTCACTCTTTGGGAACAACTTCACTCAGAAAGTTAAAGCTCGTTTATACTTACTGAATCGAGCTGGTTTCAACTGTCAATTCCATTGGGTATACGTCAAATCAAATCGAATGGAATTAATAGTTAAAATCCCTGAAATTGTTATGTGTGTATAGCGTTTAAAGAAACGTAAAATTAGTTTATATGTCAAAATCAAATGTCAATCCATCAAATTCAACATCCAACTTTAGGTGTGTCTGGTTACTCTAAAATTTTTAACAATTGTTGCAAATTGTTACTGGAAGTCGTCTTAACACAAACTTCCGCAAAGGAGGGCGATTTAGACAGTTCTTTCACTGAGAGTTCGCAAATTCTTGCTGGAAAAATTTCTTCTTGCAATCACTTGCAACTCTTCTTCTCTTCTCTTTATATTTGGACAAGAGATTTAGAAATCGTAACCGTAATTGTTTTATTCGCTCATTTTTAAGTTCCGCCCGTATGACTATTCTCTGTTTATGACCCAAAAAGTGTTTTGACAAATCAGCTGATTGCTTGCAAGTGGGGATTCCGTCTATTTACATTTCGCAGGTTTCTTGCGAAAAACTACATTACTTTGAAAGAAAAAATTAAAACATACGATTGCATGTCTTTACTTTCTTAATTCTATCATTGGTTTACTAGAAACAAGTTGAAAAATGGTAACGGTTGTAGCTAGCTCGTAAAGAAATACATACAAAAAAAATTTCAATTGTATCTCATTTGTCAGAGATGGCACATTTTTCATCGTAGTTCTGGCAATAATGTAAGTCAAAATTCGAACAACGAAGAGAGAGCGTATTATGTGCCATCTGAACTTGGTATTAGTAAGCAATAAGTCCATGGTTAGAAGAATACAGGTAGATGCATCAACGCTTGGGAACATTGACATGTCAGAATTTTTAAAATGTTTTCTTCAAAGCATATGAATTATCCACTTTATTATTTTTTTTTTCGTGCTCCTTCCTTAGGAGAAAATATTTTTTCATAGAAGTTCCCTCAGCTTTTCCCTGTTTTTCCCAATTAAATTTGATTATCAAATATTTCAAGAGATTTTTTAACAAAATTGAAGTGACCAAAATTTTATAATACATATTGAATTATATGATTTACATATATCAAACTTATTGTGAATTAAAATCCTTGAAAAAAGTATTTGAAATGTTTTGCGAACAAATAAGTTGTTATCAAAAACCAAAATAAAAGAATCATTAAATCAAAGAAAACGTAATTAAGAAAATAAAAAAAAATAAAAGTATTGTAGTGTTTTTACATTGTATTACTAACACAATTGCATACGCAAAATTTACGTTTATTAATAGCGAAAAATACAAACAAATATATACTATTCGAAAAAAAACATATATAATTTAAATATTGGGTTTTTTGTATTGTAACTTCTGTCAATTAAATTGTAGACTGGATAAGTAAATCCCCTGGTAAAAAAATTAAATTTTCAAAGAAAAAATCACAAAAAAAAATTCTAGAAAATATATTGTATAATTTTTTATAAAAAAATGAAATAACTTTATAATAACAAACAAATGCGTAATTGAAAAATGTCAAAAGCTAATTGCACTGGAAAGCCACTGATGTTGGAAACAACAACAGCCAGCAAAGCAGGCATCAAATAAAAATTATTTACATTTATGGAGAGGATAAAAACAATAAAACCACAGCCGTAATATTTAAAGAATATTTCACAAGTAATTGTCCATTGGACAATTGGAGAAGGGCAGAAAGAAATTTGGCTGTGGCAAGAAAGAACATGACGACGCCCCGGCCGCCGTCGCCTTCATTTACCACCCACAGAGCATTTGTTCCCTGTTTGCTGAATATGCGGTAATTTTCGTTAATTACTTTTCTTTTTTGTATTAAATTGTTAAAATACATACGTACACATACATAGGTGCGTGTTGCATATTTATTAATTTTGTCTGTTCGTTTGTTTTGTAGTGGCATATATAGACGAAAATCCATAGATTAACAACAAAAAAAAAGAAGAACAAATTATGTTCAATTGTTAAAATGAAAATCTCAAGGGTAAATCTATCGTTACTGCACAGATGATGTATGTTTTTGGTATTTAGAAAAAAAAAATTGCATATACATACACCTACATATATAAGAATTAATTATATACATACATACATACTTACATATAAATATATACACATATTATGTATTATTATGAATATAATTATAATTACTGTTTATTTATTGGTAGTGCATAAAAAATTAATTGTTTATATGTCTTATACAGGCTTTGTGTATTAAAAAAAGAACAACAACAACAAAAATGAAATACCAGATATGGAAATAAATGTAAAAATTAAAAAAAAAACAAGAAAAACAAAAAAATCAATAAATTGAAAAATATATATTTAAAAAAAAGTGTCTATTTTTATTGTTCATAGGAAGGTAAAGGGTAGGTAACTTTGAAAAGTTCCAGCACAGGAATGTAACTACACTATTCTCTCATTCTTTTTGTAATAAATGGTTCATATTTAGTCAGATCCTGCAACATAAGCATGACACAATTACAAAGGTAATCTCATGCAATAAAAAAAAATGCAAATAGAATGGAAAGTCATGGGTTTTTCACATCAAAAAACTGAAGAAATGAAACAAGTAAAAAGCACGCCGGGCCGAACTTTTTATACCCTCCGCCATTCGTAAGGAACTTAAAAATTTTCAAAAAAAAAAAAATTCATCTAAAAATACCGCTTAAATAAAAACCTCTATATGGGGGCTATAAGAAGACGTGATGCAATAAAGTAAATATATTTTTATCATAGGCTTAAATATGAAATTCGAAACAATTCCAATGAATACAATAAGTATCGTTGTAGGGGGGACTAAACTAAGACGTGTGGCTAAAAATCATCAAAATACTGAGTATCGAGGGTTACTGTTATATGGTGGCCATTCAATATCGTGGACCAATATAGCACATCTTCGAACTTGACCTGCCTGTACACAGATCTATGCAAAATTTAGCTTCCTATCTTAAATCGTTTTGACTGTAGCGTAACTGAAACAGACGGACAATCGTCTTAGAATTTTACGCTGATCAAGAATTTATATACTTTGTTGGGTCTAAAATGATTAGGTGTGTCTGGTTACTTTTCCAGCAGGAATTGTCCAGTAACTTCTTTCTGAGAGAGTAAGGTAGTTTTATTCTCTTTTGGAAGGAAAATGTGAAAAGTAAACAGACGATATTCCAGCAGAAGCTTGCAACTAATCAGCTGATTTGTCAAAACAAACCAATTTGTCCCCCATAAGGAGAATTAAAACAAAGGAAGCAATACTAATTTTACAAGTTTTTTAAATAAAAATGTTGGAAATAGTCGTTTATTTTCTTTTTGCATATTAACATTTACGTTTTTCACATTTTGTAAAGTTGTTCTCCAAAAACTATTAGCCTTGCTAATTCCAAAAAAATATTTTCAAATTGAAAGCACAAAAAGAAATAAACAAACAATAGAAAACATCTGATTGAATGTCGATGAATGAGAAGAAGAAGAGTTGCAAGAGATTGCAAGAAAAAATTTGTCCAGCAAGAATTTGCAAACTCTCACTGAAAGAACTGTCAAAATTTCTCTCTCCAACCGCTCTCTTTTGCAGAACTTTTGGGTTAACAGACGACTTCCAGTAACAATTTGTAACAATTGTTACAAACTTTAGGGTAACCAGACACACCTATTATTTCGGTGAGTTTTAAACGGAATGACGAACTTAATATACCCTCCATACTATGTATGGTGGAGGGTATAAAAAGAAAAATAATTAAAATGAAAAATTTTGTAATTAGAAGGTGGCTTTATTTCAACTGTTATTGTTGTATCTCCAGTTACAAGTGGAATTTCAAAAATGTATATAGCCTATGCTGCTTTAAGGCGATGATGAAAGTACAGGATGAAATAAAAAAACTGCAATAAAGTCAAACGCCATAAGTTTTATTTTTTTTTTAATTCTATTAAATGAAAGCAAAAAAGGTGGAAATAGCATCAAATTTTAGAATAAGTTTAGATTTGTTCGAATTGGTCACATTAGTGCACGAATTATCGCCTTCAAACGACCAATGAAACCGTCACACGCTGCTCGAATGTTGCTCTGCTATATTTTGGCCCATTCCGGGGAAGCGCTTGCTTGATCGACACTTTGGTTGTTGTTTTTGTAGCAGTAGTACATGCAAGTGTTTGCGTTTTGCTAATCTGGTTCAAGGTTTAGAAATTCGACTACGTTAATGGGCTGTAGCCTGGGATCTTCTGGAGTGAGGTAGGTTTGGCTGTGCAATTAAAGAGGTGCAGCGTATTGTGCGGGTCTGTATCACAGTGCGCAGGCGTCGCGCACTTCTTTATCAATTCGTGCCCAATACGAATTGAGACGACTACACCATCCTGAACGTAATTGTAAACTACCCTGGTTTGTCTAGGCAGCTGGCGTTTTTCAGCTGCAATGGATGGGGCGGTGGACTCTGAGGACGGCATTCATTTTATAACTGCTAATATCATCCGATACTGTATCGCTATGAATGCCACTCAGACCTGCCTGATAGGCTTCTTGATCTAGAGGTTCTCTCTTAAAGCGTTGGATCTCCTTCTCTAGATCGTGTGTGTCCTTCCTGACACGCTTGACTTTGAGAGATTTATCCACCATATGATGGTTGGGATGACTCTCACGGTAACCAGCAGGTACTGCAATAAAAGTATATGATTATGCTAACGTAAGGGGAGGACTTTCGCCTCCTCATGTAGATGGAGGTGCGTAGCACTATTATTTGCAGACCACAGACCTACCTATCGCGTTATAAGAGGTCAACAAGATTTCCTTGTCCACACCCCAAGTGCTTTCGGCTAGCGCCTTGAGGACCTTGTTCCTACTTTTCATCTTGTCGCAGATAGCAGTGGCTTGCGCGGACGACTTGAACATGTTGTCGAATGTGACCCCTAGAATCGACCTGCACATTCAGCTGTGTTCTCATCTCCGCAACAGGTTCTACGATACCGGATTGACCCGAAACAGCAACATTCCAGTTTCGACCAGCGCACTATGGGTAAAAAGCATGATTTTTTGGCATAAAGTCATTTTTTTTTGGTTTCATATTTTGAAATTTAACTGATTTCCTAAATGTAGATACCCATATTAGAAAAAAAATGTTTAATATCAATACGGGTGGCAACCCTTTTTTGCTGGCGAGCTTTTAAAGTCAGCTGTTTGAAAGTCACTTTGTTTTGGTACAACTGGCGGTAAAGATCAGTTAAGTTCAAGTGCTTCTGATTTGATAAAATTGAAAAAAATAAAATGTGTAATTATGGAAAACGTTAGTGCAGGTATGTAAAATTAAGACGAGGTGCCCTTTTTGTCATAATTTTCTGTTGTTGTAATACTGTGAATTGTTTCGTTTATGTATAGCTTTATATAAAATCTATAAATTGTAGTTGTGTTCCGTGGAGTGTAACTTGTGAATGGCAAAGCATTGCAAAAAGGTATAAATGCCAAGTTATTAACAAAAGTGTGTTAATTAATGAGTAACTAGCCTTTTTTGTTCTATTTTGTGCCAACACGTGTTTTGCAGATAAACATGTGTTTGTCCATGCAGCGCTTATTGAAATTTGGAGAAGCAACAATCGCTCAGAAGATGCACTTGTGAAATATGTGTTACAGAATATCAATAACATCAGTTTAAATGAAGACCAAATGCGTTTGATATCAAAACAAGTGAAAGATTTTGTTAATTATATAAAAAAGCATTTGCCAAAGTGCATCCGTAAACTAGAGCGATTTAAAACTAAACATTCAAAATGGCTTAGCAAAAGTATAATTATTGTAATGAATGAGCAGTATGTTTCTCCAAATCATCATAGCCGATCGGCCAGATCGGCTATATAGCAGCTACATGAAATAGTGCCCCAAATCATATGAAAATTCGTAAGTCATCTTGGGGGGGCTTAAAAAATGAATACAAACCAAATTTCACTTCAATAGCTTCATAAACAAAAAAGTTGGGTCAAATCGGCTATATAGCAGCTATATGAAATAGTTCCCCAAATCATATGAAAATTCGTAGGTCAACTTGGGGGCATAAAAAATGAATACAAACCAAATTTCACTTTAATAGCTTCATAAACAAAAAAGTTGGGTCAAATCGGCCAAATCGGCTATATAGCAGCTATATGAAATAGTGCCCCAAATCATATGAAAATTGGTAGGTCATCTTGGAAGCATAAAAAATGCATACAAACCAAATTTCAATTCAATAGCTTTGAAATTAGAGTTTATGCCAAAATAAACGTAAAAAGACCCATAGTGCAGCGGCTGCCAACCGAGTATGTACATATTTGTGTTGGTTAATATGGCCTGTGTTACTTTTAGGCGATGTAGTATACTTGGAAATTTTCAAGAAAATCTGTTCAGCGGTTTTCGAGTCCATAAATTACAAACAATCAAACGTACAAACATTTTCCTATTTTATAGATGTAGATTAAAGACATTATTTTCTTTCTTCTATGCATCCGTATTTTCGATATTTTTAATATTTTTTCCAAAGACTTGCGTTTAATATTTTGTGTGTCTATTCAATCCATTTTCAAAATGTAAGTAAACTATACGGGCATGGCACAGACTACGGTTGTTGCGTTTTTAGTAGTGTTGTATTGCCGAAATGGTTTCTAAAGTCATTTCTAGCTATGTCGGCGCTACCATATCTTAGTTCCATTCGACTTCAACCGCTCTAAACTCGTCATACGCCTTCATTAGCGATTTTGAAGACTAACTGCGTTTCTCCAAACTATTTTACTTACATTTGCAATTTAAAATTGAGCTAGCTCGAATAAGCATTCCTAAACTTTGATTTCTAAAGGTTTTCATTACATCGTAAAAAAGAAAAGGGCCGGCCGAACTTAACGCCTTTTTTAAATTGTCCATTTTCCCAAATTGTATAATTCTGTCTCTAGGATAATGTATTGAATACCTATTGGAGTAATTTTTAATCCCTTACATAGCCAAACAAAAAAGTATGTTCAGAAACGCATTTTTCTGTTCAAGAATTTCTGCAAGACAAGTGTTCACACTGGTCATTTAAAATTAATTGATATTCATTTTTTGCGTGGAACATGTATTTATCAATATTTTATATAGCCTTACAACAGGTCAGAGACCTCTTCGTCGCATCAACAAAATACGCCAGTGTGCCGAAACAAAAAAAATGCTTTACAAATATTTCACTGAATTAATTTCATTTCATTTTATTATTTTGCATTCAATAAATGTACTTTGCATACATATTATTTACATGTTAGAAATAATTTATTTTTCTTGTTATTGTGTATAATAATTATGTACTTATTTTTTTTATAGAAAAGAGAACTAAAATGAGTAGAACGAACAAATGTTGATTATTTTGGTGTAAATTGTTTCTTTTCTTTATTTCAATGAGCAAAATATAAAGAATAAAAAGGGAATATTTTGCTAAATACCTAACATGGTATATATAATAAATACACAATTGAAAATAGTATACATTAGATAGTAGTGTTCTATTTCTTCTTTTGTTAAGATATTCTTAGGTTTCCATATTATGATATTTACAAAAATAACAAAAATATTTATAATTATTAAATTCTTTGTTGTCCTATGATTTGTGTTCATGTGTTCAAGATTTCAAGAGGGCATTGTTGAGAATATGTATTTTTGAAAATTACAATACAAATGAAAACTATATCTAGGCAATTCACAATTGTGTTGTGTTTTTGAAACTTGAATACTTTGTTATTCTAGCTATGGTCATCAATCAGAAAGTTTTTTATAGAACCCAGGTAATCTACTAATATAGAAGATTATTTCATTTGTCACATTTTTTTAGTTCAATTAAAGGCCTATTTTTAGCCAATTTGTTAAATGGGTATTTTCTGAATATAGTCCACATAAATGATATATAGAAATATCTGACTAATGTTGAAGCCGGAGGGACTGCTGCTATGGCTACGGCACCATGACTCATTTTGCACTTGCGTACTTTAATGCACCGTTTTGTCCCTCATTCCGCTCCGAACTGCGTTAGGTCCCTTTCTTTTTCATTTTGTTTTGGATATACAATGTAAGCGTATGGTTTCAAATAAAATGTACACTCTACACTCCATGCTGATGATATTCATACTTCTCGACCGAGACAATAAACGTCGGTTGTTATTTGTAACAGTTGGGCAAAACGACTTGGACAGGTCTAACACTGTTTATGGCTGAATTTCCCGACAAAGCGGAGCCACAGTTAGGTGCTGAAGAAGATGTAGTTAAAGTGGGCGAATGAGGCGTAGTATTGTTATATTCATTGGCCGAATTATGGCTTTCATTGCTATTTGTTATTTGTGAAGGTGCAGATGCTGAACTGGAGGAGGCGGAGGAGGACGAGGCGGCGGAAGATGAAGTGTTTGTGTTATTAGATGCTACTGAAGACGACGAGGACGATGATGATGATGTGGTGTTGGAGGGGTTTGACGTAGAATTGTTGCTATTTGTGTTTTTATTATTTTGTGTATTTTTACAACGATTTAAGGCAGCTTCACGTTCATTGGCATCAAAATACCAGACGGTAATGGCATAACGTGTCCTATGGGCAGGCTGTACCTCATGTGGATTACGTTTATCCGACCAAAAGAATATCAAGCGATCGAATTTTGGTTCAATATCCGCCACTGATTTGGCTTGCTCTGGGAATATTCTAAAAATCAAGACAAAAAATGCATTATTAATATATTTATACTGTCGATTAAATATGAATATATTTACCTTAAAACGCCGCCACTATCCCTGGAATCCCAGTTGAGATTTAAATAATAGATGGCAGTTATAACCCGGCCATCTTTGTTTGGATTATCGACATGCATGACATAGTGGGAACCAGAGCCGGGATAACATGCAACCATGGCCTAGAAAAGAAGAAGAAGAAGAAAATAAATTTAAATTATTAAAATTAAATATGGCAAAATGTGAGAGATATGTAGTTTTTTAAATTGTCAAAATTTGTTTGATAAAAATAAGATTTTCCATCTGATTAACAACCGTTCTTTGATCTCCTAAAAAATGGAGAGAAATACTGATAAGATTGCCATTGTAAATATATCAAGCTATTTTTGTTTCCTATTTGAGCAGATGATGATGCCGTCTGAAGTTGTGCATGCACGTGCCTTCGGCATTGTAAATAAAAGCAGATGTTAACATTTCGCGCAATGGAAAATACCATCTTTTTTGTATGAACTTTCTTTGTTTAAGGTAGATAACACGATATTATTTACATTTCTGCTTCTGGATAATCTACAAAGAATAGTACTCTGAAATCGTAAGGCGAGCAAAACTTTCAAATAGGGGGAACACTGTATGTGGGCTGGGCTTCCCCTAGCCAATTAAAGATAAGATTAAGGTAATCCATTTTCAATTTGAAAGCAATTTGTATGTGACTCTTAGTAAGTGGTACAACTATATTACACTTTAATTAAGCTTTATCTTCTCAATGTCATTTCTTGCGTTTCTAATTTAATTCTAGCACTAAATCAGCTGTGCCCAATAAATATAAATGCCACATTGATGAGCAGAAAAAATGTATGAATTGTTTTGTAATAAATTATTATTGTTTTATAGTGCATATAAAAATGATTCATAACATTGGAATAATCTATATGTCTTATAAATAAAAAATATGGACATATTGATTTGAAAAATAAAACCGAGTAGATAGAAAAATGTAGCAAATTGATCAATACTAGTTCAGGTTAATTGAGAATCCGAGTATGTATTTTTTAAATACAAAAAAAAAAAAATATTTGACATTGAACAGCTAAATACATTCCTAAAAATGGTAGGCAGCATATAAGAAATGACAAGAAATCAGATCAATGATTATTCTTGTGTGTGAATGTAAAGCTTTAAGACAAAACATTGTAAGCCGAAAGTCTATTATGTTCTTAAATATGCATTGTAATTCAAGTTTACAACGAAGTTTAACTCCCCGCCAAAGACATTGCCAAGCAAATACCCATGTTATATTTACAAAGTGATACGGACAACTTCCTAATTTAAAATATATACAAATATTATTTTTCCTGACCAAAATATGCCGAATGAGATGAAAAAACTGCAACCAATTTCAGACTGCTATCATTTCTAAGCCACTCTTCCGACAGCTGTTAAAATTATTCCAGTGACAGCTCATTATATTGTTTACAAGCGTACAAAAGCATTTTGTTGAGAATTTTTCAAAAAAAAAACTTATTCGTGATGGAATTCAAGCGTGATAGTGTGATTTCTTTATATTTGGCTGGAAAACCACAAGTGGCTGTCGTTAGAGCACTCCAGCATTTAAATGTGAATAAATCTTTTGTGTCTCGTACCATCGCTCGTTACCGTGATACTGGTAGTGTAGCCCGACATCAAAGAAGTGGACGGAAGAAAAAAAAAATATCAGCAGAAATGCTGGAAAAGTAAAAAAGCGACGTGATCGAAACCCGCGTCGCAGTGGCCGAAAAATGGCTCGTGAGCTGAACCAAAGAAGTCAGCTGGAAATGTGCACCTTCGGTTGGCCACCAGAACTCAAGCGCTGGCCATGGTGATGATGTGGGCCGCCATAACAGCCGATGGTCGCTCTCCGCTCGTACTTATTGACCGTGGCATCAGAATAAATGCCGAATATTGTCGCAGAATAAATGCCGAATACGCGCCACCCAAGAATTGTTACAAAATGAGGTTCCTCGCTTCATTTTCAGCGCACAATGGCCCCCAAAATCTACGGATACCAATCCGTTGGACTATTGTGTCTGGAGTATTTTGGAAAGCAAGGTTGGCACTAAAAAATACCAAAGTGTGGATCACCTCAAGCAAGCGCTTCGCCAGGAATGGACCAAAATACCGCTTTCATTCAATAAAATTAAAAAATGTAAAAATTATGGCGTTTGACTTTGTTGCAGTTTTTTACCTCACCCTGTACAAGATATGGACAACTTCCTAATTAAAAATATATAATATATATAATCCTCAAGGCTTGTCAAATTTCCTGAGCATATACCTATACAAATAACAATTATTGAACTACCAGAATATTGTTGTGGCTTTTTAAAGTTTAAATTGTAAATGGTTAGAAAAAATAATGGCTTTCCAATCAGGACAATATATTCTGTTAGGAACAATTTGTTAACAGATTGTCAATCTCTATACTTGTCTTTACATTTGTCTTTACTACAGCTTAAACGTAAACTAAATTTACCTTAGTTCTTTCTTTTATAACGTAATCGCCCAATTTGCCATTATTTCTCATGGCATTTGCACGACAAATCACCGCATCAATCTGAAAATTAAAAAACCTTTCATTTCATGAAATCTAATATAAATTAATTCGCAACTTACTTGATTAATTAAAAAGCCTACATTTGAGCAGCCGGGCTCAACACCTTTGACCCAGGTAATTTTATCACCACGTATCGTTTTAAGGTCTTGGTCGGATTTGAAATTATTGACTAATTGACCATCCTGTAAAATAGGGAAATCAGATTATTATAAACCATGATAAAGCGGTTCCAAAATAGTATATACATACCTTAAAAACGCCGGCGGAGTACATATTAAGCACCTCGTTGAGTATTTGCATGCCCTTTTCTCGCCCTAGGAAATCATCCACAACCGAAAGGCCATATTGATTCATGTCATTGATGATGTTACGACACAATTCCTCATATCGCCGTTCGCTGAAATTACAAGGAAAAGTATATAAAATTTTAGAATTTTTTATAGACATATGTTTGTTGTAATTGTTGGGAATTAAAAATAAGCTGTTTTATTGCAGTTTCTGTGTTTACAACCGAACGGAATGGCAATTGGAAAAACTAAATGTGTGTGTCCATCCACCACGTGCATATGTATTTGTTTTACAACGGATAGAAAAAAAACCCAAACAAGGGGATTTTTTTCAAAGTTTAGTTTAATTTTTGAAAAGTTGTTAATTTTTGTGCTAACAATGAACATGTATTGTTTTGAGATGATTTACTATTTTTCTAATAAAAATTTATATATCGGTTTTAATTGGGAAACCCCATTTGCAACGACAACCAAAGTTATAATATCAGAAAATATTATAAATATATTCTACATTCATTGATATCATTTTATCGATCAGGAAACCTTTTCTTATCTTAACTACCAATTTTGGTCGGTTATAGTATTTGTGGTAATATTTTAATATCGGCGTGTGTGGAATTGGAAAAGTAACAAAATGGATGGCGAAAATATAATATACGAGTATATTATCGTTGGGAGTGAACAAATTAAGGACATCTAGTATTCCAGAATAGTATTCCAATTTAATTTCTAATAAGTTCTGTGTTGCATAATTCCAAAATGTCTCAAGCAAAGAAAGGATTGACCCTAACAGGGACATTGTAATTTTAAAATTTTTCGAGATCTCATTTAGATCGACACATATTTCAATATTAAATAAAATTTTTTTCAAGTTCGAAGGTGGGCTATATCGGTCCACGATATTGTATAGCCCACATATAAAGGTTCATCTCGATATTCGTTATTTTATGAAATTTTTTAATGAAATTGTCTGAAAATCCACAAAAGGAGTTCCTTCGGAGTAATTTACCTCCTGGAAGGGTATTGTCCATATAGGTCCACAATATCGTATATCTCCGATATAATGGTACCTGTCAATATTCGGTATTATGGTGATTTTAGCTACATTTTTCAATGACATTTTCTAAAAATCCATACTAGAAGTTCTTTCCAGGCACTTTGCCCCCTGGAAGAGAAATGTCTACATAGGTCAACCATATCGTATAGCCCACACACAACGGTTCCCCCCGATACTCGATATTTTGACGATTTTAGGGACGTTTTTCGCCGCAGTTGTTTCAAATTTCTTATTTAGAGTTCGTAATAGGAACTAAAGTCTATGCCAGAAAATTGTCTATGCAGGTCCAGGTCTTCGTATAGGCCATCTATCAGTACCTACCTATATTCGGTAGTTTGACGATTTTAGGTACAATATTCCACGAAATTGTTTGAAATTTCTCATTTGAAGTTTATAATAGGTACTACAGTCTGTAACAGAAAATTGTCTACGCAGGTCCAGGACTTCGTGTAGACCCGATATAACGGGACCTCCCTTATATTCCGTATTTTGACGATTTAAGCTACATTATTCACTTGATTCTTTTGTTTTTATGTTTCGTAAATCAATATTGCAATGGCTTATGACAAAAGTTGTCTATGCAGGTCCACGTCTTCGTATAGACCCCAATATAACGGATATATTCGATATTATTAAGATTTTGAAAGAATTGTTGACGGATTTTAGTTTTTTGAAAAATTCGTTACAAATGGTTTAGGATATTCAAACTTCAACTTTTAGGGCAATTCTAATTTAATCATGTTTTCGTTCACCTCTATGTTCTTGTCAGATCACAAGAAGCAGACGAAACGTCAACATAAGCCATTATTTTAAAGTTATACATAAAGTGATTTGTTCGCATTTATATTTAGCATTTTTGTAATATTCCCAACAATATTTAAACAATGTTCTAAAGCGTTCCTTTTTAATTAACAATTTGGTTTTTAACGCCTAAATGTATGCTACAAAATGTTAAATTTATTTTATGCAACTACTAGGACAGTTTGAATGATTCCAAATTTGTTGTACACCTATCCTCAGTAGGATCAAATATGTAACAAAGCCTAGAACTAGGAACTAATTACTGCAAAATAGGAATAAAATCGATTTGAAATATAGATACATTAGCTAACGCATTTTTTTGAGTCACCGACAAATATCGGTAAAATTAAAACGCAAAATTATTAAGGAAAAGTCTAAATAAAAGTTGACAACACTGTTGCTATCAGTAAGACTTGATGAACAATATCGCTAATTGCCGAAATTAGAAGCATTATGATTTTACCGATTTTTGTCGGTAACTCGAAAATTGAGTTAGAGATTCGCACTACAGATGTATTTAAATATATAAATTCGGAAATAAGGTTTATAAGCCATAAAAAATATTAAAAATCGTGAATAACTGTTGTATAAAATTTATTCTACAGCTATAAAAACCTCAAATGTGCCGTTAAGGTACGCCGCATAAAATAAATCCTCCATGGTTAAATTGATTGGGAATACTTCACGGTTTACTCCGATGTGTTATAAATCGAGTGACGAATCTAATAATATGGCGGAGAATATGCAGAGAAAGTTTCAAATTGCATAGCCCAAAATTCCCACGTAGAAAGTTTGCGGCAAAGAAAAGCGAAAAGGAGTTAACCCTTTTTCTCGCTGAAGCTTCCTGGCTTTTCACTTTGACAATTCTCTATGTGTGAATTAGAACTTGGCAAATTTATTTTTGGTTTTGACAAATGTTTAGATTTGGTATAATTATTTAATTTTATGTTTTTTTTTTTTTTTCAAGATCAAAGTTTAATTTATTCAGTGCTATTTTCAAAACACAATTTTCTATCAAACTGTTGATTCTAGACTCTGTTAGCTGTTTATATTGGCACACAATTCTCTGATGGCGGTTGACACAATTCATGCCATGCCGCCCTAACAGCAATTTTATGACACTTATCGTCGTCAAAAAATTTGACGTATAGGAAAGACCGGTGGTCTAAATGTTTGCAGTATCTATTTCTGTGCTATGCAAACCAAACCATGATCTCAATATTAATTTTCACATAGGTGTTGTGACGAAAGCATAACAAAAACTCGAAAACAAAAATAGAAAATCAAAATAAACCAAAACACCAATTGAAGGCCCCGCAGCGACGAACGAATGCAAAATAATGACGAAGAAATTGAAGCAATGTTTCTTCTTTTAGTTTCACAAGTTATTTAATACTTTCTGTTAAAAAAAAAAAAAAACGGAAAAGACGTTTAACAAAAAATAGAAATAATTACCCAATTTCAAGTTGTTCACGTAAATACTGTTCCGCATTTGAGGGCAGGGCAGGACGTTTGAAAAATTTGTTATAATCCGTTGTTGATGTGGTTGAAGTAATCATGGTTGTTGTTGTTTTTATTTAACTATTTTGGTTTTTGTTTGAAAGGACACTTAAATATATTTCAGTTTGGTTATTTAATTCTAATATCACAGTTATAGGAATAATACTTTGTTATTTTTGTAGGATATTCATGAGATATGTTTTTATTTTTAGGAATTTTGTTGCTTTATTTTATTTTTGAATTTGTTTCTTTTTTTTCAAAATTCCGTAGCCAGTTTTGGATCAGTCTTGTTTTACTGAATGCCAACACGCAACTAGTCAATTGTTTGAACTTCAAAATCACAGGTAGTGGAAGGCAGTAGTAGTTGGGTATTTGTTTGGCTGGAGTATTTCAAGTAGAAGTTGCTCTCTACACGCTACGATTCATTAGCTCGCTCTCTGGGGTATGGTTTGCCTGTCGGCAGAGGGTTTTCTTTTTATAGCAGCGGACGGCAGTAGAATGTTTTGCAATCTGTTCTTTTTATCTGTTTTTTTCTCTGTTTATCATGTATTTGCTCTCGCTCTCTTTCACCCACTATCAAAATTTCACTTCCTCTCTAAATTTCTCTTTGGTTCACAAGTTTCTCGGAGATAAGGCAAAATGTTTATGACCGTTACACTGTATCTTCAAAACAAAGGCGATAACAATTGTTGAATGGCCAATATTCGCGTTATGCACTGGCGGCAAAAACGTAACTGGAATAATGGCTGAGGCATTGAAAATTCCGTTAATATGGGAGAACAGATATAAAATTTTGTTTTTATTTTTTTTTTTTTGGTTTCTCTCTCTCTCCTTTATAGTTTAATTTTAAAAAATTTACAAGTTGCCGTATTTTCGAACCGTTCGTATCCAATATCTGTTGTTGAATGAGACGAGACGTGGTTTATTCTCTGCCCCCTCACTCTCTCAGTTTTGGACAAATGCAAAACTCTACTAACAACTACGTGCTGCAACGGAGTGCTGCCACTACTCTTTTCAAAAAAGAAAAAGACGAAAAGAAAACACCAAACAAAGACTCACTCACAGCCCACCAAAGAATCGGATGTGACGTGCAATTGAACATAGATACAAACATAGCATATGTACGGACATTTGTGCGCTCGCAATCCATGAAATGTGCGTATATTAGCTGTTGTTGTTGCTGTAGTCTTAATGGTTTACTACAAGATACTTAACACCACAAGTCGTGTCAATGGCAGGGATGGAAATGTAATGAAGCAGTGGAATTTTTTGTACACATTTAGCAAATGTTGTACCCACATATTTTTCAACGATCTTCAAGGATAATGGTCTATATGTGTTGAATACTCTATGTGTATTATATTTAAGGGAAAATAAGTATATGAAATAGAAAGAACTCCACTTAGTTCAGCTGAGTACAAGTTTTGCAATCCATCAGTTGTATCAAAACATTATTTGTCAAATCAGATTTGTTTATTACAATTGCACAATTGCAATGGTATGTGTTCGGAGTATTACAAGTTTGATCAGGCCAAAAATTATGTAACGCCTCGAAATATTGATCCATGACATAGGAAACTATATCTCGCCGAGCTGAGTCGATCCAGTTATGTATGTCCGTCCGTCCATCTGTCCATGTTAATTTGGAATCACGATACAGGTCGCAATTATGGTCCGGTCCTCACGAAATTGAAAATGGAGATGTGATTAGGGTCAGAATAGAAGCCTATTATTTTGGAGATGATCGCAAAATATTTAGGGGTTGAAGTGGACAAAAAATAAATTTTTTTCCTGATTTTGTAGCTGTTTTACGGGTCGCATATAAAAACCACTCGTCGCAAAATTTAGCATGAGGTAGAGTTTAGGTCTTGACAAAAACCTTACATTTTGGTTGGTCAGGGAAGGAAGAGTTAAAGACAGGGAAGAAGTCTAGCTTTTAGATGACCAATGGATTATATTTAGTTGTAAAATGAACCACAACTTTCATGTGAAATTATTTTGAATACCTAACAAAACGGCGGAGTGCTTAAATATTGGGTAAATGCCTCGGTCAAAGAGCTAGGGTTAACATCTGGGCAGGACTCTATGACATCATTTTAAAAAAGTAATTTTTCCAAAATTGATTTGGACAAAAGGGGGCTTCCAACATATTGTAGTGTTGTAGGGTATCACATAGTCGGCCCACACAGCTATAGCCTTTCCTTACTTGTTTAAAAATATATTTGGTCTGTTTTAGGAAATTTTTATTATCATCCTACGTACCTCAATACTAAATAAAGCAATTAAAAAGCCGCTAAGTTCAGCCGGGCCGAACTTTTAACACCTTCCACCGACTTAGAATTTTACGCTGATCAAGAATATATATTTTGCAAAAAATCGTTTCAGCTACAGCTCTTATATACAGGGTGAGATGAAAAAACTGCAACCAACTTCAGACTGCTGTTATTTCTAAGCCACTCATTCCAGTGACAGCTCATTATATTGTTTACAAGCGTACAAAAGCATTTTGGTGAGAATTTCCCAGAAAAAAAGTTATTCGTGATGGACTTCAAGCGTGATAGTGTGATTTTTTTATATTTGGCTGGAAAACCACAAGTGGCTATCGTTAGAGCACTCCAGCATTTAAATGTGAATAAATCTTTTGTGTCTCGTACCATCGCTCGTTACCGTGATACTGGTAGCGTAGCCCGACGTCAAGGAAGTGGACGGAAGAAAACAGCAAATCAGCAGAAATGGTTCGAAAAGTAAAGAAGCGACTTGATCGAAACCCGCGTCGCAGTGGCCGAAAAATGGTTCGTGAGCTGAACGTATCGCAATATTCCATTCTCCAAATATTGGAAAACGAGCTCGCGGTAAAGCCATTGAAATTCCAAAAAGTGCAAGAACTTACATTCGTTGTCCAGCAGTTTATAAACAAACAAATGATCGCGTTTACTTGCCAAAGAGGTCAGCTGAAAATGTGCACCTTCGGTTGGCCACCAGGACTCAAGCGCTGGCCATGGTGATGGTTTGGGCCGCCATAACAACCGATGGTCGCTCTCCGCTCGTATTAATGAACCGTGATATCAGAATAAATGCCGAGTATTATTGCGAAAATATTCTGGAGGATGCATTAAAGCCCTGGGCAAGCAAACATTTTGGTCGCAGACCTTGGACCTTCCAACAGGACTCAGCACCATCGCACTCAGCATGCGCCACCCAATAATGGTTACAAAATAAGGTTCCACGCTTCATTTCCAGCGCACAATGGCCACCAAAATCTCCGGATACCAATCCGTTGGACTATTGTATCTGGAATATTTTGGAAAGCAAGGTTGGCACTAAAAAATAGCAAAGTGTCGATCACCTCAAGCAAGCGCTTCGCCGGGAACGGCCAAAATACCGCAGAGCAACATTTTGGACAGCGTGTGACGGTTTCATTGGCCGTTAGAAGGTCATAATTCGAATAAATCTAAACGTATTCTAAAATTTAATGCTATTTCCGACATTTTTTGCGTTCACTCAATAAAATTAAATAAATATATATAAAAATGATGACGTTTGACTTTGTTGAAGTTTTTTTTTATCGCACTCTGTATGTATAATGGCCTAGGGTTTCCTTTCTTTACTAGTTTTAATTTAAATTTTCCATGTAAAATTCAAATGTTCCATCCCTGATAAACGATTTGGTATTTGCTCACATCTTGTTGGTAAACACATCTCTCTCTTCACTAAGTGTAAGTAAACATTTGTTGTACTATGTGTGTACGTACGTATGAGTATGACTCGTAAATACGAACATGCATATGTTAACGGCTGACGGCTGACTATTCGTCATAACAGTCATGCGTGGTTGTATAGCAAACGGAAATTGTTGATAAATATGGTTGCCACAGCATTGCAATTTGAGCGCCGAGAGAGACAGAGAGCTGATGTATGTTTACGAAACAGCAGGTGGCTTAGAGACAAATATTAAGAAAATCGTAAATTTACCTGCTTTATGTACGGCAAAATTAACAACAAATGGGAGCTAAGCGTTACTTTTTGTCCTATGGTAAATTTTGTGTTTAAATTAGTCCAGAATATTGTCGTTAGAATCCAAAGGTATTTCAGTGATTATTCCTTTTTAAAATTATGTTCTCTCAACATTTAATTTCATTTCAAAAAAACTAAAAGAAAGCTAAGCGCTATTTATTTGAACACCGTGGTTCAATCGAATCCAAACAACAATTCCAAAGAGTCTGGACATAAACTAAAAATAAATAACAATTATTAACAAAGAAAATCATATGAACAGCACACAACTAAAACACGATTCTTGAAAGTCACCTTAGCGATTATAACGCTAGGGTTGCCCAGCCACAAAAACTAATGCATTTTCAGACAACAAAACATAAATAATTTTGTCATTTGAAACATATTTGTTTTTGGGAATTCGAATGGTCACTCTTTACCTTATCCTGAAAAATTCGAGACTTTATAAGTGTTAAAGCAGTTTTGCTTGTATCCCTCTATTGCATATTTTTCCAACACTGCTGGAATAGGAGAAATACCTAACTTCTCTGTAACTTTCGAAGAAACTTAATGATTTATAACTGGAATAAGGAAATAATAGAACAAATATTTTATTTTTTTTCATGCAAATAATATATTTTGTTTGGTTTCTTTGTTATCATGACAGTTTGTTAAAAGTAAAAATAAATGCGCAAAATGCTTCCTAAATATTTGTTCAATATTAGTCATCGGCTAGAATTTGATTGCAATTTGATATCGCCCGAGCGAAAGCATTATCTATTAACAATTTAATGGATATTGACAAATGAGCTCGACGAAGGCCAGATAAAAATAAGTGCGTACATATGTTTTACATGTATGCAATATGTGTTTACAAATGTTTTTATTCTTGATTATCGTTTTGAATCCAATATTCCGGGTAGTTTTAAATAAGGTAGGAAATGTAAATATCACTTTCGAACTGAATTTTTTTTTATAATCAATAAATTTATTGCAGCAACTTTTCTCGAAGAGAGTTTCCGATATCCGATCCGAAGCTTGGTACATCGTCATATTAATGCCAACATTAGATCGATTTCGGAGATGGGCAATATCGGCCCACTCCTTCTGGGTCCACTCCTTCTGGTACCTCCCCCACAAAGGGTCAAAATTTTGAATATCCATTAAGCTTATAAAACGTGAAATTTGCATCCGATTCCATTCAGACGTGGCAAATCCCAATATTTCTATCAATTTCTATCTGTTATAAAGATGATATAGATCGGAACATTTCTTCTGGTACCTCCCCCACAAAGAGTCAAAATTTTGAATAACCAAAACGATCATTAAATCCAAAATAAGCTTCCGGCTCTCTTCAAATTTCACACATGCCATTATTTTTACTTACACAAGATCTGCAGTGGAAATGAGATATATCGGCGCAGCCTTTCTGGTACTTCCCCCACAAAGAGTTCAACATTTTGTTGTTTAGTTAGCAGAAGTTGGTGATATATGGCAAACGTGATATAGAATGAAATTTCGAGTCGATTTGCATTTTCGATTATCCCTCTGTCCGCGTATTTTTATAGGAAAATTACAAATTATTGCCTGATTAAGAAAAAATTGTGCATAGTTAATTTGGAACCCTATGAAATTTGTAGTAATCACTTCAAATTCGGATACATCTAGCTCCCATATATATCTGTTCAGATATAGGTATAGCTTCAAACATAAATGTTTTACTCGCTTCGATATTCAAGGCGCTCAAAGTATTATGCATAATGTACAATATATATTATCCGATTATCACATTCTCGAAATGAGTTTGCCAAATTTTTTCGAAATCGGTTCAGATTTGGATATATATATCAGTGAAATGCAAGAAAACACATATATACCCATTTTCTAATAATTAGGTTGAATTTTGAATCATAAGATCAGGTTTCCATAGAATAAAATCTGCCAAGTGAGAACTAAATCTATTCATATATTTGAACAACTGCATGTACAATTACGTCCTCCTTTACATGGATTTATTAAATGGGAAAGAAGTTAATGCGACAGAGCAGTCACATATTGGATTTTGTATTAAGTTACAACCTATAAAAGGTTATCTTTTAAAAGAAAATAGCGAAAAAGTACTTCATAGGTACCGCAAAATCAACCCATCCCATTGATATCGATCTCAATTTCTTTTCGAAGGCTATTCAGTTCAATGCTCATTCAAATAATAATCTTATCTACTTTTTGGAAAATTGGAATACCTCTCTCGATAGAAAACGATACGATTTTAGGCATATGTAGAGCAGGGGAGGAGGAGTGAAATGCAAGAAAACCAACAAAAATAGAATGACTTCAATAAAGCGACAATTAAAACGTGACCGAAAACAGTCAAATGTGTGAAGAAGCAAATGCAAACATAGAAAAGTAAACAAAGGAGATAAACAAAAATAAGCAGAGCTAAATCTTATCTGCAGCACCTGGCCCCAAAAAGCTGAGCGATGGTAACTCTGTTTCCAGAAAAATGCACAACCAAAACAGAAATAAAAAAAAATACCAGAAATGAAATGAAAACCGCGTCGTAGTAGTGGAAAAAATGACAAATGAAAATTTCAATGTTTACACAATTTATTGTTATGGCTGCGCGATAAATAGTATACGAAGTCTGCAGCGGCGTCTACAACGGCTACGCCGATGACAACATTGTCGACGACGCCGAGCAGAAAAAAGAGCCAAGAAGAAACCCTTCAAAACACCCCAACTTACCCCCAACCACCCTTCGCCCACCCCACCTTATCAGTGCTATGGCATTTGTTTAGGGTTTTCGCTTTCGTTCATTCATTCTGGCAATTGTAGTCGTCGTCGTTCATTCATAGCTGCTACGACGCACTACTTCTAAACATTACGGATTTACCATTCCAGTTGTTGGTGTGAAAACAGACGTCTGCTGGCCGAAACAGTTCGCCAGCAGCTAAGCTCTCAGGCGCACGTAGGCACGTCGTAGTCACGTAGACCCAGCAAACAAATAGACGACATCGGCGGAATGAGGGTGGATGGGAGGAGGGGGGGTGAGCAAAAGAGGGGAAGTTGAATGGACAGAGATGGCGTTAGAGATGGGAAGATGGAGAAGCAGAGCAGCACTTGGATGTTTGGAAATCAAACAAAAAGAAATGATATTTTGCCAGTGTGTGTGTGTGTGATGTTATTTCTCCACCAACAATTCCCGAAAATATCGCATCAAACAAAAAATTATAGCTACTAGCCCGAGTGACTCGCTGATGATGCCAACCCCACATATACATACGCACGCTCTTGGTGTACTACAAACACAACATTTGGGGGTAAGGCAAACACGTAGTCCACACACGGCGTACTTAGTTAAGAAGGGTCAATACCCGAATTCAAAGTCAACAGAAAGCGTCAAACATTCACAGTTTCGAAAATAGTTGGAGCGATAAAAGTTTAACCTTCAAAGATTCGCCTTTGTGTATCGGTAGGCAGGCAGGCACACGAATAGTTTTGTTGCTATTTTTTCGCCAAATGACGACAAAGTCCGGCATTGTACGAAAAAAAAAACTCACGGAAGTGTTGCAAAACAAAATCTAAACCGAAAAATAAATAATAATAACTTTAACCATAAGTCATATGACTGGAAAAATTTTATTAAAAAAATGAAAACAACACTCAAGCTCACATAAATTGGTTTAATGCAAGAAGACCCGGAAAAATTGGTACCACATAAGCCGAAAAAACCATTAAAAAGTAATGTAAACACACTACCATCTGGATTACCAGTAGGTAATAGGTTATTTCTTATAGGAATACAAAGGAAACTATCACGGTATCATATGCTCTGGTTAGGTTAAAGGACGCGCGGTTGACTAAACCGCTCCACTCGGAGACCTTCTGGTGCATTGTGTTCATCCTACAGTTAAGAAAAGAGAAGAAACAGAGAAATCGGGGAGAAGATATTAAAAAAGAATAAGAAGAGGTAGTCCGTGTCTAAAAATTTTGGGGTGTCGTCTTTTGCCACTTAAATATTTCGGCTAATTGAAGAATTACTGCCGGCTCTGTATTAGAGAATGAAGACAGATCGTGAGATAATTGTTCCTCCACGAGCGAGAGAAAATGTTCGACTGTCTCAATTTCTTCTTCATTTTGATAGATTCTACAGTAATCAATATCATCGCTATTGTCTTAAAGTCATTACTCGCACACTTCAGTGATCTGTGATGATATCCACCAAAAGTTTTAGGTTAGGTTTCGACAAGGACCATAGGGCATATTTTCTTAGAGACATCCCCTCCCTTTCGTCTAGCCATTTTTATTGGAATCTCTCAACGTAATCTCGGAACTATTCTTGCCAATTCATTGTAGTCTCAATACATGGTATATTGTGATGGCCTGGAACTCAACACCAACTCCAAAACTGCCATAGACTTTATGGTAAAGGAATATGCTTTGTTCGTACAGATTGGCGACAATGCTTTACATAACGGGGTTTCTTTCGTTTGCAGCAAATATTATATATACTTGCAATTAAAACAACGGTGGACAAGAACTAAGAGTACTTCGTAGGAGCAGAATCTTCTCGATATCGAGCGCAGTTTACTCTGACTCGGTAGATGGTAAAGCTTCCCACTCTTATTCGAGTGTTATAAAAAGGGTATGCTCGATTTCCTCTTTGTTCTTGAAGGAGTGCTCCAGCTCGGATTTGGACGAGTTGTGTTTTACTTAAATTAAAGCATTTCGGAGCTATTATTGTAACTAGCTCTCTAATTTTAAGAAGACTACAGGGGACATCTGCGCAAATTTAATTACGGCCTGGGAGATTCATAGAGAAATGAATACAAAAGCTACGTCGGAAGGGCTAAAAATCTTGAGTAAAAAAACACTTAGATTTAATAAATCAAGGATTCTAACCTTGTGTGTTTACACACTCAGCTGATTCTTGTTTGTGTATACATAAACAACTAAAGAATAAACAAAAAAGTGACAAAAGAACAATACAGGGTGAGATGAAAAAAATGCAACCAGCTTCAGACAGCTGTCATTTCTAAGCCACTCGTCCGACAGCTGTTAGAACTATTTCAGTGACAGCTCATTATATTGTTTACAAGAGTACAAAAGCATTTTGGTGAGAATTTTCCAGAAAAAAAAATTAATCGTGATGGAATTCAAGTGGCTATCGATAGAGCACTCCAGCATTTAAATGTGAATAAATCATTTGTATCTCGTACCATCGCTCGTTACCGTGATACTGGTAGCGTATCCCGACGTCAAGGAAGTGGACGGAAGAAAACAGCAACATCAGCGGAAATGGTTCAAAAAATAAAGACGCGACTTGATCGAAACCCGCGTCGCAGTGGCCGAAAAATGGTTCGTGAGCTGAACGTATCGCAATATTCCATTCGGCAAATATTGGAAAACGAGCTCGCGGTAAAGCCATTGAAATTCCAAAAAGTGCATGAGAGAAAATAGACTCAAAAGAGCTAAGGAGTTGCTTCGCTTAGCCAAAAGTTGTAAACTGCCGAATTTGGTTTTTTCCGATGAGAAAACATTCATTGTACAGCAGTTTGTAAACAAACAAAATGATTGTGTTTACTTGCCAAAGAGGTCAGTTGAAAATGTGTAACTTCGGTTGGCCACCAGAACTCAAGCGCCCGCCAAGGTGATGTTGTTGGCCACCATTACAGCCGATGGTCGCTCTCCGCTCATATTAATCGCCACGGTCGATCTGAATAAATGCGGAATATTATCGAATATTATTATTTTCGTCGGTAACTCAAAAAAACGAGTCAGAAAATCCACACTTTTTGACTAAATAATGACCTACGTTAATACTACTATGTTTTTGTTCTCGACATTGCACAAAATGATCCATATTTTAACGTTTAGCAATTTAATTGTATTATCTTGGAATTTCAGAGATACAATAACATAAATTTTTCTCAAAAGGGATTTTACCATTATTTACAGAAATGGCAACTCTGTCATCAAACTGTAATATCAGTTATGTGCAAAATTGATATGTTCGAAAACGCCCAAAACAACTATCGTTTTTTATTATGTCATCAACAACTACGGTTTGGATGAGAGAAAATTGAAAAGAGATACAGTAAAAAACAAAACCCGAGAGCTTCCTCAAGCCTATTTCATTTGATTTAATGCCTTTCGCTCCACAACAAGGAACAATGAAAATTGATCCACATCTCAACACTCGAAATTGAATGAATGTGTTTACGACGAATGAACGATTGAACGAACGAACAAACGGCCTTGAGGCGGGGTATTGTTGAGGAACCGCATTGTTGTGACGTTGATCGGGTACAATGACTTGTTGGCATCATCAACGTCAGCGCTTTGGCTCCATCATCTGATAAACTAAGATAAACTGCAGAGTTCGTGTGCCTAAATAAAGGACCGACCGTTTCATAAATAATAAAAATTTTGCGTAGATGTGATGAGAGCTGATGATTGGATTGATGTGGACAAGGCAATGTGTCAAAAAATTAAATGAAAAACAAGATCTTTGAAACTCGATTTTGTATTTATTTAGTTTTCTTTTGTGGTCGATCTTCTTGTGAATCAGGTTCCAAGCTTTAAACAAGTATCACAAAAACTGTCATAGGTGAAAGGTCCGTATATACACTAGGCCCCATAAATGTGCGTTGAAAAAAGGTTTTAATTCTGGATTACTAGTTTAGCAGTAAATAACGTCGTTTGAGTTTATTTATTTTTAGTTATTTCATTTCCATTTAGTAATTTAAGTTCAGCTTCGTATTTTTTAAACTAGAACTACGAAACAAAAGCCACACAAAGAGTACCGTCCTGTTGTAAGCGCATTTTAATTTGGTGAACAATTAAAAAAAGTTTTTCTCTAGTCGGAACAACGTACCTCAATAGATATTTATTGTTAATTTTACAAATATGTTGAATAGAAGAGAAATTGATAAAACACAAAGGAAAATTATAGTGCATCTGTGGGAGTAGACCGAATCGGACAATAGACAGACCTTTGCAAAAATATAAATAAACTATCCTATTTCTGGTTTCTTTCGCAGAGTGTTGAAAATTGGAAATTAAAGAAGATTTTATTTCAACAAAATCTTTTATTACATCGGAATAAAGGTTCGAAACATTTTTTAATGAATAGTGGAACAATATTGGATAACAATATACCAAAACAAGTAAAAAACATTAAGTTCGGCCGGGCCGAATACCCTCCACCTTTGGGTAAAAAAAAAAACATTTTTACATAAAAGTATCTGAATCCAAACGTGTTCTACTTTAAACTACAAATACAAGTAAGTCTGTTTGGATAAAGTGAGTGAGGCCGATATATGGGGGCCATACCAAAACGGGAACCTCTATAGACAATTTTATACTTCAAGGATAGTCATCAACCACATCTTCTTAAATACCAAACTTGAAACAATTTCGTGGGTAAATGTGAATTATCAAAATACTGAATATCGGCGAGTATCATTATATATGCGCTTTAGGAAAACGTGGACCTACTATACATACAATGTTTCACCGAAGCTAGAACCCATTATGACAAATCCGTGGAAAATGTGGCAAAAATCATCAAAATACCGAAATTGGAAGGTATCGTTATACGGCTATATATAGGGCTATAAAAGTGGACTTATACATACAATGTTTCGCCACCAAAGCTAGAAGCCATTATGACCTATAAATACCAATTTTTAGACAAATCCGTGGAAAATCATCAAAATACCTAATATCGGGTGGTACCCTTATAAACATGAACCGATATATCTCATTTTCAATACAGAACAACAAATTGTTCTGCCAAATTTTGAAGCTCTACGTCAAATAATGTGGGCTGTATTGCGATTCCAACAGACAGACGGACATCGTTAAATCGACTTAGAAGTGTATGCTGATCATGCAAATATATATTTTATGGGGTCTACGACGAATATTTAGGGTTTTGTTAGAAACGAAATGACAAAGTTAGGGAGTATTAACAATCCAAGGTGGATTTTATTAGTCCCCGTTATATGGGGACTAAACCAAAAGGTATACCTGTGTTGAAATTTTTTATAAGATGGTTATTTACCCCCAAAGTAGCCTAAATAAAATTGTTTAGTCAAATCGACTGGAAAATGTGGCCAAGAACCCGAAATAGGTTAAATCAGGAGGTACCTATATATGGGCGTTATTCCGAATCATTGACATAAAATGAAAATTTTCTGAGAAGAGGTTTCCTACCCCTTTAGAAACCTAGATGTCAAAGAATGGCCAAATCAATTGAAAAATATGACCAAGACCCCGGAAATGTCTGTAATCAGGGGATACGTTCATATTAGGGCTATACCAAAACTTGGGCCACATTGAGAATTTGTTTCAAGGATGGTTCTACTTACTAAAAAATACTTTAAAGCGGGGTATATGGGGGCTTACCAAAATTTAGTCCGGCATGACCCATAATTTGTACAAATTTTACGGAGTATGAGGCAACATTTTTGAGGCCCTTTGTGTAGGGTTAAGGTTGAAAAATAAGAATGGGAGACAAAATGTTTTCTCAAAATAGAGAAAGATCAAGAGTGCATTCGAGTGGAAACAATATTTTGTTTAATTATTTCACAGTTCGTATGTAGGTGTTTTACGTAAGAACGGGGCATAAAAACAACAACTTTTTTGGTACAGATTGGCAACAATGCACTTTGCAGCTGATAAATTATACATAAAACAAAGCTTAGACAAATAATAAGAGAGTAATACTCTCACTCGAAACGAGCAAAGTCTGCTCGTTCTTATTTGAGTGGCATAGAAAAATAGAGTAAAGCTCGATCGCATTTCGGAGCTATGACAAAAAGACTCGATGATTTTAGAAAGCTAGGTGTGCAGGTACACTTAAAAAAATTCGACGAACAATCGCAAAACTAAAGTTGCAGCTCTTGTAAGGATATCTAGATGGATACAGGCTGAGGTGTACATAATCTTGAACTATTCTGGTCCTTTGTATAACAATTCTACTGTATTCAGACGCCATGGACATCGGGTATTTTTAGAGCATCTTTGGAAATGTAACAGAAATATTCGATATTCTGTAAGAATTGCGAATTCTTGTTTTCATCTGAAGATATGAGACTATTGTGCACCTTATACTTATGGTGCTCTGATGATTTGATCCACAAATAAACATAAGTTGAAATGAGTTCTGAGACCTGCATATATCTTGACAACTGGTCCAATTAGGAGTCCTCCACAGTCTGCACAGGAATGAACTAATTACTAAATCTACTTCCAATAAGTATTTATAAATATCAATGGTGATCGAAGAGTATTCACATTGCAAAGTTGTGGTGCAGCTCAACGATTGATTCACCACGCGAGTCTCAAAATTTATTTTTAAAATATTAAATTGGTTCTTTATAGCCTATATTTCCTTGCTCAATTCCCTTGAAATAATTGCATTATTTCACACCATAATTTGCAACAAATTCCCCCTACAGTTATTCCCAAAAATGTACTTCCGTAAATGAGAGATCTACTTGTTCTTCCAAAAACAAAATAAAACGCCGAATGACATAGTAAATACATTTAGGTTCTATGAAGGTCATTCAATTATGTTCCCAACTTCCGATGATTCTGTAGTTAAGATTTCCACTCGACAAAAAAAGTAAAGTGTCGAAAAATACGCTGAGATCCGTTCGAAATTTCACGTACGCCTCTCTAAAGAGTACCGTAATAAAGGCCGTGTAGTTAGGTAGGCAACAGGCCATCATGTAAAGGCGGGGAGTACTGATTTTGATGGTGTGTTCCGCACGCACAATGTTTGTACAATGGCAGAAATGCTTACGTGATGTAATTGAGTGGCGGCTTTACAATTCGTCCGTCCACCATCAGACTGACTCACTGGCTGGCTGACTGACTGACTTATCTGTATGTCGGTTTATATGTTTATTTGTTCACTTGATGTAAAGTTTGTTAGCTACATTTGTTGTTGTTTTTGTGCTTTTTTTTCACGCACATACTTTGCTGTTGCGTTGAAAAATCAGAACCATCAATCATTCAATCAGTCGAGCAAACATAATTTACAACTTTCCTTTGTACCGTGAAGTAAGTCACGTGTGTTCGAGCATTGTAAGCACCATTATTGCACAGTGAAATGGGTCTTTGGGGGGTTAAACTTTTGAAAAGAAAGTGCAACGAAATAGGTTATTATTTTTAGAGAAACGATATTGAATTAGAAAAATAAAAAATCTGCAGATCTAATAACTCTTTCATATATATATATTTTTAAAAGGTAAAATATTAAATGAGAAACAAAATACTATAAAGAAAAAAACGGATAAATTATACTCGATTTCTTGTTTTACTCGCACTCTCTCAACAAGAATTCGAGTGAGCATTTTAGAGCTCTGGTTAATAGCCGGTAAATTGAAAAGCAAATACTTTTCTTGACATTTGGTCAAAATATTCATTGTTCATATTTTTCGACAGCAAACACAATAAGTAAAACATATATTTTTTTGGTACTGTGCAGCAAGTGGAGTACTCCTGATTTCAGCCGTGGTCAAAGCTGATTTAAGGCCCTAAAAAGGTGTAATTCATTAGTTTTTTTGTGTAGCTCATATCACCAGAGCAACAAAAGTATCCACCAACGAATAGTCTCATATCTCCGGTTGAAGACAAGTGGTCCCAGTTCTTATATGATTCTGATTAGGCTTACTTTGAGAGTTCTTTCTTATTTTTGTTCAATAAATATACACCCTTCCAGGATATATTTCGGCTTTTATGGCGGCCCACACCATCACCATTACCGTCACTTGAGTTCTGGTGGCCAACCGAAGGTGCATATTTTAAGCTGACCTTTGGCAAGTAAACACGATCATTTTGTTGGTTTACAAACTGCTGGACAACGAATGTTTTCTCATCGGAGAAAAGCAAATTCGACAGTTTACCATTTTCGGCCAAGCGAAGTAACTCTTTAGCTCTTTTGAGTCCATTTCTTTCCCCCGAGCTCATCTTTCAATATTTGCCGAATGGAATATTGCGATATGTTCATCTCACGAGCCATTTCTCGGTCACTGCGACGCGAGTTTCGATCAAGTCGCTTTTTTACTTTTTGAACCATTTCTGCTGATGTTGCTGTTTTTCCATCCACTTTCTTGACGTCGGGCTAGGTTACCAATATCACGCTAACGAGCGAAGGTACGAGACACAAAAGATTTATTCACATTTAAATGCTGGAGTTCTCCAACGATAGCCACTTGTGGTTTTCCAGCCAAATATAAAGAAATCACACTATCACGCTTGAATTCCATCACGAATAACTTTTTTTCTGGAAAATTCTCAACAAAATGCTTTTATACGCTTGTAAACAATAGAATGAGCTGTAACTGGTATAATTTTAACAGATGTGGGACGAGTGGCTCTGAAATGACAGCAGTCTGAAGTTGGTTGCAGTTTTTTCATCTCACCCTGTATATACTTTGTTGGGTCTAAATAACTTTGATGAGTTACAAACGGAATGACTAACTTAATATATAGGGTAGATGGCGGTCGCTTTACTTGTCATTATGCTGGTAAGGTCCACTTTTCTTTGTTCAGAAGCTTCTTTTAAATATATTTCTGCTGGCAATGTAACAGCCACATCTTAACTATAAATTACCTATTACCTATATTGTCATGTCTGCTTTTTAGATCATTGATTTTTTAAATAATCTCTCTTAAATTCCATTACAACGACCCACTCTATTTTACACACACCAACACACACACACACCGACCAACCAACCGCAAACATATGGTATTGAGAATCTAAACATTTTGAAATAATCATTGTGTTCTCATAATAATTACAAAGATAAACAATTTTAACTGAAGATAACAACACTGAACTGGACTTGGTGTACTTGCCTCTAGTCAGGTACGCCAAATTCTGAAGGACATGGAATATTTCAAAACTAATAATCAATAAATAAAACTAATTTAAACAAATCCCCCCGACAATTTGGGGAATTTATTTATTACCCATGTCATTTTATGCCATTTTCTAGTCCGCCAGCCAAAATAATGGCATTACCTTGCATTATTTCCAGATGTGTGAGAAAATAGCTGCATGTTTGTTTGTAGATGTGTATGAATGCAAGTCGATAACATTTCTTGGAATGCACTGCAACTTCAGAAATGCAACGAGCCCCCCTTCGGAAATAAGCACGCGCCGGTGTCATAATAAATCAACTGATATTCTTAATTGCGCACTACAATAATTTCGATAAGTTGACGATTTTTTGTTTTGTTTTTGTATTTTACCTTTGTTGTTTGTCCAACTACAGTCAATTGGAGGCAATGGCAAAAAAACAAAAACAGTGGAAGTAGGTCTAC
The DNA here is from genome assembly GCF_030504385.1 of Musca domestica. NCBI lineage: Eukaryota > Metazoa > Arthropoda > Insecta > Diptera > Muscidae > Musca > Musca domestica. Next base: position 10,797,089 of record NW_026712258.1, read on the forward strand.
AATGTTAATATTATATTCTGAAAACAATACTCTTGAATGCATTCAAACAATGGATTTCAAGAATTTGATACTTCAAATGCATAGAAATGAAAAGTTTCCGAAAGTATTACAGACGTACTTAAAATATTTCATTTTCAAATCAAGTTGATTTTTAAACAGCCAGCTGATTAACGATAGAGTGAATAGTAATATATTTAATATTCTCAAAATAATTGAATAATTTCAAAATTTTGTGGGTTTTCAATGAGACCTTCATCATGCAACACACGCACGCAATAAACATGAGGTCCCAAGTCCCTAGAGCCACGGAACTCCCTCGCGAAGTTTAGCCTGCCAACTAGCAAAAGTGAAAAAGTTCTTATTAGAGCCGTTGCTTGTAAATTGTGGTGAACTGAAAAGTCAATCTCGAATCCTGACAAGAAGGATGTCGAAACGGCTTTCACAAAAAGACGTTAAAGCGTGAGATCCGGCGAGGCACAGACAAAATATGGACATAACTTTTATATATTTATACGATTCTATTTAACATTGAACAAGGTAGATAAGACGAATAAAAAATAATTTTGTCGATAAAGCTGTTAAAAAGAAATTTTTCGAATTTTCCCAATTTGAAAAAATTGGCCATTGATGTTTACGACAAAAATTTTCAAACGAAAATTTTAAATTTAAAAAGTGAAATAAAAGATAACAACATTTTTTCAATCGGTAGATTTTAGCGTCTACTTTATTTTTGTCGCCGACTCACCTACAATGTAAGGCTAGGTTAGGTAAGGAGAGAGACTGTGTAGTTACAATTGAAATTGTAACTACCTCACTTGGAGACCTGTCGGTCCTCTGTGATCATCCTGCGTGAAAAAGAAAAGAAACGAGGAATAAAATATGAGGGAAATGTAAGGACTGAAGTTTTAGTAGAAAGGATAGAGAAAATAGAGTTGAATAGAGCAGAAGAGAGAGACTGTTTTAACTCCGGCTCCAGATCCAGTAATACCTTTTTGCGACAAAGGGATCCGTGTCTGAATCCACCCTGAGATCATGAGTCGAATGTTCTCCCATAGCACGTAGTCTTTCCCTTGATAGAACACAACGTGCAGTATTCGACGTTAGAGTTATCCCATTTGGACGTTCTTGTTCGGGTGTTGCAGCGCCCTGTTGGTATCCCTATTATCTTTCCTTGACAGAGAAAATGTCTCTGTAAAATGGCAAAGAGGAGGTTTTAAGATGTCGGCGACTTCTATGCCAGTTGACCGCAAGCCCATTCTTACCAATTAATCGGTCATATCATTTCCCTAAATATTGCAATGACCAGGCACTCAGCAAAGTCCGAGAGTATTGTGCAGATTTCCCAAAGCCGTTTCAAACCTCAGGACTGCGTCGGAATTAATTGTAGAAGATTCAATAGCATTAAGAACCGCTTGAACATCCACATAAAATGCCAATGTTTCAGTTGTTCATTCTTTATAGTTCTCTGTTTGAAAAGCAGTGCACTTTTCATCCGATCTGTAGAAGAGGACCAATCCTAATTGCTTCCGCCGTGTTCAATCTGCATGTATCGGCAAACCGATTAGTAGTGAGTAGTCTTCGTTTCATTCATCCCTGCTTGTAAACTGTATCTTAATTATTTCTTTATTATTATTTACCTCAGCTCTTAGAAAGTCCACTCGACTGGCATGACTCTACCGTGTAGTATGTGACATATTCTGCTCGAACAGCCTTATCGCTCTTCGTGCAGCCTGGTACTGTAGCTGTTCGAGGTTTGTTCATTAAATCTGAACCGATTTTTGTCAAACTATGCAAAGATTACAAGTTAGTCTTCTCTTTCTTCTTAAGCAGCTCATTGGTTGAAATACATATACATAGAGGCCATAGTTGTATTTTAACCGATTTTCTCCAAATTTGTGAGACTTACTTGTGGATTGAGAGTTTGAAAAACCTCAATATATTTGGACCTACACTCCGCATTTTGTTCACAACGAAAGAAATGCTGTCGAATGCCATACTTTGGATACTGAAATAATTGGCGGAATTCTTTAAGCATAGCACATACCTCGAATAGAAAAAAGCTGTTAGCTCGAAACCATTACCTAATCTTGTTAAGTTCTCGACAGACATCTGTGTTTATAGAGGGCGATATTGGTATGCCACTACTGAAACGATATGTTGTAGACTTTGCCGAGTTATTCAACTGTCGGCTCATCTAGCTGTCTGAACATTTTCATTGAGGTTCCATCTAACGATTTAAATAACTTTGGACAACACTTTATAAATTGTGATCATGTCCGTCAAGATAGATTTAAATTTAATTAGCAAAGACACAAACCAAGGTGATTTTTTCTCCGGTTCACAAAGGGTTAATAAAGAGAGAGAGAGAGAGAGAGAGAGAGAGAGAGAGAGAAAGAGAGAGAGGGAGAGATAGAGAGAGGGAGTAGTAAACCAGAGAAAATTAAAGGTAAACTAAATTATATTAGTTTTCATCAAATTTCATAATTTTTCCTACAAATTTCAAATTTAAAATGAAATCGCTAAATAAAAACCTAATCAAAATTTGCGTTGAAAAACTTTGAAACCCTTAACTCTACATTTAAACCGAGAATAAAATATTTAAAAATGAAGCAGTGGCTGGACACAAATGAAAGATCTCGAGGAGTACTTTCCGAATCTGTGGACCTTATAGCCAAAAAGAATTTCTGACTTAGGAATTTTTTGCATTTTCTGAAGAATTATCGCTCAATTTTAAGGGAAATTGCAGATAAAAGCGTCCACAGTACAGAAACTAAAAATGAAGCGGTGTCGAGGCTGGGCACAAATGAAAGGTCTCGAGGAGTACTTTCCGAATCTGTGGACCTTATAGTCGAAAAGAATTTCAGACTTAGGAATTTTTTGCATTTTCTGAAGAATTATCGCTCAATTTTATGGAAATTGCAGATAAAAGCATCCACAGAACAGAAACTAAAAATGAAGCGGTGTCGAGGCTGGGCACAAATGAAAGGTCTCGAGGAGTACTTTCCAAATATGTGGACCTTATAGTCGAAACGAATTTCAGACTTAGGAATTTTTTGCATTTTCTGAAGAATTATCGCTCAATTTTATAGAAATTGCAGATAAAAGTGTCCGCAGAAAAGAAACTAAACATGAAGCAGTGTCGAGGCTGGGCACAAATGAAAGGTCTCGAGGAGTACTTTCCGAATCTGTGGACCTTATAGTCGAAAAGAATTTCAGACTTGGGAATTTTTTGCATTTTCTGAAGAATTATCGCTCAATTTTAGGGAAATTGCAGATAAAAGCGTCCACAGAACAGAAACTAAAAATGAAGCGGTGTCGAGGATGGGCACAAATGAAAGGTCTCGAGGAGTACTTTCCGAATCTGTGGACCTTATAGTCGAAAAGAATTTCAGACTTAGGAATTTTTTGCATTTTCTGAAGAATTATCGCTCAATTTTAGGGAAATTGCAGATAAAAGCGTCCACAGAACAGAAACTAAAAATGAAGCGGTGTCGAGGATGGGCGCAAATGAAAGGTCTCGAGGAGTACTTTCCGAATCTGTGGACCTTATAGTCGAAAAGAATTTCAGACTTAGGAATTTTTTGCATTTTCTGAAGAATTATCGCTCAATTTTAGGGAAATTGCAGATAAAAGCGTCCGCAGAACAGAAACTAAACATGAAGCGGTGTCGAGGCTGGGCACAAATGAAAGGTCTCGAGGAGTACTTTCCGAATCTGTGGACCTTATAGTCAGAAAGAATTTCAGACTTAGGAATTTTTTGCATTTTCTGAAGAATTATCGCTCAATTTTAGGGAAATTGCAGATAAAAGCATCCACAGAACAGAAACTAAAAATGAAGCGGTGTCGAGGCTGGGCGCAAATGAAAGGTCTCGAGGAGTACTTTCCGAATCTGTGGACCTTATAGTCGAAAAGAATATCAGACTTAGGAATTTTTTGCATTTTCTGAAGAATTATCGCTCAATTTTAGGGAAATTGCAAATTGAATATATATCTTTTTGGATATCATGCTTCTATGTACACCTATTCTGCACTAATTTCGTTTAATATGATTTGTATCGGATCTCCAACAAAAGTTCACTCATCACTGACGAATGATTTGTGTGCAACATTTCTTCTTCTGCATTCTTGTATGAATTGAGAAAATATTCACTTATAAACTAGCCTTTCATCGAACTAGATTGTAGACAAGTCAGTGTTTAAAGCGTAAAAATGGAGAGAAGAGTGTGGCTTTTTGCTACTTTTTCAAAAATATATTTTATTATGAAAAAACAAAATGGTTTAAGTTTAAAAAATTTCACAACTATTAGGAAAAACGAAAAGTGTAAAGAGTTTTTTGAAAAACTCAACAAAGTTCAAATTTTGAATGGAATAAAGAAAAGTGCAGACAATTTAATACAAAGGAAGCGAGCATATAATCGGTTTATGTATGTGGTAAGTAATATATACTTATAATATATATATATATATATATATATACTTATAATATGCCTAACAGAAAACAACGTAGATTGATCTGTTTGATTTAAGAAGAGAAATTGTATTATTAGCATTATCCTTCCAACACCCTCATCCTTATGGCAGATGTGGAAACAATATTTTTCAGGTTAGGTACGCCTGCGTTCGTTTTGTCCCAGAATTCGGCATTTTAATATAATATTTAATAAACTCAAGCAAATAAGAATTTTAAAAAGGAATTTGAAAAGAAATTTTAATTTGGCAATGATTGTACATTTTCGCTAGTTTCGAAACATGCATTTTAGACATTATAACTAACCAAAACTTAATTTTTAAATTATTGTTTAAAATAATTTTAATTAACAATAAAATAAAGAAATTTTAAAAATTTCATCAGCCTTAAAAATGAGGTTGGAAGGCCTACCGAATATATACCATAACAACGATCGGGCAGAGGTTTGACATCTTTAAAAAATGCGACCAATTTATTTATTATACCCTCCACCATAGTATGGAGGGTATATTAAGTTTGTCATTCCGTTTGTAACACTAATGATTTTAGGGACATTTTTCACCAGAATTGTTTCAAATTTGATATTTGACGATCGTAGTGGATACTACAGCCTACGACAGAAAATTGTCTATGCAGGTCCACGTCTTCGTATAGCCCCTTATACAACGGTAACTCCCGATATTCGGTATTTTGATTTTATCGACATTATAACCGATTTTTTAAGTTTCGCATTTGAATATTGTAATGGCTAATGAAAAATGTTACCCACGCAAGTTCATGTCGTCGTATAGACCCTAATATAATTCTGTCGTAGGCTGTAGTATCCACTACGATCGTCAAATATCAAATTTCGGAAATCGGAAAGTACTCCTCGAGACCTTTCATTTGCGCCCAGCCTCGACATCGCTTCATTTTAGTTTCTGTTCTGTGGACGCTTTTATCTGCAATTTCCATAAAATTGAGCGATAATTCTTCAGAAAATGCAAAAAATTCCTAAGTCTGAAGTTCTTTTCGACTATAAGGTCCACAGATTCGGAAAGTACTCCTCGAGACCTTTCATTTGTGCCCAGCCTCGACACCGCTTCATTTTTAAATATTTTATTCTCGGTTTAAATGTAGAGTTAAGGGTTTCAAAGTTTTTCAACGTAAATTTTGATTAGGTTTTTATTTAGCGATTTCATTTTAAATTTGAAATTTGTAGGAAAAATTATGAAATTTGATGAAAACTAATATAATTTACTTTACCTTTAATTTTCTCTGGTTTACTACTCCCTCTCTCTATCTCTCCCTCTCTCTCTCTCTCTCTCTCTCTCTCTCTCTCTCTCTCTCTCTCTCTCTTTATTAACCCTTTGTGAACCGGAAAAAAAAAATCACCTTGGTTTGTGTCTTTGCTAATTAAATTTAAATTTATCTTGACGGACATATTGTGATCCCACTTCCTCCGCGGGAAGTGATCCTCTGCGGCATGATAACTTAATGCTTCGACCACTCTGAGAGTGTAGTGAGTTCAAATTAACGTGTTCATCCTAAAACTTCATCCTCAAATACTCCTACTGCATGTTTTCGTCAAAAATAAATACTTGCTTTGCAAAATTGAAACTTCCTGTAGGTGCATGAGGATGTTTATTAGGTTTCAGTTATTGTATTTTGCTCTTTTTTTCTTTTGATATGATGAAGGAATTTAGTTATCCTTTTAACTTTGCGGAAAAAACACGAAACGCAAAGTAATTGTGCCTCCATATGCGTTTATTATTTTTACCTGTAGCAATTGCCTTTATAGTAAATAGTAGCTGGCATTTAAGCAAACTTGTTTTAGTCCTACAATTACTACTTCCTGTTTTTAGTTTTTACTAGAAGAGAACACATTTTTACAACAAACAAAAAATTTAACTTTAAATGTCTGCACCTTTTGTGCACAACTAAGTTGCAATGTTTGATTTACTCTCATTGTTTCCACACTCTTCAGATCCCACTTAATCCACTTCAATCCTAGATTAAAAACAAAACATGTGACCAACAGGTGTTACTAATGAATTGGTTGGAGTAACGCCTTTGCATGCAGATGACATTCAAACTCATTCATACAATAGATATGACAATTTTCGAATATGGCACTGCACAGACATAACAGCCTCTTACTTCGCATGCCGTGTGTTGACATCGACTTGTAATCCCATGTTATTGTTAGTCATCTCCTGTTTACTAAAATGAAAATCAAATTTACAGGAAACTCATATGTTTACAATAACACGTTTGAGCAAAAATATGAAAACAGACATTTGGAATTCCTTCGACTGTCGCTCTGGTTATGGGCAGAATGAAAAGATTCGCATATAAGAAAATATAATTGTGAATAAATCATGTTATTAGGAAATTTTTGCAATTATAAATCTATTGCATTCATTTAAAGAAAACAAAAGTGCAATGAAGTCATTCCAATTAATCACACTGATTAATCACACTACAATAACAACAAAAACAGTTGTAACTTGTCCTGAAGTCAATAGTTCTCTATGCAGGGTTCTTATCAAACAAGGTCATGTGTCAATCACATCTAGGTTCGTTGCTGTTGTTAGCACCAGCTACCTAACGGCAGCTGCAACACTCGATTTAATCTCTACGTGACAATTGTTGCAGATGATAACATGACGTGACAAGCAGCGCTATACAAATGTAAAGGGAAATTTTTTTTTACCAAGAAAAACTAAATGGAAGTAGTGCAATATGACTAAACTTTATTTATACATTCTGAATGGTTTCCTGAAAATGGATCATTACTTTGTATAATCGTGTTAAAAAAGATAGGAATAATATTTCTCTAAAATATCTAAAAAAGATTTAATAACGTCCGCACAGATACATTCATCTAATCCTTAGTCAATTTCCAGGTCGACCGGACCCTCAGGGAATGGATAAGCCATATGCTCAGGAATAGATGAATAAGATGTGGGCTATATGACTCCACTGGGGGATTTTATCGCCTCTCCTGTGGGTTACTACCATAAACAGTCTTCTAAGGACTTTAACCAACGAAGGTTTTGAACCTGTCTGATATGCAGACAACGTTATAATACTTCTGAGGGGAAAGAAATCTAAGTTATTGTGCAGAAGGCCCGAGTAGGCTTGCATACATCTGGGCTAGACCAAGAGGTCTTAACGTTAACTCGGAAAAAACTGAGATATGTCTTTTCACTAGGAAGAGAAAACTTGGACACATCGATGAACCAGCCTTCCTGAACAAGATAATCAACATTTCCAATAAGTTTTAATATCTAGGTGTGATCCTAGATAGGAAACTAAATTGGAAACAACACATCCAAGAATGAGCAAACGAAGCTCATAGATGCTGGGCAACGTGCAAAAGACCTAAATGCTCAAAATGGGGTTTCATACTCTCTATTAAAAAGCGTAATTAGACCTCCTCTTACATACGCATCCGTAGTCTGGTGTACTGCAATGGATAAAATATGTAAAACAAAAACATTACAGAAAGTCCAATGGCGGAATGTGTTGTTTAATCAATTGCGATGCAATAAAAATACCAAATAGAGCTTTAGAGATGATTCTATATGTACAACCAAAACAGTTAATTCAAAAACGGTTTTGAAATATATAAACTCAAGAACTATTCTCAACACGGTCATCCGGGAGTTAGAGGTAATGAGATAGCGAACTTTCTCGCCAAACCAGTGAATTATAGTGAATTAGCAACAACTTAGATAATCACGTCACGTCTAGAGTAAAAGAAACGAGCAAAAACGCCACATATCCATAGGGAACAATAAAAGCGTAGGAAAACCCACAAAAATCCTTAGGGGCGACCCCAATGAGATAAAATCGAGGAATCTTTTAATTCTAGGTAAGGAAGAGATTAGCGAGTCTCTTTAAATGTCCAGCGCTTGCAAATATTAGATCCCAATATTTAGGTAACGACTCCAGATTATGGTAATTGAAATAAAACAGTTAAGAAATGTTGTTAATCAACTTTTTAGTCCAGAGCGCCCAACAGGCCTATACTGGCTTTAATGTATGTCTAGCAGGGCATGTGGCGATTAATTCGCTCCTCTTTTCAACCTAACCGGAACCGGGGGGTTGAGGTGGATTAACAGAAGGATTAGCTCGAGGATGTTCCCAGTCGATTGATCTACAGATTGATGATACTATTAAAACCACCAATAATCGTTTATGTCTGCTGCTTAAAAAAAAACTTTTATCGAAGAAGCTGCAAGAAAATGACACTTAGAAACCGGTATTAGGGCATCTAAGGGCATCTGGGCAGCAATCACGAGAAAAGAACAAACTCCCTTCTTTCACTTAGTAGTTCTGATTTAAGATTCGCGGTTGACATACTGATCAGACATCTGACTTCAAGATGGGATAGCAGTGTTTCTGACAATTACCAACAATTTTCACCAACAAAACATTCTCTGGTTAAACAGACCGCTCCGCTAACTGTATTCTCCATCTCTTCCATTTCTTTTTTTTTCTATTTCTCTCCTATCACCAACAGCTATTCTTTTTCCTAGGATGAACATAATGGACCAACGGTCTCCGACTGAAGCAGTTGCCAACTCATGCGCAGCTGCGCATCCTTAAACCAAACCTAGTTCCAGCAAAAAAATAACTTTTTCATGCAAAAAACAGAAATTCGGAGGAGACCCGTCCGCCGTGCGTACGTCTTCGTGATTGGCAATATTGACTACTATAGGAAAATATTAACTATTGAGTGAATAATAAAAACGATTGTAAATTCGTTAGTGCTTTTTACTTGTACTTTGAAAAGGTCTCAGTCTAACAAGCTGATGAGCTTGGGTAGATCCTCCGAGTTCCTTTAATCGATGCCGAGTAAGTCTGATAGCCGTAGGTCTAAAAGCCGCTGAGCATATACTAGCTTTTTCTAAAATCTCCTCACACTTTTTATACCCTCCACCATACTATGAGGGGTATATTAACTTTGTCATTCCGTTTGTAACTCCTCGAAATATTCATGTAGGTCCACGTCTTCATATAGCCCCCATATGACGGTACATCCCAATATTCGGTGTTTCGACGATTTTAGCGTCATTATTCACCGGAGTAGTTTCAAATTACGTATTTAGAGTTCGTAATGGGAACTACAGTCTGTGACAGAAAATTGTCTATACAGGTCTAGGTCTTCGAATATTTTGACGAGTTTAGGTACAATACCCACCGAAATTGTTTGAGATGTCGTATTCGAATTTCGTAATGGATGCTACAGCCTGTGACAGAAAATTGTCTATGCAGGTCCAGGTCTTCGTATAGCTCCGATATAACGGTACCTCCCTACATACGGTTTCTGGTGATTTAAGCTACATTATTCACCATTTATTTCAAGTTTCGAAATTGAATATGGTAATGGCTTATGACAAACAATGCCTATTTAGGTCCACGTCATATAGACCCCAATATAACTGCTGTATTCGGTATTTTTAAGATTTTAACAGAATTTTTAACGGATTTTTTTTTTTTTGAAAATTTTCAAATTCGTTCCAAATAGTGCTTTTTAACTTGTTTTATATTCTCCTTTTACCTAGCATTCAGTGAAGTAGCTTCCTCCTTTTCTAAACTTATAACCAGTAGTGGGATTCTTTATAGGTATTTTAATTTTACCGATTTTTGTCGGTAACTTGAGAAATGAGTTAGAGAATCTCACTACATGAATCGTTATGGCTGTATCTAAAAGTCATCTATTCAATCTCAAATCCTTCAAAGGCATTTATGGTGAATATAACCGACTTGGGATCTCTGGGCCTTTGTTAGTGGTCTATTGTTCTTTAGTATAACATTTTTGACAGATCAACAAAACGCTTACACAAACAATATTTCCAAAAGGCGCGAATAACCATATTGCAGTAATAAGTCTAAACAATTGGCTATTTACACACATGAAAACACACTTGGAGCTGCAATAGCGTATCACCATACCATTTCACTGGAAGCTAATCATTGTTTATTTTTAGTTGTTGCAATTGTTCGAAGATAAATACAAGAAACAAATAAACGCTTACATTCCTACAAACACACATATGTTCTGCATTTCATCGCCGAGCAAAACAAATAAAATTGAAGTCTTGTGCCCACACTCACTTCAAGAATACATCGATCGGTGGGGGAGAGCGTTGACAAGAATACGTGTTTGTTTGTGTTATCTTAAGTACTGTTTTTCTTAGTGTGATCGCACGTATTTGGTGTCCTTTAACTCAACTCAATTGCATGTGACGAAGATCATAACCATCATCATTGGCTCTGCTAAATACCAAATACACAAGAAAAACGACCAAACGCAACGGCAACGGCAACGGCAACTAATTTCTAATCTAATCGTTGGTTAAATATTTGATTGTTTGTTTTTCCCCCGCCGTTTTTTGGTTGTTGTTGATCTTTTTCATGTACAACAGATGCTTAAATTGTATTCTCAAAAGAACCTCCTGCATTTCCAGTATGATGGTGCGAACTCAAATAAAGAAAATGTTCCAAAAACATATTTAAAAATACACTTGTCATTCTCCGGAACAAGAGAAGGAGCAAGAATGTTGAAGTCATGGAATGTGAGCCAATTAAAAAGGTGATGATAGTGGTCGTTCGCCTCAAGTGCTCACGTATCTCTTATCAGTTGAATGAGGTAAATTATAAACTAATATTTGTCACTCTTACAAAAAACCGGAGGGTAGAGTTGTATGTATGTACACATATAAAGGTGCAATTAGACAGAGTAGAAAAGCAAGCAGCATTGGTCCCGTGATGGGGTTTTTAATCTAAAAGTGTATCATCAGCAATGAGATTACCTTTTAAAATTCTATGTGATTTATTAAAATAAAATTCGACGACCCACAACATGGAATGATCGGCAAACGACATAGCAAACACTTTCATGATCGTTTGAATCTATGACATCTATCATGCAATATGAGAACACCCTATTTAGTAATACATCATAAATATTAAATCCCAACACTAAATACACTTGTCACCTGTCCGCGGCATACATAGAACTTGATAAATATTTGCACTAAAATACCTGTTAAAAAGTTCTGTGTACAGAAAAGCGGCGTTTGCCATCGAATTTTAGTAATAAATAAAAATTCAAAGTGCTCACATTAGAATTTCTGTTATGTGTCAGTGTATAAAACAAATAATTAACAATTTAGTTACGAATTAAACGTTTAAACGGAATGGTTGTTTGTGTAAAAGTTCCAATGAGATCTACACAATTTCTAGTGGAGTTGGATGATGTTGGATTGATTCATATTTTTGGGTATGTTGTCTCATTGCAGTTCAGTGGTTGTCGTACTACTTTGTGTGTTCAGTGGGAAGAAATCGTCGATGGAAATTAGTCATCACCGTAATGAGATTGATTGACAACCACCAGACACATGGATGACACCTTGCCACCGATTCACGTACATTTCTTAAATATATTTGTACAGCATACACGTACTATTCGGAAAGATTATAGTGATTTATAGATCCTTTTCTCTTAACCAAAGCTAATGGGAACCAAAATACTGCATATATCTAACAATTACTAAAAAAGATGCATTGCCTTCCACATCAAATATGTATTATCACTGGGAGTGGCAAGCTTCCGAATATGTCGAAATTTTTATAGGCATACAAGAGGTCAAACCATGCCAAAATTAAAAAAAATATTTAAAAAAATGTGGCTAAAATCAGAAAAATACCCAATATGTATCTGTAGTATCTATCTGTACCAGTTTAGGCCTTTTTCTGTCATAGGAGGTGCTGCCGAAAATATGTGTTCTAAACTATATTGTAAATTTTGTTTACCTAACTAGAGTTGATCTTATATAGATAGCTTGTTTAAACCTGACTCTTACTATAAAATATGAAAACATCTCTGACACTCAAAATCTTGAATGAAAAATTATTTCAATTAATCAAGGGTATGTTACTTAAACGTACTATAAGTTTGTTGAAACACACGCACATCATAACAACCTCTGGAGCAAGTTGAGTTTATGGGCTATGTCCGGATCAATTTGAAATTTTTACCGCAAGTAGGAATTTTTAGCCTGATTAAGCGAAAGTATTTTTTGCGGGAGAAATACCCGGTTATTTGACCCGTAAGTGCGGATACAAAATCCGATTTTATCCGGTTGTACAAAACTGATATCTACAACAAGTGGTCATATAATGGGGTTATTGGAACAGTTTCCCGAGCAATGCTAATGTGTACTTTTTGAAAAACCCTCAAAAACTCGAAAATGAATCCATTATGGGATAATTAGATCTACTTGATACATTATATCCTACATTTTTGCCGTTCCAAAATGGTACCACATGTGCTGATATCTCTTGTAGTTCCAAAGATATTAGTGATGCAAATCATGAAATTGAGATTTTCTCCACTAATATCTAATTAGTATCTAAGTTTCTTAAGTAAGATTTTTTCCTCCGGGATACGTCCAACAACGGCTACGCGATCCATAGTTTTTTTAAACATTGTAATTTTTGTAAGTAGTCGGTCTTCAGTCGGGGCTTGGAATTTTCTCTTCTTAGGTAGGTCCAACACCATATCATATGACCAATTGTTGTTTTTCCACAAGCTTTCAAATTATACCCATTTTTTACATATCAGTTTTGTAGAACCAGCTAAAATCAGGATTTTGTATTCGAACTTCCGGGTCGAGTAACGGGGTATTTCCCCCACGAAAAAAATACTTTGCCTTAATCAGGTTAAAGGATCTACACGTGTTAAAAATTTCAGGTCAATCCGAACATAGTTCTTAAACTCAACTTAAGCCAAAAATACTATTCCAAATGGGTGTATTCTGTTATAGATCGTTTTCGCCACACCAAATCAAATTATTTTTTAGAAATTTTTTTTAAATGCTTCTTCAATGTTCACAAGTGCTGATGCACCTGTGTTCTTGTACCAAGGCCCGATATAAGACATAAAATCCAAATACGCAGCTTGTATGACCTCATAAAAATGCAAAGATTTCTAGTTAAGGTTTCAGAATTAAAAAAAAAAAAAACAAATCCCAGATCTACTTACTTGATGTCTTCAATAAAATTATCACCAACATTTGCAGCTCCAATTTGATAACTCGAACTTTTCTCATGTTGATTAACCAAATGATTGCTAAACTGTGGCATTGGTTGGTGCATTTGCTGTTGATGCGGTTGAGAGGGAGGAGCAGGTGTAGGCACGTACATTTGTTGCTGCTGTTGTTGTTGCATTATATTTTGTTGACATTCAATTGGAACGGAATATGGTTGCTGTTGTTGTTGTAATTGACATTGTGATTGTTGTTGGGATTCCGCATTCCCATAATACGATGTCATACCCGCCAATTGTTGATTATTATCCACAATCGCCGCTGCATTATTATAAGTTAGTGGTCCTCCGCCTTGCATAGCGTGCAGCTGATTGGATGTTGTTGAATTTACAAAATTACCCATGTATTCACCCGAATTGGAATTCTGTGTCACTGTCTCGGCCTTGGTGTGCATTATTTCATTTTCATTTGTACCCAAAATTAATGACCCGTCTGGATTTTGTGAATATTGTAAATTATTGCCGAGATTGGGATAGTTGGTGGGCCACGAATTCCACGATGCATTACCGGAAGCGGTGTTCAGTTGTGAATTGCTAGAGGATGTGAAATTCGAGTTTATATTGATGGCACTACATCCATTGGTCAGCTGTTGCATGCGTTGATTGTTTTGCCTTTGCTTCGCCAGTTGTCTGCACTCCAGTTTATGTGTTGCCCAATCACGGTGCTGGTGGTCTGTGGAACAATAGTAGATGCACTTACATTTGGCACAACGCAATAGTTTCTGGGTTGTGCCGCAGATTGCACATTTGGGCGGCTGTGGATGTTGGTTCAGAGACGTCGGCATCACTTGTTGCAATGTCGCAGTTGCCGTTAAAGACGATGCCTGTTGCGGCTGTGGCAACAACATTACTTGCTGTGTATCCATTTCAATGGGGCCGCCAAACAGTTGTGTTGTCTTGTTGTTGCTTACTTTTAACTTTCAGTATGACTTTCGCTTAGTGTTTGTCCTTGTACTGCCCTTTCTCATTATTTGTGTAACGTGCAGTTAGTCGACTGTAAGTGTAATGTAGATGTAACACTTGTTCTCAATATGCTATCGAATTAGTTATTGATTCTGCTAATAAGCTAAAATCAAATTAGAATTAAAATCCTATTAGGCTTTTTTAAGATCACATATGCTATCACACTTTGACTTTTTGTTTTGTTTTGACTGTCTTAAGAAACCAACCAGCGTTCACTTTACATTTGTGTAATCTGGTTCTCGTTCGCAACTATTATTTCTCTCTTGTTGACACACACTTGCACTCAATTTAGTAAATTCTTGCAAATGTTGGCATTTATAATGCGTGAACACATCGACTATGCCTCCGTTCTACCCGCTCGATTATAGTGACTTTTTGCTTGTTCTTCTTAACTCTTTAGTTTGTCCCGATAACCTTGACAGGGGACTCGCTGTCAATTAGGGGATAAAATAATGTGTGCCGTTGTTGTTAGTTGAGCTGGCGCTGTGTAGTTGTTGATATCGTCGACATCATAGGCACTTGTCTGCAGCAAAACAGCTGTTTCATTCTTAAGGATTCAATATGTATGTGATTTATAATCTAGTATGCCAGTAAAACAGCCGAACCGGCTTTGCTGGGATTTAAATCTTTCTTTTCACCCAGGAATTGAATAAATATGCATATACACAAATTATTCCAACACTATTTTTTTATTAGCATTCACTTCATGACTTCTGCGCTGACATTTTGTTTTTGCACATTGACTTGTACATGCTTTATGATTATTAATATTTTACATTGGTTTTGTTGTCATTGGCGACATGTGTTACTGGGAATTTCGTTGTTATCCAAATTCAATTAAGGAGATGCAAATGTAATTAGAATAAAGGAATTGTAAATAAAAATAACAAATTATTACGCGAATAAGAAGAAGAATAAATTTTCACTTTGAATTGATATTACGTATTGCTATACGTCATGTCAATGGAGACGTAAATAACACACACACGCATACAATGCAATCTTTTACGGATAGAAATCACTAGACTTTTGACTTTTTTGTTCCAATTTCTATATTTTACTATTTACATTGAACTTTATACAATTGTTCATGCATTCTTGCATCTTATATACAACGAGTGAGTTGCGGATTTTATACCGATATGCAAGGATTTTAATCAAAAAATAAAATTTAACTTTATCCCCGAAATAGAAACACTTCCTTGCAGCTTCTTTTTATTTTACTTTATAACATTCATTGCGGATTGATAACAAACTTACAGCAAACCATGCAAAACTTAAGCGCTATGAAACTCCAGTGGGAATTAGTAAAGATAGTTTCGTACAGTTTGAAAGCTATTGGAAGGAATTTAAAAAATTTTCTAAGCGGCAAATGTAAAACAAAATTCAAACAGAAATATATTTATTTTTTTGTATATTATGTCGATATTTATATATTCTACTTCTCGACAAGTTATGGTGAGAAAACATAAGATGCTCTTTTGACTGGTTTAAGTCATCGGCTGTCTTCTTCGTAAAAGAACAAAGACTCGTGGAGTAAATAAGTTTAAATTTTGGACCAAAATGGAGATTAGTCGACCTAAAACTCTTTTGTTCCTTTACAAAGAAACCAATCAATACTTCACCTAGCAAAAAACATATTCTATGTGTTCTCACCTTTATAATAAAGTTGCGAATACAAAGAAGGTACTTAAGGTAAGAATACATAAAACGCTTTTTTGACCGTCTTAAGTCATTGGCTGGCTTCTTCAGACAAGAACAAAGAAGCATAGCGCCAGAACAGAAATGAGTCAACATAAAACTCTTTGTTCCTCTATGAATAGGTCAGCCAGTCAAAAAAGCGTTTTATGTATTCTCACCTTTAGTTTTCGCCCACGAAGTCATTTGTTCTTTTTGCTTTTTTTTTTTCAAAATAATTCCGAATACAAACGATTTTTAAAAATGTTTTTACAATATATTCATTGGATTTATAAATAAAAATATTGACAGTGACATGTCAAATGTATAATTTTTAAGAAAAAATAATAATAATTATAATAATATAACCATTTCGTAGGTAAAAGAAGTATATATTTGGTTTGTTCCAGAACTGTAGGAATGGAATAGTTTTTACTACGACAACCTATTTTCCCTTTATGATATCGAAGAAAATGGCAAAAGTGGTAGATTCTTGTAGGTTCTGGAACAAAGGAATAATGTGCCGAAATTGAACTAAAAGTTTTTTTTTTGATTCCGTAGAGGAACAAAGACGTTTTAGATTGATTTAGTAGGATTTTAGCCTTATTCTCCTTGGATATTTTCCGAAGAAGCCAGCCGATGACTTAAACCATATATTTATATTTTTATATATTACATTTCATGGTACAATGAAGAGAAGGTAGGTCAACTTTGAAAAAATTACAAGTATAGAGGTCTACCTGTTTGGCTTGTAATGTCAGAAATAGTATCAAAACAATAACAAAATCAAACAACTTGTTGCATTTATTTTGAATAAATAATTGAAAACCGCGAAAACTGAATGAAAGGTCAACACTTCTTTTCAAAACCAGGTTCTATATATCTCTAAAGGATTATTTCGCTACAAAAACTCTAGATTTTGTCGATGCATACGATGAAATTAACATTTTGAAAACATCCGAATTTGAATGTTTTCTGAACATTTTTTTGTTATTGAAAAAAAAACACATACATAAACAAATAAAGATGACATATTAAGCCAAGAAAATAAAAAAATTGAAATCATATGGTATCATAGCCCTACCTTGATATCATTGTACCATGTTACATTTGGTCCGTTCCAGAACTACAAAAATGTAAAAGTTTTTACTACGATTACCAATTTTCCCTTTTTGATATCGAAGAAAATTGTAAAAATAGTAGATTCTTGCAGATACTGGAACAGAGCAATTATTATTAAAAGAAACTAAATATTTAAGACTTGGAATTAGTTCCGATAGTTCGATAAAGTGATAAGTTCTATTGCACAAGATTCTGGAACAACAAAAATCTTTTGGGATCTGCCGCCTTATCAGTTCTGGAATCGGGGAAGTCAGACATATGCACTCGGGAAAATGACTGAGTTTACGGCCAAAATAATTCTTACAGACATTGAGGGGACTACAACATCAATTAGCTTCGTAAAGGTAATCATTTTCGCGTTGGTGTAAATATCAGGAATTGCATTTTGTTTAATTTTACAGGATAAACTCTTTCCATATGCCAAGGAAAACACCAAAGACTATTTGAAAGAGACATGGCTTAGCAATGAAACTAACGAAATAGTTCGAGAACTATTGGATCTACCGGAATTTGAAGCATACACGAAAGAAGTGTCCAAAGTGGCCAATGAATCCCTTGATGTCTCCACCGTAGATGCATTTGTTAAATATTTAATTGATAAAGATTTGAAGTTGGGACCGTTGAAGAGACTGCAGGGATTAGTGTGGGAAAAGGGTTATGAAAGCGGTGACCTCAAAGGCCAGTAAGTATAATTTTACATGATATTCTTTAATGAATTATAAAACATCTATTTGTTTCTTGGTTTTCTTATCAGTGTTTACCCCGATGTACCGGAAGCATTTAAACGTTGGACTGAAGCTGGTCTTCGTTTGGCCATTTACTCTAGTGGCAGCATAAAGGCACAACAACTTTTGTTTGGTCAAACCGAGTTGGGTAATCTCTTGCCGTATATTTCAGGGCACTTTGATACAACAAGTGGCCACAAACAAGAACAACAATCGTATGTTAACATAGCCAAGGCTCTGGGAGAAGACCCGTGCAATATTTTGTTTTTAACCGATGTTGTTAAAGGTATGAACGTTGTTAATGTTTAAATGTCCTTTTATGAATATAGGTTTTTTATATGATTTTAGAAGCGGAAGCTGCTCGCAAGGCCGGCTATCAGACTGCCATACTCGCCAGACCTGGTAATGCTCCTTTGACGGATGATGATAAAACGCAATATACTGTTGTGTCTGATTTTGAATCTCTTGCAATAAGTTTGAAACAAACCACGTGATAATAAAATATACTGTTAACATCTAATTTTACTTTGTTGTTTATTTACACGTTCCAGAACTAACCTTATTTAATTGTTATATACAAGTCGTAGTCTTTCTTTATACATTGTAATCTTTGTATCAAACAGGCCATTACATCCTTACAGTAACCCTTGTTGTCGTCGTTAAGCAGGAACCAAAAAATAACACCACAAACAAACCTAGTATCGGGGTTAGCTTACCAAACAGGTTTCAAAGTTTCTATGGCAACAAAAAATTTGTTTATTAGCAGCAAGAAAATTGGAGCTGAAATAAAAAAAATTGTAGTAATTTTCAAGCAATTAAATTGATTCGTATTAAAAATTTGAATCCAAAATGGCATCATTTTTGCACTCTTGCTTAAAAGTACCCATCGATCCTTGTAATAACTGCCCAGCTCCTGTCTATAATCGACCCAAAATGTACTTGGGTCGTTTGTCGATGACACCTACTGCAGCCAGTACCACCTTGCTTACAACAAGCAAAACATGCAACTCGGATTTAATGGATGGCAAATGGTCTTGTAATGGTGGCATACGTCCATTGACAAAATTCTACGATAGTATACCAGGTTTTTTTTATAAAAGTTCCTAATAGCATATAACATATACGACATCTTTTATTTCATGCAGATTATGGTGAATTGACACATTTAACTGAAGAGGAATTCTACTCCACACTGGATACTTTGAGGAGTACCTGCCGTGAATTTAAAACCAAACCCACAAATATATGTTTCGCCGAAGAACGTTGCAGTAGTAGCACAACAACGAGTTCTTCACTCTCTTCCCATTGCCAGAGTAAAAAATCTAAAAAGTCCAAAAAGAAGAAAAAATCCAGTGCCAAACATCAACGTTCAAATATTTCCGAATCTCACGAATCAGAGAGTATCATCGATTTGACAAGTAGAAATAAATCAATACGGATTTCAAATTCAGCATACACTCCACCTGGAAGTAAACCCCACGAGGGCGGATTTACCTTCAAAAGGTTGACAACTTTAATGTATTTTGAATTGGTTTCATAGTTTTTTAATTTTAGTTTAAAAAAGGAATTGGAGGAGGAAGTTGAAACGTTCAAGAAATCTCTAAGAGAATACGAATCGCAATTCAAAAGACCATCTGTAAGCAGTTCATCCCTGTTGAATAGAAATGAATCTCGCTCGTTTAGCCGATGTTCATCGAAAGAAAAGGCAGATATTAACGAAAAGGACGCTACTGAAAAGTAAGTTAATACATATTTATAGTTAGTATTAAGGCTGTGTAACCGAGTGGAATCTAAAGGGATAAATACTTGGTCTGATTAAAGCATCTACTTCATTGTGATAGCTGTTCGTCCACAGTTCACACTATTCATCAATTTTTATTAGCTCGTCATCCTTTTCCTTAATTTTTTAGTGTCCTAGTAACTATAGCAGACGGAAATCCGATTTTAGTATTTTAGGGTAAATTTGTATGCTTTAAGAGCAGCTTTGGCATTTAGGGATAAAAATATTTTAATAGATGGATTTCTGGGTTAATTGGTAAAAATGGTAATTGAGTGTTGACTTGCTTTAAAGGGTATTTATCTTACGATTAACAATTGAGATTGTTTTTCTTTTGTCTCAGAAGTACCTATTTTTAGAGAATGAATCACCTCTTTCTGATAAGGAATTAGACGTCACTGTCATACCCTCAACTCAGAGAGCTGAGTCATTCCTAAAATCCACCGGAAACACCCAACCTGGCTCTCAGGTGAGGTCAAAACTTGAGGTGAAGGGTGCCATTGCGGAAGGTGATACATCCCTATCAACCGCAGTGACTCCAGCCCAAAGGAGGCAGATGACAGAGAGAGAAACGACCCTAATCAGGGCGAACCTGAAAGCAGTGAGGTCGGTGGTCGACCTTATCAAGAGGGCGAGCCCGCTTGTGAACGCACCCTCGTATAAGAGTACCGTGGTGTAGAGGAGAATTCCAGTTGATTGAACAACTGAGTGCAAACCACCTGCGAAAAAAAACGCAATATGCGGAAGAAACAGAAGCATATATTTAGTTGCAACACCTGAAATTCGCCATTTTTAAAATTATAGCGGAATTTTTAACGGATTTTTTTACATTTTGCTAATTCCTTCTAAATAGTGGAGTTTATTAAAAGTTCAGCCAATCGAAATTAGCATATTTTTTACTTGTTTAAAATCATTCTGCCCTGTATTGTATGAATCATTCTCTATAAAAATAGTGAATGAATAGGGCTGAAATCTCTGTTGGTATATGGAATTGAAATATGGTGTTTTTTCGGAAATGTGTGCTATAACTGAGTGAAGGAAAATAGCTGAAATCCTGAAAATTGTTATAGATGACACTGTCGGTGCCTGTGGTTAAGATGTGGAATGTGGAATTTGGAATTGGTTACTAAAATTGTTTGAAAAGTTCTAAGTGGTATTGGGTGAAGGCATAGATATAAAATTTGATATGAAGATTACTGATGGTATCTATGTTTGAGATTTGGCGGTGGTTTTGAAATGCATCTTATATTTGTACGAAAAAACGAAATGGCACCAAACTGTTGTAACTGTAGTTGGTGTCTATGGTTGAGACATGGAACGGTTTTGCAAATGAGCACTAAAACTATTAGAAAATTATTAAATAGTAATAAATTAAAATTGAAGATGGACTTTTCGCTGATGAAGTAGCAGGACCTTGTTAGTAATGTCATATCTCTTTTTATCTAAAATCTTTCAGAGTACCTGTTAGAAGCAATTTCACCTCAACTTTGCGGGAACGACTACGAAAATCATTGTCTTTCAATGACATACATTCCATTACAGAACCGATTGAACTGAAGGAACTCCGCGATAAAACAAAAACATTGGAAACATTGTCGTATAAAGGAAATAAGGATGGTCATAAGGCTGGCAATAAACTAAGTAATTACTTTGCGGAAAAACCAGATGGCGGAAGGTAAGTATGCAACCGAAGGAGCATCTAGAACATAAGGTTTCAGAAAATGTTCTTAATTTTATAGAAACATACCGAAAATTGTTGTTGAAACGCCGACAACGGATACATCTAGCGAGCGAGAGCAGAGTTCAATGAAATCAAAGAATAAATCCAATGATGATAACTACAAAGTACCTTTTAAAATTTTTGATTTGGATTCATCGAAGAAGTCGCATTGCCGAAAGGTGAGTTTAAAAACAAATTCCAATCGATGAATTGATAATAGTTTAATTCTGTTTACAGCAAAACACTCCATCTCCTGTACATCCAGTGGCCCGGCCGAATCTCGCTGCCACCTTAAGAGTGGAGTGTTCCAAAAAGAAAGTAAAGGAGCTAAAGAACAATTGTACCTATCACGATAAGACACCGCAAGTGGATTGGGAAGTGCGAAAAACACCAGCATGGAAGACGTTATCTTTAAAGTAAGAAAATTTGAATATCCTTTTGTCTGAATTCATTATTTAGAAATTCTTAAATATATATATTTATATTCTTTTAGTGAAACCCACCAAGAAATAATCAAACTGCGGCTGGCTACAAGAAAAGCTGAACAAGCTTTGCAAAAACGTGAATATGAATTAAACATGGAATTGATGAGACAACGTGTTAAGTCGGCACCTTTGCTCTTAGAGGGTCCAACACACTGGGGACCAAATGTCGGCAAATTGACACACAACTGTCAACGAGAGGGCAGACGCCATATGTGCCAAACGAATCAACGCAAACGAACGAAGAAAAACTCTTCCCGGTCGTATAGTTGCAGACGTGGCCTATTCCATCATTCTGATCCCGGTGTAGATTATGATCATTTCTTGGAAACCTCAACAACGCCGAATGCCAATAGATCCCAGGACTCAAGTCGAATGTCTCAAAAATTGAACACTTTGCGTAAAATATACGGTGGTGCTGGCGGAAAATCTCAATCACGTTGTTCGAATCACAGTACAAACACCCACATTTCTACCAAATCATCGGCGTCGAAGAAGAAATCGCAAGAAAAGAAAACTGTAAAATCTGAAGAGAATTTTGTAATGATTGAAAATGATAGTGCCGATGAATTGTCCAGTTTGGACAGGGCCTTTTTGTAGTTAATTCATGTGGAAAATAGTTTAAATCTTATTAAAGAATAAATATTGTAATAAAGTGGACTTGATAAACTGTGTCAGAGTAGGAGTGCGATTGTTTCGATTTTGGGGAAACCTCCCTGGGTATGTTTTTTTCTAACTGCCTTACTTACAGCTTATATTTTTTGGAGTTATTGCAACTTAACAATGGTGGTTTCATTTAGATTTTTCGATCTAAGCGCTGACCCAATGGACTATTCTTGTTGTTTTGTTTGTTGTTTATGGACAAAACCAGCTACATTTTCCGCCGTAGAGATCGATCGTTAAGTGTTTATTGATTCCATTTTAGTGCTATTTGATATTTGATATATGTGTGGCCTATACGAATACGTGGACCTGCAGAGACAATTTTCTGTGACAGTTTGTAATACTTATTACAAAAATAAAATACTAAATTTGAAACAATTCCGGTGGGTAATGTCGCTAAAATCATCAAAATACCGAATAAAGGAAGGTGCCGTTATATGTGGGCAGTACGAACACGAGGACCTGCATAGACAATTTTCTGTCATACCCATTACGAACTTCAAATACGAAAATTGGAACAATTCCGGATATAATATCTGTAATAACATAAAAATACCGAATATTGGTAGGTACCGTTATATAGGACGCTATACGAAGACGTGTTGTCATAAGTTGCAGTACTTGTTAAGATCTTCCAATAAGAAATTTAACAAAATTCTATTGAATAATGGGGCTAATATCATAAATTTTACCGAATATCGGGAGGTATCGTTATATGGGGAGAATACATAAACCTCTTTTTTAAATGGCTTAAGCCATCTGCTGGATTTTTCGGAAAGGAACAAAGAAGTTTAGGGCCAAAATCAAACTAAGTCCACCTAAAATTCCATTGTTCCTCTGCGAAGAATTCAGCTATTGACTTAAGCCAGTCGAAAAAGCGTTTTATTTGTTCTCACATTTAACGGTTAAATATCTAAAGGTGAGAATACATAAAGCGCCTTTTCAATGGCTTAAATAGCCGGCTGGCTTCTTCGGAAAGGAATAAAGAAGCTTAGTGCCAAAATCAAACTAAGTCAACGTTAAACTCCTTTGTTCTTTTACGAAGAAGCCAGCCAATGTCTTAAGCCAGTCAAAAAAGCCTTTAAGGAGAGAATACATAAAATGCTTTTTTGAATGGCCTAAGTTATCGGCTGGCTTCGAGTACGCACGGTGCGCATATTGCCCATAGGGTCGAATATGCGCATAATTCTAGAAACAAAAAAAAAACATAAAATTTGCAAATGTCTGTATCAATAAAACATTTTTTGACATGTCTCTCTTCTGTGGAGTCCAAATTGGAATTTTCCAGAAACATCTTTCTGAGAGAGTAGGGGAGTTTTATTCTCTTTTGGAAGGAAAATGCAAAAAGTAAACAGACGGTATTCCTGCAGAAACTAGCAACTAATCAGCTGTTTTGTCAAAACAAACCAATTTGTCCAATATTAAAAGAATTAAAAAAGGAAGCCTTACCAATTTTACAAATTTTATAAACAAAAAGGAAATTAGCAATAAAACAAAAATATGAGCAATAAAAAAAGATAGATTTGATGTGTTCTCCGGAATCCTTTAAAAGTGTTGCTAATGGCGTTTGTCTAAAAATGTTGGAAATAGTCTTTAATTTTCATATTACATATTAATATTTACGTTGTTCACATTTTGTAAAGTTTTTCTCCTAAAACAATTAAAGTGTAAGTACATAAGAAGCTTAAGTCATGGCTAGGCATATTTTATGACATTTCATAAAGGGATTGCAGAGCCACACTTAAATCCTGCCGTAAATTTCCAATATAATTTGACATCAATATGTCTAGCCATGACTTCAAGCTTTTTGTGTACTTGCACCTTTGTGTACTTGCATAAAAAGAAATAAACAAACAATAGAAAACAATTTATTGAATGTCAATGGATGATAAGAAGCAATGCTGAAGAATACAGGTAGTCTCATCAACACACCTGCTGGAACAATGAATTGTCAAACCGATTTTGGAATTGAAAATCTTGAATGAAAATTTATTGAATTTTGAAAAAATTGTTGAAAAATGCTTATTATAAAAGCCTCTGATTTGCGTCCTAAAGGAAAACATATAAAAATCTATTTATTATTGACAAAACATTTTAAATTTTTTGACATAACAATGTTCCAAAGTTCCAACCTCTCTTTTTTGCAGAACTTTCGGGTTAACAGACGACTTCCAGTAACAATTTGTAACAATTGTTACAAATTTTAGAGTAACCAGACACACCTATTATAAATGTCGATATTTTCTGAAAAAGTAGAATACATACATAAATAAGTTTTTATGAAAAACACGTTTGAAAGAAAAGAATTATTTTTTCTATTCATATTTCGTGTCAATTGGTTCAAATTTCCATAAAAAAGGAGAACTTTAACGTTTTTCTCGATTGTAAAAAATAGTTATCGATAAAATATCGATAGACTGTGAATGCCATCGACATTTTGTCAGCTCTTTTTAAAAAACATATGTTGATTCATATGGTGAGAAAACATATGTTGATTTCTCTTAATTTAGAAAATTAGCCGATCAAAATTGTAGGCAATATTTATTCATTAATGCTCTGTTCCTGTTGCAAAATATTTTTATATTTTGTTTTAATTTAATATTAAATATTTTATATACCAATATTATATATGGTCCGTTAGGGGGCAAAATACCTAGAATTATTGACAATGTTTTGATTTTTTGCTAGAGCGAGTCGACTTTCGATTAATCGCTTTTTGATGTTGAAAATTAAAAAATCGCAAAGTCGACTTTTTGTAATCGATTTTCGATTTAGAAATCATAGATCTCAGTAGACATTTCATTTATTATTGCATGAAACGTCAATAAGCGAATGTCGAAAACGGAAAGCGGAACGGAAACGTGAAAAAGTTACCAATTGTTTTGTGTTTATAAATTTGACCGTGTACGTTAGTTGTATCGTCGTCTTGTTTTGTGTTTGTATAAAATATAAAGACAAACAAAAAAAAAAAAACAAAGAAATAATTAGTGACAAAGCAAAAAATAAATAACGTCTCACGACACATATTGCTTGCGAAAGCAATAAAAAAACATAGGTAACGGTACGGACTGGACCGATACTTTCGTTCGAGCAATATAACAACAATAACAAATAAAAAAGAACAACGTCACCGACATCATCAACTATGAGATTTTATTCGTTTGGAGCAACAACTGTTGCTCTTCTGCTGGCATTTGCTGTGATTGCCAATGGTCAAGAAGCTGAGGTAAGTGTTAAATTTTGGAACCTTTTTCTCTCACCTGTCAGATTGACTGTGTAGAAGTGCGGAAATATGAAATTCCAATTGGAAAAAATTACTAACTATTGTTTATGATTGGTGACTGATAGAATAGAGTGTCGCTAATGAAACTAAGCTTGAGTTTATTACGTTTTGCTTTACAGGCGCACACATTTACACACTTTTGGTTTAATATATATATTGCACATATGCATAAACTTACACAAACTGCAACTAAATCAAAATCGATTTTATTTACACAACTAATATCATATATTTGATAATGCATAACACAACATTTAGTCGCTTTTTATTGAGGCACACCGACTGCGACTGCTGTATTGAAATTGACAGATGAATTGATTTGAAATGGACAAGTGATAATGGAATTACATTGTTCGCCACCGCTCTCCAGACACTGCAAAACGAAGAGCTTGTAGCTGCTTTAAGGTTATTTGTTTATTGTTTACACTTTCGTACTTTCGTTATTTGCGTATTTTCTAATATAAACAAATAGAGGCAATTTAGAGTTATCATGAGAATAATCTTATCGCTAGCGTCGCCTACTAATTGCTGGAGGTCGCCACAACAGGTTTCTTTGTTACGATTGCATTGCATTGTTTGAATGAATATATTGTTCATATCTATGATATTGTAGATGATGTTCTTAATATTAAGTGCCTATATAGATTAGCAAAGCATATGATCTTTCTTTTTTTATACACTCCACCATTCTATGGAGGGTATATTAGCTTTGTCATTCCGTTTGTAACTCCTTAAAATATTCATAATAGACCCTGGATCAGCGTAAAATTTTAAGACGATCTAGCATTGTCCGTCTGTCTGTCTGTTGTAATCACGCTATATTTCGAACGAATTGAGCGAATTTTACATACATGCATAGTTTACCCGTAGGCAGGTTAAGTTCGTAAATGGGCCATATAACGGTGCCTCCTGATATTCGGTATTTTCATGATTTTAGCGAAATTATATACCGGAATTATTTCAAATTTAATTTTTAATGTTCGAAATGGGTACTACATCCTATGACAAAAATGTTTGTATGCAGGTCCACGTTTTCGTATAGCCCCCATATAACTGTACCTCTCAATATTCGGTATTTTGATGATTTCAAAATATCGTTTCAAATTTCGTATTGGATGATCTTAATGGGTACTACAACCTATGGCAAAACATTTCGTATGTTTATATACATATATATATAACGGTACCTTCCGATACTCGGTATTTTCATGATTTTTGCGACATTATTCATCGGAATTGTGACACATTTCCTATTAAAAGTTTGTAATGGGTACTACATCCTATGACAAAAAATTTCATATGCAGGTTCAAGTCTTCGTATATCCCCCATATTAGATACCTCCCGATATATTCCCCATATAACGGTTTTCGTTTAAGTTGTAGTTTTCATATATTTTTTGAAAATTTTCAAATTCTTTCCAAATTGTGAAGTGTTTTAAAAATTCGGTCCGGCCGAACTTAGCTGCTTTCAAACTTGTTTATGTCTGAATGCGCAAGTTAAAATTGTAATGTAACGACTAATATTTACATATTCGTTATTTGAAAATATTTTGAAATCTTTTGCAATTTACTTGGCCAGATTTGTAGGTGTTATCTAGATAGTATTTGAGCAAATTTTCCTAAAGATTCACTTTCCAGTCCAGTTTGAAAATTGCCCGAATTTTTAATTATTTCTCAACGATTTTACAGTCATTATTGGAAGTAATTTTCTAATTATAGAAAAATAAAACACCAGATTTTGCTTTGGAAAAAAGGAAAATCTTTGTAGGCAACAATATCTTGATAATAGGTGGAATATTTTGATTCAAAATAGGTTCGCCTTAGTTCATGCTAATTATGTTGCAAAACATTACTGGCTTCCTTAACATGCAAGCCTCATTTCGAATCGGCTTCAGCACTAACGAAATAATTGCAGAAAACTCTAAATGCCGGAACACGTTGCATTCAAAGTTAGAGTTTCCATTTTCCACGTACCGAAAATAGCTGTTATATTTGTTTATATTACGGTAGCGTAGTATTTGGATATTAGGGATAGGACCCTATCATCTATAACTTGCTAAGGGAATATACGAATAAGGTTTTACTTAGTGTTTCCTTTTTCAAAGTGGTCTGGGAGACCTTTTGTCTTTTGGAAACATTCGATGCTGTAGCCAATCGATACGGGTCGCCGGTCGAGTTCCTTAACAGCTTTTTTCTTTATGTACAAATGGGATTTGATGAAAGGCTCTATGTTTGTTATTTATTTATCCGTGATCATCCGGTATTCAACATGCAAGAAAAGTTATAATTCTTTTCTTTTGATTCTATGACCCTGAATTCTACCAAAGTGAAAAACACCCAAAACGACTTCATTTTTACCTTTTAGAAGGCTTCCTCTGTCTCTAAAGTAAAGTTGACATTTTTTTATAAATTCTTCAATAAAAAAATCAACTCCTGGAATGCTGAATGAGATAACTATCATCGTCCTTTTATACGAGAAAATAAATGCCCAGATGAAGATCGATTTTTTTACTCCAGATTTATACACATCCCAGATCATTCCTAAAATTGAATATAGTTGTAACTGTTGGTGTCTGTGGTAAAGATATGGAGGTTGTGTTGAAAATGTGTACTATTTTTGTTCAAAAAGTATTAAGTGGTACTAAATTGGATATTGGGTGAGGGAATAGAGCTGAAATCCTGAAATTTGATATGGATGTCACTCTTGGTGTCTGTGGTTGAGAGAAGGAGCTGGTTTCTGGGTATGCGTACTATAAACGTACGTACAGTGCAAAATACCACAAAATATGCCGTTGGGTATTGGGATAGAACTTAAATTCTGAAATATGATATTAAGGTCACTGTTGGTTTCTAGGGTTAGCATATGGCGACTAGCCTAATCGCAGTCGACGTCGCTGTTAGTAATATTTTTATGGATAGACAACATACTCGCGAAAATGATCAACTTAGGTCTACCCACATATAACCGTAGGTCCAAATTGTTGATAATTCGAATGTTTCTTAAATTGCCTTTATGGGCTCGTAACCTGAGGGAGAATATCTCGCGAAAGTGCTATTATTATATAATGGCTTTGGCAAAACACTTTCGTAACTATAACACCAAATTTTAGGGATTTGGAAACCATGTGATTTGTTTTATTTTATGTTTTCCCCTCATAAAGATCACACCGACTTTCATATTTAGAGTTAACCATAGCCATTGTATTGCAACTCTTGTTAACAATAATATAAAATTATGCTCCTTAAAATCCCATTAGCGTTGCATTGTTGAATTAAAAGTAAAAATACTCCAACCATCAATAACGGATTATGTTTTATGCAAAATGTTGTTTGAATTAAATTAATTAATTAAATGCCGAATGCAAATATTATTCTGTGTTGTCAATAGCGATATTTGCTTAAATAATTTGGGAAAATAAATGGGAACTTGCTGTTATTCTAATATTTATGCTGTTCTAATAACAATATTTAAAGTAAACAACATGGTTTTTTTGAAAGTCTACTGAAATAATAAAAATTAGTTTCGTTTTCGCATTTTATGTTGGTAAATTTGTAACAAAAAAAGCTATTAAGTCGTCATCATAAACAAAACATTTGGTGAATTTTAATGCTGTTTGGTCATTTACCAGATATCCCAATGAGTGATGGGGACTTGATTTTACTAAAAAGTGACGCAGGTCGTTAATGTATTTATGTACGTGTTTTGAATGCCTCCTCCCCGCATTCTCGTCTAAACTTAGTCATCAATTATAAATGTTTCTTTGATTTTTTTTGTGAGACTCGAAAAGTAATTAATTCTTGTAAATTATTTCCTACCCGTGCAAATGTGCAAAATAATTCAAAATCAAAGTACAAAATATTCTCTGCGTGTGTGTGTGTGTGTGTGAGTGTACTTTTAATTAACACCTAAGACATGTATTAATTTGAAATAAATCGCATTTATTTCACATATGTGCCGCACACATGCCAGCCGATTAATGTCAGATCCAGTTCCCCACACCAGCTGCCTCTTCGCTTCTCCGTCCATTTGACGGGGCAGCTAATTTCAATGAAATTCATGTCCAGTTTTATATTATGCGATTTATGCGAATAGAATATTGTTGATATCAGCAAATTAAGAACGAGTTTCGCTTCATTTAACTTGTGACCCATTTCGAAATTGCGATGTTTGTTGCTTCTTTCTACTGATAGAGAGCCCGAAACCAAGAGACATTTCCTTGGTTGGCCCAATAATTCTTCTGTCAACAAATATATAATTCTTTGTTCAGCGTTTCTTTGTAGTTGACTTTTATCATTTAATGTCTGTGATAGGGAAATTCTTTTTATTTTGTTGTACTATTTATAATAACTTATTCTTGTCATATTCTTGATATGATGTTTTTACGACATACGTATATTTGAAAATATATTCGTGAGTGTTTGGAAATAAGTCGATTTACTCAAACCAAGCTGTGATTTGGCTCCCGTATGAGTCATCAAAAAAAAAAAAAAAGAAAAGTAAATAATGATGATAAATATAAGGTAATACACACGCGTAACATGAACAAAGAGAGTACCCAGTGGCCGGCTTTTTAAAAACGAAAGTCTTTAATTTCAATTCGGTATCGGTGAACCCAGTGAACCAATCTATACGAAAATAAATCTACCCCTTCAGTTGAGGAAATTAATATTAACAGTCGATTATTTTATGAAATTGAAATAAATAATAAAAATGGACTTGAATCTATACTTTTGCAGAATGAAATTCTTTACGAAATGATAAATTAGAGGTAAATCGGTTCGAGATCTTCCTAAATTCTTCAAAATTCCGATAATCAAGGGCCATTGAGTATCATCGGTCCACTCTTCTGGTATCACCCCTCCCCCCCCACAAAAGGTCAAAATGTAGTATTGTAGTTCCTATGAGGAGTCTCCAGATTTTATACTTTTTGATCAATTTTTGTCATGGGTCATGGATTTGTTTGATGAGTTGCTTCGGTTGTCCGAAAGTGGTGAACTGTTGAAGTTAGTTTTCTCCGATGAGAAAACATTCGTTGTCCAGCAGTTTGTAAACAAACAAAATGATCGTGTTTACTTGCCAATGAGGCCAGCTGAAAATGTGCACCTTCGGTTGGCCACCAGAACTCAAACACAGCCAAGGTGATGCTGTGGGCCGCCATAACAGCCGATGGTCACTCTCCGCTCGCATTAATTGACCGTGGCATCAGAATAAATGCCGAATATTATCGCCAAAATATTCTGGAGGGTGTATTAAAGCCTTGGTTACAAAATGAGTTTCCTCGCTTCATTTCTAGCGCACAATGGCCACCAAAATCTCCGGATACCAATCCGTTGGACTATTGTGTTTGGAGTATTTTGGGAAGAAAGGTTGGCACAAAAAAATACCAAAATGTCGAACACCTCAAGCAAGCTCTTCGCCGGGAATGGGCCAAGCTACCGCAGAGCAACATTCGGGCAGCGTGTGACGGTTTCATTTTCCGTTTGAAGGCCATAGTTCGTGGTTATTCTAAAATTTGATGCTATTTTCGACATTTTTGCTTTCATTCAATTAAATTTAAAAAAAAATATGTAAAAATTTTAGCGTTCGACTTTGTTGCAGTTTTTTTATCTCACTCTGTATTTCGAATGGAGTTCCTTGGGTTTTAGTATTTCAGTATATGGTTAATAAAAAGTTAAACTATTTGGCTTAAATAAAAAGGTGAATTCGTATAGCGGGAATGATAGACCCATGAGAATAGTTTTTGACATAAGGTGGGAATTATTTGAACAATTCTGCACTAACATAAGCTGACGTTCTAGATGATAATAAACATATATAGGAAATGAGAGGTATAACTCCAAACTTTAGAGAAATGTCTTCTGAGGAGTACAAGTTCAATTTTTTAATAATTGATTTTTTTATATCCTCCACCATAGTATGGAGGTTATATTAAGTTTGTCATTCCGTTTGTAACACCTCGAAATATACATTTTAGAACCCAAAAAGTGTTTTCAGCATTCTTAAGCAGCATAAAATTCTATGTCGATTTAACGATGACCGTCCGTCTGTCTTTCTGTTCGTCTGTGGAAATCACTCTAGCATCCGAATGAATTGAAGAAGGTTGATAAAACCTGGTCGAACTTACTGCTTTTTTCCTTGTTAAATCTTGCGACCGGCGATGCCAAAAATGGGAGTAAAGTAAATTTTTTTACAGAAAACTTTTGTTTTTCAATTAAACAATTTTTTGATTTCATTGCCCAGCTGTTTTACAATTATATTACTTTCACATTTTCCATCATAGCTTCGCATTAATTTCTTTTTGCAAGCCTTAAAACGACTTGCATGCAAAGTCATGAAATCTTGCTGCAGTTCATTTTATTTTCAATTTGATATTATTTTTTTATAACCACCAGAATAAGTTGGGCGGTATATTAATTCATGCAATCAGTTTCTTATGTCTGATAAATTTGAGATTCGCCGCTCTTGTTGGCTGTAAATACGAGTCGATGTGGACATGTCCAATGTCGATAAACATGTCTCTGCACGAATTTGAATATTTCAAAAACTCTTATTAACAAATAAAGAAATTTTTTCATTACTTGGTAATGAGCAAAATAAGTTTTTAATTTCTTTAAGGAATAATTCCATTTTTTTAAACCTACAGGTAATACGAAGTCAGTTTTTTTACATTATCTTGTAGTGGGCTATTCGACAAAATATGTCACTTCTCTGCATATACCAACCAAGTCCAAGAATTTTGAAAATTAAAATCACATTTGATCTGTTCCAGAACTGCAAGCATGTAAACTGATACGATAAACGATTTTTCCTTTATCATATCGAAAAATTGCAAAACTAGTAGATCCTTGCAGCTTTTGGAACAGAGCAATTGCAAGTCATATTAGGCTGTAATCTTATACTTAATATATGTTCCATTCAATTCGCAACATTTTGCAAGATATTCACCCTGGTGGTGGGCATACAAAAGTTCACCACTGACGCTTTTGTTGTTGCGTTTATTGTTGGTCTATCTGTCTGTCTGTCTCTATTTATAAAACATTTACCAAGTTGAATATAAATAGTCTTTTGGCATATTTATTTGTTGGACATACATACAAACGTACAAATGTATGGATGTCGGCATATTGACACAAATTCTTTGCAATGCAAATAACAGAAATAAGAACAACAATAACAACAACAGCGATAACAATAAAAAAAAATTATCATCAGAGACTGGAAATTGGAAGTATCAACAAATTTAAATCGAATCAATTTCATTGTTTGTTCTTTATCGCAAATTCGTCACGCAATTCATAAAAACTTTAGTTTTGTTGTCCTATGGGAGGATGGATAGATGGACGGATATACGGATTGATGGGGTGGTATGTTAAGTTGCTAAAATAGACTTGGGATCTGAATTATGAAAATGAAAAGGTAGTGTAATCAGGATGATTCTGTATTACCAGAAGTTTGGAAATAATGGATTATTCCTAAAAATTACCACGAAAAATAGCTCCTTTTTCTCATTATCAAGTAATAAGTAACGACAGCACAGAGTTTGCGCGACCAACTACAAAACCGAAGGTTGTGATTTTGTTTTTCTGCATCTGCAAATGAAGAAAAGAAAATAATCAAAGACGATGACTTGTTGTTACAGATATAAGACATTTAAAAATCCGTTATATTTTCGGAGAGGGGAAAAATTGGTCCACTTCTTCTGTTACTTCCTCTACAACATTTTCACAGAACCTTGTAAAACAAACAAGAATAATCCAATTGTTCAAACTTTGCAAGTCCTTGTATTTTTTATCCAGGTTCGCCGCGAAAATGGAAAATATCGTTTCACCCCATCAAGTACCTTTCCCATAAAGGATTAGAATTTTGAATAATATTAATTTAATTTATAGACTCAAAAACCACTAAACAGATTTTCCTGAAAATTTCCAAAAATACCACAACATCGCCTAAAAGTATCATAGGCTATTTCCTTAGAACTAAGGGGATTTTAACTTTGTCATTCCGTTTGTAACATCCCTTAATATTCATCGTGGACCCCATAAATGTACGAGTGTCTGTTGAAATCACGAAACAGCCCATATTATTTGACGTAGACCTTCATTTGGGAAATTTGGCAGAACAATTTGTATTGTGTCTAGGATGGTTGGTATTTAAGATGAGGTATATCGGTCCACGTTTCTCCACGGTCCTCCTGATATTCGGGATTTTGATGATTTTTGCCACATTTTTCCACGAATTTGTCTAAAAATGGGGTCTAGTTTCACAGGCGGAACATTGCAAGTATAGGTCCAAGTTTTTTTTTTACTTGTTAAAATTCCACTTGGAACTGGAGATCAGAATCGGAAGTACCTCCAAAAAATATAGGTTTTGAATGCAAATATTTATTGATCGGTTATGGATAAAGTACAAAAATAAATTTGCCAAATTATATTGAAATCGGTTCAGATTCGGATTGGTTGAAATTGGTTCAGATTTTAATACAGATTCCATAAATATTTTCGGCCGATTTCGGGTATTTGATGCGCCAAATACGCTATCTATCTCCAATTTCAATGAAATATGGATGGTGCGACTGAATTTAGTACAAAAATAAATTTTGTCAAATTATATTGAAATCGGTTCAGATTGGGATATGATTTTATTAAGAAGCATTGACACACAAAGCATTTGCAATGGCATTGCTCAGAAATTTAATTGAGGATACGAATATTACGGGGAAGTATGTTGCTACCTTGAGTTCTCTCTAATTGCAACAGAAATGCCACTAAACTTTAAAATATTACAGTTTCCTGAGCGCTTGGTATTTGCTATGAAATTAATAAATCCGAAGGACAAAAACTTCGGGTATTCGGACAAAATTTGGCAAGTTCCTGCTTTTCTAATGGTCAGCTGTTCCTGGAATGTTCACGCGTTGGTAGACCGAGCTATTTGTTTGTTTATGCATTAAAGTATTACAATAATTAGGGTTTTAAATTTGTGAATTTGTTTTATTTTTTTAATCAACAAATATTTGAATATAAAAATTTGAAGGGGCAGCGGGGCGCAACGGTTTTAGAGAGTCTGTTATTAAATGCCTTAAATTTCTCTCCCTTAATTGACTATATTCTTAACCCAAGTAAAATTCATGTGGTTTCTGCATTTGCTAGACAAATTTAAATTTATCTTCACAGACATGAAAATTTGCCAAAATTTTCTTCTCCGCCCACATAAATCGTATATTGTTTTTTCCACGATCTTTTATCCGACTAAGTAGTCAAATGACCAATTTAGAAGTCTACACTTTTCTTCAACTTTAAGCTGTCATGGCTTGGTCGGTTGCTTGCATATTTTCCAGATTATTTCCATAGCATCTGAAATTCATGCCACCAGAAACAACAAATTGGCACCCACCATTACCCCCGATAGAACGTTGATATCCAAGTACAAAGTTCTGCTCAGATGGGCATCTTCATCCAGCCTGCCAGCCAGAAGCTAGCCAAATCTGCAAGGCAGCATGCCCGCCAGTCAGTCAGTCAGTGAGTGGGTAAGCATGTGGATGCAAAGCAGCATTCGTTTAGAGGCAATAATCATTGTTTTGCATTTGCTGCAAATTCATTTTCTTTGCTCGGCATTTAAGCTTTAATTCATTCCCTGGAATGGTGCCATTGATGTCGGTTGGTCGGTCTGTTGGTTGTTGCAATTGCACAAAAGAACTACTGTCGAGAAGTAGACCACAGGCAGGCTAACAGGCAGTTATCATCGTTGTGGGTAATTTTTTTAATTCATTTGATTCCAATTTAGTTGCAGCAGAAGTTTTCTATTGTGTTTTCTCTTACTCACTCCTTGCCCCGCTCCCCTTTTGGAGAGAGAGTAGTATGAGGGACGGACAATGTTTGATCAAGTGTAACAGCATTGAAATTTCAAAAATTCCTTAAAACTTTGATTTGCTCATTTCGGCTTAATTTCTTATTTGCTTTTTTTTCTCGTAAGATGGCATTTAAATGATTGAAGTTATAATTGGTGTTGGGGAAAAACTTCATTTACTATATTTTGCCCAGTTTGGGATAACTTTAATACTTTGATCCTGGGGTTGTTGTTTGGGTGATGAAATTATAAGAAATTAATTGTGGAGATAAGGAGATTTATAATTTAAATGTAAATGTAAGTAAGGTTTCGATATCCGGGCTTATAAAAATACTCAGCTGAATGATTTGATTTTACTTTTTTAGATCATAGTTCTAGAATCATGTTCTTATATCAGTAAGAATTTAAGACAAGTCCCGTAATATCAAAATGAATTCCGTCTAGAACTCTTTACAGGTGTAATTCATTCCATCCTAAACTTCGGCACCATCTAGAGTCCTTCTGCAAAGGGTTAATTGAGTCGGAATAAATTAAAATCTTTCAATTCAATTCCTATTTTTATTAAATTTTCTATTATTTCAACAACCACCTGCTCGCTCTACCTATCCTCTTCCGCTCTAACGCCTCTCATAGCTCTTCAAATGTTGCAATTTTATAGTTTTTGTTGGCGTTTTTTTCCTCCACTTGTATGTGGCAGTGATAATTATTGTTGGTGGTGATGCAGCCGGTTGTTGGCGTGTTTGTTTGTGTGTGTTTTATAAAGATTGATTTTTCACTTGAAATATTTCCATTTAATTGCGAAATAGGTCGACATAAGGACTCTCTTCTGCCACGCTTCCTCTCTCACCTCACCCGCTGGCTTTGCAACGTTTTAATCATTTGATTTGATTTCAGTTTGTTTGTCATGATTTAAACGTTAATGTGCAAATGTTGTTGGCATTTGTTGCTTTTGCTGCTGTTGTTGTTGCCGTTGCCGTTGCAAGTGTTCACTATGAGTGAAGAGTTCACAATAAGTGCTTTTCATTCGACACTCTTCAACATGGAAATTAAATTGCAACGCTTTAAGCAAATTATGAAAATTTAGAAGATGACTGATGTGGGTTGCCAGTCCAATTTACCACATACAATTTTCAAGGGGGAATTAAATATTGGCTTGAAAATGAATATATAGAATGAGTATAACTGATTAACGCAGGACCCAGAT
This sequence comes from Musca domestica, assembly GCF_030504385.1. Lineage (NCBI taxonomy): Eukaryota > Metazoa > Arthropoda > Insecta > Diptera > Muscidae > Musca > Musca domestica. Next base: position 10,834,120 of record NW_026712258.1, read on the forward strand.
ATTATATATTCGATAATAGAATTAGAAAAAATGTAGCTTCATATTAAATGCTTTTGGCGTCCCTATTCTGCGAAATTTTACCATTTCGTCGGCTTTTATTATATCTCTTGTATTTTCGCTTTTGGTTACGAAGGTCTAAAACGAGGATCTTCAATGATTCGGTGTCTTAAATCGCTTTAGAAGAATAAATACTAGGATTTTTGCAAATCGTAATATTTGCATCAGTGCTAGGTCCCGTGCGAAAATGAACAATATAGGTCCACTATATCAAGTACCTCCTCCACAAGGGGTCAAAACTTTGAATAAAAAACTTTTATAAAATGTGATGTAAGTGTTTGATTGTCTTCAAATTACACACATTACATGTTTTTGCAAACGCAAGATCTGGTGTGAATATGGAATATATCGGTCCACTCCTTCTTGTACCTCCCCACAAAGGATCAAAATTTTGAATATTCATGAATCTCATAAAACAAGAAATTAACATCCAATTCCATTCGGACTTGGCACAACTCAATATATCTATCAACACAAGATCTGTTATAAAGATGGTCGAGATGGGAATATTCTTCTAGTACCTCCCCTATAAAGGGTCAAAGCTTTGAATAACCAAAACGATCAAAAAATCCGAAATAATCATCCGGTTCTCTTAAAATTTCACACATTTCAATATTTTTATTAACCTAAGGTCTGGTGCAAATGGGATATATTAGTCCACTCCTTCTGGTACCTCTCCCACAAAGGGTCAAACTTTTGAATAACCATGAAGCTCATAAAACGCGAAATTTACATCCGATTCCATTCAGACTTGGTACATCTCAATTTTTTCATCAAAACAAAATCTTTTAAAAAGATGGTACATATCGGACCATTTCTTCTGGTACCTTTCCCACATAGGGTCCAAGATTTTTGAAAAAGACCAGAAATCTGATATGAACATTTTATTTATCGAAGTTAATGATTTCACATAAAATTGAATATAAATGTTCGATTTCCCTCAAATTCCAATATTTTTATCAGTATTATATGAAGTATGAAAACGAAATAATTCGGTCCGCAATATCTGTAACACCACGCATATTTTCACATTTTTCAAAAATTTGCACATATCTCATATATTATATAGGAAGTAGTCGATATAGGCCAAATCTGGCACGTTGTAATATGAGTCTTAGGTCAGATACGAATGCCAACTGCTTCGGAACCTCCCCCATTGAATAATCATAACTCAAGGCTGGGGTATACATCTGTCGCCAAAACCGACTGACACTATTTTACTTGTTCTATGCCACTCAAATAAGGGCTAGTAGGCTGCTTATTTTCTTGTAATACTAAAATCCGCTCAAAATCCAGCAGATTCCACTCTTGGCGAGTAATCTTTCAGTTTTTGATATTTGTCTGTTTTTTTTTGTAGTTTTATGCATTTTTTGAAACCTCAGCTGCAAATGAAACAAAATCAAACAAAGCATATGATAGTGATTTAGTTGTTTTTGAACACAAAATCCACTTCCACTTGGTCCCTTGCCTATGCTATTTTTCTCTTCTCTTCAGATGATGGTTTTCTGTTCGTAGTGCATGTATCTGGAAATTAAAATTATTAAGAAATAAAGGAAATTACCGGCGAAACATATAATATAAAGAGGGGATATTTCATATTTCGTTTGATTCAATAGATGTCGTTGGTAGTCGAAAAATGGCTTATGTCACAATATAATGACACAGTATTATGTTGTAATCTAACAGGCCTGACGGAAATGCTCTGGAATACATTTTTGAATTCATATCCATCATTTCCATTTGAGTCCATATCTGATACTTTTCTTTGCGGGTTTCCGCCATTTTTGGCGATTTCGTAATGCCATCGGCCATCTATTGACTGATAGAAACATTAAACAGGAGTATGCATTTTGTCCAATTTTTATAGTTTTATGTCTGTGTTACCGGTCTCTCTTTCTCTAGAAGAGCATAACCATAGAATAATGGTGGATATATAGACGGCGAAAACTTTCATTATCGATTCCTTACAAATGTCGCACCAACCGTTTTTGCATGGTCAAGTGTGTGCTTTTAATGGTCGATATACTCGCCTTCGAAACCCAATTCATTTAATGTTCAAGAATTTATCATATGCAACTAAATATTTTCCGATGCAACTAAATATTTTCCGATGCCACGATATGAACGACACCTGTTTTAGTTCGAATTTTTTGAAGATAAACGGTGAGAGTATTACGTTGTCTATAGTTTCATTAGTTTAGGGCATTACCGGCAATCAGCTTCGATTCACTGTCAAAGTAAATAACACCGGTTTCCTATTTTTGAGGGCTCTTCATCAAATTCCATTTCTGGGTCCATTTCCTTGGAGTTGGAAAATCTAGAGTTTTTATAGAAAGTCTATTTTAACCTAGAACACATTTTTACAGAATTTCCAGAGTCTGATTGTTTCCATTTCAGGCTCCCTCTTTTCCCACAAGAAAAATCCTCCTCCCACTCCAATAAAATCCCCTCCAAATGGGATTCTCTCACAATTCGAATGTTTTTACTCCGCATGTCGCATCATTACGGCAAATAATCACTGCAATTGAATGGCAGAAGTATTCCAAACTATACTCTTTACCAGTCTTTTTCGAGGATGGATATATGTTTTGTAAACAACATTTTCGCACTTGTGTCGCTCTTTGTTCCGGAAATGTGTCATTTTCAGTTGAAGGTGGCGTGCGGCAGCAGCTATCAAAACCGAAGCGAACCAAACAATTATTAATAACTGGAACAAACAACGAAAAAAAACGAAACAAAAAATAGAAAAGCAATGCAACAACCACAACAACAACAAAATGAAATACGGACATCAAAACACATGTTTTCCACATTTTCACATTACGCCTTTGATGTCTTTCTTTCATTCTTTCTTTACTTAATCACCCACCTTCGACTGTGTAGGTGTTGTTGTTAGTGTAGGGTGGCGGGGAGAGGAAGGAAAATAGGTTTCCATTTCACTTCCATTTTTGCACTTGTTGTATTTGTGTTTGTTCTGTCGTTCGTTCATTGCCACATGTGTACGTGTGTGAGTGAGTGTTGTTGTCATTTGAGTCTCAATGGTGTTGCAACTGTGTTCCATGCCGACGACGAAGGCGATAAGAATGGCCATCATCATCCAGTCCTTCTGCTTCGCTTTTCCTTTTTCCACTTTTTTTGGATTGTGGTACAAAACTCTTAAAAGCTCTCGTTTCCGTGTTGTTTTTGTGGTAATACTCCATCGTCTTGTTCGTCCAATTTAACGTGTATGGAAGGAAGGTGGTGGGAGTGTGTGCGGGTAATGTTGGGATATGTGGCTTTCTTGGATTTATTTGCACAAAGTCATTCTTCGAGAGTTGAGTGAAATGCGTCGAAAAGCAGAATATTTTCTGCTGGTTGGCTGGCTGACTGAACGGATGGATGACACTTTTGTGGCTTAATTTTATTGCAACGCTTCGTAACCGTTCTGTGATAATGAAGATGGTGATGATGGCAGTTGGTTGAATGAAGTTTTTTTTTTGTTTAATTTTGCACTTGTGAAAACCATCAAAATGACATCAGGACTTAAAACGGTGTTTAAAATTAAAATTTTATTCGTTAACGATTTAGCGTTGGTAATCTACAAATAAATTTGGTAATTCTGTGGAACGCATCCTAAATGACTTCCGAGAAGCGCCGGGGGAAATTTCATATTCCAGCAAAATTTTGGAAGACACATAAACCGTTACGAGGTATTGTGAATAAAGTATCTTTTGCATTACTAGTACGTTGAAAATAATAGGTTATTAAATATTTCAGAGAAAATAATTTATTTTCCTCATTACAAAATAATGGGTAACGATGGCTCAGAGTGTGGGTATTCGATCCAAAATGCATATCCTAATTTAACCTGTTTCTATTTAAAGTAATATTGATATTTGAAACTTATGTTGACATACAATGTCAATTTTGTACCATTATTATCTCACATTAACAATGTTGTACTATTTCGTACCGTTTGGTACTTATTATCCCTTTTAGTAGAAATTAAAAAAAAATCCGTCTTATCTCACCCCTTTTCCCAAAACGAATGATCCTCAGGCAGAATTTTAAAATTTCTTTCCAATCACTCAATAACAGTGTTGTACCTTTTAGTACCATTCGTACCCTTGAAGTACAGATTTGCAAAAGTTCCACCTCGTATTTACTCCCCACAGCAGGAGTCATCCTCATACAGTTTTTGTTGATAGTTTGATGTCAATATTTCACCGTTTTTTTACTTTTTGTTACCATAAAGCACGAATTGCCAAATGTTCAGGCTTTTTAAACCATTTTGCGGTGCAATTTACCTTTTTTCCAGTTCTTGTTGGCTGCACCATAAAAACTTTGTACCTTTCAGTACATTTTGTACCTTAGAAGTACAAACTTCCGAGAATCCCGCCTTATTTTACAACTTCTCATCAATAGTGATCCTCACGCAATATTCCAAACGTCTTGCTAATTCCTAACACTCATTAATAATGTTGTGCATTCTAGTAAGTTTCGTACCCTTAAAGTTAAGAATTTTCTCCTCCTCCTTATATCCACCCCAGTGCCCGAGGGGTGACCCTCATACAAAATGTCAAAGCTTGAACTCTTGTCGTGTCATTCAGAGACTGTTTGTATTTTTCATAACTTTGATGTACAAACTTCCAACAACTCCCCATTAAGAATTCTGGGTCAACCCTTCGCATTGAGTACGATTGGTACCTTTTTATTACTGAACAAGTTTATACCAGCCATTTGGAACGAATTTAAAAATTTTCAAAAAAATAAAATCCGTCTAAAATTCTTTTCAAATCTTAAAAGTACCGGATATAGCCGTTATATTGGGGTCTATACGACGGCGTGACCCGCATAGGCAACTTTTGTCATAAACCATTACAATACTCAAATGCGAAACTTGAGAAAAAATCCGGTGAATAATGTAGCTAAAATAGTCAAAATTCGGAATATAGGGACACACTTTTATATAGGGGCTATACGAAGACCTGCGCCTGCGTAGTTACTTTTCTGTCACAAGCTGTGGAACCTATTAGAAACTTCAAATACGACTTTTCAAACCACTTCGGTGAATATTTTACCTAAAATCCTCAAAATACCGAATCCGGGGAGGTACTGATATATGGGACCTATACAAAGACCTGCACCTGCATAGACAATTTTCTGGCATAGGCCGTAGTTCCCATTATGAACTCTAAATACGAAATTTCAAACAACTGCGGTGAATAATGTTGCTACAATCATCAAAATACCGAATATTGGGAAGTATTGTTGTATGGAGCCTATACGATATCGTGGACCTTTATAGACATTTTTCTTCCAGGGTTCCAGTGCTTAGAAAGAACTTCTAGTATGGATTTTTAGACAATTCCATTGAATAATGTAAAATACCGAATATATGGAGGTACCGTCATATGGGGGATATACATTATCGTGGATCTATATCGACAATACTCTTCTAAAGGGTAGTATTCAGAAGAAACTCCTTTTATGGATTTTCAGATAATTTCATTGACAAAAAAATTTACTACAATCCTCAAAATACCGAATTTCGGGGGTACCGTTATATGGGGGCTCTACGATATCGCGGGCCGATATAGCCCATCTTCGAACTTTACCTGCCTGCAGACAAAATACTGATCTGTGCAAAATTTTAGCTTCCTATCTTTATTCGTTTTGAGTGTAGCGTGATTGAAACAAACGGATGGACGGTCAGGGCTAAACTATCTTAGAATTTTACACTGATCAAGAATATATTTACTTTGTTATGTCTAATATTATTATTTCGATGAGTTACAAACGGAATGTTGAACATAATATATCCTCCATACTATGCATGGTGAAGGGTATAAAAAGTAAGACTTTAAATTGAAATTTGCAAAACATGTGAAAATCGTAAGGCATTCCAAAGTCGATTTTGAAAATCGACTTCACGATCATACGTTTTTTGTTGACTTTTTATTTTTATACTCGCCAAAAAGTATGCAACGGCAAATGGGCTTCTAGTTGCCATTTTTTTTGTTTTGGCAACATTATTTTTCAATCATAAATTCGATAATCGTTCAAAAACAGAATTAAAAACCAAGATCGACATTAATCTATTCGGTGTTTAAATTTATTATTCCTAAATCGAATTTTTGGGAACGTTAATTGGTCGAAAAAACAACACTCACGAATATGTATTGCCAGTTCATTGAAGAACTGAGCATTTTTTCTGTACTTCTTCCCATAAAGGACATCTCCCGGAAAATATCTAGATTTGTTTATAGGAGTTCTGCCATTTCATTATGCACAATTAAATTTTACAGTTCTTAAAGTCTTTCCCATTTGGAGAGAATAACTAATGTCATTTGACTGCATGATTTGAAAATATCCAAAACTAAATCACACCCTTTGTCACAAAGATTCAATTTTGTCAATATTGAAAGATTTTCAATTAATCTGTTACAACTTTCCCACTTCTTTAGCTACTCTTTTCTTTAGCTACTTTTGGAAAACTTTCCAAGTTATTTATTGTCTCCTTCGGTCACTTGAAGTAGCCAACTTTCTCTTGCCAATGTGTATCCTTAATGAATATTAAACTTGGTCGGTTAGAAGTCAATGCTTAAAATGATGAATAACAATGTGGAATTGAGTGCAAATGGGAAGGAAAAATATTCCGAAGTTAGGCGGAGAAGTAAACATAAGAGGAGGAAAAGAAGTTTAAAGAAAACAAGAACTGCAAGAACTCACAATCTTACAAAAAAAAAAAAAGGCAAAAAAGAGAAAGGCTATTTACAGTTTGTAGTAAATTTTTAAACACAAACTAGCAAGTGTTCTTCTGCATCGTTAGCGGAAGTTAAGAAAACTATCGATTGATCAAATATGAAGTTCCGAATTCACTCATGCTTTTATCCATTGATCGATAACAATATTTTCGTACCACCCAGTACTTTTCATAGCCTTAAAGTCTTAAATTCAGAAAATCGTATTGTATTCCCCCTCTCTACATAAAGAGTGAACCTCCTGCAAAATGACAACGTTCTAGCTCCTATTGAGAGCTCAGATACAATTGTAAAGCTATTCGTGTCCATAAAATAGGAATTTCGACAAATTTATCTCTGATTGATCACTTTACAGGGTGAAATAAAAAACTGCAACAAAGTCAAACGCCATAATTTTTACATAATTTTTTTTTTAAATAGAGCAGTATTTGGCTTGCTTGTTTGGGATACCATAGTATTTTGTTGTTGCAAAATCGTCAGGCAAAATCCCATTATTGTTGTTTTTATAAAAACAACGTTTGTTTATGAGTGGAGAACGATGGTAATGTTTACCAGGGGGTAAGGCAGGGAATACCTAGGTTTCGGAAAGAGCCACCAATCCTCATCAGTTCCCTTGTTTCTTGTCTGGGATATTCTCCCCAGAAGTTATTTTAAAAAAATAACTTCTATGACAAAAAACATTTTTTACCCAAGTGACGAGATCGTAAGCTCAATAGAAGAGGAACAAAAGAATTACATAAAACTAAAATTCTTTTGGAAACTCTTCTAAATCTTACAACCGCACTTATAAACATTTACATCTTTCTCCACTTGTTATGCTTTCGTTCAACCTGAACGAAGTAACATAACCATGTAAGTGTGTTTTGACTGTTACAACAAAAACCCCTTCGTATTCCCTGCCTTACCCCCTGGTAAACATTACCATCGTTCTCCACTCATAAACAAACGTTGTTTTTATAAAAACAACAATAATGGGATTTTGCCTGACGATTTTTTTTAAATTTTATTGAATGAAAGTAAAAAATGTCGGAAATACCATCAAATTTTGGAATATAATTAGATTTGTTCGAATTGGTCACCTCTGGCACGAATTATGGCCTTCAAACAGTCAATGAAACCGTCACTCGCTGCCCAAATGTTGCTCTGCGGTATTTTGACCCATTCCCGGCGAAGCGCTTGCTTGAGGTGATCGACACTTTGGTATTTTTTAGTGCCAACCTTGCTTTCCTAAATACTCTAGACACAACAATAGTCCAACGGATTGGTATCCGGAGTTTTTGGTGGCCATTGTGCACTGGAAATGAAGCAAGGAACCTCATTTTGTAACAATTCTTTGATGGCGCGTGCTGAGTGCGATGGTGCTGAGTCCTGTTGGAATGTCCAAGGTCTGCGACCGAAACGTTTGCGTGCCCAAGGCTTTAATACACCTCCAGAATATTTTCGCGATAATATTCGTCATTTATTCAGATGCCACGGTCGATTAATACGAGCGGAGAGCGACCATCGGCTGTTATGGCGGTCCACAGCATCACCAAGGACGGCGCTTGAGTTCTGGTGGCCAACCGAAGGTGCATATTTTCAGCTGACCTTTTTGGCAAGTAAACACGATCGTTTTGTTTGTTTACAAACTGCTGGACAACGAATGTTTTCTCATCGGAGAAAACCAAATTCGGCAATTCACCCATTTTGGCCAAGCGAAGCAACTCCTTAGCTCTTTTGAGTTTATGTGTTTCGCTTCTTTACTTTTCGAACCATTTCTGCTGATGTTGCTGTTTTTTTCCGTCTACTTCCTTTACATCGGGCTACGCTATCAGTATCACGGTAACGAAATATGGTACGAGACACAAACGATTTATTCTCATTCAAATGCTAAGTGCTCTAACGACGATAGCCACTTGTGGTTCTCCAGCCAAATATAAAGAAATCACACTATCTCCCTTGAATTCCATCACCAATAACTTTTTTTCTGGAAATTTCTTAGCAAAATGATTTTGTACGCTTGTAAACAATATAATGAGCTGCCACTGGAATAACTTTAACAGCTGTCGGACGTGTGGCTTAGAAAAGACAGCAGTCTGAAGTTGGTTGCAGGTTTTTCAACGCACCCTGTATATACATGAACAAATTGATGGGAATTTTTTTAACGTGAAATCTACGAATCGATTACCAGTTCCACTAATGTCCTCCATTGCCCCCATCAAGCACGTAATTTCAATTCATCAAGATATATAATATGTCTTCAAAACGATAAAAAAAAATTTCTAGCTTTTTTACGTTTCATTCTATAACTTCAATATTCTTGCAATATTTACTTCGATTGCTACAAAAAAATCGAACATAAACAATAAAGAAAAGGGAAGAACTTCTCCTGCACCATAGTTTTCTTCCTCCATATATATTTTGTATTGTGTTGGCCAAAAAAAGTAAAACTTCCCAACTGTCACAGCCAGACATTTGTGGCATTTTATTTTCAGTCCCCCCACTTGGCATCCGTAACATAGCCAAAAAATGTACCGTATCGGCTATATTTCACAGCTATTATGAATGAATGTGTGTGCGTGTTCGGGTGTGCAAACAATTTACAATGTGCAAAAAAAAGTACAACAAAGAATCTCTTAAACGCTCCCATACACATCCATTCATATTGACATACATACGGACAACCAATCCAGCCGAGGATGATGATGGCTCGTTTTGGGCAAAAATCAAAATTCTTTGTCTGATTGGGGTATTGCGTTTTTTTTTTGTTAAATATTGAAAAATGGAAAAAAATAATATGCAAAAATTTCTACTCTAGTAGACACAACAGCAACAATAACAATTGCAGAAAAAAATCAAATTATTTTCATGTGTTGCCGAATGGCTGGGGACAGGGGGAGCATGGATGTGGGAACAAAATAAGTGATGGGTATCAGGTAGGTGGGAGGTAGCCAGTCATCACCCCAAGTGCACGACATCAGGCGACGATATTCCAACAATGGATTCTGGGTAAATTTTTTGAGTCATATTTCGAAATGTTTATTTCAAACAAATACTCATACCGATGTGTGTGTGTGTGTGTGTGTGGGGTGTGAGTTCTGTATGTTCACATTGAATTATTTATAAACAATTAGCAAATTTTCTATAATTGCCTCACCAGGGATTATCAAGCGTTCCTAAGTGCAAGTAAATGTTGAAGGAGTTGACTTGTGCATCGAAAACCACAAATTGAACCAAAATTGAATTGTTTTTGTTAGAAATGCTATTCAATTTCGGAGGAACATTTTTCCGAAGATAAGATTTTGAAAAGAAATATGGGTCAATATTCGGCAAATGCTCGATTATTTAAAAAATATTTTGAATTCTGTTATGATTATTCAAATGTTGTAGGTCCCGAAGGAATGTGCCAATTTTGTAACGGAACTAAATCAATATGATATAAATTTTGTTACGAGTCAGGTTTGGAACAATGTGATAATTTTTAGAAAAAGTTACAAAGTGCGTGAGGTGCCAGATATAATCGACAGAAGCATTCGATTTTCATACTTTATCCAATACATATAAAAATATTGGTATGGAGAAAATTACAAGAAAATCGAACGATATTTATCTCAAGTGTTCAGTTGAGAGAACTATTTATGTATAGCAAGTTGTAAAGAATCTCTGACGTGTTTCACAAGTTATGACAGATAAAAGTATTGAAAATTGTGATCCTTTGTTGGTGAGGTACCAAAAGGGGTTGACACATGTATATCATCTTCACAGCAGATCTTGTGTTAACAAAAATTTGAAGAGAGTTGGATGCTTATTTTGTTTTTTTAGGCGTTTTTACCATCTTTATAAAAGATGTACCGGGTCTGAATTGAATCGGAAATAAATTTCGCGTTTATGATCTTCATCGATATTAAAAAATGGATATCTTCTTTTTTTGGGGGAGATACTAGAAGGACTGGGCCGATATATTCCATCTTCACAGCAGATCTTGTTTTAATAGAAATATTGGTATCGTTGTTGGTTATTCAGAATTCCAGAAATAATTCCAGACGGAGTGGTCTAATATATTTAATCTTCACACCAGACCTTGGGTTAATAAAAATATTGTGATGTGTGTAATTTGAAGACAATCGTTACAATTGTTCAACATTTTGACCCTTTGTGGGGGAGGTGCTTTATAGAGTGCACCGATATTGTCCATTTTCGCACCTGACCTAGCACTGATCTCCGAACTCGATCTAAGTTTGACAATAATATTACGATGTACCAAGTTTGGACCAAATTGGATACTTCTTTCGAGAGTTATCGTGCGCACCAGTCAGCATACAGACAGACGGAGAAGAGGATATCGCTAGATAGACTCCAAATGTTCAGAAACGGATTTGGTCCAAAGAGATCTAGGGTCTAAAATCGTTATTTCGATTAGGCACGTTTTGGCCGTATCAAATGATATATACCCTCCCTAGCCATATGGCTGAGGGTATAAAAAACAAGCAAGCAAAATCTATATACGTGCGGGGCCGACCATGTGGTACTCTACAATATGTTGGAAGCCCCTTATGTCCAAATACATTTTGGAAGATTTCGTTTTTGAAATGATGTTATAGAGCCCTGCCCAGATGTGTTGTTAGGTATTCAAAACAATTTCACACGAAAGTTGTGGTCCCTTTTACAGCTAAATATAATTCAAAGGTCATCCAATATGCTAGAGTTCTTCCTGTCCTTGCTTCTCTTCTCATGCAAAATTCCGTGTCGATTGGTTTCAAAATCAGGGAAATTTTGATTTTTTTGGTCCATTGTACATCTTCAAAAACAATAGGCTTTAATCCTGACCCTAACCCCACCACCGTGAAAAATTTCGTAAAGATCGGACAATAATTGACCTATATATAACTGTATTGATGAGAATTGTGTACAGCGGTACTTGACTTATAGGCAGAAAACTAAGATCTATTTCTTTTACATATATATTGTACCTTTTTTACTGTATATACCATATCTTGGCTATCAGCATCACTGTAATGGTCGGAAGTCACCTTTTAATGTATTTTTACTTCTGCCGGGATTAAAAATATCCGCGGTTTAGTGTAAATTTTCCTATTTTTGACATAAAAATTATGGTTTATTTTACCCGCTAAATATATATCCGATGACCGTCCAAATCGGTATACTTCTGCCCAGCCCAAAACTCTAAGCTCACGCTAAATTCCGTGTCGATCGGTTTTTGTAATTGTGGCCAGAAGAGCAACAGCAACATCAGGAATTTGTTCTGTTTTTGGTCAATTTCAACCCCTAAATCTCCAAAAACAATAGGCTTCTATTCTGACCCTAATTTACCTCCATTTTCAATTTCGGGATCGGGTCATAATTTAGACCTGTAGCGTGATTACAAAGTAACATAAACAGACAGATGGACGGACATACATAGCTAAATCGATTCAGCTCGGCGAAATAGGAAGATCCATAGATAGTTTCCTATGTCGGGGACCAATATTTCGAGGTGTTACATAATTTTTGGCCTAATCAAACTTATAATACCACCCCCAACAAATAGTGTTGTAGGGTTTAAAAATGAAGTGTGGTGAAATTAAATACAAATTCAACTCTAGTGTTGTAAAAATAGAACGACTGCTTTTTTTTGTCTTATTTATTGGATCATGGGGGCAGACTTACAAGTCGAAGTAATTCTGACATCCCAGAAATGCTTTTCTCACCGATTGTTGGGAAATGCGATTATATGCAAAGTGGATGATAATGTATTCTATTTTTCTCTCCTGACCCAGACCTTGGTTTTTATATTGAGATGCGAAATCCTCTTTTCCAACAGTTTAAGTTTGTAAATAGTTAATCGTCTTTATCTCCCACTGTACGACCACTTACATTTCGAAAAATTATGAAAAGCCATAAATTAAATTAAAAATTTGTTCGCAACAACAACAAAAACTATCACCACGAGTTTCGGACGTATGGTGTGACCCAGTCATTTGCACTTTGTCTGGGTGTGAATTTTGCACAGCTTCTTCTTTTGTTTTAATGCGGCGGTGGTGGTGGCGATGATGGACGGTGAGTTAAGTGGTTGGTGGTTGGCTGGCTATACAGCTGGTAGACTATCTGTCTGGCTTGATGGCGGAGACGGTTGCATTCGCACACACACACACATATGGCAATGCATGCATTAACACAACTTCACACATAATTATTATTCATGTCCAATTATTTGGCTATTTTGAGATGGAGAGTTTTTTTTGCCAAGCATTGAGGCAGGTCATTATCATCATCAGCAGCAGCACCTCCAATCAGTATCGAGTTGGCAATTAATGACCGTTATAATTAGATATTTGAATATCGGTTTGAAAATAATTTTTAATATATGAATATATTTAAAATAAAGACTTCTTTTTATTGGCAAAATATATAATTTATTTAAAAATAGCCAATTCTTTCTTTGAATCTAATAAATATTCAATCTCATTGTGTCTCCGTTATGTTGGCAGTCTTGTTTTACCTGTTTTTTCTTCGTTTTGATAAATTGTACGGAAGCTTTTCTTGTCAGTCACATGTCGCAGCATTTGTCCGTCCATTCACAGGAAGTATTTGTTTTTTTTTTTTTTTTTTTTTTTTAGCGGGAGATCCCCTTGGGCAACACCTCACTTTGCTTGCTTTCCTCTTCCACGTTTTCTTTGTTTGTGTTTTCTCCATCTCCGTCGTCTTCTTCTGTTTTGAATTTGAAAACTATTTTTGTATTGACAGATCGACTGACTGACTGATGATTTCATTAAAAACTGGCCAATAATTTGCAAACTTTGAAATGTTTATTTCTTTTTTCTTTGGAAGAGCAGCGTTTAAGTGGTGTGAATAATTCGTTTGTTAGTTTCGTTTTTATCGCCTCAAATGCCTTGAATTTTTAATGTTTTTTGTTTGTTTTGTTGTTTTTTTTTTCTTTGTTTAAATTATTTCGACAAGTTCAACATCTTAGTTTGGCTGGCGGCCTGTGTCTCACCGACCACCATTGTTTGGAGAACAACGGCAGCAATTGTTTTCTTTAATTTGAACATGTTTTGTTCGTGTTGCTGTTGTTCTTCTTCTTATTGTTGTTGTTGTATCATTTTGACATGCTGTGTGAATTAAGATGTTATACAACATTTTTGTAGATATTAGGAGAGTTCCAGAAAATTGATGCCTAAGAGTTTCAGCAACATAAGAAGCACATTGCACATGGCCAAAATTCAGAAATTTATTTGATACGGCCAAAACATGCAAAATAGATATAACGGCTTTAGAAACTAGGCCTATTCGCACGAATTCCGTTACAGGATATTTTGAGCCGATCAAGTGGGGTCCGTCCGTTTGTCTATCTGTCTAACTGGCTGGTGCGCACTATAACTCTCGAAGGGAGTATTCGATTTGGTCCAAACTCGGTACATCGTAATATTAGTATCGAACTTACACCGAGTTCGGAAATGGGTAATATCGGTCCACGACTTCTGGTACCTTCCCCACAAACGGTCAACATTTTGAATAACCAAAGCGATCATAAAATCCGAAATAAGCATCCGATTTTCTTCAAATTACACACATCACAATATTTTTCTTTTTTTCACAATCTGTCATAACTTGCGAAATAAATATTTCCTTTAACCAGAGATCTGATATGAATATGTAATTTATCAAAACTTATGATTTCGCATAAAATTGGATATAAATGTTTGATTTTCTTCAAATTTCGCACATACCAATATTTTCGTCTGTATTAGATAAAGTATGAAAATTGAATACTTCGGTCCTTCCGACAAAATTTGTGAATCTGAAGTTATTCAGGAAAATCCAGGATTGCAAATTAAAAAAAAAAAAATCCAAAGCGTCTTTAACGCCCGCAGCCCAAAAATGGTAAATTCTCAGGTATTTTTAAGTTCTCCACTAAAAACAACACTTCGAAATGTACGTCAGAAAACCCCACAAAATATCTATTCATGATTAGCTTAAATTCTATGCCCCTTTACCTATGTCCATTTATTTGTCTGTCCGTCTGGTGAAACCACGATAGAGCCCAAATTTTGCACATCTATTGAAAATAAAATATACAGGGTGAGATGAAAACAACTGCAACCAACTTCGGATTGCTATCATTTCTAGGCCACTCTTCTGACAGCTGTTAAAATTATTCCAGTGACATATCATTATATTGTTTACAAGCGTACAAAAGCATTTTGGTGAAAATTTCCAGAAAAAAAGTTGTTCGCAATTTCTTTATATTTGGCAGGAAAACCACAAGTGGCTATCGTTGAGCGCTCCATCATTTAAATGTGAATAAATCTTTCGTGTCTCGTACCATAGCTCGGAAACAGCAACATCAGCAGAAATGGTTCGAAAAGTAAAGAAGCGACTTGATCGAAACCCGCGTCGAAGTGGCCGAAAAATGGCTCGAGAGCTGAATATATCGCAATGTTTCATTCGGCAAATATTGAAAAATGAGCTCGAAGTAAAGCCATTGAAATTCCAAAAAAAGTGCAAGAACTTACACAGCAACAGAAAGAAAATAGACTCAAAAGAGCTAAAGAGTTGATTCGCTTGACCGAAAGTAGTGAACTGCCGAATTTGTTTTTCTCCGATGAGAAAACATTCGTTGTCCAGCAGTTTGTAAACAAACAAAATGATCGTGTTTACTTGCCAAAGAGGTCGGCATCTTCGGTTGGCCACCAGATCTGAAGCGCCGGCCATGGTGGTGGTTTGTGCCGCCATAACAGCAGATGGGCGCTCTCCTCTCGTATTAATCGACCGTGGCATCATAATAAATGCCGATTATTGTCGTGAAAATGTTCTGGAGGGTGTATTAAAGTCTTGGGCACGCAAACATTTTGGCCGCATACCTTGGACATTCCAAAAGGATTCAGCACCATCGCACTCAATACGCGCCACCCAAGAATGAGGTTCCTCACAATGGCCACCAAAATCTCCGAATATCAATCCGTTGGACTATTGTGTCTGGAGTATTTTGGAAAGCAAGGTTGGCACTAAAAAATACCAAAGTGTCGAACACCTAAAGCAAGCGCTTCGCCGGGAATGGGCCACAATGCCGCAGAGCAACATTCGGGCAGCGTGTGACGGTTTTATTGGCCGTTTCAAGGCCATAATTCGTGCCAAAGATGACCAATGCGAACAAATCTAAACTTGTTCTAAAATTTGATTCTATTTCCAACTTTTTTTTTCTTTCATTCAATAATTAAAAAAAAGTAAAAATATTGCGTTTGACTTTGTTGCAGTTTTTTTTTATCTCACCCTGTATATAACTTAAAAACAATTGGAAAAATTCACATAAATACCATTATTTTAATGTGCAGCGTAGCTAAACAAAATTATGGACGAGGGGGAGAGGGCGGAAGAATGTTAATAAGTTTCCTTTCCCCTTGTGATTCCAATACAATAATTTTCCCCAAAGAAAAACGTAGCTCTTTGCTGCGCCTGACATAGTCACTAATAATTCCAGTGAATTTACACCACTTATATACTTATTCACTTAATATAATGTTTATTTGTTTTTTTAATAAAAAAAAATAACAACAACAACATTTAAAATAATTAACAATTCCCAAACTGTAAGTAGCATCAAATTTTGTTTTCACCAAAAACAGAATGAATTAAAATATTCACCCCAAACCGAAAAAGTTGCTGCTGCGACCCACTTGTGTTTTTTTCTCTGATAGCCTTGTTTAATGCATCAGCTAGTAGAACAACAACAACAACAATAATGAAAACAAGGAGAACCACAGCCCCACTATATGGCATGATGGCCCATTATGTCACATAACCTCCGACATTTGTTAAACATCAAAATTAAGCGGGTAACAAATGCAGAAGCAGTAGCAGTTCCAGCTAGCAAAGCTCGCTCCTCGACGCATACATGCACACACACATAATCGACGACCATAACAATGGCGTAGCTTTGTGTCAGAAGTTGTGTCGCCGCCGCCGCCGTTACCGATTTATGTCAATTGCTTCTTTGAGAAGTGAGTGTAAATAAAATGCAGCAGCAGCATCAGCTAAGCAAAGAAGGACATGGTTGGTGGGAGGGTGCGTGAATATCGTTGTTTTTCGGTGAGCACATAAGCACAGAGGTCAGAGGGAGATTTACAGCCAGCCCAAGTACCATGTGTGTATTTTGAATGTTGAAATGACACTTGAAAATGTGCTTGCTTTCATGCGTTGTTGTTGTTATATTACACTAGCTTACAGAGAATTTTGGTTTTGCTCGCGGGCTTAGAATAATCCCTTAAGGGCATGAAGGAATCTTGTTTCTAAAGTTACAACTGATCGGATGAATTGGGGCGTTATCGGATGAATTTACGAAGCCACCACTTGATGAACGCTCCACTTTTTCATTTGCAGCTGGTGCATTCTGAAGCTAAACCCATTAGTTTAGGAAAATCCTACAAAAGTATCAGTGTTGACCTGTGACCTGTATCACCCACGTTTTGGTATTGGACCAGAAGGAATGATCCGATCTCTACCATCTTTATAACAGATCTTGTTTTGATGGAAATATTGAGATGTGCCCAATCTGAATGGAATCGGATGCTAATTACGCGTTTTATGAGCTCGATATTCAAAATTTTGACCCTTTGGGGCGGAGGTACAAGAAGGAGTGGACCGAATTATCCCATCTTTACAGCAGATCATGTGTTAGTTCAAATAATGGGATCTGTGTAAATTGTAGACAATCGAACTCTTACATCACATTTTATGGGAGTTATAATTATTCAGAATGTTGACCCTTTATGGAGGAGGTACTTGATGGAGTGGACCGATATTGTCCACCTTCGCACCTTAGCTAGCACTGAAAGCAAATATTAGGATTTACAAAATTGGTGCAAAATCGGACTTCAGTGCAGTAAAATATTTTTTTTTTAGCAAATTTCGACCTTTTGTGAGGGAGGTACAAGCTCGATATAAGTTTAATAATAATAATATTAGGATGTACCAAGTTTGGACCAAATACTTCCTTTGAGAGTTATCACACGCACTAGCCAAACAGATAGACGGACGGATATCGACTTTAAATGTCCTGAAACGGATTTGGTCCAAAGAGACCTAGGGACTAAGACCGTTATTTCGATGAGGCAGGTTTAGGCTGTATCTAGCCATATGGCTGGGGTGTAAATATAGTGTTTGCTTTTTTTATTTTTCTCTACTCCCAGAAATACTCCCGCTCATATTCAAGCGAGTTTCACCCCTTACTAGTATTCGAGCAAGTTTTTCAGAGATCTGGTACAGACATATAAAATTTTAAATTTATTGCGCGTAATGCATACTTTTAGGCGTCCTTAAACGTTCTTAACTGACCATTTTTGTTGATCAGTGTAATGATAATGCATTGCTGCCGTTAATATTTTTCGGGATTTCGCAGCTTTCCCTCAACAAAATGAAAAAAAGAAAACTAAACGCTTACCCCCCTGTTTCGGCTGAAAGAGTTTACAATTTAAATTCCGCTACCATTTTCGTCATTAAAATATCGTCAAAAGGCAATAGTCCTAAAAGCAAAGTCCTCAATACGTCACATGGGGTATTAGAGGAAGAAGAAAAAAATCGTTGGCAACATTTCGTTCATTAAAATGAGCTGCCTGTCATAAAATCCTCGCTGTTAGCAGCTACCGCCTACCCTATGCATCTGCTGTTATGCTTGCTTTTCTTTTTCCCGATTGCCAGGCGATGACACAAATTTCAATTGAAATTCGAAAACTTAAAACAAATTGCAAAATAATTTTCCTATGCCGCCCCGTGTCTGTGATGATATCCTTTTGTGTCCTTTCACATTGCCAACACACATGGATAGATGTATATATGTATGAAGGCGGGGGAGGTGTATGCGACGTCTGTCGATAGGCTTCGCATCCATTAACACAGTATCCCTTTAATATTTCACTCTCTGCCTCAATATGTTTGAATTTGTAATGCCAAAAATTCGTATCGATTTAAGCTGATGTCTTTATTTGTTCAAATTTAGTTGTAGTTTCGAGTTCATTTGACTCTATCTCTGAATGGACGGTGGTGTTGTGAGTCTGAGACCGGCGGGGTACCAGTGCGATAGACATAACTGTATTTTCTACTATTTTTATTGGACAAATAATCTTTGAAATTTATTTTGCCATTTTATATTCATTGAAAGATATCTTTCTGCGAAACATAAAATAGAAACAGAATTTCTTGTTTGCCAATCGAAATTCGAAAGATGGTCGACAGAAATATTGAATGGAGAGCAAAGATGTTCTTGTGATGTAGTTTGTACAAATTGATTGGGATTGGGCAAGATTAAGCAAATTGATGGGATTGGGATGAATCCCTATACTTAAATATAGTTTCAATAAAGTATACATGACAGTTTCTTATTATCGAGTTTTGTTATCATGGCAACTTTAGGTCAAAATTGATATTTGATTTAGTAAAAAAATTTTTGTCGACTTTCGTCTTATAATAGGTTTTTAAATTTATGATCATAGATTTTCGATTTTTTTTTTGTTTCATTCAAGTCAAATGTAGAAAAATTCTAAAAGCCTAGTCCCGCATAAAATTGTGAGGTTAATGGGACTTTCCAGAATGGAATTATTATTTTATACTCCTCTATCTCCCTCTCTCTCTGACCGGTTATTATGTTCTTCCGAAAAAAAAACTCGCTCGAATTAGAGTAAAAAGTGAAACTCACTCGAAGTCGAGCGGAAGCACTCCTGGGAGTAGAAAAAAATGAGCAGTCTTTTTTTCCCATTTCGCTCAAAAAAGGTCGAACATGCTTTGTTCGTTTTAGAGTTGTAGCAAAAATCGTTCGAAAACGAGCAGATTCTATTCTTGCCGAGCACTCTTTTAGTTCTATGCCGAGCGATTCGACTCCTAGTAAAATTTTTCAAACAAGAGTGATTTGGGAGCTCTTCCACACAAAAAAAAAAACAGGAAGAATAAACCCCACTCTTCGAGCAATACTGCTTGCTCTCTCCCGAGTGAAAACGAGCAAATCTGTGCACAGTTTAGATTATTTTTAAATTTTTGCCTTTAAAAATACGACTACTGGGCCTACGGGCTTCTCCAATTAAATAAAGAGTGATTTTCAATTTTTATATTGGATCTTTGGTTGATAGAAATATAGGGATACACGAAGTTTAAAGTAAATCGCTGGCAAAATTTTGACCACTTGTGGGGGAAGTATCAGAAAGAAACCTCATAATAATATCAGATCTTATGTTGGTAAAAATATTGGGATGAGCCAAGTTTCAAAATAATCGGATGCTAATTTTGCATTTTATGAAGTTTAATGTTCTTCAATATTATGGCTCGTTGTGGGGGAGATACCAGAAGAAGTGGCTTTTATATCCCATCTTCATACCAGACCTAAATTTGTTAGAAATATTGGGATATGCAATATTTGAAGATAATCGGTCTATTCTTTAAAAGGTTATAAGCGCTGTGCTTATGTAAAATGTCGACCCTTTTTGAGAGAGGTAGTAGAAGGAATGGACCGATATTGTCCACCTGACTTAGGCATATGATTGTGGGTATAAGAACGCGTTAATTGTGGCATAATTTTCGGGACGTATACAAAGTCTTAGACGGTAAAATCAAAACAATCAAAAATCGATGTTTACTTTTTTACTTTAATGCCAGAAGTCTCCTAATCGAGAAGTTAAAATTCGAGCTACGTTTAATTTTGTAACGTGGTTTATGTACGCTCATTCGTGTCCAGGATCTACTAAAAGCGACGATGTTCGGGAAGCGACGATGCGGTGATGTTCGGGAATTCGGTTAATGATCGGGAACGGCGATTTTTGGGAATTCGGTTAATGATCGGGAGCGACGATGCGATGAGTTATTAATACTATTTCCATGGGCTAGGATCACAAACTGCTTCGTAATTGTGCGAACAGGGAATTAGAGCCCTTGTGGGGTACAGTAAACCGAAGTCTCTGTGGGGAACGGAAACCCCCGTGGGATACAGAAAACCGAAGTCTCTAAGTGGGACGGAAAGCCGATGGAAACCGAGGTCTCTAAGTGGGACGGCCGATGTTTCCGTGTGGTACAGGAATCCGTAGACTCTGTGTGGTACAGGAATCCGTAGACTCTGTGTGGTACAGGAAACCAAAGTCTCTGAGCCGAGGCCTTCGTGGAATACAGGAATCCGAAGTCCCTGTAGGGAACGGAAACCTCTTTGGGGTACAGGAAATCGAAGTCTATGTGTGGAACGGGAAATCGAAGTCTCAGTGTTATGTGTTGATATGGCTTCCACTATGGGATGCCTTTCCAAAAGTCGTTTACAGCCAAAATATGTGAGCTCAGTAGCCTGTCCCAAGTAGCAAATACCAAAGTATTAAAGGCATAGGTGACACAAAGTGAATGAAAATTATATTAGTTGACCATAAATTGGGGCAAATTTTGTTTTTGATGTAGAAAGGAAAAGCCGAATCCGAATTTTACTTATGGTAGATATCGTGAAGTCAACTTTGTAATCGTAATAAATTTAGCAATAATAGAATTTTTGGTTGATTTTGTATTTTTTTGCGTGCCTAAAAGTATGCAATTCTTTCAGTTTTATTGTCTTGTTTCAAAATAGTTTGGCTCAATCTCATAATTGTTGATTTTATAAAAAAAAAACGATGTTTACTTATTTGTGGAGAAAGGTGGTATTGTTTATCAGGTTTCGGAAAGAGCCACAATTCCCTTGAATTTTGTCTGGGAATATTTTCCCAAGGAGTTAAAAAATCCTATGACAAAAACTTACCCATGTGACGAGATCGTAAGCTCGATAGAAGTTAATTTTTTTTTAGTTTTTTATCGACTGTAAATAAATGAATAAATCTAACCTACCATCTTATTATCTAATTTCAAAACTACACTTGCAAAAAAACGATGTGGGTTGGGAAGTAAGAATTTGAAAATTTAAAAAACTTTTGCCCTCGACTACGTATCCATACTCAATGGTCAAATTAAAGAATCCACACGGTATCAAACATATGTATCCATATTTTTACTAATTTACATCCACGCTTCCGTCTTATCCTAATATTTAAATAGCACTAATGAAAATCTATATCGTATTTATGTTTATGTATATATGTTTGTTCGGTTTATTACAAATCGATATTTATATCATAAATTTATAGCATACTTTTTGGGGGTTATGTTGTTTGTTTGGCCGGACATGACTTGTGGTTGTAATCTTCTGATTACAATTTGCTTGTAATCGTATTCAACCCATAAACCCACATTAAATTGTGTGCAATTGTTGATTGTGACTTTAGGCCTAAATTTTAGTGTGAAAACATTTCATTGTCTGGATGAACATCAAAATTTCAGTAGCAATTAATCAAATAAATTTATTGAAATAATAGAAATTATGCTTCGGAGAAGAAAGATAAATGAGCCATGACTTCGAATTTGATTATTGGAATATTATATTCAATTAGGTGGCATATTTATGTATTGCCTTGGCCAACCATTGACTGATGATGTCTGACATGGATACTAACGAACATAACTGGACAAATCGATTTAGGAATTTTTATTGGCATAGAAATTAGAATATAATCATGGTATAAAAATTGGGAGGACGATTTGCGTTTTTTGCTAAAATATATTAGTAAGAGGGCATAATTGTAACCAGATTTAATAATAATTTCTAAGCCACTCGTCCGCCAGCTGTTAAAATTATTCCAGTGAGAGCTCATTACACTGTTTAACAGCGTACAAGAGAGAATTTGGTTTGGTGAGAATTTTCCAGAAAAAAAGTTATTCGTGATGGAATTCAAGCGTGATAGTGTGATTTCTTTATATTTGGCTTGAAACCCACAAGTGGCTATCGTTAGAGCACTCCAGCATTTAAATGTGAATAAATCGTTTGTGTCTCGTACCATCGCTCGTTACCGTGATACTGGTAGCGCCCGACTTAAAGGAAGTGGACGGAACAAAACAGCAACATCAGAAGAAATGGTTCGAAAAGTAAAGAAGCGACTTGAACGAAACCCGCGTCGCAGTGGCCGAAAAATGGCTAATGAGCTGAACATATCGCAATATTCCATTCGGCAAATATTGAAAAATGAGCTCGGGGTAAAGCCATTGAAATTCTAAAAAGTGCAAGAACTTACACCGCAACAGAAAGAAAATAGACTCAAAAGAGCTAAAGAGTTGCTTCGCTTGTCCAGAAGTGGTGATCTGACGAATTTGGTTTTCTCCAATGAGAAAACATTCGTTATCCAGCAGTTTATAAACAAGCAAAATGATCGTGTTTACTTGCCAAAGAGGTCAGCTGAAAATGTGCACCTTCGGTTGGCCACCAGAACTCAAGCGCCGGGCATGGTGATGGTGTGGGCCGCCAAAACAGCCGATGGTCGCTCTCCGCTCGTATTAATCGACCGTGGCATCAGAATAAATGCCGAATATTATATCGAAAATATTCAGTAGGGTGTATTAAAGCCTTGGGCACGCAAACATTTTCGACCGCAGAGCTTGGACATTTCAACAGGACTCTGCACCATCGCACTTAGTACGCCCCACTCAAGAATGGTTACAAAATGAGGTTCCTTGCTTCATTTCCAGCGCATAATAGCCACCAAAATCTCCGGATACCAATCCGTTGGACTCTGGAGTATTTTGGAAAGCAAGGTTTGCACTAAAAAATTCCACAGCTTCGATCACCTCAACACAAGTGCTTCGCCGGGAATGGTACAAAATACCGTAGAGCAACATTCGGCCAGCGTGTGACGGTTTCATTTGCCGTTTGAAGGCCATAATTCGTGCCAAAGGTGACCAATTCGAACAAATCTGAACTTATTCTAACATTTGATGCTATTTCGGACATTTTTTGCTTACATTCAATAAATTTTAAAAATATTGAGAATAATGGCGTTTGACTTTGTTGCAGTTTTTTTTATCTCACCCTGTATATATTAAGTTATAAATCCTTTTTGTTCAAAGAATAAATTTAATCAGGCAGGTCAAGTTGGAAGATGGGCTATATCGGTCCACAATATCGTGTTGCCCCCATATAACGGTACCCCCGCTATTCGGTATTTTAATGATTCCAGTCCCATTTTTCTATGGAATTGTCTGAAATTCTACACAAGGAGTTTTTTGTGAGTACTTTAACCCCTGAAAGAGAAATGTCTATAGAGGGTAATACAGCCTATGACAAAAATTGTATATATTGGACGACGTCTTGGTATAGCCCCCATATAACGTGTTTGCTTGTGGCGGTATTTTACAAAATTTTCAAGTTCCTTCAAAATGGTGGAGGGTATTAAAAGTTGGATCCGGCCGGACTTTGCTGTTTTTTTTTTTTTTTTTTTTGTAATTCTACTTTTATTGTCGACTGGGCTTTTCCTTTTATTATAAAAAACATTTTCGTCGTATTGATTAGCAAAAAATTCTGATCCGATATTGGGACGGTCGTATTATGTCCAGGATATACTGCATTGTTTGATTATTACAGCCCGTACATGTCTGCATCGGAATTTCAGATTTTTATTATATAGGATCTGTCTCCCACTTCTATATTACCAGTAAGCTGATAAATAATGAACTGTTCTTTAAAAATAACTTACTCTTACCTCGGCGACACATGTCCGACTACAAAACCTAAGATCACGGAATCAAACCTATGTAGGCAATTAATGTTTGTAAAAACCCTGAAAAAACTGTCATTACCAAATAATGGGTACAAAACTATTAATAAAAATGTGTGCTTAGTATTCTAAAACATCGAAATTCCGATACTTTTGAACTTATTTTTACCCATTGTGACAACTTGTTAAATACGTACGTCCTATGCCATGTTAATGTTGTGGTAAGGAGATAATTGGTTGTTTTGTAAGAAGTTATTTTTGCCATAATGTACTTAATAAACCCATCACTTGGTAATGCGATTGTTTGCTGGGTATCGAAATCATTTGGTGTAATGATGGTTTCTACTGAAACGCCTTCCGAAAAACAAATTATTGTCATAACTTAAAAAATTCCCTTTTTTTGCACTTCAAAGGAATTTAAAAACTAGTCCTCAGTTCATTGATTTCAGTGGTGTGTTGGATGGTAGATACCGGGAAAAGTATATAAATATTTAATGCGTTTTTTTGTTAAGAATAAATTAAACAAAATGTAATTTATGTTGCCTAACAAACGGTACGTCGGTGGTAACTCTTTCGGCGGAAACCATATAAAACCGAAATGCGGAGAATTGAAAGCGGTAACAAGCATTATGGAGACCACAACTTCTGCCCCCCAGCCAACCAGCTCAGAGCCTGCCAATATAATGTAAATGAGGTTCACGCGAGCATTTCACCCAACACTTTGCCATAGCTAAGGCACGAAGCGAGAGAAATGGCGTTACTGATACTTATGGCGATGATAATAAAGATAAATATTTTGGCCTCAGTCCCCAGCCCCACCCTTCGAACAAGTGTTCTTCTCCCCGGCATGGATTTAATGAAGGACGAGAGCCAAAAATACACCGTACATTCATATATTTGGGTATGTGCGTGTGAGTGTGTTGGCCACGAGTATCATTGACATGGAGGCTGGATGATGTGTCTGTTCTCCTACCCCCTTCTCCGCTCCTGTTCCACAACAATGTCTATGCGAAAAATTTGCTGTGTTTGAAATATTTATTATCAGCGAAACGAAGGCCATCTCTTGCAGTAGCAAAATCAAAGATATTTGAATAAATAAAATATTGAAAATTATTCAGAAATTGATTTAATAAAAAAACAACCTACCACTACAACAGGAAAGTAGCAAAGAAATCGATCGCCTTAGAGCTAGAATTAGAATTATTGTTAGAAATTATTATTTTCGAATTCAAAGAAATTCCTTCCATGATGATACTACTTAAACCTAGGAACACCAAGGCAAATAAAAATATAGTAGAGCAAAGTGGTCGGAACAAACGTTAAAAAAGCTGTAGTGGCTGGAGTCATAGTCCTCATTGTACTACTGTATATCAACTTGTATTAGCTGATATATCCATAGAAATTCACAGATATAACTATACCGGTAATACTACAAAATAAAAATCTCCTCACCAATTTAAATTAACATTTAATCACATACACTTTGACATAAGTGTCCGATCGTCTTTTTAACATTGCACATCCATAAAAATTAGATGAAGTGTAAACAAGTTAGAAAATATCAGTCGGTTTTGCCGACAGATGTATACCCTCAGCCACTGTTCGATTATTTAAATATATTTTGACTTCTATTATGATTATTTAAATTGTTAACCCTCTATGGAGTAGGTTCCGAAGAAATGGACCAATATTGTTAATTTCGTATCGAACCTAAATAAATATGGTATAAATATTGCGACATGCCAGGTTTTGACTATATTGGTTACATCCTTCACTTTATATGAGATATGTGATAATTTTTAGGAAATATTGAAATTTGCGTGGGGTACCAGATATAATGGGCTGAATTATTCAATTTTCACACTTTATCTAATACAGATAAAAATATTGGTATGGGCAAAATTACAAGAAAATCGAACATTTATATTAAATTTTATGCGAATTCATAAATTCTGTATTCAACTCAGGTTTCTGGTTAGAGGAAATATTTAGATGTAGCAAGTTGTAAAGAATTACTGACTTGTTTCGCAAGTTATGACATCCTTTGTGGATGAGGTGCCACAAAGGGTTGGCAGATATTTATCATCTTCACAAGAGATCTTGTGCTAGCGAAAATGTTTGTGTGTGTAAAATTTGAAGAGAGATATATGCTGATTTCATCTTTTATGATCGCTTTGGATATTCAAAATTTTGATCCTCTGTGGGGGAGGTACCAGAAGAAATGGACCGATCTCTACCATCTTTATAACAGATCTTCCGTTGATAGAAACATTGAGATGTACCACGTCTGAATGGAATCGGATGTTAATTTCGCGTTTAATCAGGTTCATGGACATTTAAAATTTTGACCCTAGATTTTTCGAACGAATTTTCCTCGCACTCTAAAATGGTCTCAGCACGCTCGCCCCTATTTGAGCAAAATCGAAAAATAGAGTTTGCCCGTTTTGCTTTTATTTCTCAGGAGTGCATCTGCTCGAACACGAGCAAGTTTCACTCTTTACTCGAATTTTCGGAGTTCTGATATTGCTGTTGCTATTTCTAACATTTTGGATCAGGGAAATACCATTCTTTTTAAAGTTTTCTAATTTTCGGACTCCTTGCATTTCTTGTCAGTTTGGTTTGTTTGCTATATTTTTTGGTACGAGAAGTACCCAAGTGTACAAAAAAATATATACAGGCTTAGATAACAACAACTGCAACAAAATCAAATGCCACAATTTTTACATTTTTTTTAAATTTTATTGAATGAAAGCAAAAAATGTCGGAAATAGTATCAAATTTTAGAATAAGTTTAGATTTGTTCGAATCACCTTTGGCACGAGTTATGACCTTCAAACGGCCAATGAAACCGTCACATGCTTCCCGAATGTTGCTCTGCGGTATTTTGGCCCATTCCCGGTGAAGCACTTTCTTGAGGTGATCGACCTTTGGTATTTTTTTAGTGCCAACCTTGCTTTCCAGACACTATAGTCCAATGGATTGGTATCCAAAGATTTTGGTGGCCATCGTGAGCTGGAAATGAAGCGAGGAGCCTCATTTTGTAACTATTCTTGGGTGGCGCGTGGTGTGTGCGATGGGTCTGCGGCCGAATTGTTTGCATGCCCAAGGCTTTAATACACCCTCCAGAATATTTTCGCGATAATATTCGTAATTTATTCTGATGCCACGGTCGATTAATACGAGCGGAGAGCGACCATCGGAGTTCTGGTGGCTAACCGAAGGTGCACATTTTCAGCTGACCTCTTTGGCAAGTAAACATGATCATTTTGTTTGTTTACAAACTGCTGGACAACGAATGTTTTCTCATCGGAGAAACCCAAATTCGACAGTTCATCACTTTCGGTCAAGCGAAACAAGTCTTTAGCTGTTTTGAGTCTATCTTCTTTCTGTTGCGGTGTAAGTTCTTGCACTTTTTGGAATTTCAATGGCTACACCCCTAGCTTTTTTTCAATATTTGCCGAATGGAATATTGCGATATGTTCAGCTCATAAGCCATTTTTCGGCCACTGATATGAGGGTTTCGATCAAGTCGCTTCTTTACTTTTCGGACCATTTCTGCTGATGTTGCTGTTTTCTTCCGTCAACTTCTTTGACGTCGGGCTATGCTACCAGTATCACGGTAACGACTTATTCACATTTAAATGCTGGAGTGCTGGAGTGAATTCCAGCCAAATATAAAGAAATCACACTATCACGCTTGAATTCCATCACGAATAACATTTTTTTCTGGAAGATTCTCTCCAAAATGCTTTTGTACGCTTGTAAACAATGTAATCAGCTGTCACTGGAATGATTTTAACAGCTGTCGGACGAGGGGCTCAGAAATGAGGGCAGTCTGAATTTGGTTGCAGTTGTTTCTTCTCACCTTGTAAAATTGGAATTTCATTCATTCCAATTTTTTTAACAGAAATTCCGAAATTTAAATTTTTATGAAAATGTATGTTAGCGTAGTGGTCAGCAGAATGCAGAGATCTTCAAAGAATGTGAAAGAGAGGAGGGGGAGATAGGGGGTAATGCGACACGATTCTATTCCCAAATAGCTGCTATTCTCTTATGTTTTGCATTTTTTTATGAAAAAATATTTCTTTGCCACCTCAAGTTGTTACTTTTTTACAGTTTGGTAAGCACATGTGTATCTGTTAGCATTTCTATTAATGACAACTACATAATCTCCCAACAATAAAACGCTAGTGTTCTAAAAATAGAACAATTGATTTTTTGAACCATTTAATAGGATCTTTGGGCCAGTTTCATAAGTACTTACTTCATATGACATGTCTTATATATTATATTAAAATAAGGTGTAAGGATGCTGTAATGTAAGTAGTTGCAAGTGCCATAATACCAATTATTTGGTAATGAGATTTTTGCTGGGTCCGTATTATTTTCAGGAAAAATATTTGAGCTTATGAATAGATTAGAATGAGAGATGACTTTCTTCAAATCCACTCTCTCCCTCTCTCTTTTAAAAATTTCCAGAAAGGTTTTTCATGAAAATTTCTGTGTTTTTCAAATGTTTTCATTTGGGAATTTTAAAATATTCTTATAATACAATATCCCAAGATGATCTTACAAGAAACTCAAACAGGCTCATCTACATCCCTGCAACTCTTAATTTATTCAAAATTTTGTATTCAATGGCCTATCAAATGTTCTGCTCGTTTTAACTTGACATGGCAGACATAGCGCCAACCACTTGCCGCTGCAACAATTTTTCCATATTTGATTGGCTGGCAATCGTCGTTGGTTTTTTGCTGATTTGGTTTGAATTTATTCTTTTTTGGTGTTTGTTTTTGTTTTGTATTACGATTCTGTTCACTTATTGAATAATTTTTCCAATTGTGGAAAAGCCGTGGAAACGGCAGGCAGCAGCAGCAATGAAATTTGTTAAATCGAAGTGTTTTAATTTATTTCATTTCATTTGTGGCGATGAGACGCCAATTCCTGCCATCGATATTCCATTTTCATGGCTGGAGAAAACAAACAAAACACGGGAAATAATAGCAAATTTGTATTTTGCCTATCCATGAGCATGGTTTTTGTGTTTCAATTTCATTTTAAATTAATTTGGATTTGCAACAGAACAGAAAATTCCAATAACCAACCCTCTCGACCGACAGATAATTCATTCACTCATTGGGTCGGCCGTGTCATGGGATTTTTTTGTTCGAGTTTTTTTTCTGGTGTTACACATTTAATACAACATCGTCAACATTTGCGGGTTTGGCCGTTTATCACGCCGGCTAAAATGCCTCCGAAAAACCACAAAAACTCATCATTTCATGTGAAAAGTTTTCAAATTAAAACAAAAAAATAGTAGTCCGACGTAGTACATTGCATGCTCATCATCATCACCATCATCACTGCCGATTATTGTAACCACCATCGAAAATCATTCATTCATTCACTCATTTATTCGTTCAGCAGCTGATGAAACATTTCATTCCTTTACTTTTATGGAGAGGGGCTGCGAGGAGTTGAAGGATCATCGGCATTATCACCGTAAGTTTGTTGGTATTGGTTTCATCAGCAGTTAAGCACATTTCGCCGGTGCGTTTTTCCACCATCATCACCACCACATAACCATAATCCACTACACCGCACTGCACTGCAATATACCAGGCTGGCGGCACCACAACACTTTCCACACTTTCCATCGTCGCCACCATCAACTTTGCCAATTCACCGGCGCTACCACATACAATTGATTGGTTTTTCGGCAATCCACCACCCATTGGCTGAGGGGGGAAAGCACTCGCAGAGATATAATATTATTGTCATTAAATACATAGAATTCCAGTAACCGGTTTTAATGAAAATTTGGTCATTTTAGGACATTTAATCTATTCATCTTTAATGGATACTTAGAGGGTATTTTACCCATAAAATGTACTTTGAATATTTTCATTTTAAATACGATCTATAAAAATTCGTCTAATTATAAGAGACGTATGGGATATCCGTTATCTATAAAGTCCTAAGATTATCGCTTATTTTTGGAGAGATACTAGAATGTAAATGTATCCTACAGGTCTTTAAATTCTGGTGTCCATCTATATTGTACTCTCGATTGAACTACTGTTAAAGTACTTCTATCTGCATTTTTGGTTCACCTGCATTTCTCATATCTGCATTTTGGATACTAGTTATCAAAATTAATCTTAAGAACTACTCCATGGTCGGATTTAAGTCATAGCTTGATATTCATACCTTTAGACTTATGGCTACAAAGGAGCAAAATGGGCCTCCTCGGAAGAACGGTCTTTGATCCTAAGTCTCTTTGGACGAAATCGGTTTCAGGACATTTTGAGTCGATCTAGTCATGATGGCCGGCTCGTGTGCACGATAATTATTAAAGGAATATTTGATGTTGACAATTTTTTTAAAACGAATATACAGGGTGAATTAAAAAACTGCAACAAAGTCAAACGCCATAATTTTTACATTTTTGTTCTTTAAATTTTATTGAATGATTTTAGAATAAGTTTAGTTTTGTTCGAATTGGCCACCTTTGGCACGAATTAAGGCCGTCAAATGGCCAATGAAACCGTCACACGCTGCCCGAATGTTGCTTTGCGGTATTTTGGTCCATTCCCAGCGAAGCTCTTGCTTGAGGTGATCGACACTTTTGTATTTTTTAGTGCCAACCTTGCTTTCCAAAATACTCCAGACACAATAGTCCAACGGATTGGTATCCGGAGATTTTGGTGGCTATTGTGCGCTGGGTGCACATGAAGCGACGAACCTCATTTTGTAACCATTCTTGGGTGGCTCGTGCTGAGTCCTGTTGAAATGTCCAAGGTTTGTGCGGCCAAAATGTTTGCGTGCCCAGGGCTTTAATTCACCCTCCAGAATATTTTCGTGATAATATTTATTCTGATGCCACTGCCGGTTAATACGAGCGAACAGCGACCATCGGCTGTTATGGCGACCCACCCTATCACTATGGCCGGCGCTTGAGTTCCGGTGCACATTTTCAGCTGACCTCTTTGGCAAGTAAAGACGATCATTTTGTTTGTTTACAAACTGCTGGACAACGAATGTTTTCTCATCGGAGAAAACCAAATTCGGGAGTTCACCACATTCGGCCAAGCAATGCAACTCCTTACCTCTTTTGAGTCTATTTTCTTTCTGTTGCGGTGTAAGTTCTTGCACATTTTGGAATTTCAATGGCTTTACCCCGAGCTCATTTTTCAATATTTGCCGAATTGAATATTGCGATATGTTAAGCTCACAAGCCATTTTTGGCCACTGCGACGCGGGTTTCGATTAAGTCGCTTCTTTACATTTCGAACCATTTCTGCTGATGTTGCTGTTTTCCTCCGTCCACTTCCTTGACGTCGGGTTACCCTACCGGTCTCACGGTAATGAGCGATGGTACGAGACACAAAAGATTTATTCCCATTTAAATGCTGGAGTGCTCTAACGATAGCCACTTGTGGTTTTCCAGCCAAATATAAAGAAATCACACTATCCCGCTTGAATTCCATCACGGATAACTTTTTTCTTTTGTACACTAGTAAACAATGTAATGAGCTGTCACTGGAATAATTTTAACAGCCGTTTTTGTTTTTTCATCTCAACCAATTAGGTCAGGTGAGATAAGATCGGAGAACAGATTTGTTCGATTTTACTCGCGAGGGAAAAATACGCGCGAGTGAAATGCACTCACGAGCAGTAGGGCTTGAAGTGTAATCATCTTACACAAATTTTACTATCCACTCTTCCCTCTTATGTTGGAGCACTCGCGAGATACTTCTGTTTGAAAAGTTAGAGTGGGGGTCAAAATGTTCGAAATAGGGTAGAAGTTTATTCTAAAGGCTCAAAAGAGCCAACCAATTACCAATACTTATTCGGAATGTTATTTTCCTTTCGTATTGTCATACAGAAGCAGGCTCTATGACTTGAGTCGAGTAGAAATAATTATTAAGTTCTCTTATTTGCGTCTATAATAGTAGCATAAAGGATCTGATGATTAGGTCTAGTATGAAGATATAATATTTAAGTACATCCTTTCTGGTACCTACCCCACAATCGGTCAACATTTTTATGTATCTTAACCTAAACTGTGTGCAATGTAATATTTTCATCACATTTTTTTAAACGTCTTCAACTTTTCCCGGGGAAGTCCCAAAGTATGCTCTAAAAATGCTAAATGTAAACGTGCATATGGTTAACACAGGGATGCCAACTTTGTGGTTTTACCGCTACTTTCGGTGATTTTTGACGCATAAAAACCACTGTTTAAGAATTGTAACGATTTTCTTTTTTAAATCGCTACAGTAGCGACTTTGACTGTTTAATGTAGTGGTTGTAGCGATTTTTACTCAAAATTGCAAATTTAAATTTCCAATCACAATTATGTATTTTGTCCGCAAACTTAACCGACCTTATATAGGCCTTCTATGTAGAAGTTGATGAGTTTTGAAGTTGGACGAAAATAACACGAATATATTCCCAAATAAATTAACTGAATTCTAAAATACGTATGTATATACACTGGTGGCCAAAACTAAAGCAACTGAAATTACAAGGAAAATGAATGCCCTGTAACTTTATTAAAAATTAAGAAAGTGAGAAAGTTTTTCTTGTTTTAGTTTCAGTTGTACTTTATTCACTTTTTAAAAACCTGAAACAAAAAACCAAAATTCATTTTTTTTATATAAAAAATAACGTATGGTAAAGTCAATTAACCCGATTTTGGCTTGGACAAAACAAAAGCAACTCTGTTGTACATTCATATAACCGCTGCAATTTCAGTTGTTTTTACTGTGATATTTATCGCTTTTTGCTTCCTTCGACAATTTCGCTTGTTATAGATCCTTTTTGAGAAGTTTTTTTTACAACAGCATGTGTTTTTCTTTTCCTTTTTTAAGTACTGCCTAGAAAAAGTTTAAAAATGGCTAGAAGCAAATACAGTACATGAATAAAACAGTAAATTATCAGTGACTATGAAAACAAAATATCACAGAAAATGATTTACGAGAAATATTTCATAAATATTTCTGTGATTTCATAAATATTTCTGTGATTTCATAATTATTTCTGTATACTATGTCGGTTTTATGAAACTGGATCAGTAGTACTGATCATGTGAGAGAAATAAAAAACAACCATTTAAGAGTTCAACTGGATTGGTGAGAGAGCAATCATTGGATATAAGCTCGAGATCAGTGCGTAGACGAGTAGTGGCAGCTGGTCTGCATGCCCGTAAGACATCAAAAAAGCTATTTATATCTGAAAAAATCAAAAAGGCTTTCGGAAACGATAATATTTAGTGGAATCGAGCTCAATGGAAAAACATTATTTCTGGGATGGGTCTACGTTTAATATTAAAGGCTCAGACGTGAAAATTTTTACGGTGAAAAGACCAAAAAATGAAAGACTCAAGCCGCAGTGTTGCAAAAGTACAGTGAAGCATGAGGGAGGGTCAAAAATGGCGGGGCGCTGTTTTTCTTTCTATGGACTTGGGCGTATCCATGAAATAAAGGAAGTTATGGATCTGTTTGTTTACAAAGATGTGTTGGACATCACGTTGTTCCCTTACGCCGAGTAAAAGATTCGGCTCATTTGGGTGTTTCAGCATGACAATGATCCCAAACTTGCATCAAAACTTGTCAAATATTGATTGCGGGAGTCAAAAATCGATGTTTTGTCTTGTCCGACACAACCACCTGACCTAAACTCCATAGAAAACCTTTGGAGTATCGTAAACAGGAAGATCAAGCGAGATTCGGAAACAAATAAGCACAACATTTTCCAAAGCATTCAGGGTGTGCAGCTGCTATCAAAAATAATGGATGCTATCGACTACTAGCCAAAATTTAATTATTTTAAAATAAAAAATCAAAAAGTTGCTTTAGTTTTGACCACGCAAAAATAAGTCATTTTAGTTTTCCATATATTATTTTTCATTCAAAATTGTTTTTGTGTTTTTATTTTTAGTTTCTTAAAGACCTCATTTAAAACTGGAAAAATAATTACGTTTTGTTTATTTTTGTAAAAGTTACAGGACATTTATTATCTTTGCGATTTTAGTTGCTTTAGTTTTGGCCACCAGTGTATATATAATTTTTTAATTCTCCTTCTTTCTGCGTAAAGATCGATTTTTCTGCCGCTTTTTTTAATTTTTATAGTGTTGATTTTCACGTTGATTTCTCCTGAGAAAACTTCTGGGACGACTCCATAGGAGTTTTTTGTTCCATATTTTTTTTTAGGGAAAATCGTATCTACTTAAAAATCGACCTTCAAACCCTTTATTTTTGTAAAGGCATGCCACCCGAAATGAGCAATTATTCTTGGCCACTAAAAGCCAATATAAAAATATGTTAGTTCTAGAGTTAGTGTGCTATTTTACCCTTATCCTCTATTTGAATCGAACTCAAAACATTCCTCAGTTAACCATCATAATCATCATAAGTCGCACAAAATAAGTATTTTTTCTTCTATAAATCTCAGTGTAAAATAGCCTGTAAAATCTGAATTATCTATGGAAAATCTACAGATGTTCCAAAAATTAAACCGACTACTTATTCGGTTTAAATTGCTCTGCAAAGATATTACCTCTTATTTTTAAATAAACGGCTGAATAAATTATCGACGTTGTTGGTGCCTGCCCACTGGGTCCACAGTAGTTCATTTTGTGGGTTCATATGATAATTGTTCTTTTAGATCCAAAAAAAAAAAAAAAAAAAAAAAAAAAAACGGCTACGACGTTTTCTTCAATATCCAACGAATAGTTTTTAATAACAAACAGGCGAACGTAATAAGCCTCGCCTCCGCCCCATCATCAATTCCACTCCCTCACTCACGCTGTGGTGGTATCTGGTTACTGCATCAAATAAAAGTAGATGAAACCACATTTCATCATAGTTGTCGATGTTGATGTTGTTGTTGTCATCGTTGTTATTGTCAACAACGGCCGGGCGCCAGTGGCGAAGAAAATGAAAATGGTTTCGATGATGAGTCAAGTTATTGGTGGTACACCTACATACGTATGCATACATATGTATGTACGCGAGTAGGTATGTCTGAATGTGGCCAATGCAATACCACTGCGACAATGATGCAAATGCATAGCTGCTACTGCAAGAGGAGGAGGTCGTCCAAAGCTCAGCTGGAACTCTTCTCACACATGTGGTGCAAATCAACTGGTATTTCGGTTTTTCGTTTCTTTTTTTTTTTTGGAATGAAATTGTCTCTGCTGCTTCTTCTTTTTCTTGTTGATGTTGACACACCGGGTGGTTGGTCTTGAAATCAATTTTCATGTCTTCTCCAATTGTTGCCCAATTTTGTTAACATAATCGTTTGACCTTTGGTAATTTCGAACATGTTTATGTTTGTTCAAATTTGTGTTAAATTAATTATTTATTTATTTATATACAAAGTTGTAAATTGTTAATAGTTATTGGACATGCTTTTTGTGTGGAGGTTAGGAGATTGTGGGAATTTGCTTTAAAACTCTGGTTTTAAAAAACACTGAGGGGAGTCCGAAAATCTCTAAGAATGCCAAAGTCAAACGCCATAATTTTTACATTTTTTTATTTTTATTGAATGAAAGCAAAAAATGTCAGAAATAGCATCCAATTTTAGAATAAATTTAGACTTGTTCGAATTATGGCCTTCAAACGGCCAATGAAACCGACACACGCTGCCCAAATGTTGCTCTGCGGTATTTTGACACATTCCCGGCAAAGCGCTTGCTTGAGGTGATCGACACTTTGGTATTTTTTAGTGTCAACCTTGCTTGCCAAAATACTCCAGAAACAATAGTCCAACGGATTGGTATACGGAGATTTTCCATTGTGCGCTGGAAATGAAGCGAGGAACCTCATTTTGTAGCCATTATTGTGTGGCGCGTGTCGAGTGCGATGGTGCTGAGTCCTGTTGGAATGTCCAAGGACTGCGGCGAACATGTTTGCGTGTCCAAGGTTTTAATACACCCTCTAGAATATTTTCGCGATAATATTCGGCTTTTATTTTGATGCCACGGTCGATTAATACGAGCGCAGAGCGACCATCGTCTGTTATGGCGGCCAACACCATCGCCATGGCCGGCGCATGGGTTCTGGTGGCCAATCGAAGGTGCACATTTTCAGCTGACCTCTTTGGCAAGTAAACACGATCATTTTGTTTGTTTACAGACTGCTGAACAACGAATGTTTTCTCATCGGACAAAATCAAATTCGGCAGTTCACCATTTTTGGCCAAGCAAAGCAACTCTTTAGCTCTTTTGAGTCTATTTTCTTTCTGTTGCGGTGTAAGTTCTTGCACTTTTTGGATTTTGCATTGAGAGAGGATATTTCTACTCTGTAGTTCCTTCAAAATGGTGGAGGGTGTTAAAAATTCGGCCCGACCCAACTTAGCTTTTTTTTTTCTTGTTTTGTTTATTTTTTGGTCTTTCGAGACAAGTTCAATGATATCTCCTTATCCTATTTACCTAGCAAACCCTCAACCATTTCTTCACAAAGTTTAAAGTTTTTCTTCAACCTCTAATAGCCTTTGGGGAATTTTGTTTTTTTTTTTTTTTTCAATTTTTTTCTCTTTTTGAAGTAAAATTTGTCTTGTTGTCTTTGAGATATGTTTGTATGATGGACTGATATCACCCTTCTACTCTGATTTTGCTTAAAAATTCCCCATGAATTCCCCTCAGGTTTTGGATAAAATTCGATTTGCAAGTCGGGAAAATGCCAGACTTAAAGCAAAACCGGACTGAGATCGCATGCGCATCGATCGTTTCCTTCTGTCTTTTGGATTGATTTTTGTTCGAACTCTTATTGGTTGCTTTGCTGAGAAGATATCCTATGGCTTCTCTAGCTTCTCTAATTTCTCAAATTATCAAACCTAAAAAAATGTTGTTTTTCTCAAAAAGCATATCCGTTAAAAACCTCATTTTAAGAAAATAATTATCCTTTTCTCTTATGCTTACTTTGCAAAAAAAAAAACAAAGAGATGAAATAAAACAATATCCTGTTTCCGTCTCATTTCTAATCACTTCCTTTGCCACACAAACAAACAGTTTTATCTGCAAAGTTTCACGGCAAAAGTGAAGTAAAGTAGAACGAAATCAGGCCAGGATGTGTTGTACAAAGGACATTTGATTGACAAAGTCGAGTAATTAGTTCAGACATGTCCTCTCGTAAGCTTCTTTTTCAAAATTAATTATTGAATAGAGCAACGGACATGAGCATCAAAAACAAGAGACAACCAATTATTAATAAAGGACATCAAAGGATATACTGTTGAGACATCTTGGAAAATAGTCATTACACACAAATGCGCTTAGAAGGCGTAGAAGTGTGTTGGCGCTGTTTGTGGAATTATTGATGATGCGTGGGAGGATTTTTAGTTTTAAGAACTTGTTATAAAATAAAATATATAAATGGAGCTTTCTCTCCAAATAGCATAACCCCTTGGAAACATTAATATAATTATAACCAATTAACCCCTCGCTTTATTAACCCTACCGCTGCTTGCTAATGCCTCACAATTCATGCATTTTCAATGTGCCCCACAAATTCCACGGCTAGTTTGAATGAATCGGAATGCTAATGGGCTTGCCTGGCTATTGACTAATACCAAACAAAAAATCATTTCCGAACACTTGTGTATTTGTCTAAATCAAAAAGATGTATCCTTTGTTCTTTTTCATTGTACATCGATCCAACCATCTCTCGCCAACAATAGAATGAACCCGAGGTAGAAACCGCCGAACCAGTCTCAGAGGACCCGATCAAACTGGTACATGTCTTGAATCCCGGCGAACGTGAATATCTCTCACCCAACTTGATTGGAGTCCAGAACATAGCCATCACCTTCCTGCCACTGTCGATGAACTTCATCAACATCGTCGATGCTTTTCGGGAAATTGTGAATGGCGTCAAATACGACATTGTCGTAAATGCCGTGGACACGAAGGACAATGATGCCGAAATTGTCTGTCATTTGGTCATTTTGGAGAAACCTTGGCTGCGCACCGAATGGGGTGACAAGGTGCGCGAGCTACAACATTCTAACTGCAGTTCAAATGCTCTGGATGAGGATGGTGATCAGTCTCCCCGTAATCCCTTGGTCCGTGCCAATTCCATTAATGATAAGTATGATAAGAGTTCCGTCTTCAATGGAGGTTCACGCCATGAACTCTCCGCCGATGACATGAAGCATCTAGAAGATCAAATTGTAGCCTCAGCCATTAGTTCTAAACGTCTCTCTTCGAATAACCTTAGAATCCAGGAAAATGAGGAAACACAGAGTGAAAATGGCAACATAGAAGGCCAAGCCACGGAAGAGGTGTTGTCCGTGGCCACAACGGAAGGAGAACAGGTGGAAAGCAATGATAACGAAGAAGATACAACCACAGAGGAACAGACCACAAATCAAAGCGCCGATGATGTGACCACCAACACCATTTTACCAGAAACCACAGCCTCCACTACAACTGCCGCCGCCATCAACGATGACAGCACCACAGATGTGGTCGAGTTGAGCGAAGATGACAAAAAATGGCTGGATGACATCTTCTCCATTGGTGCCCTGAATTTTGAAAACTCTTTAAAGGCCAGCCGAGGCCTAAGCATTGACGATGATGAGGATCTGGGTCAACAGCAGCAGGTAAACTTATTTCCATTAGCATTTTCTTCTAACCCGCATTCATTTTGCTTCTCATGAATATGAATGAATGAATTGGCCAGAGAGTGAGCGAGCGAGGGGCACGCGGGTGAGTGAGTGACTGAGCGAGTAAGTTGGGTCGGTCATTAGGTGCCAGCCACTTCACTTACTCACTCAGTCATTTAGTCAGTCATTCAAAAATTATTTCTCTTCATCTTCTTCTCTACACCTCCTCCTCCTCCTCCTAGGGCAGTACACTTTGTTGGCCAGTAAATTTATGCTCACTTAAGTAGACTCCTCCGAACTCGAAGCAGCTAACTGGCTCTTCTCTGGCCATCATCAGCGGCAGCATCATCATCATTAGTTGCTTCGTTGCATAATGAATTCCAAGTAAATGGAACAACGACAACAACTGTTTTGCACGGCTATTAGACAAATAATAAACGGACACATTGTAACATCTCTGGCTGTGAGGGGAAGGAATCCCCACATTTTATTTCCATTTTTAATTAGGAAATTACTCTTGGCAGAAAAACGAAAAAAAAATCGAAAAACATGAAAAAGAGAAACAAAGAAATGTGGCAATGGAAGTGTTGACATGACCAACAAGGAACACAATAATACCCTCTACCCTCTCCCCTCCCTCTCTGTTTGAGGTTATTGTTGTGGAGCTTGGTTTGTTTTTTGTCCAGCAATTTGTTGCTGAACATTTCCGAAAACCAACTGGTCTGCCATTTAGTTTTGTTCTCCCGAGGTAACATTTAAAATAATTATTTTCATTGTTGTTGTTATTGTTGTTGCTGTTGCTACTGCTGTTCTTGTAAACATGGAGTTATTATTTGTTTGTTTGTTGTTGTTCACAGCAAATTAACTATTCTTATTATAGACTCCCCGCTACCAACAGCAGCAACACTAACAATTAGCCAGTGATGTTTGCTCTCCTCCAACCGTGGTCTACTCGAAATGAAATTGGCCAGATTAATTGGTGACAGCTGGTAAATATTTTAACTGAGATTGTTATTTGCAGTTGAATTATTTTAAATTGGCAAAAATTGGGAGGTTATTAAAAAGAGGAGTGTGAGAAGATCTTGAAAGAGTAAAATAAGTCTAATAATGATTCTCCACAACCCTTCACTTATAACCCATTATGCGTGCTTTACTCGTAGACCATAGGAAATACAGGGTGGGATAAAAACAAGTAAAAAAGAAGTTTTTAATACCATTTCGAAGGATATTGAAAAATTTAAAAGGAAATCCAAAAGTTACCACTTAAATGAAAACCGTTATATGGGGACTATACGAAGACGTGGACCTGTATACGAAAATTTTTTTTATCATACGAAATTTGTTACAATTACGGTAAATAATGTCGCAAAAATCATGAAAATATGGAATATCGGGAGGTACCGAAGACGTGGACCTGCACGGACAATTTTCTGTTTTTGGTTGTAGTACCCATTAGAATCTCCAGTACGAGATTTGAAACAATTCCGGTGAATAATGTTGCAGAAACCATCAAAATACCGAATATATGGGGGCTATACCAGCAGGCAGGTTACAAACTTAACCTGCCTGCTGGTAAACTATGCATGGATGGAAAATTTTAGCCTTCTATCTTAAATCATTCGAAAGATGGCGTGATTACAACAAACAGAATAAATATACTTTGTAGAGAGGGACTATTACGAATATTTCGAGGAGTTACAAACGGAATCACAAAGTTAATATATTCTCCATAGAATGGTGAAGGGTATAAAAAACTGCAACAAAATCAAAAGCCATAATTTTTCCATTTTTTGTTAAATTTTATTGAATGAAAGCAAAAAATATCGGAAATAGCATCAAACTTTAGAATAAGTTTAGATTTGTTCGAATTTTTCACCTTTGGCACGAATTATGGCCTTCAAACGGACAATGAAACCGTCACAAGCTGTCCGAATGTTGCTCTGCGGTATTTTGCGCCATTGTGCGCTGGAAATGAAGCGAGGCACCTAATTTTGTAACCAGTCTTGGGTGGCGCGTGCTGATTGCGATGGTGCTGAATCCTGTTGGAATGTGCAAGGTCTGCGGCCAAAATGTTTCCAGAATATTTTCGCGATAATATTCGGCATTTATTCTGATGCCACGAGCGGAGAGCAACCATCGGTTGTTATGGCGGCCCACACCATCACCATGGCCGGCGCTTGAGTTCTGGTGGCCAACCGAAGGAGAAAACCAAATTCTGCAATTCACCACTTTCGGCCAAGCTAAGCAACTCGTTACTATTTTTTTCTGTTGCGGTGTAAGTTTTTGCACTATTTGGAAATTCAATGTCTTCACCCCGAGCTCATTTTTCAATATTTGCCGAATGGAATATTGCGATATGTTTCGCTCACGAGCCATTTTTCGGCCACTGCGACGCGGGTTTCGATAAAGTCGCTTCTTTACTTTTTGAACCATTTCTGCTGATGTTGCTGGTTTCTTCCGTCCACTTCCTTGACAGCGGGCTACGCTACCAGTATCACAGTAACAACCCACGGTACGAGACACAAAAGATTTATTCATATTTAAATGCTCTAACGATAGGCACTTGTGGTTTTCCAGCCAAATGTAAAAAATCACACTATCACGCCATCATCCATCCATCACGAATAACTTTTTTTCTGGAAAATTCTCAGAACAATGCTTTTGTACGCTTGTAAACAATACAATGAGCTGTCACTGGAATAATTTTAACAGCTGTCGGACGAGTGGCTTAGAACCATTTTACACTTTCGAATGAAATCGGGCAAATATGTTCTTTGATCGCAACAGAAAATGCAGAGGTACTAAAAATTGAATACTTTGTATTGGGCAAACGGAATGAGCTAGAATTCAGAAACTTGGAACAAAAATTTGGTATAAGAATCAAGGTTGTACAGTTTGGTTATGGTTGAACAGATGAAGCTGGAATTTTGAAAGTTTGTATTGAAATCCCTTTTTGTGGTAGGTTTGTGATAAAGAGGTGATTTTGGAAATATGTTCTACAAAAGTACGAAAAGTACTTATAGTACTAAATAATATATTTAGTAAAATTCGGAATTGGGTAAACAAACAGTGTCTGAAATCTACAATATTATGGTCGCTGTTCATGTGTAGCCTGGTATCGGAAATATGTACTATAATTGTCCGAATTGCACTGAATGGTACCATATTTGGAATTGTGTGAAGGTAAATTCTGAAATTTGATATTTATATTACTGATGGTATTTATGTTTGAGATTTGGCAGTGGTTCGGAAATGCGTCCGGGCCATTGATATTAAGGAATAAAGAATCTATTACATCCGTTATTCGTTATCTTCTGTTTCCAAGGCTTCTTTGATTACATTTAAAACCCCAAACATCAATGATTTTTATCATGACTCTTTGGTCAATGCGAACTGGCCTTTATAGGTCATCAACTCTTTCCCAAGTATCCTTGTAGAATGTTAATATGGTAACATGTTAAAAACATTAAGTCATTAATGGCCATTAAACTGTCATAAATTTTTAATATTATAAACTTTTCACTTCGGCAGCGGGCCGACTAACAATTGACGGCCATGTTTATGTGGTAATGAATTTATAATTTTGTTCAAAAAGAGCAAAGGACAACAAACAACAGCAGCGACACAAAAAAATCGACATTTTACCAATTGATTTACGTGCAATATGTCAACCATCAATCTATCCATCTATCAAAGCTGGATGGAACAGATGAACCGGCGAACAACATTTGTCGCAGATTTTTCATGTTCGAGTGCACGTTTCGGGACCCCGCACCGCCCCCTTGGAATTCATTCAACTGCGCTTCGTCGTCAATTATCGCCAAACGGCTGGGTCAATGGGCATTGCCATATGTCGCAGACAGCTAAGTAGATAGATGTATGAGCTGCACACATATACATGGATAGTTTGTTGCAATGTTTCAATCCTTTGCTTTATTCCGTTCCTGTCATCCTGATGATGGCGCGTCACATTGCCATATTTGAAGTCATTCCACCGAACGAATCATTTGCTGCTAGGAATCCATTTTTGGTCTGCAAATCATGGCTCATTAATCGCAGCCTTAATTTGCAATATTTTGTGGACAGTGGACAGGCAGGAAGTGCATAAATGCTAGCTGGACGAATAATGGCAGCGTGTTATCCTGAAATACATATCAAGACAATTAGGAGGCAGAATTTCAATTATATATGCCTATCTACCACTACTTAATTGAAATTCATCATTTTGAAATCTACGTTGTGCATGCGATTTAGGTGGATTTTGGATATAAATAAAAATGTATGAATCTATCCTTGAAAAATTGTTAAAAAATTTATCAAAATTTTCGGAAAATATGATAGAACCTTAAAATATTGGCAAGGTAAATTTGTTCCAAATCATCTCTACTTTAATGCGGTGCACGGACAGAATTGCATTTCTATGAATTTTATGGGGTTCTTAGAAATGTTTAGGAGAGGGAGTCAATCAATTGATTTCTTCTTCCACTTGAGTTTAATAGAACGATGAACTAAATTTGGACGAAATCGAACTGATATCGCTAGCTCGATGCCTAATGTCCTGCATAGCATTTCGTCAAAAAAAACTGGATCTGAATTGATTATTTCGAGACATATTTTGGTGTTATCAATGACAGTATAATCATCTGAAATTTCATTGAAAACAATATTAAATGATGAGACACATTTCCAACTCGTTGATCGTAACAACATGCAAAATTGTCGCAGCCTATGACAAAAAACCGCGAATGCAGGTCCACGTCTTCGTATAGCCTCCATATAACGATACCTTCTGATGTTCGGTATTTTCATGATTTTAGCGGCATTATTAACCGGAATTGTTTCAAATTTCGTATTTGAAACTCGGAATTGGTACTTCAGCCTATGACAAAAAGATTCTTATGATGGTCCACGCCTTCGTATATCCCCCATATAAGAGTGGAGGTATT
Source organism: Musca domestica (assembly GCF_030504385.1). Taxonomy (NCBI): domain Eukaryota; kingdom Metazoa; phylum Arthropoda; class Insecta; order Diptera; family Muscidae; genus Musca; species Musca domestica. Next base: position 10,878,046 of record NW_026712258.1, read on the forward strand.
AAATGTTCAGCCCGGCCGAACATTTGCTGTTTTTTAATTGTTTCTTCTTGATTTTTGCAAACAATATCCTCCAAAACCTTCTTGTAACAAAAAAAGAAAATGAAAAACAGACGAACAATTCAACAGGAACAAAAAAAATTATGTCTACCACTCGATTTTACTCTTAGAGGAAACTCTTACTCTCTTTCGAAAAGCTCGCGGAGTGGAGAGCAAACTTCTTATAAAATTCGTACCCACTCGTGGGTAAAAATGAACAAAACGGACCCACTTGCCTCATAAGCAGCGAAACTATTGCTCTTTCGCGGGAAAAGTTTTCGAGTCTTGTATCTCTGACTTTTTTTCGAGTCTTGTATTATGATTTTACATATTGGGGTCAGGTAAAGATAAGGTTTACAGCTTCGTTTCGATTCATTTCCTCAAAGATAAAATTCGTGAGGCTATCGAGGACAAAGGCGATTTGGTGGACATTTGGCTGACATTGTTAAACCTTACGCCTCACTATGTTACAGTCATTGTATTCGTGCAATTTTTTTAACATGCAAAAGGAAACGAGGTAAATCTCTAGTTCGTTTTGGTGAAATTTGGTACAAAATAACCCATAAAGCCAGGGATACCTTAACCAAATTTTGTCGAAACCGGTCTGATGTAGATATAACTCCCAAAAAAGTTCCCTCTAATTTGAAATAACTGATGCACAACCCACCTATATTTACCTAATTAGATTGAACTCAGAATTATACGAACATTCTAACTCAAGGCAAATCTGTCCTAGGCTCTTAATGGCTTTAATCTCCAAAAAGCAATTGTCCACCTGCCCCTTCAAAAAAACCCTTCACACTGTTATCATTCCACGTTTCGTTAATCCTTAATAGGCTTGTACCTGTTTCATGACTTAAAGATTTAATTGTGCTAATCCTCACAACTTAAATTCAATCATGCACAATCATGAATAATCCCCTAGGCTCGTTTGAACTCTTTGTTGCCTGCCATCATCTGGCAAAACGGAGAGAGAGAGAGAAAGAAAGAAAGACAAATGACAGACACCCCAAGGAATTTTGTCTGATTTGTTGTCATTTTAAGAATTAATAGGACGTGATGGAGAGGATGCTAAGTTATGTTGATACGATGGAGGTGGAGTTGAGAATACCGATGGATAGATATAAGGGGGCTGGAAACAAACAAAGCCCCCCCAAGATATTTGCCATAAATCCAAGTACACATTGTAACACTTGTTTGCCTGCTATTCGCCTGCCTTGATAAAGGCTAGGACCTCTCAACATTTATATATTTGCTCCATTTTGAGGGCCAAACAAAATACTTGCGTCGAAGCAAAGCAAAAGAGTCATTTCAAATGGCTTTTTTCCAAGAACACCTTGTCTCAGGGAGGACTTACAACGTCAATTTGTTGCAGTACTTTGTAGCCGCACCAACACCAACCACTTAAGTCTGCTCCAGAACATTTTTGGCATTGAATGAATTATTCATTTTTATGAAAAAGGAATTAAAGTTGGCACTCGTCCCTCCCCCTACACCCCGCCCCATGCTGACAATCGCTTAAGAAGTTGACTAAAAATAGTTGAAAAGTTTTCTCCAAACCATAAGCGGAAAATTGCTGCTGTGATGATGACGTCTAGATTTCGGAACAATGCAAACTTCTTACATACACACACTCACACACAAATATATGTGTGTGTGTATTTATGTAAACTTCTTTCATTTCCTTTGAATGTACGAAAAGGGATTTTGTTCACCTCTAATCCCTTTTCGGCTGGCATAAAGTTTAATTATTTGTGGGTTTTATGAATTACTTATCGAATTCTTTTCGGAGGCAGCCAAAATTATTTGAAATTTGCCAATTGAAATTCATATTTATTTGGATTCCTCCTAAAAGGCTTTTAGGCAAAGTGGAAGCACAAATGATCTCGGATGATAATCGCCCCTCGCTTTGTTTCCGTTTGTAAAAAGCGACATCATAGCGCTAGAAACCTGAGACAGTTGTGGTGATCTGAGAATGATTCCGGATAAAGCCGTGTTGGTTCGTATTTTGGAGAAAACATAAATAGGTCTGAGAAATCGTGCCAGGATCACGATGAGATTATAGCTGAACATAAGAGTCATTAGGTGAGTCTGTTCAAACAGGCTTTAGGTTTGCAGTCGAACAATTTTGCTGGAGTTGGAGTTGCCCATTTTTTTTAAAAATTATTAAAGGTTTTTGTTATGAGAATGTAATCTTTCAAATCAACAAGAACTGATAATTGATGACAGAAAAAAAAGTTATATGAAATTTTATGCCGTAATACCATCTTCCTGCTTATGCTTTGAAATCGGAGGAATTAATATATGGGAGCAATAAATACATCCGAATCAATCCAGCAGATTTTGAAATTAAAGCCAAAAAAGAAGACACGTGTGTCGGCGTTTTAAAAGTTTACATCGCAAGGAACCTAAATAGAGGGGGCAAGTTTCGCCGTCTTCCACACTTTAGGAAATTTTCGGATTAAGATTCGTCGGAATCCGTGAATTTTAGGTATAAAGTGTCTACGGCAATATTACAGATAAGAAAAATGAGGAATACTTTGGTCGAAAGTCTTAAATCCTCAAAAGAGTGAACCAAAACTCACTTTAAACGGGATCGTAGTCAAAATAATCCACTAAATTACAGCGTGAGATGAAAAAACTGCAGCCAACTTCAGACTTCTGTCATTTCTAAGCCACTCGTCCGACAACTGTTAAAATTATTCCAGTGACAGCCCATTATATTGTCATGGTGTAGCCGCCAGCCGATGGTCGCTCTCCGCTCGTATTAATCGACCGTGGCATCAGAATAAAAGCCGAATATTAACGCGAAAATATTTTGGTGGGTGTAGTAAAGCCTTGGCCGCAGACCTTGGACATTCCAACAGGATTCAGCACGCGCGCGCCACCCAAGAATGGTTACGAAATGAGGTTCCTCGCTTCATTTCCAGCGCACAATGGCCACCAAATCCTCCGGATACCAATCCGTTGGACTATTGTGCCTGCAGTGTTTTGGAAAGCAAGATTGGCACTAAAAAATACCGAAGTGTTGATCACCTCAAGCAATGGCTTGGCCGGGAGTGGGCCAAAATACCGCAGAGAAACATTCGGGCAGGGTGTGACAGTTTCATTGGCCGTTTAAAGGCCAATTCGAACAAATCTAAACTTATTTTAAAATTTGATGCTAGTTCCGACATTTTTTGCTTTCATTCATTCACTATGGCGTTTGACTTTGTTGCAGTTTTTTTTATCTCACTTTATATTGGTTAACTTCTTCTTGTACCTCCCTTAAAATGGGTTAAATTTTTGAGTAATTTTATGCCTCATAAAATGCGAATTGTCAGTATTTATGTATATCATAACTGCGAAACAAGTCAGCTACTCTTTTCACACTTGGTATATCTAAATGTCTCTCAACCAGGTATCTGATGTGTATAAGGAATCTATGGACCTCCTTTTGGTAACTTCCGCACAAAAGTTGAACATTTTGATTATCATTTATTCGCACAAAATTGGAAATAAATGTTCGATTTCCTTTAAATTTTGCACATACCAATATTTGTATCAGTTTTAGGTGAAGTGGAATGCTTCGGTCCGCTATATATGGTACCTCAAGCATACTTTAGATTTTACAAAATTATCAGATATCTGATAAAATGCAAATGAAACGTTGTAATATTTATATCAGAGTTCGGAACTTGCCCCATAAAGGGTCATGTGGTTGAATATTCATAACGCAATGCCGACAGTATACATCTGTCGGCAAAACCGAGTTCTAATTACAACTACACACCCTCTAACCTAACATAGTTACTGAGAGTGGAAAATTGTTATACAGGTGGATTTAGCGGCCATATAACACAAATTGTTGTCACACTCTACCCCAACGTGAAACCAATCCAGCTAACATAGTAATAACTTCCTTAAATTCTGAAGGATATTCCTAATTATTTCTCGTCCTTTAAGAAATTTGCCACCATCTAAATACCATGTAATCTGGCATTCTTATTCTCCGACAACTTACCATTCATTTCCCGCTTGATAACAGAGCAAAACCCATTATTGTTGTTCTTGCTGCTTGGCTCATCAACATCTTATCATGTGTATCGGGAATCGTGAATATACCCGCCATATGACATTCAATGGGTTTCTTCATCAAACTAATTGCCGATATCGTTTCCCACGAACGGATGGGCGGTAAGAAGAGGCACCTCCAACCTTTTGATTTTAACTCTTCACCTTTCAAAACATGACACATTCGAATCCAACAACTGAACGAACAAATGGGCGAAGGAACAAAAACCCTAGCCATTCAATACATTCTCATTCTCATAAACAAATGTCATATGTCCTGGCCATTGCCACTGCTGCTGCTTCTGATACTGCTATCAACCGGCTTCTTCAATATCAGCCAAAGCATTACGCTCTTAGCATGTTTATGGGAATTTTCTTCTTTTTGTTGTTTCGCTTTCTTTTCCGGCGTCGCTTTTTTTGTATAGCCCTTTTTTGTGTAGTGCCATTCCGTTTGATGTGTGTGGTTACTATATGTTGTTGCTATTTGTTGTTGTCATCAACATTGTCGTTGTCATTGCTCATGGTCTATCTGTCCGTCCGTCCTCCATTCGTCCGTCGGCTTGTCTAGGTTTTAGTGCGTTTTGCACAGCAACTCGTATGTGAATAAATGAATGAATGAACTGTGGAGGAAAGGTTACTATTTGTTTGTCTCCTTTTCCTGTATCCCTCCCGTTTTGCTTTGTACCTTTGTGCATGCATACATACATACATATGTATGTACATTCATATAGCTAGCATGTCCGTTTGTCTGTCTTTTGCTCCTTTCATCCGGTTGTATTTTATTCGAACGCAAAAAAAAAGAGGAAATTCATTGCAACAATGGCTTTTGCGTGTGTTGTCGACACCAGTGACACCAGGAGGAATAGTAGCAGCAGCAGTAGCATCATTACAAACAGCCAACCAACCGAACCAGCCATCCTACAGCCTTTGGCAACAAAGGCCACATGAAGATGCCGCGGGATATTTCAGGGCAGGGGGTAAACTTTTACATGATAACATGATTATTTTAATTAAACCTTAAGCTAGGGCAATGATTTTTCATTACATGTGCCATACCAGTCAGCCTGTTACCCATCCATCTATTTACCCACCCCCACCCACAACCAACATTCATTTATTCGCCGTGTAATGAAGCATTAATGTGTGTGTGTATGTGTGAGTGTTCACGCGTGTATGAAAGCTTTGTTAAGTTTCCACTTAATAGATGGAGCTACAATCTTCTTTTGTCACAGTGCGACCCCAAAAGCACCCATTGTCGGTGTGCGAGGTCAAATTATTAAGTATCTGAGGTCATGTTGCTAATTGAGCTCTGCCATTATAAAGTCAAGTTTGCCTCTTCAGACGGAGATTCTTTGATATGGGTTAAATTTCGCCAATGGGACAGAAGTCGTAATAATCACTGCAGGATACAATTCTGAGTTACACTCATCTACATATAACTTGAATGGATATTATTACCTCCTCAAAATGTCAATATTTCTTCCAATCAGATCCTTAGACTGAAGTAACCCATGGTTTGTGGTCAGTTCTTATTTCCTTCTACATTCCTACCGACACAAATAGATCCGGGCTCTAGTAGGACATTGGATATGATGAAATATTTAATGGCTCGAATAACTTCTTGCATATAAAAATATCTTCAATTGGGGGACATTTACTCCTAACAAAAATCTAAGCAGATCACCGATGAAACTGAAACCCTCTTTTGACCCCCGATTCACCTCATTGATAATTTTTACAGAATTTTGAAAATAGACACAAGCCCCTCAAATCTCTGCAACAGACATCAATGGGCCATCTACATGACGGGGTGGGAATATTCTTCCCATAATCAACAGTGTCATGGGAGTCATCCAGCCCATCTCATGCAGGTGGGGTGAAATCCACCACCAACTACTTTCAGGATAGACAGACGTCTCAATACATATTCGGTTTATACCTCCGGTACTTGCTCAAATTCGAGAGGAAGCGCTCCTGGAAGTAAAAATAAAATAAGCATGCTCTATTTTTCGAATCCACTTGAATAAATGAGAGTATGCTTTGGTCGTTTTCGAGGGAGAGTTAGTCTTTTAGTTTTTGTTATATCGTTAAGGAGCATTTTGTACACAGAATACGGCGGCACCTTGCTTCTGCTCCATTTTTGCTCTTTTTATACCCTCAGCCATATGTTTAACCTCAATATATCATTTGATACGGCCAAAACTTGCCTCATCGAAGTAATGGTTTTAGACCAGAATCCGGACCAAATCCGTTTCAATATATTTGGAGTCGATCTAGAGATGTCCGTCCTTCCGTCTGTCTGTCTGTCTGGCTGGTGCGAATGATAACTCTCGAAGGGAGTATCGGTACATCGTAATATTATTGTCAAACTTATATCATGTTCGGAGATTGGCAATATCGATCCACGCCTTCTGGTAACTTAACCACAAAAGGTCAACATTTTGAAATAAAAATATTTTGCTGTAGAGAGATTGGTCAGTGCTAGGTGAGGGCAATATCGACTTACTACATGAAATACCTCCCCCACAAAGAGTCAACATTTTGAATGACTGTGAAGATCATAAAACGCGAAATAAACATCAGATTTCATTCAGACTTGGTACATCTCAATATTTCCATGGAACACAAGATCTGTGGTAAAGATGGTAGAGAGCGGACCATTTCTTCTAGTACCTCCCCCACAAAGGTTCTCAAAGTTTTTAATAACCAAAACAATTTTAAATCCAAAATAAGCATCCGCTTATTTTCATATTTAAGATATCCCATATATCCCACAAAATCTGCAGTGAAAATGGGATGCATCGGTCTATTCCTTCTGGTACCTCCCCCACAAAGGGTCAACATTATAAATATCCATGAAACACGAAATTAACATCCGATTCGATTTCGACTTGGTTCATCTCAATATTTCCATCAACACAAGATCTGTTATAAATATGGTAGAAATCGGAGGTACTGGTACCTCCTTCACATAGGTTTGAAGATTTTGAAAACTCTCTTCAAATTTCACACATACAAAAATTTTTGCTAACACAAGGTCTGTTGTGAAGATGATATACATGTGTCAACCCCTTCTGGTACGTCACCCACAAAAGGTCACAATTTTCAATACTTTTATCTGTCACAACTTGCGATTCCTTACATCTTGCTATATCTAAATATTTCTCTCAACCGGAAATGTGAGATGAATATGGAAATTATGATTTCGCATAAAATTGGATATAAATGTGTGACTTCCTTTAAATTTTTCACGTACCAATATTTTTATCTGTATTAGATGAAGTGGAACATTTCTGTTCGCACGCATATTCCCACATTTTCCATAAAATTACACATATCTCATATAAAGTATAGGAAGTAGACGATATAGTCCAAATATGGCCGTTGTGTTATTTATATCAGAATTAGGTCAGATACGAATTGGACAATAATATCCAAGTGCTTCGGAACCTCCCCCATAGAGGGTCAACAGTTGGAATAATCAATACTCAAGGCTGAGGGTATACATCTGTCGGCAAAACCGACTGATACTTTTTAACTTGTTTTTTTTTTTTTTTTCATTTTAGCTTAAAAACGTGTCCTTTACTTCCCTAGCGTACCTCCTACACCGTGAAATGTTATGCCATGATTAACGTTCAGTAATTTGACAATTTTAATAAAGCGGCAATAAACATTACACAACGACAACAATTACGGCAGTCATTAAAACAGAATATCCGATTTTAATGTGAGAATTTTATGAGAAAAAAAAAACATGTTTTGTTTGGTGCGAAATCTCTTTTCACTTAATTAGTTTGAGTGCAAATTTACTTTGTTTTTAAATTGAAAATTTTTATTAAAATTAAATGGAGTGTTCAACTTTATGGCGGAATAAAATTGGGAAAATGTGTATTGATTTATACTAGGATATTTTACTATCGGATAGTTTTTATCGTGCTTCTTTGAACTTGAATCTTACATTTATACAAGGCTATTGGTTTTCAGAGACTTTCGTTCTTCATAATCAACATTTTTATTAATATTTTCGTTTAAAAATAAAAACATAAAAAGGATTTTTTCAATGTCCTATTCCCCTTAACTCTCTCTTTCCTCAAACAGAGACTTGCCACAAGTAGCTTTGCATGGTTCGGATTAGGCTAAAAAATTCACTCAGCTCTTAATAACATTCAATCCTCTTTTTTGATTTTCTGTAGTTATAATAAAGTGTTGATACCTTATTATCTTTATCGTGTCTTTTTTTATTCCAGGTTGAAGAGGAGCCTATTATTGTGCGAAGCAAACGCTCTGCCAATGCCCTTGGCGGAAGCACAGCACTGGACTTCGATAAAGCCGAAAAGATATTAACAAAATCTTTAAATAAAATTGCTACCGGTGAGGGTCCAGCTTATAGGTAAGATCATACACTAACATATCCATTACATAGAGACTATAGTTAATCATCATTCCTTGCTTTCCAGAATCTCCAAAATCCATTCGGCCGAAAAACAAACCGTTGCCGGTACTCTAACTAAAATAGATGCCGATTTAATCGGTGCCGATGGCGAAGAAGAACGTTGTCTTGTCGAAATTTGGACCAGAGCTTGGTTGGCCGATGGCAATGAAGTCACCATTAAGTGTCCCAAGAAGGATGTGGTCAAGAGACGCCACAGTCGTTCAGTCGAATATGCCGAAAAGAAATTACACAAAAAATCCAACCATCACAATCTCAACAAAGTCGAACATCTCTTTTCGAAATTCCAAGTAAAATACAAGCGCCATTATCACACCACCATGGAACGTCAAATGCGCATGCGCATCTTCAAGCAGAATTTGAAAATCATCCAAGAATTGAATGCCAATGAAATGGGTAGGTTTTTGGTCTGTTTTGAAATGAGGATTTGAAAGGCAAATTCAATGGCAATCGGCAAGAAGACTACCATAGCATATATAAGGTGGCCAGTAAGCCCATCTGACAACTTAGTTTGCTGTCAAAAAAACATATTTGTGATTTGACTCAAAGAGAGTCAAATTCATTGTCAAATTGCGGCCAAAGGTAGTTTTCTTGGGCGACCTTATTCCATGTATGTTTTTTTTTATTAATTATGATTTGTATTTATTTTGAAAAATACCCCTGGAATTGACCTTTTTCTTTCGAGTTCATTTTCGTATCGGCCTTTTATTTCCTAAATTACATTTAAGATTTTTATTTTTTTTAAATTCTTAAAATTCTTTTCCTCATTACAGGCAGCGCCAAATACGGCATCACCGAATTTGCCGATTTAACCAGCACTGAATACAAACAACGTACCGGTTTGTGGCAACGTGATCCCGTCAAGTCTGCAGCAACACCCAAAGCTGAGATTCCCAACATTGATTTGCCCAAAGAATTCGATTGGAGGGAGAAGGGTGTTATCTCACCAGTAGGTTTAAATTACATTTTAATATAAATTGATATAATGCAATATTTTCGATCTTCCATCTTCTTTGCAGGTTAAGAATCAAGGAAACTGCGGCTCCTGTTGGGCATTCAGTGTCACCGGTAATGTTGAAGGTTTGCATGCTGTCAAAACTGGTAAATTGGAAGAATATTCAGAACAAGAACTTTTGGATTGTGATACAACTGATTCTGCTTGCAACGGTGGTTTACCCGATAATGCCTATGAGTAAGTAAATGAAGAATATTATTGTTTGAACAGTGTTTGGCTTGCTTGTTTGGGATACCATAGTATTTTGTTGTTGCAAAAATCGTCAGGCAAAATCCCATTATTGTTGTTTTTATAAAAACAACGTTTGTTTATTAGTGGAGAACGATGGTAATGTTTACCAGGGGGTAAGGCAGGGAATACCTAGGTTTCGGAAAGAGCCACCAATCCTCATCAGTTCCCTTGTTTCTTGTCTGGGATATTCTCCCCAGAAGTTATTTAAAAAATAACTTCTATGACAAAAAACATTTTTTTACCCAAGTGACGAGATCGTAAGCTCAATAGAAGAGGAACAAAAGAATTACATAAAACTAAAATTCTTTTGGAAAATCTTCTAAATCTTACAACCGCACTTATAAACATTTACATCTTTCTCCACTTGTTATGTTTTCGTTCAACCTGAACGAAGTAACATAACCATGTAAGTTTGTTTTGTCTGTTACAACAAAAACCCCTTCGTCGACCGTGCCTGTGTCTATTAATAGAACAGTGTTTGGCTTGCTTGTTTGGGATACCATAGTATTTTGTTGTTGCAAAAATCGTCAGGCAAAATCCCATTATTGTTGTTTTTATAAAAACAACGTTTGTTTATTAGTGGAGAACGATGGTAATGTTTACCAGGGGGTAAGGCAGGGAATACCTAGGTTTCGGAAAGAGCCACCAATCCTCATCAGTTCCCTTGTTTCTTGTCTGGGATATTCTCCCCAGAAGTTATTTAAAAAATAACTTCTATGACAAAAAACATTTTTTACCCAAGTGACGAGATCGTAAGCTCAATAGAAGAGGAACAAAAGAATTACATAAAACTAAAATTCTTTTGGAAAATCTTCTAAATCTTACAACCGCACTTATAAACATTTACATCTTTCTCCACTTGTTATGTTTTCGTTCAACCTGAACGAAGTAACATAACCATGTAAGTTTGTTTTGTCTGTTACAACAAAAACCCCTTCGTCGACCGTGCCTGTGTCTATTAATAGAACAGTGTTTGGCTTGCTTGTTTGGGATACCATAGTATTTTGTTGTTGCAAAAATCGTCAGGCAAAATCCCATTATTGTTGTTTTTATAAAAACAACGTTTGTTTATTAGTGGAGAACGATGGTAATGTTTACCAGGGGGTAAGGCAGGGAATACCTAGGTTTCGGAAAGAGCCACCAATCCTCATCAGTTCCCTTGTTTCTTGTCTGGGATATTCTCCCCAGAAGTTATTTAAAAAATAACTTCTATGACAAAAAACATTTTTTACCCAAGTGACGAGATCGTAAGCTCAATAGAAGAGGAACAAAAGAATTACATAAAACTAAAATTCTTTTGGAAAATCTTCTAAATCTTACAACCGCACTTATAAACATTTACATCTTTCTCCACTTGTTATGTTTTCGTTCAACCTGAACGAAGTAACATAACCATGTAAGTTTGTTTTGTCTGTTACAACAAAAACCCCTTCGTCGACCGTGCCTGTGTCTATTAATAGAACAGTGTTTGGCTTGCTTGTTTGGGATACCATAGTATTTTGTTGTTGCAAAAATCGTCAGGCAAAATCCCATTATTGTTGTTTTTATAAAAACAACGTTTGTTTATTAGTGGAGAACGATGGTAATGTTTACCAGGGGGTAAGGCAGGGAATACCTAGGTTTCGGAAAGAGCCACCAATCCTCATCAGTTCCCTTGTTTCTTGTCTGGGATATTCTCCCCAGAAGTTATTTAAAAAATAACTTCTATGACAAAAAACATTTTTTTACCCAAGTGACGAGATCGTAAGCTCAATAGAAGAGGAACAAAAGAATTACATAAAACTAAAATTCTTTTGGAAAATCTTCTAAATCTTACAACCGCACTTATAAACATTTACATCTTTCTCCACTTGTTATGTTTTCGTTCAACCTGAACGAAGTAACATAACCATGTAAGTTTGTTTTGTCTGTTACAACAAAAACCCCTTCGTCGACCGTGCCTGTGTCTATTAATAGAACAGTGTTTGGCTTGCTTGTTTGGGATACCATAGTATTTTGTTGTTGCAAAAATCGTCAGGCAAAATCCCATTATTGTTGTTTTTATAAAAACAACGTTTGTTTATTAGTGGAGAACGATGGTAATGTTTACCAGGGGGTAAGGCAGGGAATACCTAGGTTTCGGAAAGAGCCACCAATCCTCATCAGTTCCCTTGTTTCTTGTCTGGGATATTCTCCCCAGAAGTTATTTAAAAAATAACTTCTATGACAAAAAACATTTTTTTACCCAAGTGACGAGATCGTAAGCTCAATAGAAGAGGAACAAAAGAATTACATAAAACTAAAATTCTTTTGGAAAATCTTCTAAATCTTACAACCGCACTTATAAACATTTACATCTTTCTCCACTTGTTATGTTTTCGTTCAACCTGAACGAAGTAACATAACCATGTAAGTTTGTTTTGTCTGTTACAACAAAAACCCCTTCGTCGACCGTGCCTGTGTCTATTAATAGAACAGTGTTTGGCTTGCTTGTTTGGGATACCATAGTATTTTGTTGTTGCAAAAATCGTCAGGCAAAATCCCATTATTGTTGTTTTTATAAAAACAACGTTTGTTTATTAGTGGAGAACGATGGTAATGTTTACCAGGGGGTAAGGCAGGGAATACGAAGGGGTTTTTGTTGTAACAGTCAAAACACACTTACATGGTTATGTTACTTCGTTCAGGTTGAACGAAAACATAACAAGTGGAGAAAGATGTAAATGTTTATAAGTGCGGTTGTAAGATTTAGAAGATTTTCCAAAAGAATTTTAGTTTTATGTAATTCTTTTGTTCCTCTTCTATTGAGCTTACGATCTCGTCACTTGGGTAAAAAAATGTTTTTTGTCATAGAAGTTATTTTTTAAATAACTTCTGGGGAGAATATCCCAGACAAGAAACAAGGGAACTGATGAGGATTGGTGGCTCTTTCCGAAACCTAGGTATTCCCTGCCTTACCCCCTGGTAAACATTACCATCGTTCTCCACTAATAAACAAACGTTGTTTTTATAAAAACAACAATAATGGGATTTTGCCTGACGATTTTTGCAACAACAAAATACTATGGTATCCCAAACAAGCAAGCCAAACACTGTTCTATTAATAGACACAGGCACGGTCGACGAAGGGGTTTTTGTTGTAACAGACAAAACAAACTTACATGGTTATGTTACTTCGTTCAGGTTGAACGAAAACATAACAAGTGGAGAAAGATGTAAATGTTTATAAGTGCGGTTGTAAGATTTAGAAGAATTTCCAAAAGAATTTTAGTTTTATGTAATTCTTTTGTTCCTCTTCTATTGAGCTTACGATCTCGTCACTTGGGTAAAAAATGTTTTTTGTCATAGAAGTTATTTTTTAAATAACTTCTGGGGAGAATATCCCAGACAAGAAACAAGGGAACTGATGAGGATTGGTGGCTCTTTCCGAAACCTAGGTATTCCCTGCCTTACCCCCTGGTAAACATTACCATCGTTCTCCACTAATAAACAAACGTTGTTTTTATAAAAACAACAATAATGGGATTTTGCCTGACGATTTTTGCAACAACAAAATATTATTGTTTCCATTACATATAGATATAGTGTTCATAAAATAATGAAAGGGAATGAAAGATATTAAAGAGATGAGAAGAATTTCCGGTCATATGAGGATATTTTTTCTTAATGACAAATCCGATAGATCGTTATGGTATATATTGTGGCTGCATTTTCTGTGTCGAAGGTCTAGCCTGATCACCAGTAGTTATTTCTCAGAGGTTTTAGATGAGTTCTTTTCTACGATTAGCGGAACGGCGGCAGTGCATAGTCCAGCTATAATACGAACAGTTGTTCTAATCTCTGACTTTTGAGAGAATAAATAATTGTAACAACAATGAATGCTGCTTGTTGATTTCTGATCTGGTTTTTCCTCTAACTGAAAATTAAAACAAAATGGATACCTTCATAGGCTGTAGCCAAAAATTTTCGGAATTGACTCGGATAGATTTTGCTGAGATGCGGCGTGGTGTAAGGTCTTTCTTTCCATAACTACCCTGATTTGTCTAAGCAACCGACTTTTCTCAGCAACAATGGATGAGGGGTGACCTCAGACATTAATAATGTAAGTGTTAACAGCATCAGTGCCTGCAGCAATGTGAACGCTAATCAGACCTGCCTAATAGGTTTTTTGATCTATTGGTCACTGACACGTATATGGTCGTGGGTTTTATTCTCCATATCATAGTTTTGATGTTTTAGTTTTTAGGAAGGAATTCTTGAAGATCTGAATACTCTCCCAGACCACACTGGGCCCCATAGCTAACAGACCGGCCTATCGCGTTGTAAGAGATCAACAAGGTCTCCCTGTCCACAGCCATCTAGAGGTCCTTGTTCTACTTTTAGATTTACCGCAGATAATTGTGGCTTGCAGGAACGACTTGAACATGCGTGCGAGAGCTAGTTTGCGGTCGGAATTGTTTTTGTTTTTTTTTTTGACCTTCACATTGAGCTGTTTAGTTCTCATCTTCACATATCTTGTAGTATAGAATCTAACCGTTGTCTTAATGACGGATGTTTTTTTCCTCAGTACTCAACTTCTGGGTTTGAACTTATTTTTTCCGGAATTTCACAAACTACAAATAGTTAATAATCCCACGTTTCAAACTCGGCTTGAGGATAGTGTGTCGCCTTTCAAAAATACATCATAGAATAGGGAACTCTTTTTTTCGGTTTGTTATAAAGCACAAGTATTGAACTTATCGCCGGAATTCACAACCGAAGTTAGATAACTCCGCCGCGAACCGTTTCTTAAAACTCACTCCAAATTCTAAGTGACATGTATCCAATTTATAGTTATAGTCAATGATTACGACATAAAGTTTATGAATCGATTTCCCAATTCAAACAAATACCCAATTTCATGAAGAGAATGAATGGTAAGGTAATCAGACAGGTTCCATTCAGTAATAAGTGACTTAGTACACCAATCTAGAACTGCAGTTAAATCTTTCGACACCGCAAAAAGGCAATGGCTGTGGTAGATTCCTATTTATCTGGAAAATAGGTATCGAGGAGACAGTCTCCATAACCGAGGATACCATATACGGCGAAGTCTACCAAACCACATATCTCAAAAAATATGCGGAGAAGAAGAGCAAGCCAGTGTCTACCTCAAAACTCAAGAAGGGGGTGAAGAGTATGAGGTCAACGGAGGAACAGCAACTTAAGGAGAAGAATAAGGTGACAAGTGTCTAGATACAAAACGGACCCCGAGATAAGTTGCTGTATCAACATTGATGTTCCCGATGTTATGTCGGACCGGGGTTGTAAGGTCTTAATCGTTTATACCTGCCTAAGATGTCTTTTTGTTCCCTCTATGATCCTTTCATTTTTCCCGTTCGAGGCTAGCAAGAAAATGCATTTTGTGGATTACAATCAAAATCCTTACTATGTCACTATTAATTTCCAAGTCCAGAGTAGATCCAAGTGCCGTCATCTTGTTTGAATATCCTACGAAATTTAACCCTTGAACCAAATCTGCAATCCTCTAATTCCTAGCTTCCACCACCACCTTTTAGCGTAAATATATGTTTGGAAGTGGAAACATGATCAATTTATATGATTCGATACATTAATTAAGAAAATAAATATAATGTTCTTAAATAAATATTATTTTTCCAACATTTTTTGTTACTTACAGAGCCATTGAAAGAATTGGTGGATTGGAATTGGAAAGTGAATATCCCTATCATGCCCGCAAAGAACAATGCCACTTCAATAAGGCCAAGGTTCATGTACGCGTCAAGGGTCACGTTGACTTGCCCAAAAACGAAACAGCTATGGCTCAATGGTTGATTGCCAATGGTCCCATTTCAATTGGTAAGTATATCCCCCCTATCTATCTGAGAACATTTTCATTAAAATTAAAATTCATTTTAAGGTATCAATGCCAATGCCATGCAGTTCTATCGCGGTGGTGTTTCACATCCCTGGCGTCCATTGTGCTCGCACAGCAATCTCGATCATGGTGTCTTAATTGTGGGCTATGGTGTTTCGGACTATCCCATGTTTAAGAAAACTCTACCCTATTGGATTGTTAAGAACTCGTGGGGCAGCAAATGGGGTGAACAGGGCTATTATCGTGTGTATCGTGGCGATAATACCTGTGGTGTCAGTGAGATGGCCAGTAGTGCCGTTTTAGCTGATGATTAGGATTTGTGGTCTCAAAATGTTTAAATTACACCTCTACAACATCAACAAAATAAATAAAACGACAACAACATAAAAATATATTAAAATCATTCATACCACATATTTGGGGGAAGATCCGAGGAACCAACATCAGAAAACACAGCACATATGGTACAGCATTGTATAGCATCACACCCCAAATATAATTATAATATCATCATCAAACACACAGCTGGGCCGATGGGAATGGATTTAATTGATTAAAAACCCCAACAACAAGAACAAGTTTACACACATTTTATTTTATGGTAATTAAAATAATGAATTGAATATCAAGCAAAAAACCCAAAAAAAGAAAGGTGTGCAAATCTCTTTGATAATCCTCTTACTATGGAATACCACCATAGATAGACCATCATCTCAATCCCCTGAATACCATTTCATACTGGCATTTATTGTATACTCACTCTTTCCTATATATAATCGACATCAAATTATCCAACTCATCAAAAAATATAAAAAAAAAAGAAAACTCAATAAAATCTCATCGATTTTATATTTTGTAAAACTTTATTATTTCCGATTCTTCTTCTCTTTTGTAATAAATTCATGCAAACACACACTCAAACACACATACAGTCATTTATTAACAACACTCAGCCAAGCAATAACACTCTGTTGTTTATCAAATTACTAGATCCGATTCATAAACCACTTACATGTCGTATTCTTGTATTGTTACCTTCCATTTTGTTAACGAAAGTGTAGTGCGCGTAAAATGTAAATCATTATAATAAAATAATTAATTAATAAAAACAACAAACATTTGAAAATAAAAAAAACCAACAATCCTTTTACAAGGACTTGTGTTTTAATCATTCTCGTATTCACTTAATTTGAGCAGCAACAAACGCAATTTACGCGCCTCCAGGCCAATGGTCAAAGGTTCGGCCGGCACTTCATCGGATGCGCTGTAAATGTTGGCTGGTGTAAAGATGCCATTAACTGAAATGGAAATAATTAAAAACAGTAAAATTATACTCGGATATAAAAAGTGAAAGTGCGTTAAAGGCCACTTAATTAAAATAAGCGAAATGTTATAGAATTAATTTATTTGAATGGGATTTGTTGTTGCTGGCTTCGCTTTGTTGCATTAATCATGAGGCAGAATGAATACCAATGAAAGAAACTCATTTTTTTAATTGAACCTCTGTGGTCGACAATGAATCCATTTTAATCAGCTCAAATGCATTTATGTTATAAGGTTAGATAATTAAAATTATTTTTGCGCAATAAGAACAAGCTGACTTCAATAAAGGAAAATATTTTGCAAAGCACCCATTCCCCCATCAGATGTCTTGATTATGTGGTATGCTGATGACCATCATCAGACGTTAATATTAACAGCTTAGGTGTTAAGATATTCGAATACTTCGAATTAAGCCTATTCGATCCTTTATGTGTAGTATTGGTGCGCAATATTAATTAAATAACAAAACAAGTTTATTATTATTTAAATATAATTTGACCTGTGTTACAATTATTCAAAAGTTTTACCCTCTATGGAGCAGGTTCCGAAGGAATGGACCAATATTGTCTATTTCGTATCGGACCCCAAATTATGATATAAATATTCCGACGTTCCTGGTATGGATTATATCGACTAACTCCTTCACTATGTATGAGATATGTAATAATTTTTAGAAAATGTTAAAATGTGTGTGATGTACAAGATAGAGTCTACCGAAATATTCCACTTTTATACTTCATTTGATACAAATAAAAAATATTGAGCGAAATATTTGGCAACAATAAAAGAAAGGATATTTATGTCCAATTTTATGCGAAATCATAAATTCCGATAAATTTCATATTCATATCAGGCTTCTTGTTTAGAGAAATATTTGAGCATAGCAAGTAGTAAAGAATTGCTAAATTGTTTCGAAAGTTATGACAGATAAAATTATTGAAAATTGTGATCCCAGAAGGGGTTGGCAGATATATATTAACTTCACAACCGATCTTGTGTTAGCAAAAATATTTGTATGTGTGAAATTTGAGGAGAGTTGGATGTTTATTTCGCTTTATTTGGGCGTTCGTTTTTCAAAACCTTGAACCCTATGTATGGGGGAGAAGTAATGGTTCGATCTATACCACCTTTATAACAGATCTTGTGTTGATAGAAATGTTGAGATGAGCCAAGTCTAAATGGAATCGGATGTTAATTTGGCGTTTTATTAGCTTCATGGGTATTCAAAATATCGACACTTTGTGGGGGAGGTACAAGAAGAAGTGGGCCGATACATTCCATTTTCGCACCAGACCTTGGACTAATAAAATTATTGGGATGTGTGAAATTTGAAGACTATTTGTCCATTTTCGCACATAACCTAACACTGATGAAAATATTAGGATTCGCAAAGTTCCAGAAAAATCGGATTATCCTTTCTCTTATTATTTTCTTAGAAAATTTTGACATTTTGTGTGGGAGGTACCAGAAGGAGTGGACCGATATTGGCCATCTCCGAACTCGATCTAAGTTTGACAAAAATATTACGATGTACCAAGTTTGGATCAAATCGAATACTCCCTTCGAGAGTTATCGTGCGCACCAGTCAGCCAGACAGACAGACGGATGGACGGACATCGGTAGATCGACTCCAAATGTTCTGAAACGGATTTGGTCCAAAAAGACCTAGGGTCTAAAACCGTTATTTCGACTAGGCACGTTTTGACCGTATCAAATGATATATACCCTCTGTAGCCATATGGCTGAGGATATAATTAGAACAAATGAAAATTTGACGAAAATATCGATTCCAAATGAAAACCAGTAAGGAAAGGCCAAAAATCGGGCGGGGCCGACTATATCATACCCTACACCACTATGTGTATTTAGTATAGCTCCCGTAACAAAAAAGTTTATTTTGGGAATTTAAGTGAAGAAGATCATACCAACTATGATCTGTATAGTGCATCATATGACTTCGATAAGGATTATATTAAAAAATATTCATTGGAACAATATATATACCGGACCGGGTTTCACCAAATGGTAAAATTCGGTTGGATATGAAAAACAAAATTATTTAATTTGGGCTGATATCACATATATGGTGAGCAATAACCGTAAAATCGGATGAAGATGTGTATAGCAGCTATATAAAAATCTGAACCGATCTCGATGAAATTTAGCAGAGGTATTTTCGAGCATTATCTGATGCCCGTTTGATACCGGGCATCAGATAATGCTCGAAAATACCTCTGCTAAATTTCATCGAGATCGGTTCAGATTTTTATATAGCTGCTATACACATCTTCATCCGATTTTACGGTTATTGCTCACCATATATGTGATATCTATAATTGTTGAGGAGTGCATATTACACAAGTGAGGGACTTTAACACCAAATCGGATGAAACTTATATATTAGCTCCCATATATAGCTATATATGAACCAAATTTGATGTACTTGCTTCTAGATTGAATTCGGTCGAATGTGACAAAATGCAGGTCATTTGGACTGATATTGGCCGTTTGGTGATATTGGTCGAAATCGGTTTAAGATATATATATATATGTAAATTTGAACCGATTTTCACCAATTTCAATAAAGTTCGTCCTTGGGTCAAGCAAAAAAATTTCAGAAAGTAATTCTGTGAAGATCCTCAAAAGTCACTATGGGCCTATATCGCTTTCTTCTCCATGTTACAAACAAATGCACAAAGACTTTATACCCTTACCATTATGTGGTGTAGGTTATAACCAGTACATTTAGTAAACCTGTATTTAGGGAATTTATGTAAACTAGATAATACACCATGATGATAATTTGACATCGAAAGGAACTAATATATGGTATATCGCAATCTGAATCGATTTCCACAAAATTTGACGGAGGCATTTTGAGTATCTCGACTTTGAGTACTCTTAGATTGAAACATATGCATCTAGATCTGAACGGATATTCCCCAAAATCTATTCCATTTGAGTTTTTAGTGGGGCATGAACGTGAAATCGGATGAAAATATATAAGAGCTATATCTAAATCTGAACCGTTCTCTTTACAAATGAACAGAGGTATTTGTACACTGTCTTTGATAGCTGGAACCAAAGATCCTTCCTATGTAGTGTGAGGGATATAAATATAAAATCAAGTAACAATATATATGGGACCCATAGTTATATCTGAACCGATTTTCACCAAATTTGGCACACTTTCTTTCAGGCTAAATCCGGCCGATAAAAACTATTAAATTTAGGCTGATATTAACCATTCACAATAAAATCGGGGTTATATATGAGCGCTACATCTAAATCTGAACCGACAAAGGTATTTCTGAGCTGCATTTGATATCTTTTCCTGAATATTGTTGTTATGGAGTTCATATTACGGCTGTGAGGGACAAAAACAACAAATCGGATGGATATATGGGAGCTACATCTGAACAGATTTTCACCAAATTTGACACACTCTCTTCTAGGCTGAATTCGATTATGTGTGCCAAATTCCATCCTATTTGGGATTATGTTACACAGTAGGTGCACGATAAAAGGCAATTCAGACAATGATATATACAGGAACTATATCTAAATATTCTTCCTTGGGTCAAATAATTGATTTGTGCAAAATTTCATCTCGATCGGGCGATAAATGCGAACTTTGTACTTTGGTCCCAAAAATACGTGGACAGGAAGACGGTCGAACATCTATAAATCGACTCATAAAGAGATTCAAAGAGGATCCGCTAAAGTAACTATGGGTCTATCTCGTTTCCTTCTCCATGTTACAAACAAATGGAGAAAGGCATAATACCCTGACCACAGTGTGGTGTAGAGTTAAAAAAATATGTAGACATAGTTATGTTCAATTTGGGGCACAAAGCAGGTGAGTTTCGTATAAGGAAATCTTCAAAAGACGCATCAAACAAGCCCAGCTTAGGCGTGGGATACAATTGAAATGTATTAAACATCAAAGTGTTCCTTTACGAAATACAATTTTAAGCATACCGAGTCCCTGTTTAGTCTACTCATAGATGGCCTGTCAGAAATTCGGAGGTTTATTACATACCTTTCAGAAGTATCATACATACAAATAATAAGAGTTTTTGACAGAATCGTGGTGGTTGAATACAAAGGCATATGATAAGATGCGGCATTTCACTGTTGCTGTTGCTGGTATTGGAGAACTATGTCATGACACCATATCGTAACATTGCAGTTATAATGTAACATAGCGGACACTTTAACAGGATTTTCGCGAATTTTATATAACGCAATTTTTATATTAACACCATTTTTTTCACGAAATCAAAGTGAATTTTCTAATGCATTTTTGACATGTCGTCGGCCATTTGCCTTTTGTTCAATCTTTACAGTTTTATGCCAGCCTCAGGTTTTAAGTTCTCTGGCGTAACTTTGCCCGATTTGGAAGAGTTACACAAGGAAACTGTCCTTATTACGATCAGCGGGGCTTCCATAATACGACCTTAACGTTTATTAATCAACTTGGGATGTATTATATGGGACATTGCAGTATTTTAGAAGTCTATGACGTTTTATACTTTTTCTACGTTTTTTATACGTATGTGATGTTCGCAACTTTTCGACAGTCGAAAACCTAAAAAACTGTCAAACAGTCCATCTCTGAGTCTACATTTTCGAAATCGTTCAAAACTTATTTCTGTTCTTACTGGTTCATGGTATATTTGAAATATTCTATGATAAAAGTTCGACCTAAAACCCCACTTTTCTACTATTCTGAGAATGAGAGAGCGCTCAGTGTAATAAGCTAGATTTTACAACTCTACTCATTTTTTCTAGCCTTTCAGATAATGACAACTATCAACTATTATAAGGAAGTCCAAATATCTGCACAAATAAACTTTTCCCCGGTTCACTCACCTTCACACGATTTCAAAAAGCTCATAACTTCCTGCACCGATGGATATGCCAATATGATATTCTGCTTCGCCATTCCCGTCAGAAGGCCCAAAATACAGCGCTTCACATGTAACCATGTATCGGCATAGAGGCGGGCACCCGAACCATTCTCCAGGGCATGGGCGATGCGTGACAAACCGAATTCATAATTCGACTTGGCACAATACAGGGTGCCAACCACCAAATTCACGATGCACAAATGATGATACTGCTTGCCCAGGTTGCCCTTGAGCTCTTCGGCTTTTTCGACTTTGCGCATCAACTCCTCAGCTTCTTCGTTTTGAAAGGTCATGATGTAGGAGACGCAAAGGTTTGCCAAAACGGCCGCCGAAACAGACATGATCTGAAAAAAGAAAAATCTTATTTTATAAATCAAATAACTGACAGACGTGATTTCCTAACATCATCGCCATGCTGGCGCACAATGGGTTCATAGAATGCTGCTGCCTCCTTGTACTTATCACCCTGCATAAATAGAACATGCCCAGCATTTAAACGCCATATGGGATTTTCCGAACAAAACTCAGCGCTGGAACGAAATTCTCGTTCAGCTCCAACAAAATCATCATCCCTCCAAGATATCCATGCGCGGGCCATGACCACGGGTAAATATCTGGAATTTGTAAAACCATTACACAACAGAAAATTGATATACCAATGTTCTGCCTACTTACAATTCCAAGGCATTTTCATAGTCTTTCAGGGCCGTCCTTAAAGCATTCTGATCTGTGGTGGAACGCACCTCTTGAACCTTAGCCGCCAAACTTCGCAGCTTTCCGGCCAAACTTGAGGCCAATGTTCCCAATTTCTTTTCAGCTGATTCTGCCGAGGCCTGGGCCGTTATTAAGGCATCCAATAGTTCATAGAGGTACTGAAATAATCGATGTGATAATTATTTCTCTGGGTTCTCCGCTTTGCATTATTTAGCAACTCACCTGCGACAGATATTTGTAGGTCAAATCGGTGTGTTCAGCCAAAATGTCGGCTGCCGTTTCATACAGCTCATGCTTACAACAGATCAAAAGAATATTAGCAAAGGTTTCTTTTGGACAGGCCGGTGGTCCCAAGTCAAGCAGAAAGGCCAATTTCCTTAAACCTGCCACAGGCCCTTGAGGGTCGGTCAGGGCCATGTTGTGTAATGTAACCGGATCTAATTCACTCTCAGCTCGGGGTGGTAAATCCAAAAGAGCATCTCTGGCAGCGTCGACTGTTGCAAAGAAAGAAAATAATATTATACAAATATTCTACGATACCCACGAGGAGTGCGAATATGTATCTTCACTAAACCGTAGCAGAAGTATATATCAGAAGCTACCTCGAACTTTTCTCCTTTTTTCCTGTTCAAAATTTTGACCTTTATGGAGGAGGTACCAGAAGGTGTGAGCCGGTATATTCCATTTTCACACCCTATCTTGTAATGGTTAAAATATTGGGATGTGCGATATTTAAAGAAAATCTGATGCATATTTCGCATTTTATGAGCGTTTTCGATATTCTAATTTTTTTATGCTTTGTAAAGAAGGCATACCAAGGAGTGATTCGATATATCATATCTTCACATCAGATCTTGTTTTGGTAGAAATATTGGGATGTGCGAAGTTTTAAAATAATTGGATGCGTATTAAGCGTTTTGGTTATTCAACATTTTGACCAGACCATTTTGTAATGGTAAATACAGGGTAAGATAAGAAAACTGTAACAAAGTCAAACGCCATAATTTTTACATTTTTTTTTTAAATTTCGAAATGTCGGAAATAGCATCAAATTTTAGAATAAGTTTAGATTTGTTCGAATTGGTCACCTTTGGCACGAATTATGACCATCAAACGGCCAATGCTGCCCGAATGTTGCTCTGCGGTATATTGGCCCATTCCCGGCGAAGCGCTTGCTTGATGTGATCGATACTTTGGTATTTTTTCGTGTCGACCTTGCTTTCCAAAATACTCCAGACACAATAGTCCAACGGGTTGGTATCCATAGATTTTAGTGGTCATTGAGCGCTGGAAATGAAGCGAGGAACCCCATTTTGTAACCATTCTTCGGTGGTGGGTGCTGAGTGCGATGGTGCTGAGTCCTGTTGGAATGTCCTAGGACTGCGGAAAAAACATTTGCGAGCCTTTAATACAAGGCTTTAATACACCCTCCAGAATATTTTTGCTATAATATTCGGCATTTATTATGATGCCACGGTCGATTAATACGAACGGAGAGCGACCATCGTCTGTTATGGCGGCCCACACCATCACCATGGCCGGCGCTTGAGTTCTGGTGGCTAACCAAAGGTGCACCTTTTCAGTTAACCTTTTTGGCAAGTTGTTTGTTTAAAAACTGTCGGACAACGAATGTTTCCTCATCGGAGAAAACCAAATTTGGCAGTTCACCACTTTCGGCCAAGCGAAGCAACTCTTTAGCTCTTTTGAGTCTATTTTCTTTCTGTTGCGGTGTAAGTTCTTGCACTTTTTGGAATTTCAATGGCTTTACCCCGAGCTCATTTATTAATATTTGCCGAATGGAATATTGCGATATGTTCAGCTCACGAACCATTTTTCGGCCACTGTGACGCGGGTTTCGATCAAGTAGCTTCTTTACTTTTCGAACCATTTCTGCTGATGTTGCTGTTTTCTTCCGTCCACTTCCTAGACATCGGGCTACGCTACCAGTATCACGGTAACGAACGATGGTACGAGACAGAAAAGATTTATTCACATTTATATGCTGGAGTGCTCTAACGATAGCCACTTGTGGTTTTCCAGCCAAATATAAAGAAATCACACTATCACGCTTGAATTCCATCACGAATAACTTTTTTTCTGGAAAATGCTCAACAAAATGCTTTTGTAAACAATATAATGAGCTGTCACTGGAATAATTTTTATAGCTGTCGGACGAGTGGCTTAGAAATGATAGCAGTCTGAAGTTGGTTGTAGTTTTTTCATTTCACCCTGTATATTGGTATGAGTGGATATTCCAAATTTGGACCCTTCGTGGGGGAGTTACTAGAAGGAGTAGTCCGATCTTGCCTATTGCACAAAATCGGATTATCCATTCTCTTCATATGCGGTAAATTATTTTCTATGAAAATGTCTACCTTTTGTGGGGAGGTACCATGTTCGAACTCGCTCTAAGTTTGACGAAAATATTATTAGATCGACTCTAAATGTCCTGAAACGGATTTGGTCCAAAGATACCTAGGGTCTAAAATCGTTTTTTTTTTTTTTCTTTTCATATGGCTGAGGGTATAATTTTCACATTTTGGTGCATCACTTAAACCCTTCTCGGACACATTTTGAGTCGATTTGGCTGGAAATTAGGAAATATTTTCGAGTTTTTTTACGCTTTGTTGGATTTTTTTATTTAGACCACAAAATGTGTTTTTGATGTACAATTCCTAGATAAAATTTAGGATCTACAGTAGAATCGTATGACAAATAATTTTGTAGAATATTTTCATTTGCTACGAATCCGTTTAAAGGGATTGGTTAAGCATATTTTGAAAAAGGACCAAAAGGACCTCTTTGGCGAATAAAAAACAAGTTAAAAAGCAGTAAGTTCGGCCGGGCCGAACTTTGAATACCCTCCCCCATTTGGAATGAATTTGGAAATAAAATCCTTAAATCCTTAGCCGTTATATTGTTGTCTATATGACGTGGACCTACATGGGCATTGTTTGTCATAAGTCATTACCATATTCAAATTCGAAACTTGAAATAAACGGTAAATAATGTGGCTGAAATCATCAAAATATCGTATATAGGGAGGTGCGTTATATCGGAGCTGTGCGAAGACCTGGACCTGCATAGGCAATTTTCTGCCATAGGTTGTAGCATCCATTACGAACTTCAAATATGGTAGGTATAGTACCTAAACTCGTCAAAATACCGAATATAGGAAGGTACTGGTATGTGGGGCCCATACGAAGACCTGGACCTGCATAGACAATTTTCTGTCACAGACTGTAGTTCCCATTACGAGCTCTACATACGTAATTTGAAACAATTCCGGTGAATAATGACGCTAAAATCATCAAAATACCGAATATAGGGAGGTACCGTTATATGGGGGCCATACGACGACGTGGACCTGCACATACAGTTTTCTGTCTTAGGCTGTAGTATCCATTTCGAACTTCAAATACCAAATTTGAAACAATTCCGGTGAATAATGTCGCTAGAATCATCAAAATACCGAATATCGGGAGGTACCGTTATATGGGGCCTATATGAAAACGAGGTCCACGTTTTGGCCCAGTTACGAACTTAAACTGCCTACTGGAAAAATAATATCTCAATTCGTTCGAAAGATAGCGTGATTACAACAGACAGACGGACATGGCTAAATCTACTTAGAATTTTACGCTGATCAAGAATATATATACTTGGTTGGGTCTGACATGAGTATTTCGAGGAGTTACAAACGGAATGACAAAGTTAATATACCCTCCATAATATGGTGGAGGGTATAAAAAAATTCTCGTGTTATTATCTGCAATATTGTTGCTGACACTATATACCTAAAATGTAAGAATTCCGAAATTTTGCAAAATTGTTGAAGAGGGGCGAAAC
The DNA here is from genome assembly GCF_030504385.1 of Musca domestica. Taxonomy (NCBI): domain Eukaryota; kingdom Metazoa; phylum Arthropoda; class Insecta; order Diptera; family Muscidae; genus Musca; species Musca domestica. The sequence continues at coordinate 10,904,487 of NW_026712258.1, forward strand.
TTGTCTCCCCTTATTTTGGTCGCTTTGCGATGTAAATTTTCAAACCGCCGATACATGTGGCTTCTTTTTTGGCTCTACTTTCATAATTAGCTGGATTCCCCGCTATTATTTTTTTGTGTTGCTCTGTGTAATTTAAGATTGAGTAACGATGTATATAACCATTTGGATACTCGGTACCCTTTTTGTACCATAAATATCCAGAATGATGTTATGCAGGAAAATTTTTCTTTTACGTAGACAAAATCACACAAATGTCCTGCTTACGCTCTAGCCCACATGAATTAAGCTCTTCCAACAGATTTCGAAAATACACTTGGATAACTTACCATTTCCATCATTATATTCAATGGCTGCCTTCAAATTGAGAGCCTGTGTTATGCCGGAGAGAGCCATTGTTATGGGATTACCCACGCTACGAGCACTGCCATCGGTATCAATTTGGGCTCCGATACCCAATTCCGGATGATTTCTAATGCCACGTTCCACGATTTCAGCTGTGGCAAATAAACAACACATTAGTCTCCATCGCCCTAAAATCGCCCCCCCCCCCAATATTTACCAGTATAGTCAATGGCCTGGGTCTTCTCCTTCTTGCGAAAATGTGACAAGGCCAAATTGTAAGCTATCAGAGGATTGAAACCACCAACTTGCAAGGCCGTGCTGAATCGTTGCACAGCACTGTCATATTGATCGGCTTGATAGAGGAGACACCCCTCGTCGTTGAGGGTTTCCGCCGTGCCACCACTGCGCTGATTCAAAACACTCTGAGCTCCGGCATAATCTTCACTTGAATAGAGAATGGCACTCTGCAATTGCAAACATTGCTCCTTGAGTTCTACATTATCGCTGATTTGTTTCAGAACTTTTAAGGCATCCACAAATATACCGGCTTGATACAAAGATTGGGCATAATAGAACCTGCGAGTGAGGGCAACATTCTTAATAATAAAATCCCCTTTTAAAGGATAATGACACTCACTTGTATTTGGCCACCTTGGGCACCAAATTGCACAACTGTTCATAGCAGGTGGCTGCCTCTTCATACTTCTGGGCATGATAATAACAATAGCCCAGTGTAGACAAACCGGCTCTGGTATTGGCTGCCTCGCCCAAATTTATAATGCACTCAATGACATCCTCATAGCGTTTGTCCTTTATCTATTTGTGGGAGGATGCCGGATAGTGGCGTGAGAGGCAAACAAACAAAAACATAATCAGTAGGGATTATTTAATTTTGTTTCGGAAGTGTCTAGCCCACATCCAAAACCAAATTTAGTATTCCCTTCCCCGGATGTGTTGCATATTTACCAGATTGTAAATAGTTCGTGTTATATGGCCTTCGCGAAGGATTATGCCTTGATGCAGCATTTTTTATATCCTCTTAAATCAAATGTGTGTGATTTTTTCACTTCGTTCTTTTGCGTTTTAGATATTTGGCTTTCCTTTTTTCTGTTAGTTTTTGTATTGCACTTTAAAAAGGATATGAAAATGGTTTCCATGGCAACTATTCAAATGCAGTTGGTTACCAGGCAATAACATTTGAAGGTGGTAAAACGAATTTCAACCCTAATTTAAATAAAACATTGACCGTTAGTCACATGAAAATAATTAATTTTAAAATGCCGATGCCATTTGTGTTTTAAGAATTAAAATTAAAAACAAGTAAAAAAGTATCAATCCGGCAAAACCCGACAGATGTATACCCTCAGCCAATTTCGATTATTTAAAAATATTTTGACTTCTGTTACGATTATTCAAATGTTTAACCCCTTATGCAGTTTGTTCCGAAGGAATTGGCCAATATTGGCAATTTCGTATCGGACATAAATATATATGATATAAATATTGCGACTTGCTTGTGGGGGCGGTACCAGAAGGAGTGTGGGGGAGGTACCAGAAGGAGTGGACCGATATAATCCATCATAACACCAAGGTCTGGTTAATATAAATATTGGGATGTGTGAAATTTGAAGACAATTGGACTCTTACATCACATTATATGTGAGTTTTAATTATTCAACTTTTGACCATTTGTGGGGGAGGTACTTGATGGAGTGGACCATTTTCACACCTGACCTAGCACTGACACAAATATTAGGATTTGCAAAGTTGGAGCAAAATCGGATTATAGTTTCTCTTTCTGTGCAAAAAATATATTTTTTGCAAATTTCGACTATTTGTGGGGGAGGTACCAGAAGAAGTGGACTGATATTACCCATCTCCGAACTTGATCTAAGTTTGAAAAAAATATTGCGATGTACCAAGTTTGGACCAAATCGGATATTCCCTTCGAGAGTTATCGTGTGCACCAGCCAGCCAGACAGACGGACGGACATCTCTAGATCGACTCCAAATGTTCTGAAACGGATTTGGTCCAAAGAGACCTAGGGTCTAAAACCGTTATTTCGACTAGGCACGTTTTGACCGTATCAAATTGTATATACGCTCTGTATCCATATGGCTGAGGGTATAATAAATATGTATATTGAGGATTTCAGTAAACCCTATTGTTAAAAAGATAGTGTTCCTGGACCAAGGCGATGTCGATATTTGACGCAGAGAGGGTTAGCAGGAGTTCAGCAGCCGAGGTTTTGCGCTAATCTAGATTAATCTGTTCCAGGGCTAGGTCAGACTCCCTATCCTCTACTACTTGGTTTGTGGGAAGCGAAAGCTTCTATCGGTAGCTACCTTAAGAACCATCGCGCTCTTCTAAATAAAGAAATTTAACACACGCCAATTTCCAGTACTAAGACCACCATTCTCCTTCTTAAAAATCTTCTGGATCTCCTTCAACTCCATTATAGGAGGATGAATCCACACTGAAGCCACCATTCCGCATCGGATCTCCGAGACAGGCACAGCGGCGACCTTGCTTCCTTTTAGAAGGATTCAAAACAATTAACAACGGATATTAGGAAATTCTTTATTTTAGCAAGTAAAGACCCTGGATCCCCTATAGAGTGATTCTCTGCAGCCAATGATTCTCGCTGATAAACCCATTGGGTTCATCCTGACTGCTACTCTAAAGTTGTCCGGCATCATCCGTTGAGCAGCTTTATTGTCTTGCTTCGGTTTTGGGTCTCAAGGTTTCTGCGAACCGACAAGAACGGCTTTCGGCTTTCTATAAGTGTGCTTCCCACTATCATTATTTGCCGCCAACGAAGCATACGAGACGGACTGTTGTAATGTCTGCGTCGTCACAATTTGACTGATGCGGTCCCTCCATAGCCTTGGCTGAGAAAGGGACTTGGTCTCCTTTGATGCTGCTTCCTTCAGTGAGACAAGACAACCTTATGCTCGCTTGCTGTAGCTTTAGTCGTGGTTGACTTTGCCCTGTCGGTCTGTAGCTTCACCACATTCTCCGTTGTAAAGTGTTGCGTTGATGAATCAACTGATGGACTCGGAAAAATCGACAATAAAAAGTACGGAAGGTAAATATGGAACGGATTAAGTTTGCCATTCCGATTGTTACACCTCGAAAAATACGGTTTAGACCCCACAAAGAAAAGTTACGAATTTTTGCTTATTTTAGTCGAAATTTTTACCAGAAATTGTTTCAAATTTGGTATTTGCAGTTCCTAATGGGTTCTATCTCCAATGACAAATTTTAGTAGCATTTTCAACGTAATATTAACTTTGTAATTCCGTTTGTAACTCCTCGAAATACTCATATCATACGCAACCAAGTGTATATGGATATTCTTGATCAGCGTAAAATTCTAAGTCGATTTAGCGATGTCCGTCTGCCTGTCTGTTGTAATTTCGATATCTTTTGAACGAATTGTGAAAGAAGGCTTAAATTTTGCACACATGTATTTTGCCAGTAGGCATGTAAAGTTCGTAAATGGGATATGCCGGTCTCGTATAGCCCCCATATAACGGTTCCTCCCAATATTCGCAATTTTAAAGATTCTAGGGACATTATATACAGATATTGTTTCAAATTGCATATTTGACGTGCGTAAGGAGTACTACAACCTATGGCAGAAAATTGCCTATGCAGATCATGTATATCCCCTATATAACGGTACCCCCCAATATTCGGTATTTTTATGATTTTAGAGACCTTATAGCCTGGAATTTTTTCAAAATTGGTATTTAAAGCTTATAATGAGTACTACAGCTTATGACACATGCAGATCCACGTCTTCGTATAGGCCCTATATATCGGTACCTCCCAAGGTTCGGTATTTTCATGATTGTAGCGACTTTATTAGGCGGAATTGGTAGGATAGCTACCATCGTATTGTGTACTAATTTTATTTTCTTCTTGAGTTATAAGCATTATAACAACAACAGCAACAATCGACCCACCATTGTGGAGGAGGCTCATCAAAACATCGACCAATATAACCTACCGACAATAAAATTTAAGTCGTTTTTTTATTGGCCCTAGAGAAGTTTGACATAGTTAAAATCCATAAAAAATCGGAATGACGGAATTTTCAGCCTTTTCATCATCTTGGATTCTTTTCACAGTGTTATCTGTCATTCTGTCAGTCATTAAATTAAATATTAGTCAATTTTTGTTGTTAAGGATAGACATCACTCCTAATTCAGTCAAGATATTTTCCCAATCGTACAATGCATTCATTTCAGATGATATGAGGACGTCAACATAATGGAATGCTCTGGCTGAGATTTACAACACACATTAAATTACAATCCCGAGGATGAATAACTGACCCGATCAAGTTCATTTTATCTGCATCGCATGACAAATCGCAGAGAAAGGCTTTACCGAATCGTAAATTCCATCACTTCGGCTACTTTGTTTTCATTTTAACTGGTTCGTAACTTTGAAATTGCATTTTCTTTGTGGACAACCGAAAACCTAATCGTTCGTGTAGGCTTAACAGCCAGCTCCCTTATCATGCCAAATTCTTGGTAACCTGCCGTAAAGCCCAACAATGTGAGAATTGTTTGGCGTTATTTTTGTTGTTTGCGAAAAATGCTCCCCCTCCATATTTCATGGATGATTGTGTTCTTCAGAACAAACAGAATATTACATTATCGCGTGCGGCTGACAAACGCCAGCGTCGGTGACTGTGATAAGATACGGGCGACACACCCGGTTCATTTTATGGCAAAGCCGACAAATAATATTTTCAAATTAGCTCTTCGATTGGATACCATCGAAAGTTGCGGCATTCAGAATGGATTTCTCCACAGCAGCAGTCGTGCGTTACCTTCTCCTAATCGTGGCTGTGTTAAACAGTGCGTCGAGAAGTCACGGCACCGGCTACCCTGATGACTGTTTCGATCACTACACGGCAGTGCAGAATGAAAACGTTTTGAAAAATCAAAATCTAACGTTGGCATGTAAAGATGAAAATACCAGGGGAATTTCCAATAGAATATCCAAAAAATCTGGTTTTGATGTTGAATTCGAAAAGGAAAATTTCGCCCAGACTGCCGATGAAATGTGTAACAACATGAAAGTGTGTGAGGATCTGGAGGATCCTAGAGAATTTTTGCAGTGCTACATTAAGGCGGTAAGTTGTGGTTTTATTAATTCCTTTTTGGAATAATATATTTTGAAATGGATTTTGATTTTTAGACTCAAGACGGCTTCCACAAGTCCATGCATATGAATTTCAATGCCACACTGATTCTCATTGAACTCAACGATGAGTATGAGGAAAACGATAAAGGGGTCATGAGATGCATTCAAAGGTCGAAAGAAGTGTTTGTGAAAGAATCATTAGCGGAATATAATCGATTGTTACAGTGCTTGGGATACTGATCTAATATTGTTATTAAAGATGTCGTATGAAAAATAAAAACGAAAGATCGTCTCTTAAAAACAATCGAAAAGGTGGTTTGTTTATATCGGATTCAGTAAGGAAACAATTATAGTCAGATACTGAATCGGGTGAAACATATATGTATGACACCCGTATCTAAAAAAAACGAATCTGTCAGGATTCTGAAACAAATCCAAAGTTGCTTAGAAAACTACGACTGAATAGAGAGGAAAGGTGTCGACGTTGTCAACAATAAACTTTCACATAATGGATTTTTGACCATAAACGAAATAACCTGGGTGACGGACAAGACAAGGAGAGAAATAAGAAGTAAAAAAGCTGTAAGTTCGGCCGGGACGAACTTTGAATACCCTCCACCATTTGAAACGAATTTGGCAATTTTCTAAAACAATAAAATCCGTTATATGGGGGCTCTACGAAGACGTGGACCTGACAGACAATTTTCTGTCTTAGTATCCATTACGAACTTCAAATACAAAATTGGAAACAATTCCGATAAATAATGTCGCTAAAATCATATGTTGCATATGACCTCTCGAACCAAATATCATTGCCATGGAGTGAATGTTATGACTTTTAGAATACTTAAATGTAAAATCCTTGATGTATTATTTACAACAAATTGGAGGGAAATATATTATATGGGAGATATATCTGATCTGAATCGATCTCGTATAAAACTTGACAGAGGTATTTTTAGGATGCACCGAAAATCCTTGTTACTGAGTTTATAATACGGATTTGTGGGACTTACATATAAAATCGGATTAAATATATATGTAAATGGGATCTATAGCTATATCTTAAACCATTTCCACCAAATTTAAAAAAAAATATTCATAGGCCGAATTAAATTAATTAATACGTGTGTTCTAAAATATATCAAATATTGGTATATACAGGGTGAGATGAAAAAACTGCAACCAACTTCAGACTGCTGTCATTTCTAAGCCATTCGTCCGACAGCTGTTAAAATTATTCCAGTGACAGCACATTATAATGTTTACAAGCGTACAAAAGCATTTTGGTGAGAATTTTCCAGAAAAAAGTTATTCGTGATGCAATTCAAGCGCGATCGTGTGATTTCTCCACTCCAGCATTTAAATGTGAATCAGTCTTTTGAGTCTCGTACCATTGCTCGTTACCGTGATACTGGTAGCGTAGCCCGACGTCAAGGAAGTGGAAGAAAGAAAACAGCAACATCAGCAGAAATAGTTCGAAAATATTCTGGGGGTGTATTAAAGCCTTGGGCACGCAATCATTTTGGCCGCAGACCTTGGACATTCCAACAGGACACAGCGAACAATGTCCACCAAAATCACCAGATAAAAATCCGTTGGACTATTGTGCCTGGAGTATTTTGGAAAGCAAGCTTGGCACTAAAAAATACCAAAGTGTCGATCACCTCAAGCAAGCGCTTCGTCGCGAATGGAGTAAAGTATCGCAGAGCAACATGACGCAGCGTGTGACGGTTTCATTGGCCGTTTGAAGGTCATAATTCGTGCCAAAGGTGGCCGATTCGAACAAATATAAACTTATTCTAAAATGTTGGGAAGGTATCAGTAAGAGTGATGATGTATTCCATCTTGGCACCAGACCTTGGGTTAATAAAATTATTGCGAAATGTGAAAAAATTGGACTCTTAAATCAAATTTTATAAGAGTTGTAGTTATTCAAATGTTTTACCCTTTGCTGGGGAGTTACTTGATGGAGTGGACCGATATTGTCCAGTATCGCACCTGAACTAACACTGATGGAAATATTAGGATTCGCAAAGTTGGAGAAAAATCGGATTATCCTTTCTCTTTCTGTGCAATAAATATTTTAATTTAACATTTTGTGTGATAGGTACCAGAAGGAGTGGACCGATACATTCCATTTTCACACTAGACCTTGGGTTTGTAAAATTATTGGGATGTGTGAGGTACCAGAAGGAATGGACCGATATTGTCCATCTCCAAACTCGATCTAAGTTTGACAATAATGTTACGATGCACGAAGTTTGGATCAAGTCGGATACTTCCACAGACAGATAGACAGAGGATGGACGGGCATCGCTAGATCGACTCCAAATGTCCTGAAACGGATTTGGTCCAAAGAGATCTAGGGTCTAAAACCGTTATTTCGATGAGGAACGTTTTGGCCGTATCAAATGATAAATACCTTCTGTAGCTATATGCCTGAGGGTATAAAAATGTAAAAATTATGGCGTTTGACTTTTATGCAGTTTTTTTATCTCACCCTGTATATATTTCGTCCGATTTCATGTATGTTATGCGCCAAACACAATATATATGACAAATGAAATTCACAATGTGTGGCGGAATTTGGTTACAATAATAAATGTGACAAATTAATTGGAAATCGGTTAAGATTTGGATATAGCTCCCATATATAAATATTCTCTTCTTCTCTTTATTTCAAAAGGAGAGTGATTAAATTTGTTTTAAATTAACGGGAGGCTATAGAGCACTCGATTCAACTTAAAACTTGTCTCTTTTTCGAGACGAACTCCGAATTTTGTAGCGGAAAGGAAGACACTATTACACACTAAACTTTATGCGACATATTTCACTGTTGGTTAAGCTGCTCATCATGCACATTTGGTGTGGATGATGGCTTAAAGGACCATCGTTTGGAATTTAGCAAATCTATTTTACAACAAAGATTGTTTTTGTAACTATGGTTTTTTCCCACAACTACTGAACGTTTTTTCAACCAGTGCTTATTTCGTGAATTGTAAAACTTAGCTCATGTCTGATTTGAAAGATTTTATCCTTCCGCTCATTGAATATGGTTGTGTATACGCTTGAACAACGTTGTGAAATATTGTGACATTACTTTGAAAATCATGGCAATGTTAGAGGATGCATGGGAAAAATGCGTACGGATTTTGGAAGAAGGGAAACACGGACAGAAAACCCGCAGGCATACTTTGAAAAGCCGAGTTTCAGTCCAGAGGCATTAGGTCATTTTCCTCCACAAAAGAGCAAAGAGTGGGCGTTACGTTTTTGGGCCATGTTGAACAAATTTTTATTCACAAAAATTGAACAGGAGTATATTGGCAACATTTGGTTTCAAAAGGACAGCGCTATGTGTCACACAACCGAAACTATGTGTCACACAACCGAAACAAAAGGACAGCGCTATGTGTCACACAACAGAAACTTCACTCGATGTTTGGCGTCCTCTCAGCCTCAGATCTGATATCGGTTGCCCACCTCGGAGCTGCGATTTAACACCGTTGGATTATTATTTGTGGGGTGCAGTCAGAAATAATAAGCCAGAGATTATTGACCAGTACCAAACAATCAATCAAATCAAATTCATAGGCTACTGAATAGCCAGCTGAGTCAGCCATTCAAATGAAATGATTTTTCATTATTAACCTCTTAAATGAAATATATTCAGTAGCTTTCTTTATATTATTTTCAAAAAAAAGTCATTTTGCGGACCCCGTATATTCGCGATCAATAAAATCGGTCTGTCTTTCGCACACATTATTAAATAAAGATCTACATTTTTCTCAAGCATTTACATTATTTTAAGGATATTTGAAATTAAAAATCGATCCTATCTCGCCGAACAGAGTGGATCAGTCCATGTAAATTTGTATTCACGCTGTAGGTCGCAATTATAGTTTGCTCCTCACGAAATTTAGCATGGTACAAGGGCTAGGGTCAGAATATAAACCTAAAGTGGGGGAAATAAACATAAGATAATGAAATCGACCAAAAATTTATTTTTTGTTGATTATGCAGCCCCTTTTTAGGTCATAATTGTTTAAGTTTTAAGTCTGCTATTTTGGATGGTTATTGGATAATATTTAGCGGATTTATTAAACAATAATAATTTTTGTGTTAAAAAACCCCAAAAATTTTTTAATGCAGACATTTATTTCCGAAGAAATCACCGGCACATAAAAGTGGCACATCTGACATAGAACTTAAAAGACTTTATTTGTATGCATTGGCAATTCAGCATATTGTTTGGGCTGATGCATCATATTAAATGTCAAATTTATAGGGGATCTGAGGGCCTCAGTGAAAATCTGATATCAAATGTTAATGTATCGTATATTTACTAGAAGTACACAAAAAATGAACAAAAAAATTCCGCTTCATGTTGTATCTTTGCATATAATAATTATATTGTGAAATATGGCTATAAATTAATTTATGAAGCAGTTGTTATTAGTATATATTGGTATCATAAGTTTATATTGATATCATGGAAATTTTATGCGAATTATGAAGTACGTCGTTTTAGTACTTTATCGTATGTTATCGTCTTCTAAACTGAAGACGTCAGATTTCAATTAAAGTTATTAGGTGTGTTTTCTGATTTATGGCACTGTAATTAAGAAGGTATAACACGAAGCCAGCGCAAAAAAAAAACTTTGCAAAAGTGGAAAGAGAGAGTGAGAGAGAGAAATTTTAATATCCATTCATCTTTGTAATATTGGGCATTTTCTTTTTGGGAAATCTTTAGTGTATGTGTATCCCTCATTGCTTGGCCATTTTTATGAATTTTATGGTGTTTTAAGACAAATTCATCTCTAACAAAAACTGACCTGTAGTGGGTTTCTCTAAATCATTTCTTGAGTCACCGACAAAAATCTATATATTGGTCTTCCTATCTCGACGAGCAGTCAGTCCGTCTGACAATGTTAAATTATAATTACGCAAATTTCGTAATTATGGCCGGATTGTTTTTGAGATGATCGTAAAGTATGGATAACGATGGATGATTTTGCAGTTACTCTTGCGGCCACAATTATGAAGCAATCGACTCGGAATTTTAAATGGGGCTAAAGTTAAGGGTTGGTCAGAAACCCACCAATCTCCAGCGGATAATATTAAGCTCGTAAAATAGACCATAACTTTTATATAAAAAATACGACAATTAAATTAAACCGCGAATATTTTAAACTCCACCGAAATTACAAATATACGAAAAGGTAGCTTCTGGTTGTTATATTGATTTTGATATCCAAGATATCGTATATATAGTAAAATATAAAAAATCTTATATAACAAAGAAGGAGATGTCAGTTAGAAAATTAATAACTTAAGAACGGCTGGGCGGATTTTGACCATAACCTCCAATACAGAATGTCATTTTGGCATTTTTTCTGTGATTTGTTTGTGTTATTTTTATACCCTCCACCATAGTATAGAGGGTATATTAAGTTTGTCATTCCGTTTGTAACACCTCGAAATATACATTTTAGACCCCACAAAGTACGGGTTGCCCATATTCGACGGACCCATGACTCTTTGGGCCCATTCCAATCGACGAGGCTTGGCCGCAGGCAACATTCTTTGCGTCAATTGAATTTTGTACGGGAACAAATGCAAATCAATGCGAATAATCCGTTGTAAAATGGACCGAGCCATGCCCAACTGCTGAGAACGGCGTTTTTGGGATGTTCTTAGGGATCTCTCAACACTGGCGGGTACGCAGCGATATTCTCGGCCGATCGCCTTAGTCGACTTTTATATGGCCTCTTCGGATTAGAAAGAGCCTTACCAGTCGAAAATTTTTCGTATAAACGCTTAATGGTGTTCTTAGAAGGCGCACTTCTCACATTTTTTAATGTTTTAAAACCACGTTGAGTTTTCACAATTGACTTCTTCTGTTGAATGTACATTTCAACTATTTCAGAGCGCTCGAGTGGCGTGTTTTGGTTCATGGTAAAGATCTGCTTGGACTGGCGCTTCAAACGCGGTATGTCATTAAGCGATGTGACATCTCTGTCGAAAGTTATGGCGTTGCCAGATGGGTCCTTCGAATATGGACAACCCTGTATATATATGCTTGATCAGCATAAGTTCTATGTCGAAATGAAGTAGATTGATAAAATTTTACTCAAATGTATATTATGTCTGCAGGACTTTTGGTATTGAAAATGGGCCATGTAGGTCCACGTTTTGGTATAGCCCCCATAAACGGTAACTCCCGATATTCGGTACTTTGTGCATTTTAGCGACATTATTCACCGGAATTGTTTCAAATTTGGTATTTGAAGTTCGTAATGGATACTACAGCATATGACAGGAGATTGTCTGTGCAGGTACCTCCCGATATTCGGTATTTTGATGATTTTAGCGACATTATACACCGAAATTGTTTGAGATTTCGTACTTGACGTTCATAATGGATACTGCAGCCTAGGGCATAAAATTGTCTGTGGAGGTCAACATTTTGGTATAGCCCCCATATAATAGTACCTCCCTACATTGATGATTTTAGCTACATTATTCACCGATTTTTTCAAGTTTCGCATTTAAATATTGTAATGGCTTATGACAAAAATTACCTATGCAGGTCCACGTCGTCGGTTAGACCCTACTATGAAGGCTACATTTGGTATTTTTAAGATTTTACCACAATTTTTAATATTGTTTCGCCTTACAAAACTATGTGATAGTGTATTATATTCAGGTCACAATTTTCGTCCTATCTCATGGGATCAGTTGGCTGATGAAACTACCGCAAGTTGAAGTGAAGTGACACGGTCGTTTTCTACACTTTTACAAAACTTCCAGTACTTTTATAATTAGTAACTTTCTTTGTGTGGGCGTTCATCATCCTTTTGTAAGTTTATACATCAAAATGTATTAAGTTTTAAATGTAAAATAATATGACTTACATGCCTTAAATTCCCACTTTATTTTCATCTGATTCACCCAATTGTGTGTAAAAATAAATTCCAATAAGTTATAAATTAACATAATTTATTAATAATAAAAACATTGATTAAATATCCACTAAATTGGCACTACAATCAGTTAAGTAAATTTAAATGAAGAATTGCAATGATATTAGAATTAAATATTCGCCAGCTGATTAGATTTTATATGACTTAAATGGGTTGTATTGTCCGCAATTAAGAGTAAACACGAAGAAATTCAGGAGACATCTGAGTTACCAGAATCCGGAAGATTTGCCACCAGGTGGGTTGTGTACTTTTACCGATGGGCGGGGACCATTTTTATCCAATTCCTCTGCAAAAAGTAAAGAGACACAAAATTATTAAATTATCAAAATGTACGAAATTTATTGATATCATGGTACAAGATAAGTTAAAGCTGTTTTCTAAGTGTGCTCGACTTCTGTATTTGTTGTTTTGAAAAATATGAACAAAATATGTTCAAATTAATTATTGAAAGCAACGTACATTCCAGAATGCGGATTATAGATATTAGGCAGTTTTGCAATGGAATTGAAAGGTTAAAGAGTTTGGATCATGTTTTTCATTTGAGTGTTAAACCCCCATACGTTATAGAACATCTATAATAGCCCCATGTGAAAACTCAGTTCATATTTGGCATTTAAATGATCTTTAATTCGGAATTTGTATTAAGTCCTTATTTTGCATCATAGTATAATTCAATGGCGATTAAACAAATTTCCGATCTGTTTCTGTAGTTTAACATTTCGGAGTTTATTTCAGACGTACATCCCAAATCTACGTTCCTAAACAATATCATCTCGGGGTTAAAAATTCAATAGACTACAAAATTTTCTTTTCTGACCACACATTGGTTGTTGGAGGGGCACTTGGGGGTACACTAATGTGGCTATACTTAAATTTGACTATACTTAAAGAAATGCCTATGTGGACAATTATCTGTAAGATGGTTCTCTACCCCAGATGGTATTTGGAGCATCAAATAAACGAACTCGGTCGAAAATATATGTATGGGAGCTATATCCAAATTTGGTGAATTTATAATTGTACCAAATTTAGTCACTTATGCCGAATTTCATTGGAATCGGACATACGTATCGTGATTTGTGCATCAAATATATGTAATCGACCGAAAATATATATGGGAGCTACGATTTTTATATAATTTGACTAATTTATTTTCTGATCAAAATCCCGTCACACATTCCAAATTTCATTGGAATTGAACATACATGAAATTGGCCGAAAATATATATGGGAGCTATATCCAAATCTGAACCGATTTCAATATAAATTGGCAAATTTATTTTTATTTTAAATTCCATTACGCATTTCAAATTTGGAGACTGTATCTGTAATCGATCAATAGATATATGCATAAAAAAAAACTAAATTTTTTGGAGGTATCTCCGATGCTGATGATATATCTCCATTTCCAAGTGTAATTTCAAAAATTTATATAGGCTTTGTTACTGTCAGGCGATGTTGTAGTATGCTTGGAAATTTTCAGTAAAATCTGTTCAGCAGTTTTCGAGTCCATAAACTACAAACAAACATTTTTCTCTTTTATAGAATAGATTATATTTGAGTAAGACTACTCTCTCAATAGAAGATTCGACCAATTTCTCCAATGTCATTTCTCGAACCAAATTGAATTCATATTCATAGCATTCGCTTTAATTACCATTATCGATCAAAAATATATAAATTTTTAAAGCAACATTTTGATATAAAGAGTAGAATACAACTTTGTACTACTTTGATGTAATGGCTAACTTTACGTCAGATTTCGTTAATTCTCGGAGTTGGAGAGTATTGAATTAGGTAGACAGCGTTGACTTGATCTTGACTTAAAGCCTTGTGATGAGACTTGAGACCATTCAAACTCTTCCTTTGTACCCACGTGAAAAATAAGATCTACATCAACAGCTTAGCGTCGATACAAGGCTTTAAATATGGAATTTCTGAGGATATCGAGGACATAGAGCAGCCACACTTCGATTTGGTTCTCGTGCTGGCCATTAGGCTGATATATGGTTCAGTAACCAGCTGTCGTCGTTTTTTTAGGATTTGACATTAATATGCCTAGCCATGAAGTCACATTTATCAGAGCTACCCTTGAGCAGCATACATTTTTATAGAAAATTTATAGGAATTTCTAAGACTTTTCAAAATCTAGCTGGAAACATTTGCTAGGCAATTCCTTCAGGAAAAGTAACCAGACACACCTTTTACTGAATGTTGTTCGACAACTGAAATGTCTCTCTCACGTACAGATATTGAAAATGTTATTGAACAATATCCAGCAAAAAAATCGATTCAAAATAATAATAATACTATTTATGTTGAATGCTTATTATCTGAAATATAATTTCATTATTACCCGAAATGTTTAAACACTTTCACATCGACCACTAAACAACTGATTTTCCATCAACTGCAGTTACTAAACAATTCTTACTGAGAAATGTATCCCAATAAGGATTTGCCAACTCTAAGTAAGGCAACTGACAAAACTGCTCTCTTCACACGGTTCCATTTATTTTACGTTTCTAACAATATTTTGTAACTATTTCTACAAATTATTTAGTTGCCGTACACACCTTATGATTATCATAGAATGGGTATTGCGGGTTTGGAGTTGCTAATATTTGAAGTCTGTCGGAAGTGAAAAATGGGAGCCATATCTTAATCTATACCCAATCACAGTCTGAGCTCATTTATGCCGGTCCGTCGGTATGGTCACATTTATTATCTGATCATTACGAAAATTTTCACAAATCATTTATCAGGTCCCAGGATACCCTATAGACCCTATTGAAATTGATGGTGATCAGTCTAAATTTATATATTACTTTCATATATCTTCGTCCGATTTCAATCTTATCGGGCCCCAAAAGTGTATTATTTTCCCTAATATTATGGATTTTTACCAAATTTAGCCTGAACAAGTAAAAAAGCAGCTAAGTTTGGCCGATCCGAACTTTTAATACCCTTCACCATTTGGAAGGAACTTAAAAAATTTCAATAAATCCCGAAAAATACCGTTTAAATGATGACCTTTATACGAGGGCTATACGAAGACGCGGGCCTGCATAAGTAATTTTAGGCTGTAGTACCTATTAAGATATTTAAATATGAATTCCGGCTAATTATATCGCTCTAATCATCAAAATACCGAATGAAGGGAGGTGGAATTTTTTGTCATAGGCTGTACTTCCTTTTACGAACTTGGAAAAAATCCAGTGAATAATGCGCTAAATTCATCAAAATACCGAATAAAGGGATGTACCGATATATGGGGGCTGCACGAAGACGTGGACATGCATACAATTTTTTTGCATAGGCAATGGAACTTTTTACAAACTTCGAATAAGAAATTTGGAACAATTCGGGTAAATAATGTCGCTAAAATCATCAAAACACCAAATATCGGAAGGTACTGTTATATGTGGGCTATACGAAAACGTGGACCGACATGGCTCATTCACGAACTTTCCCTGCCAAAATACACAAGTGTGCAAAATTTTAGTCTTCTTTAAACGCAGATTATCAGATTCATAATTGGACTTTAGCTAAACTTTAAACGATGTCGCTCTAATTTTGTTATTCTAGACCCCCAGGCCCCTTCTTCTAAATTCTTTGTTAGTTTTGAAAAAAATATTGAATCCCTTGTAGATTTAGGAAGCACATACATACAATATTTACAAATAGAGATCCAAATCAATAAATGCTTTATTTTAAAATGCAAGGCCAGGCACTCAGAAGTTCAGAAACTTATTGTTTCCAATATATGTTTTAAACAATCATTTCAACAATGAAGCGGATAACAAACAAATAACACCCTGGGCCAATAGGGCCAGGGCAGCTAGGAACAAGTGTTTGTATTTATTTTGTTATTTTGTGTACAAAAAGGAATTGCAGCTTTGTTCGAATGTGGGTTAGATGAAATCAGCAAAAACGCTTCACTTACGGCTTATGGAAAAAGTCGATTCTTGCATGTTTCTGGCGCCATCTACATGCTTGAGACCAGTTGGACTCTGAGGTTTGGCTTGACTACCCACATCGTAGGCGGAGCTGAGCAGAGTGTGAGAAATAGGTTTCTGATAAGTCACCTCCTTCTGTAACGCATCAAAGTTTAGACTCTTTACACCGCCATTGACTCCATCAGCAGCCTTGCCGTCACCATTGCTCTGTTCAGCTGGAACTTTGCCCTCCAAAACATCATAGATATATGGTGTTCGCACTGGAGTGCTTAAGAAACGACCAAAGCCTTCGGCCACACGAACATTACCATCTTCCACACAGACACGACCACGCACCAATACAATCTCGGGAACACCATGGCAAACCATGCCTTCGAAAATATTAAAATCACAATTGTGGTGGTGGGTATCCTTGGAGATGGTGCGGGTGATATTTGGATTCCAGACGACAATGTCGGCATCGGAGCCAGCAGCAATGCGTCCCTTTTGGGGATACAAATTGAAGAGTTTGGCAGCATTGGTACTGGTGACGGCAACAAAACGGCAAGGATCCAAGATGCCGGCATGGACACCTTTCTCCCACACCACAGACATGCGGTCCTCAACACCGTTAACACCATTGGGGATTTTGGTAAAGTTACCCTTGCCCAGCTCTTTGTGTTCCTTGTTGAAGGTGCAGTTGTCACTGCCGGTGGTCTGAAGGCCATCGCTAGAAAATAAAAACAAATTCCCAAATCATTCATTCAAATTATTTTGAATCCACTTACTTTGCCAATAATCTCATCATGAACTCGGGGGTGGTGGGATCTGATCTAAGGGGAGGACTGAGGATATGAGCAGCGGCATGATGGAAACAATTGTTGTGACAGTGTGTACCATCGGTGCCCAGAGCGGCGGCCAAAGTTTCACCATAAATACCGCGATTGTTGTAACGGCGGCGAGCTCTGGCCAATTCAATACCAGCCGATTTGCCCATTACATGGACCACATAGAGGGGACAATCAACCTGCAGGAGAATACGGAAAATTAACAGGAATGTTCGAGATTTTTTTAAGGTGACTTACCTGATGAGCCAATATGCATGCGCGGTGAACGGCTTCAGCTTCCACTTCTTCCTGGCGTGACATTTCATGACCCTCAGGACCGGTGACGCCGGCATTCAACAGTTTACCCGCATTTTTGGCAATAATATCACCATTTTCGGCATGGACCTAAAAAACAATTCAAAATTGTACATATTTTAACTTGTCTAATTGTAGATCTCTACTCCACTCACCTGAGCCAATGCCCCCAATTCACGAATGCGTTCCAAGCTATCCAACATATCGGAATCGTTCAGTTGATACAATCCCTTGTAGGCCATGAACATTTTGTAGGAATTGATGCCCAACTCTTGGCACAAAATTTTCATTTCATCCGATACCAATTTGGACCACCATGTTACGCCCACATGCAGGGCATAATCACAGCACACTTTGGGGTCAGCCCAAGAGCGCCACTTGTGATAGGCATCAATCAAGGATTCACCCTTGTTGGGCATGACAAAATCAACTGTAAAGGTTGAGAGTTAAATATGCGATTCTTTTCGATTTTGTTGTTGGTCTTACTAATGGTTGTGGTGCCACCAGCAACGGCGGCTCTGGTTCCATGATAGAAGTCATCAACAGACACAGCTCCACCAAATTCAAATTGGAAATGGGTGTGAGGATCAATACCGCCGGGTATAATCAAACGCCCAGTGGCATCAATCACACGTACACCTCCGGGAATATTAATTTCAGATGCTGGGCCTACAAACCTTTAAAAAAGAGATAAACGGATTAATTTTCAAGTCTAACTCAGTTTGAATTTTGTCTTTCTAAAAATGGATTTTTTTATTGAGGGCCAAGTAAATAAAGACAAGAAACCATTTTCTCTTTAAAAGTGGCAGTGTTGAAAAACGGTTGTTAATTTCCATATTCCTGAAAAAACTAATTATAATGTTTTCTTGTGTTTGAGAGACAGTGCGATAAAGCAACTCCGATGTAGTTCGGTCTAGGGCATATGCAGGGTGAGATAAAAAGACTGCAAAAATGTCAAACGCCATAGTTTTTACATTTTTTGTTTTCAAATTTTATTGAATGCAAAAACTGTCGGTAATAGCATCAAATTTTAGAAAAAATTTAGATTTGTTGGTCACCTTTGCACGAATTATGGCCTTGAAACGGCCAATGAAACCGTCACACGCTGCCCGAATGTTGCTCTGCGTAATTTCGGCCCATTCCCGGCGAAGCGCTTGTATGAGGTGATCGACACTTTGGTATTTTTTAGTGCCAGCCTTGCTTTCCAAAATGCTCCAGACACAATATTCCAACGGATTGGTATCCGGAGATTTTGGTGGTCATTATGCGCTGGAAATGAAGCGAGGAACCTCATTTTGTAACCATTCTTGGGTGGCGCGTGCTGAGACCTGTTCGAATGTCCAAGGTCTACGCCAAAATTTTTGCGTGCCCAAGGCTTTAATGCACCCTCCAGCTGCCCCTTAATTTTCAGCTGACCCTGACCTCTTTGGGAAGTAAAGACAATCAATTTGTTTGTTTACAAACTGCTGGACAACGAATGTTTTCTCATCGGAGAAAACCAAATAACTTTTTTTCTGGAAAATTCTCACCAAAATGCTTTTGTATGCTTGTAAACTGGAGAAATTTTAACAGCTGTCAGCTGGACGAGTGGCTTAGAAATGACAGCAGTCTGAAGTTGGTGGCAATTTTTTCATCACACCCTGTATATGCAATAACTGACTAATCTAGAATTTACGTCCAATCGAAACGGCTGAGGTTAAAATCTTGGAATTTTATACAAAGGAAACAAGTACTAAAAGGGTAGGAGACGTATTAAAATGTAAAAAAAATGAACGGACAAACGGAATGAGCTGGAATTACAGTCGGAATGAGAGTCACTGATGGAGTGGTTTAGAAATTCCAACTTTAAGGTAACGAAAACTTCTAAAATGGTACCTTTTGGTATTATGTGAACGGATAGAGGTTAAAACTTGACATTTGGCACGGAAATCAAGGTTGGATAGTATGTTTGATTTATGAAGGTTGTTTTGAAAATATATGTTCCAAGAGTGCGAACCGTAATAAATGCCACTAAGTTTGGTAAAATTCCGTTTTGGGTGAACGGAATGCAGCTGGCAATTTTGAATGTTGTTATTGGTGTCCCTGTTTTTGATAGGTTTGAGAATTAAAGTTGATTGCATATACAAAACCAGTTCCTTCTCTCAATCACAAACACCACAAATGGTACTAAATTCGGTATTGGATGAAGGAATAGAGCTGCGATCTTGAAATTTGATATTGAGGTCTCTTTTGGTGTATGTGGTTTAAAATATGGAGGTGATTTTATAAATGCTTACTATAGTTGTACGAAAAGTACTAAATAGTACTAAATTTGGTATTGGGTGAAGGAATAGGTCTGAAATTCGGTATAGATGTTACTGTTGGTGTCCATGATGGAGAGTAGAAGCTGGTTTTGTATATTTTTACTCTAATTGAACTAAATTATACTAAATGTGGAAAATGAGAAAATTGAAGGGCTAAAATTTTGAAATTTTTTATAAAGTTTACTGTTGGTATCTGAGGCTGAGATATGGATTTTGTTTTCAAAATGCATACTATAATTGTTCGAAAAGTACTAAATGCTACTATTTTTGGTATTGCGTGAAAATTGATATTAAGGTAACTGTTGGTTTCTAGGATTTATACATGAAGACTCTGAAATAGTTTTGGACAGAAAAATTGAATGTGGGTCCATTGTACAATACCAATATCCTCCTCGGTAAACTTTCAAATGAAAAATGTTTAAAGACTTTTTCTGGGTAAAAAGTAAAAAGTTTCAATTAATGTTTCGGAAAAAAGCAAAAATTTGTGTTATATATAAATCCTTAAAAGTCTGAAATATTTAGTACGTTTTATGAAATTTTTAATAAAAAATTTTGCTAAATCAATCAAATTGTGCCTAATACGAAATTTTAGAACGAATCTAGGATGGACTTTTCGCTGACGAAGTGGCGGATACTTGCTACCGTCGTATATTTTGATACTCACTTGATAATGCCATCCTCGATGTAAACATCGGCTTTGAACATGCCATCATCGTTGACAACCTGGCCATTTTTTATGTAGACACGATTTTGGGCGCTCTGCAAATAGAATTGAAATGATTTGACATTTAATATTCTGATAATGTTTAACAATTAGATTAAAAAAAACTTGTTCTATGGCGTTATCTGAATATAAATCGGGATATGAAAAGAACGATTTTGATATAAACTATCCACTCATATTATGTGTTATAAAAACTAATCAAATTTTTATACCCTCCCCCATGAAGAAAGAATCAAGTGTTGACAAATAAAACTGACGATAAGTTTGGTCGTGCCGTTTTTTTTATAATTTTTAACAACATATGAAGTTTTTTGATAAGCCAAATAAAAGCAAAGATAGGAGAGTATCATAATTGGCACTCTTAAGTTGTATCAAATCGAGTGGAACCATTGATAGGAAACTCAATTCGTGTGGCATTTTTAGAGAGAATATTGCGAAAGTTTTTATTTGCTTATTTTATACAGCCATTTGAAATTCAATTTTTATTCAAAGTGTTGACTATTTGTGGGCTAGATATTTTTGAGTATTGTCTGCGAATTGTAACTAAACTGGACACTTAGTTCGCTTTCCATGGGAGATACGATTGTTTTGTAAAAGTTCGTGCCTAAGTGTGTGAAAAGGCAGAAGAGTGCGAAAGATACTTAAGATTGAATACTTTGTGTTGGACACACAAAATGGACTGAAATTTAAAACGAGAGTCACTGGTGGAGTTCGGGATAGATGTACCAAGGGGATTTTGTAAATTCAAACTTTAAGATTGCGAAAAGTTGTAAAATGGCACAAAACTTCGAAAATGGTACCATTTGGTACGGATAGAGCTAAAAACATGAAATTTATTGGGAGAAACACTAAATGGTTCTAAATATGGAACAGTTTGGTTTAGGACGAACGAATGAGGCTGGAGTTTTGATTTTTTGTATTGGTATTGCTGGTGGTGGTGATGGTTGGTTAGTGGTGAAATGGTGGTTTTGGAAATGAGTACGTCAAGTGCACGAAAAGTACTAAATAGTACTATATTTTGTATTGGGTTAACAGATAGTGCTTGAAATATGAAATTTTGTATTCAATACTTTTTAATAATTTTTATTGGAAAAATGGAATGAGCTAGAATTCTGAAATTTGAAATGAGAGTTACTGATGGATTGGTTTGGAAATTCGAACTATAAGGTTACTAAAAGTTCTAAGATGTACCATTTGGTTAAAGTGAACCGATAGAGGACTTGAAGTTCGGTATGCGAATCAAGGTTGGAAAGTAAGTTGGATATACGAAGGTGGTTTTGGAAATGCGTACTAAGTGTGCGAACTGTACTAAATTTGAAACATTTTGGTTAAGGGTGAACGAATGAAGCTGGATTTTTTTAATTTTTGTTTGGAGTCTCTGTTGGTGGTAGGTTTGTGATAAATAGTTGGTTTTGTAAATGAGTACTACAAGTGCACGAGAAGTACTAATTAGTACTATATTTGGTTTTGGCTGAACAGATAGTGCTTGAAATCTGATATTTGGTATTTGGGTTATTGTTCATTTGAAGCCTGGACATATGAAGGTGGTTTCGGAAATGTGTGCTATAATTGTACGAAAAGTACTGAATGGTACTATCTTTGGTATTGGGTAAAGGGATAGATATAAAATTCCGAAATTTGATATTTAAATTACTGATGGTATTTGTGTTTTTGTTGATTTGATGGTGGTTTGGTGCTAAATTTATTATTGGGTGGAGGGATAGGTTTGGAATCCTCCAATTGGATATTGAAGTCTCTGTTGATATTTTGAATTGTGATACGGAGTTGATTTTGAAAAGAATTTACTACAATTGCACTAAGTTGTACTAAAATTGGTAATGGGGGAAATTAAAGAGCTGAAATTTGTTGATAAGGTCACTGTTAGTATCTGAGGTTGATATTTGAAGAATTTTCTGAAAATTACGTATAAAGTTTTTTATACCCTCCACTTTGGAAAGGAGGGTATATTAACTGTGTCATTCCATTTGTAACATCCTTAAATATTCGTCGTAGACCGCATAAAGTATATATATTCATAATCAGCGTAAAATTAAATCTAAGTCGATTTAACGATGTCCGTCTGTCTGTCCGTCTGTCCGTCTGCCTGTCTGTCTGTCTGTCTGTCTGTCTGTTGAAACCACGATACAGCCCACATTATTTGACGTAGAGCGCCAAAATTTAGCAGAGCAATTGGTATTGTGTCTAGGATGGTTGGAATTGAAAATGAGATATATCGGTCCACGTTCTGGTATAGTCCCCATATAACGGTACCTCCCGATATTCGGTATTTTGATGATTTATGCCACATTTTTTCACGGATTTGTCTGAAAATTGGTATTTGTAGGTCATAACGGGTCCCTGTACGTTTGGCAAAACATTGCATGTATAGGTCCACGCTTTGGTATAGCCCCCATATAATGGTACCTCCCGATATTCGATGTTTTGATTATTTTTGCAACATTTTTTTTAACGAATTTGTCTAAAAATTGGTATTTGTCGTTCATAATGGGTTCCAGCTCCGGTGGCGAAACATTGCATGTATGGGTCCATGATTTGGTATAGCCCCCATATAACGGCACCTCCCGATATTCGGTAATTTGATGATTTTTGCCACATTTTTCACGTTTTTGTCTGAAAATTGGTATTTGTAGGTCATAATAAGTTCTAGCTCCGTTGGCGAAACCTTGCATGTGTAGGTCCACGATTTGGTATAGCCCCCATATAGCGGTACCTCCCGATATTCGGCATTTTTTTGGCTTTTGCCACATTTCTTCTAATGTTTCCTTTACCCTAAGGTGGAGGGTATTAAAAGTTTGGCCCGGCCGAACTTAATGTTTTTTTTACTTGTTAATATATAAGGTTGATGTCTACCCTTTGTGTGGGAGGTACCAGAAGGAGTGAACCGATATATACCATCTTTATAACAGATCTTGTGTTAATAAAAATATTGAGATATGCCAGATCTGAATGGAATCGGATGTTATTTTACCGTTTTGTGAGCTTCGTGGATATTCAAAATTTTGGCCCTTTGTGAGGGAGGTACCAGAAGGAGTAGACCAATATATTCCATCTTCACATGTGTAATTTGAAGGCAATCAGACTCATACATTACATTTTATAAGAGTTATTATTATTCAAAATTTTTACCCTGTGTGGGAGAGGTACTTGATGGAGTGGGCCGATATTGTCCATTTTTGCACCTGACTTAGCACTGATGCAAATATTAGGCTTTGCAAGGTTGACAAAATCAGATTATCTTTTCTCTTTCTGTGCAAAAAAATATATTTTTTGAAAATTTCGACCTTTTGTGGGGGATGTACCAGAAAGAGTGGTCTGATATTGCCCATCCCCGAACTCGATCTATGTTTGATAATAATATTACGATGTACCAAGTTTGGCCAAATCGGATACTCCCTTCGTGAGTTATCGTGCTCACTAGGCAGCCAGACAGACGGGCGGACGCTGGATCGACTCCAGATGTCCTGAAATAGATTTGGTCCAAAGAGTCCTAGGGTCTAAAACTGATGAGGCACGTTTTGGCCGTATCAAATAATATGTACCCTTTGTAGCCATATGGCTTAGGCTATAAAAATGATATACGTAGACATATATTATCGGCCTATTTCTAAATACATCTCCCGCACCGACTTTTTTAAACTACGAACTTCGCAATATTAACGCAAAAATTATTTTATATGCGATGACGGGATATTAGTTCCGAATTATATCTGCAGAAAAAACCGATTGACATTTTCTGAAATGATTTTTTTAATTGAATTGTCCTTTAAAAGCAGATGCAAACTCATCGACGCAAATGAAAACTCATCTTTGAATTATTTTCAGACGTCTAGTAGATCATATACATATAAATATATATGTTGAAAAAACACAGGACGTGTATCCTGTGAAGTAGACAAAATTAATATTTGGCAAAAAATAAGAGAAAATTATGATTTTGATTCCATACTGAAAAATAGAAAATTTTAGACGGACAGACTCACCGGACTCCGGTATCAAAAACTCAATTAAATCTGTTCAAGCTTAAGTTGTTAATTCTATGGAGAATCGAACAAGGTTAAGGATTTAAAATATGTTTCTTTATACAAAAATGAAAAATAATAAAAATAAAAAAATAAATAGATAAGTAATGTAAAAATATTAAAAAAAAATAAATTACATATATTATTTTTATTATTATTATTCAAAAGTGCCATAGCTTGTAAAAACTAGAAATATAGAAAAATCTTAATTTAGCCAAAAAATCTGTAAATAGCTTAGTTTTTAGATAATTTTCATTCAAAATATCTAAATAAAAATAACGCCACAAAAACGATTCAAAATTCAAAACAAGTAGCTCTCAAACAAACCACTTTAAAATACGTACCTGCAAATGGAGGGGCACCTTCTTGACGGGTTTTGGGCTGTGCGACATTGTTTCTGACTGACTGACTGATTATCACGTAATGTTATTTGTTTATGGCTCTATAAATAAAAAGTAATAATAATAATAAGTTAGAACTATTTCTATTTGCCCATTTATTTTTATTAAAACGAAATTTTTAGCACACTGCGATTGTTGTGGACGTACATCTCGTCTTAGAGCGTTACCAATTAACACTAATCGCATTCAACAACTTTGGCAAAGTCGTCAACTCAGCTGCGCTTGGTGGGCACGTTCCGCACACATACTAACACAGACTCTCATACATTTCTCGCTGCTTCTGATAAGCGTCCATTTGACAAGCGGACCTACTAAACTGATACTTTGTTTATGCCGGGCACTCGGTACTAATGTTCTTATGATTAGTAAGCACTTTTTTTCTATTGGAAAAATTTCACACAACAAAAATGTTGTACAACAAACACACACTCTCTCTCATACACTTGATAAAACAAATCAAAAGAATTGGTAGAATGAAATCAATAAAACATCTGTGTGTCTTTGCGTAAGGTTATGGAAAAGTTTTTTGGACAACCTCAAGTCGAAATCCGATTGGCAATCTGGTGTTTTTGAAGATTTGATGAAGTGGTCAAGAAGAAGAAGAATGCACCAGAATGTTGCTATTTTGAGACCACACCACATTTAAAATTGAAATGCGAGACATTTGATTATAATTTATTTGGACGAATCAGTAGCTGAAATCTAAAATAGTGATTGATGAACGGAGCAAAGATATATTTGTGGGAATCCAAACGTGAATTTGATAAGGTGTTTTTGTAGATGTACAAAATACGTTAATTAAGACAATGTTTGAATACCTTTATTTAAGGAACTCTTTATAAACCCATGTAACAATTCATGGAGACTTATCAATTTACATTATTTATTAGGAAAAAATTGAAACAAAAATGATTTTGTTATTGTTGGTGTCGGAAATAAAAAAAAAAACATTTATTTCAACATTTTAGAGCTTTAACTTTAATCGTATATTTCCCATATAAGAGTACCTCCCGATATACCGTATTTTGATGATGTCAGCCACATTTTTCAATGGAATTGTCTGAAAATCCACACAAGGTGTTCCTTCTGAGTACTTTACGCACTGGAAGAGAATTGTCTATATAGGTCCACGATATCGAATATCGCCCATATAAAGGTATTTTGCAATTTAAGCGACATTTTTGACTGTAATCTGGGTCTAGGATTATGATATGGAACGGTTTTGAAAATGAAATCTGAAATTTGGAATTAGGGTCGCTGTTCAGTGTAGCCTGGTTTCCGAAATGTTTTCTATAATTATACGAAAAGTACTGAATGGTACCATATTTGGTCTTGGGTGAAGAGATAGGGCTGGAAATTTGATATTGAGGTGGTTTGGAACAGAGTCCCATATTTTTACGAATAGTACCAAATGATACTAAAATTGGTATTGAGAGAAGGGATAGGGCTGAACCGTGAAATTTTATATTTACCATTCAAGACTATGTGTTGGGGGTATTATAAGTTTGATTGGGCCAAAAATTATGTAACAAATCAAAATATTTGCCCAAGACATAGGAAACTTTACATTGATCTTTCTATCTCGCCGAGCTGAGGCGATCTAAGTTGTATGTCCGTCCACCCATCTATCCATGTTGATTCGTAATCATACTATCGGTCGCAATTATAACCCGGTCCTCGCGAAATTTTGCATGGGGTATGATTGGAATCAGAATGGAAGCCTATTGTTTAGGAAGATGTTTGCAAAATATTTAGGGTTCAAAATGGACCAAAAATCTTAAAATTGTTTAGATTTTGCAGTCAACCTGCAATTCTTAAAAAAGGTCAATAGACATGGAATTTTTTATGAGATAAGAGTTTAGGACAGCGCAGATGTCTAGCATTTTTGATGGTCATCGGATAATATTTAATATATTTAAATGGACCACAATTTTGTGTGAAAAACCAGTAAAGAAAGTCTTAAAGTCGGGCGAGGCCCGACTTATTTAGTGGAGCTCCACATAACAATTAAAAGTTTTTATGGAAGAATTCAATCATAATCATAATCGCTATGATTATAATTATAATTTAAAATTCAAAGGACTAAATATGCCGAAGCATTTGTGTCTTTTAAATTCGGACTTGTATTGCCCATTTGGTGCACAATTAATTAGAAATCGTATAAAAATATATATGTGAGCTATATCCAAATCTGAACGGATTTCGATAGAATTTGGCAAAGATATTTCTGGGCTGTGTTTGATATATTTCCTTAAATATTGTTGTTACGGAGTGCATATTACGGCTGTTGCGAACAAATATAACAAATCCGATGAAAAATATATATGGGAGCTATAGCTATATCTGAAACGATATTCACCAAATTTGACACACTAGCCAAGTTCCATCCCATTTGGGCAAATATTAGACGTTTGGTACACAATAAAAGGTAAATTGGACGAAGTTATATATGGGAGCTATATCCAAATCCTTCCCGATCCCGATAAAATTTAGCAAATGTATTTCTGAGTTGCATTTTAATATTTCTCCAAATATTGCAGAGTGCATATTACTGCTGCGGAGGACAAAAATTACAAATAGGATAAACAATATATATGAGAGCTTTAGCTATATCTGAACCGATTTCGATAAAATTTGGCATACTTATTTTCAAGCGTAATTTGGTTGTATGTGCAAAATTCCATACTTACTATTCGGGCTGATATTACACGTTTGGTGCACAATAAAAGACAAATCAGACGAAGATATATATGAGAGCTATACCTAAATTTTTACCGATTATCTCCAATTTCAATAGGGCTTGTCCTTGGGCCAAGCAAATGTTTTGTGCAAAATTTCATCCGCTTTTATTTGATTTTATTATGAAGTACATATGGGAATGTTTCCTAGGGGAACTTTACCGCAAACTGTAGTGTTGTATGATTTCAAATGGTCGGTCTTGTCGACTATAGCCTTTGCTTACTTGTTTTTAAAGCCGTTATCATCTATGGCGGTATTAGATCCAGAATTACGTTTTCAGACACCATCCGACTATAACTCATTGTCAAGCGGAACTTTTTGTATCCTCCCTCATGTGAAATCCAATTATAACTAAAATTTGAAAATAGGGTTACATGATCAATGCACTACAATGTATATGCTGAAAATTCATTCCCAATAGTTTTCTACCGGCTTCAAATAAAAATTGATAAAAAAAATCACCCGCTCCACCGAAAAAAAAATATTGGGAAGAAAAGGTTGTTGGTGGAAGAGTGCAAGACATTAAAGACACTTAATGCAATCGTGACCATTTTAAGGAACTTATGTCAAAACCGATACTAGAAAAAAAAGTACACAAGGAGTGAAGTACAGAATATCAAGATGTGCCACTGTAAGATATAATGAATCTTCACTAAGCCGTAATATATATCCACTTAGAACTTGAAATATCAAATGACAATTAGTCTGGTATGCAAACCTTTAAAATATTTCAAAATCGAATGTCCCCGTGGGTTATTCCCTCATTTGGAATTTGGAGTGCCGTACACCCGAAAAATTAAATATATCTTATGGCGGTGGTTATAATTCGCATCGCTTTTTGCACACCCCTAATATATGACTATGTATGTGTGAATTTGTGGTTGCTTTTTTATTTTTACTTTTACTAGTTTAATTCAAGATAGTGTTTCATTTTCGGTAGGCGTCCCCCAGCAATGTCTTATTTAATAGTTGACTAACAAAGGGGTGCCAATTATATCGACATCGAGATTTGGGAATGAATGTCTATATATATTTATGCCTGTATGTACGTAAGTATTGTTCTAAAAGTGTGACTTTTCGGAACTGAACGATAATTTTGTCAAATTATCTCATTTAATTGTATAGATGTTTGTTCTATCATTTAACAAATAGTAATAGCCATGTCTATCACACTTGTGATTAATAGCGAAGCGAAGGATGTTAGGGACTGTGTTGTACCCTACATCGTTCTCCGGGAATTAATGACGATCATCTTACTTTTTGAACAAATTCAACTTTGGTAGAGGTTATTTTGTTTTATTTATTTATTTTTATTTTTTTATATTTTGTTTTTTTTTTTTTTTTTTTTGTATGTGAAAATAAAAATGAATAACGTGAATATGTGGAATTAGAAAATGTTACATTTGAAAGTATTGTTTATTTTTTTATATTATGAGGTGATTATATTTGGGGTATATGATGAGTATTTTTGTACCGGATGGGTTTTTTGGTACGAGCCAAATTTGGTTGACCCTTGCTTCAAACACATATTACTGGTTTCGTTTATTAGGGGTTTTGTTTGGCAGTTAAAGCCATAAAAATTCGATTGTTTTGATTGTTTTTGCTGTAAAACAAAATAGAATAATAATGGAACATATGGTGACTGAATTCTGAGTGAGGAATATGATTACAGCAAGGGAATCAAGTACGTCATCAAAAAAAAATAATATGTATATATATCAAAGTAAGTAAATTGCTGGGCGAGAATCCTTGTTAGAAATTACAGTAGCCATTTGCATGTCATAGATTTTTTTTTTTTTTGAAACATTTTGGCACGAAGAGTTTGACCACGAAGTTCATTCCATCATACACGACATTTGAATAAACAACAAGTAACAAAGTAGATATGTCCGGGCCGAACTTTTAACATCGTCTAACGTTTGGAAGGAAACTTGCAAAATGTAAAAATATCAGTTGAAATATGCCGCAATTTTTCTAAAAATTCCAATTATCTGCCAAAAAGGTGATGGGGTTTACGTACTCCAAAAATCAAGTTTTAGATAATTGTGGTGAAAAATTTAGCTAAAATTATAGAAAATTGGGAGGTACCTTAATATGGAGGCTACATGAAGACCTGACTTTGTGTGGTCATTTCTCAGTCATAGAAAGCAAACTCCAAATTCTGAATTTGAAACAATTCTGGTAAAAAGTGTGGTAAACATTATCA
Organism: Musca domestica; assembly: GCF_030504385.1. Lineage (NCBI taxonomy): Eukaryota > Metazoa > Arthropoda > Insecta > Diptera > Muscidae > Musca > Musca domestica. Next base: position 10,934,472 of record NW_026712258.1, read on the forward strand.
TAATACTATATATGAAGAGTTATACTTATATGGGAGCTATATGGACCTGCATATGCAATTTGCATATGACACAAATCATGAAAATATCGAATATCTGGAAATACAGTAATAAGGGACCTATATGAAACCTTAGACCTCTACAACTAATTATCCGCCAGAGAAGGTGGCGCCTATTACGAACTCCAAATACCAAGATTGAGATAATTCTGTTAAAAAAGATAGAAAAACTTTAAAATACCAAATAGTGGGAGGTAACGTTATATGGGGGCAATGCGAAGATGTGGACCTGTATGAGCAGTTTTCTGTCATAGGAGGTAGTATCCATCACAAACTCTAAATACCAAGTTTGAAGTGAAAAAGTGTGGCACAAGTGAAAAGTGTGGCAAAATTATCGAATATCTGGCGGTCCAGTTTTATGGGGGCTATACGAATACCTGGACCTCTATTGCCAATTCTCAGCCGAGATGGCGGCGTCTATCACTGCAAATACCAAGTTTGGGATAATTCTGTTGATAAATACCGAATATATGGAGGTACAGTCATATTGGAACCATACCAAAACTTCGACCTATATAGATAATTCTATACAAGAATATTGCCTACATGCTGGGAACACAAACTGTGAGTTTACTGCAAGCATTTACAGCGGGTTGAAATTATGGCTAACAACCAAAACACCCTTAATTTGCCGGTACAGTTTCATGGTGGCTTCCTCCGGAAACTAGAGTGATTTCCACAGACAGTCGAACGGACAGACAAAGAATTTTATTTTGATCAGGAATATATATACCATGTGGGATCTAAAATTTATTTTTTGACGTATTGCAAACGGAATGGTGGAGGGTATAAAAACATTAAAAAGACTTGAAGGTATTCAGAGTTTGGAATATGCCAATATGTTCGACCAAAATAATCTTGGTATTGGTAACAGCAATATTCCAGCAGACACTATATACCTAAAATGCAAGGATCCCCAGGAATTTTAAACCTGGGTTGGCGGTAGGGTATGGGTAGAATCTCCTCGATTATGAACGAATTTTAATCCCACGCAAAATCGTGGAATATATGTTTATTCATATTCGAGCGGCATGAAAAAATGAGTTTGCTCGAATTTTTTTCTGATTCCAGGAGTTTTTCATAGGCCTGAATTTATGTAATTTTTCGTATGAAGTTTTTTATTAGAAGGACAAGGGGCAGTAAACCGTGATCATTAACAGTCCCCGATGACATGGTGGTGAATTATCTCTTCTGTTTTGTTCAAAATCCGAATAGTATTAGACTTAGCTAGGAACCTAAAATGGTAAAGACTAGACAAAATGCATTCTGCAGAAAACGGTTTGTGACTATACTATCTAGATTAACATCACATAAAAGAGGCATGTCAAAATAAAAAAGTAAAAAAGCACTGAAATATATATCGGCAGGACTGGCTGAACATGTAATATCCTCTACCATTTTGAAGGAACTTGAAAAATTCCAAAAAAAAATCCTCCGAAAATAATATCAAAATGGAAAGAATTCCGGTGATTAAGTATTGAGAGGTGCCGTTATAAGTGGGATATATGAAGAAGTGGACTTACGTAGTCAATTTTCCGTCATAGGCTGTAGTACCCATTATGAGCTTCAAATACGAAATTTCAAATTAATTAATATCATCAAAATACCGAATATCAAGAGGTATCGTTATATCGAGGCTATACGAAGATGTGAACATGCATGGATAATTTTCCGTCACAGGATGTAGTACCCCTTACGAACGTTAAAAACGATAACAATTCCAAATTCCAAAACAATTCCGGTAACAAATGTCACTAAATAACCAAATAGCGAAATAGAACTCAGAAGGAACTCCTTGTGAGGATTTTTAGGAAATTCCATTTAAAAATTGTGGCTAAAATAATCAAAATATCGAATTTCGGGAGGTACCGTTATATGGGGGCTATACGATATCGTGGACCGATATAGCCCTATAGAATTTGATCTGCCTGCAGACAAAAGACTGATCTGTGCTAAATTTTAGCTTCCTATCATAATTCTTTTTATACCCTACACCACAAGGTGGTCAGGGTATTATGTATTTGTGCATTTGTTTGTAACAGGCAAAAGGAAACGAGATAGACCCATAGTTCCTTTTGATGATCTGCATAGAATCACATTCTGAGTCGATTTATGCATGTCCGTCCGTCCGTCTGTCCGTCCGTCCGTCCGTCCGTCCGTCCGTCCGTCTGTCCGTCTGTCCATGTATTTTTGTAAACAAAGTACAGATCGCATTTATTGTCCTATCCAGATGAAATTTTGCACAAATCATTTGTTTGGCCCAAGGACGAACCCTATTGAAATTGGAAATAATCGGTCAAAATTTAGATATAGCTCCCATATATATCTTCGTCCGATTTGCCTTTTATTGTGCACCAAACGTGCAATATCAGTCCGAATAGTATGGAATTTTGCACGTACGATCAGATTGGACCTGAAAATAAGTATGCCAAATTTGATCGAAATCGGTTCAGATATAACTATAGCTCCCATATATATTGTTCATCCGATTTGTTATTGTTGTCCTCCGCAGCCGTAATATGCACTCTGTAACAATAATATTAGGGGAAATATATCAAATACAGCTCAGAAATACATTTGCTAAATTTTATAGAGATCGGTTAAGATTTGGATATAGCTCCAATATATAACTTCGTCCGATTTACCTTCTATTGTGCACCAAAAGTCTAATATTTGTCCAAATGGGATGAAATTTGGCACTTACGACCGAATTGAGTCTAGAAGCTAGTATGCCAAATTTGATCGAAATCGGTTCAGATTTGGATATAGCTCCCATATATATCTTCATCCGATTTCGGGTTAATTGTGCACCAAATGGCCGATATAAGTCCAAATGGACTGAATTTTAGTACATCGGACCAAATTCAGCCTAGAAGCAAGTATATCAAATTTAGTGAAAATCGGTTCAGATATAGATATACCAACCAATTTAGTGTTTTAGTCCCTTACATTCGTAATATTCACTCCACAACCGTGATATTTGGTACCAGGTATTAGATGGAGCACAGGAATAGCTTTTAAATTTTATCGAAATCGGTTCAGATTTGGATATAGCTCCCATATATATCTTCATCCGATTTCGGGTGATTGACCACCAAATGGCCGTAATAGCATCAATTTTGGCAAATCCGACCGAAACCAGCTTAGAAGCAAGTACACCAATTTTAGTAAAAATCGGTTCAGATATAGCTATAGCTCCCATATATATCTTTCATCCGGTTTGGTCTTTAAGTCCCTCACATTCGTAATATGCACTCCACAGGAATGATATTTGGTACCAGATATCAGATAAAGCCCAAAAATAGTTGATTTTAATTTTATTAGAATCTGTTCCGATTTGGATATGCCTCCCATATATATCTTCATCCGATTTCGTGTTAATTGTGCATCAAATGGCCAATATCAGCCCAAATCACCTGAATATTCGTACATTAGACCGAATTCAGTCTAGAAGCTAATACGTCAAATTTGGAGAAACCCGGTTCAGAGATAGCTATAGTTCGTAAAATGCACGATAGAATTAGATAGATTTTGATTTTGTACCAAATATCTCATAGAGCTCTGAAATGCCCTGTATAAACCTTTTTACGAGAGCTCTACTAAATATGCATAGTGGTGTAGGGTATCATATAGTCGGCCCCGCCCGACTTTTGAGCTTTCCTTACTGGTTTTTTATTTAAGCATGATTACAACATACGCACGGACAGGGCTAAATCGTCTTAGAATTTTAGGCTGATCAAGAATATATGTACTTAGTTAGGACTAAAATTATTATTTCGATGAGTTACAAGCGGAATGACGAACTTGATATATCCTACATACTATATCTGGTAAGGGATATAAAAACACAATTATAGAAAAGAATGACAAATAAGAGTTTGAAAAATTCAAAATTTTGATTTCAAAATTCTATTGAACAGACCTTCCCAATGTTTAAACCTAAGTGGTATAAACCGCTTAACATTGGTAACTGTGTTGTAATTATGTCACAACAACAGATCTATGTTCACCTGGTGACAATATTTTGACTCTATCTTGTTCCATCTTTATACTTCTATGTCTTGGCAAAATTCTGCGTTAGGTATCCATAAACCCATTAAATATGTCAATACTATATTCAAATCTAAACCGTTATTACTAACCTTTACATATTGTATACTTTGGTGCCACCAACCATCAGTTTCATTAATTTTGGACATTTTTTTTATTATTTGTCCAATCTCCCATAGAAGTTGCAACACTGTACGGTTTTTGTCCCATAAAATTAATCTAACGACAGACAGAATTATAATTCTAACATTTTTTGCCAATGGTAAACATATTCATATATAAATATAAACATAATCATTTATCTGACACATGTGTTATTTCGGCTACTTTGCGTGTGCGGACCTGCCACACAAATTCCCCGTGTGTGGCAAACATTCTGTGGATCATGAGAACGCACACAGACTAGAATTTAAAAAACTTGCATCCGAAACATGTGCTATGCAATTGCCAGCTAGCTGCTTCAGGCCAATGGACCCGCCAGGCCACTACCGCATTCAGCGATGCAAATGCCAAGTGGAACAAACGACGATCTACAAAAATGAAATTGAATTTATTTTTAGCGGCAAACGGCAATTTCGTGGCTACGATGCAGTGTTGAAATGAAATACAGAAATATTAGTTCAAATTTTATATTTTTTGATATTTGGTCAAGGGCGTTCATTGAAATCTGTGCACTATTTTCAAATTGGGTTACAACGAAGGGGAGCATATGTTGTTTTTTATTCTTTTTTAGTGATTATTTATGTTATTGGATATTGTATCCCCTTGTTTTAATATCGCAGTGCTTTATAAGAGTAATGCTTTCAAAACGAAACTAAATTGTTTTGGTATTTGATGTTTGCTGCCATTATATGATTTCATGCCAGAGAGAGAGGTCCGATTTTTAAGTGTCTATTATCTTTTAGAAGCCATTAAAAAATTTAAAGTAAATAATTTCATAGTGTTCATATTATTTAACGAGTAAAAAAGCTATAAGTTCGGCCGGGCCGAACTTTGAATACCCTTTACCAATTGGAAAGAATTTAGCAATTGTCAAAAATAAAAATCCGTTAAAAATTCTGTTAAAATCTTAAAACTACCGAATGTAGCTGTTATATTAGGGTCTATACGACAACGTGGACCTGCGTAAGCAACTTTTGTGATAAAACAACACAAAAAAAAATCGGTGAATAATGTAGCTACAGCTATACCAAAAGGAGGACCTGCACAGACAATTTTCTGTCTCCCAATCTGAAACAATTCCGGTGAATAATGTCGCTAAAATCATCAAAATACCGAATATGAGAGGTACCGTTATAGGGGAGCTATATCAAAACGTCGACCGGCATAGACAAATTTCTGTCTTAGGCTGTAGTATCCATTACGAATTTCAAAAACCAAATTTGAAGCAATTCCGGTGGATAATGTCGCTAAAATCATCAAAATGGCGAATATAGGGAGATACCATTATATGAGGGCTAAACGAACAACCGGACCTGCACAGATAATTTTCTGTCTTAGGCTGTAGTATCTATTACGAATTCAAATACCAAATTTTAAGCAATTCCGGTGGATAATGTCGCTAAAATCATCAAAATATCAAATATCGGGAGGTACCGTTATATGGGGGCTATACGAAGACGTGGACCTACACAGACAATTTTCTGTCTTAGACTGTAGTATTCATTACGAACTTTAAATACCAAATTTAAACAATTCCGGTGAAAAATGTCGCTAAAATATTCAACATACTGAAAATCTGGAAGTACCGTTATATGGGGGCTATACCAAAACGTGGACCTAAATTAAAATCGACATAGAATTTTATGTTGATCAAGAATATACATACTTTGTGCGTTCTAAAATGTATATTTCGAGGTGTTACAAACGGAATGACAAACTCGATGTACCCCCCATACTATGGTGGAGGGTATAAAAAAACTTTTTAACGTAACGTATTTGGGGTTACTTAAAATAAAAACAACTAAACAGTTTTCATATATATATATATATATATATATATATATATATATATATATATATATATATATATATATATATATATATATATATATATATATATATATATATATATATATATATATATATATATATATATATATTTGTATATATATGTATTTGCTATTTCCATAAACACTATTTTATTCAAATAAACAAAAACAAATACAAAAATCAACTAAAAAACCAAAATTACCATAAGTGGACTTGGGTAAGTCTCTTTAAAAACCACAGAGTTAATTGCTTTGGCTTCTCTGAAAATGCCCTAGTGGCGAACTGAAAACCATTAATCAATTTTCACAAAAAACGATTTTCCGTTATTATCTAAGATTGCTTTTAGAACTGGTTTAGCTTTGGTATCATGTCATAGACTATATCTTTTGAAAACATTCATCAAAAGGTTGTTAATTTTAAATTATTCGACCACTTTTTACACTTTTTGTTAATGTCATAGGCATGTCATTTAAGGTAGCACAAACATCCGTATAACAATTAATTAAATTAAATCAACTGGAAATTATTTAAATAGAAAATAATGTTCACTAGAGGTCTTCATACTCACATTCCATTAAAAACGAAATGGACGTCAATTTGTTTTATGGAAATTAAATGATTATTTCGAATAGTGGCATACAAAACAAATGATTGCATATGTATGACATTTTACACATTTGTTTCGTAACCCAGCAAAATTGTGAATTAAATTTCGGATTACTGACCGATTTGTTGAAATTTTTTTTTGCCAGAAAAATAATTTTTTATTTGAAAACTTAGGGCTGGATTCCACAGGATGTTAGAGTCGTATGTAAAGTGACTTTTTTAACAATTATCTGTAGCATTTTCATAGCAGAATGTTTAATCTACAAAGAAACGCTTTATAGTACACATTAATATAAGTATACTAAGGGTACTATAAATACACTAAAATACACGTGGCCCGCCAGGCCACTACCGCATTCAGCGATGCAAATGCCAAGTGGAACAAACGACGATCTACAAAAATGAAATTGAATTTATTTTTAGCGGCAAACGGCAATTTCGTGGCTACGATGCAGTGTTGAAATGAAATACAGAAATATTAGTTCAAATTTTATATTTTTTGATATTTGGTCAAGGGCGTTCATTGAAATCTGTGCACTATTTTCAAATTGGGTTACAACGAAGGGGAGCATATGTTGTTTTTTATTCTTTTTTAGTGATTATTTATGTTATTGGATATTGTATCCCCTTGTTTTAATATCGCAGTGCTTTATAAGAGTAATGCTTTCAAAACGAAACTAAATTGTTTTGGTATTTGATGTTTGCTGCCATTATATGATTTCATGCCAGAGAGAGAGGTCCGATTTTTAAGTGTCTATTATCTTTTAGAAGCCATTAAAAAATTTAAAGTAAATAATTTCATAGTGTTCATATTATTTAACGAGTAAAAAAGCTATAAGTTCGGCCGGGCCGAACTTTGAATACCCTTTACCAATTGGAAAGAATTTAGCAATTGTCAAAAATAAAAATCCGTTAAAAATTCTGTTAAAATCTTAAAACTACCGAATGTAGCTGTTATATTAGGGTCTATACGACAACGTGGACCTGCGTAAGCAACTTTTGTGATAAAACAACACAAAAAAAAATCGGTGAATAATGTAGCTACAGCTATACCAAAAGGAGGACCTGCACAGACAATTTTCTGTCTCCCAATCTGAAACAATTCCGGTGAATAATGTCGCTAAAATCATCAAAATACCGAATATGAGAGGTACCGTTATAGGGGAGCTATATCAAAACGTCGACCGGCATAGACAAATTTCTGTCTTAGGCTGTAGTATCCATTACGAATTTCAAAAACCAAATTTGAAGCAATTCCGGTGGATAATGTCGCTAAAATCATCAAAATGGCGAATATAGGGAGATACCATTATATGAGGGCTAAACGAACAACCGGACCTGCACAGATAATTTTCTGTCTTAGGCTGTAGTATCTATTACGAATTCAAATACCAAATTTTAAGCAATTCCGGTGGATAATGTCGCTAAAATCATCAAAATATCAAATATCGGGAGGTACCGTTATATGGGGGCTATACGAAGACGTGGACCTACACAGACAATTTTCTGTCTTAGACTGTAGTATTCATTACGAACTTTAAATACCAAATTTAAACAATTCCGGTGAAAAATGTCGCTAAAATATTCAACATACTGAAAATCTGGAAGTACCGTTATATGGGGGCTATACCAAAACGTGGACCTAAATTAAAATCGACATAGAATTTTATGTTGATCAAGAATATACATACTTTGTGCGTTCTAAAATGTATATTTCGAGGTGTTACAAACGGAATGACAAACTCGATGTACCCCCCATACTATGGTGGAGGGTATAAAAAAACTTTTTAACGTAACGTATTTGGGGTTACTTAAAATAAAAACAACTAAACAGTTTTCATATATATATATATATATATATATATATATATATATATATATATATATATATATATATATATATATATATATATATATATATATATATATATATATATATATATATTTGTATATATATGTATTTGCTATTTCCATAAACACTATTTTATTCAAATAAACAAAAACAAATACAAAAATCAACTAAAAAACCAAAATTACCATAAGTGGACTTGGGTAAGTCTCTTTAAAAACCACAGAGTTAATTGCTTTGGCTTCTCTGAAAATGCCCTAGTGGCGAACTGAAAACCATTAATCAATTTTCACAAAAAACGATTTTCCGTTATTATCTAAGATTGCTTTTAGAACTGGTTTAGCTTTGGTATCATGTCATAGACTATATCTTTTGAAAACATTCATCAAAAGGTTGTTTTTTACACTTTTTGTTAATGTCATAGGCATGTCATTTAAGGTAGCACAAACATCCGTATAACAATTAATTAAATTAAATCAACTGGAAATTATTTAAATAGAAAATAATGTTCACTAGAGGTCTTCATACTCACATTCCATTAAAAACGAAATGGACGTCAATTTGTTTTATGGAAATTAAATGATTATTTCGAATAGTGGCATACAAAACAAATGATTGCATATGTATGACATTTTACACATTTGTTTCGTAACCCAGCAAAATTGTGAATTAAATTTCGGATTACTGACCGATTTGTTGAAATTTTTTTTTGCCAGAAAAATAATTTTTTATTTGAAAACTTAGGGCTGGATTCCACAGGATGTTAGAGTCGTATGTAAAGTGACTTTTTTAACAATTATCTGTAGCATTTTCATAGCAGAATGTTTAATCTACAAAGAAACGCTTTATAGTACACATTAATATAAGTATACTAAGGGTACTATAAATACACTAAAATACACGTGTACTTATAGAAACGTATTCTTTATTGTTAATATAGTACAGCGTTATTTCAATGTTACACAATGGGGAGTCTCTAAGGTATACTATAAAAAATTAATATAGGAAAAAGACACATTCCATAGTCTAGATTACACATGATGTTGGAGACATATGTAATGCTACGTTTTCTACAATTCTTTGTAGAGTTTTTGTAACGTACTTCTAGGGGCAACCCAGAATTTTTAGAAATTTCAGTGAAATTTAATATGAATTAAAAAAAGAATAAATAAACTGTGAAACACCTCCTTGCAATAGACAAATTTCAGTCGACCATAAGTCTGCGTTGTTGGGAGGTTTCACTGTAGATTATAAATTAAAGAGTAATTTTTATACCCTACACCACAAGGTGGTCAGGGTATTATGTATTTGTGCATTTGTTTGTAACAGGCAAAAGGAAACGAGATAGACCCATAGTTCCTTTTGATGATCTGCATAGAATCACATTCTGAGTCGATTTATGCATGTCCGTCCGTCCGTCTGTCCGTCCGTCCGTCCGTCCGTCCGTCCGTCCGTCTGTCCGTCTGTCCATGTATTTTTGTAAACAAAGTACAGATCGCATTTATTGTCCTATCCAGATGAAATTTTGCACAAATCATTTGTTTGGCCCAAGGACGAACCCTATTGAAATTGGAAATAATCGGTCAAAATTTAGATATAGCTCCCATATATATCTTCGTCCGATTTGCCTTTTATTGTGCACCAAACGTGCAATATCAGTCCGAATAGTATGGAATTTTGCACGTACGATCAGATTGGACCTGAAAATAAGTATGCCAAATTTGATCGAAATCGGTTCAGATATAACTATAGCTCCCATATATATTGTTCATCCGATTTGTTATTGTTGTCCTCCGCAGCCGTAATATGCACTCTGTAACAATAATATTAGGGGAAATATATCAAATACAGCTCAGAAATACATTTGCTAAATTTTATAGAGATCGGTTAAGATTTGGATATAGCTCCAATATATAACTTCGTCCGATTTACCTTCTATTGTGCACCAAAAGTCTAATATTTGTCCAAATGGGATGAAATTTGGCACTTACGACCGAATTGAGTCTAGAAGCTAGTATGCCAAATTTGATCGAAATCGGTTCAGATTTGGATATAGCTCCCATATATATCTTCATCCGATTTCGGGTTAATTGTGCACCAAATGGCCGATATAAGTCCAAATGGACTGAATTTTAGTACATCGGACCAAATTCAGCCTAGAAGCAAGTATATCAAATTTAGTGAAAATCGGTTCAGATATAGATATACCAACCAATTTAGTGTTTTAGTCCCTTACATTCGTAATATTCACTCCACAACCGTGATATTTGGTACCAGGTATTAGATGGAGCACAGGAATAGCTTTTAAATTTTATCGAAATCGGTTCAGATTTGGATATAGCTCCCATATATATCTTCATCCGATTTCGGGTGATTGACCACCAAATGGCCGTAATAGCATCAATTTTGGCAAATCCGACCGAAACCAGCTTAGAAGCAAGTACACCAATTTTAGTAAAAATCGGTTCAGATATAGCTATAGCTCCCATATATATCTTTCATCCGGTTTGGTCTTTAAGTCCCTCACATTCGTAATATGCACTCCACAGGAATGATATTTGGTACCAGATATCAGATAAAGCCCAAAAATAGTTGATTTTAATTTTATTAGAATCTGTTCCGATTTGGATATGCCTCCCATATATATCTTCATCCGATTTCGTGTTAATTGTGCATCAAATGGCCAATATCAGCCCAAATCACCTGAATATTCGTACATTAGACCGAATTCAGTCTAGAAGCTAATACGTCAAATTTGGAGAAACCCGGTTCAGAGATAGCTATAGTTCGTAAAATGCACGATAGAATTAGATAGATTTTGATTTTGTACCAAATATCTCATAGAGCTCTGAAATGCCCTGTATAAACCTTTTTACGAGAGCTCTACTAAATATGCATAGTGGTGTAGGGTATCATATAGTCGGCCCCGCCCGACTTTTGAGCTTTCCTTACTGGTTATTTATTTATTTATTTTTTTTTTTTTTTGTAAAGTGTTTTACAAAAATATAAAATTCACTTTACATATGACTCTAACATAATGTGTAATTGGGCATTTAATTTGATTTGCGACGCGGAATTTAACATGAGACTAAAGTTTAGGCCTAACTTTTTGTTTGGTCATCGGAAAATATTTAGCGAGTAAAATAGACTACAACTTTTATGTAAAAAATACGAAAATTTCCAGAAAATCTCTAATATTTTTAATCCCTACGGGTCACAATTGAAAACTAATCAACACAGAATTTTGCATGAAGAGAGTGTTAAGAACAGGGCAGAAGTCTAGCATTTTGGAAATTGTTTTTTTTTTTATGTGAAATTGTTCTGAATACCAATCCGCACGACAGAGAGGGTAAAATATAAGGCAAATGCCTCGGTGAAAAATCAGAGGTAATATTTGTGCAGGGCCGTATGGCATTATTTGAAAAATTCGACTAAAATGTGTTTGGACCCATGATACAATGATATCAAGGTAGGGCTATGATACCATATGATTTTAATTTTTTATTTTCATGGCCTAATATGTCATCTTTATTTGTTTATGTATGTGTTTTCTTTTCAATAACAAAAAAATTGTTCGGAAAAAATCGACAAAATCTAGAGTTTTCATAGCGAAATAATCCTTCAGAGATATATAGTACATGATTTTGAAAAGAAGTGTTGACCTTTCATTCAGTTATCGCGGTTTTCAATTATTTATTCAAAATAAATGCAACAAGTTGTTTGATTTTTTATTGTTTTGATACTAATTCTGACATTACAATCCAAACAGGTAGACCTCTATACTTGCAATTTTTTCAAAGTTGACCTACCTTCATTGTACCATGTTTGGACCTAAGGAGCTTTTTCATATATTGTAGTGTTGTAGAATATTACTGCAGCCTTTGCTTACTTGTTTTTATACCCTCCACCATAATATGGAGGGTATATTAAGTTTGTCATTCCGTTTGTAACACCTCGAAATATACATTTTAGACCCCACAAAGTATATATATTCTTGATCAGCATAAAATTCTATGTCGATTTATCAGTGTTCGTCTATCCGTCTGTCCGTCTGTGGAAATCACTCTAGCTTCCGAACGAAATGAAGTAGGTTGATAAAATTTTACTCAAATGTGTATTATGTCTGCAGGACTGTTGGTATTAAAAATGGGCATGTAGATCCACGTCTTCGTATAGCCCCCATATAACGGTTCCTCCCGATATTCGGTACTTTGTGCATTTTAGCGACATTATTCACGGGAATTGTTTCAAATTGGGTATTTGAAGTTCGTAATTGACACTACAGCATATGACAAGAGATTGTCTGTGCAGATCCACGTCTTCGTATAGCCCTCTTATATAACGGTACCCCCGATATTCGGTATTTTTATGATTTTAGCGACATTATTTACCGGAATTGTTTCAATTTTGCTATTTGAAGTTCGTAATGGATAATACATCCTAAGACAGAAAATGAGCCATGTAGGTTCACGTCTTCGTGTATCCCCCATATAACGGTACCTCCCGATATTGGGTATTTTGATGATTTTTGCGACGTTATTTACCGGAACTATTTCAAATTTAGTATTTGAAGTTCGTAATGAATACTACAGCCTATGACAGAAAATTGTCTGTGCAGGTCCACGTTTTGTAACCCCTATGGTACCTCCCTATATTCGGTATTTTGATGATTTTAGCTACAACAGATTTTTTTTCAAGTTTCGCATTTGAATATTGTAATAGTATGTGACAAAAGTTGCCTATGCAGATCCACATCGTCGTATAGACCCTAATATACGGCTACATTCGGTATTTTTAAGATTTTAACAGAATTTTTAACGGATTTTTTTTTTTGAAAATTGTTAAGTATGTACCAAATGGTGAAGAAAAGTTGGGCCCGACCGAACTTACAGCTTTTTTATTTGTTCGTTGAAATGTTGAAAAATAAATAAAGTCGTTCAGTTTCAACCTTTTTTAATTTCGCAAGCTTTTTTTCGTAAGTAACCAATTTTGTTCTGAACCTCCTTTTCCACTTTTCAAGTGCCGACATCTGGTACACTTTCCCTATATCAATGTGTCTATTAACGCATTATTCTGGCTATATTCAGATCATTTTAAATTCTTTAAACAAATATTTTAGATTTTACTATCCAAATGAAATAGCAAATTTCAAAACGCTAACAAAATTATTCAATATTTAGTACGTGTAATTTATGGTTATTACAAAGTTAAACCAGTAAGGAAAGCTCAAAAGTCGGGCGGGGCCGACTATATGATACCCTACACCACTATGCATATTTAGTAGAGCTCTCGTAAAAAGGTTTATACAGGGCATTTCAGAGCTCTATGAGATATTTGGTACAAAATCAAAATCTATCTAATTCTATCGTGCATTTTACGAACTATAGCTATCTCTGAACCGGGTTTCTCCAAATTTGACGTATTAGCTTCTAGACTGAATTCGGTCTAATGTACGAATATTCAGGTGATTTGGGCTGATATTGGCCATTTGATGCACAATTAACACGAAATCGGATGAAGATATATATGGGAGGCATATCCAAATCGGAACAGATTCTAATAAAATTAAAATCAACTATTTTTGGGCTTTATCTGATATCTGGTACCAAATATCATTCCTGTGGAGTGCATATTACGAATGTGAGGGACTTAAAGACCAAACCGGATGAAAGATATATATGGGAGCTATAGCTATATCTGAACCGATTTTTACTAAAATTGGTGTACTTGCTTCTAAGCTGGTTTCGGTCGGATTTGCCAAAATTGATGCTATTACGGCCATTTGGTGGTCAATCACCCGAAATCGGATGAAGATATATATGGGAGCTATATCCAAATCTGAACCGATTTCGATAAAATTTAAAAGCTATTCCTGTGCTCCATCTAATACCTGGTACCAAATATCACGGTTGTGGAGTGAATATTACGAATGTAAGGGACTAAAACACTAAATTGGTTGGTATATCTATATCTGAACCGATTTTCACTAAATTTGATATACTTGCTTCTAGGCTGAATTTGGTCCGATGTACTAAAATTCAGTCCATTTGGACTTATATCGGCCATTTGGTGCACAATTAACCCGAAATCGGATGAAGATATATATGGGAGCTATATCCAAATCTGAACCGATTTCGATCAAATTTGGCATACTAGCTTCTAGACTCAATTCGGTCGTAAGTGCCAAATTTCATCCCATTTGGACAAATATTAGACTTTTGGTGCACAATAGAAGGTAAATCGGACGAAGTTATATATTGGAGCTATATCCAAATCTTAACCGATCTCTATAAAATTTAGCAAATGTATTTCTGAGCTGTATTTGATATATTTCCCCTAATATTATTGTTACAGAGTGCATATTACGGCTGCGGAGGACAACAATAACAAATCGGATGAACAATATATATGGGAGCTATAGTTATATCTGAACCGATTTCGATCAAATTTGGCATACTTATTTTCAGGTCCAATCTGATCGTACGTGCAAAATTCCATACTATTCGGACTGATATTGCACGTTTGGTGCACAATAAAAGGCAAATCGGACGAAGATATATATGGGAGCTATATCTAAATTTTGACCGATTATTTCCAATTTCAATAGGGTTCGTCCTTGGGCCAAACAAATGATTTGTGCAAAATTTCATCTGGATAGGACAATAAATGCGATCTGTACTTTGTTTACAAAAATACATGGACAGACGGACAGACGGACGGACGGACGGACGGACAGACGGACGGACGGACATGCATAAATCGACTCAGAATGTGATTCTATGCAGATCATCAAAAGGAACTATGGGTCTATCTCGTTTCCTTTTGCCTGTTACAAACAAATGCACATATACATAATACCCTGACCACCTTGTGGTGTAGGGTATAAAAAGAGTTCATTCTAAAACCCAGGTGACTCTATCGCAGTCGTTTCATCATGGTGGAGATTAGCAGTCAATCAATTAACACACACAACAAGCGCCATACTTTGGAAGCATATCTATCAGGTAAACAATAGGTTAGATATCATTCAGACATCACTATATTATGCCCCCAATTGTTACTACGTATACATTTGTTATCGGCGTAAATGTCCAAGTCTTTTGTAATCACTTCATTCTACCGAATGAATGTCCACTATTTGGTAGTAACAATTCAGTTACAATTTCAATTAACTGACATTTGGTATTCTGGGTATTCAGTGGCCAGAAACTATTCTAAAACTTAAAAATATATATAATTTAGCTTCAATAAAAGGCTATTTTAGATCATTTTTATAGAAACTTGCAAGGCAATAAAAGTTTATATCAGCAACGTAGAAAAACTTGTATTTATTTACTTTCAATACAAATTAAATCAAACAATGTACTTATTTTCACTTTTTATTTGCACTTTCAACACTATTGTACTTTTTACATATATATTTGCTACATATGTATGTACATATTTACAAGTAATAAAATCATCAAATCTAAAATTTTGAAATCACCTTTTTTCAATTTATATAAGCACACTGGAAAAGAGCACTATTAATTTTCCGATTTTTTTATTAAACAATTTTATTACAATTTTATTTTATTTTTATTACTTTTGAGCTTCCAGAAAAATCGTATTATTTTTTTTTTTTATTTTGTTATAAAACAATCACACAGAACACTGCCGTTCACAAAATTGTTTTTCTTTACCAACGTCGCGTCAACTAATCGATCCGAACCGATCTGAACACCACGAATGTTAGAATAGAAAAGCTAGAAATAAAATTGAAACGAAAATATTGAAAAATATCGCCGACAACAACAACAACAGCAAAACTAACAAAAAACATTAAATCTCTATTTAGTGTTTTTTGAGAGAAAAAAAAAACTAAATACAGAACACACTCGCTCACGAAGAAATACACAAATCTACTTTAAACAGTCTCAGCAAATAAAATTCATTCATCGGCCACTGGGCGTATTGCCGGCCAAACGCCGCTCATCATCGTTGTAAATCTCACACATGGGTGAGAAAAGAAACGGAGAGATGACAGCCAAATCGATAAGAGTTTAGATTAATGCCCTAACCAACAGCTAGCTGGTCAATGGTATCAGACTTTTCTCATTTGACGAAGTCGAGTTGCCAGACGCTTAGAACTTGGAGGAAATTACACTAGTTAACAACAGGCGAGTCACATATGGAGGAGATTAGTAATCATCGATTGGGCGCCATTAACGAGAATGTAGATATTTCCAAAATGGTTTAAACAATAGTTTTCCAGCTTTAAAATGTTAAACGCACTTGTAGAATTTTGTGCGATAAATTTGTTTTTATATTTTCTTATGATCGTATTTTTAGATTTTACGGTATAGTTGTTCAACCTGAAATAAAGAGTGTTTTTTAAGCTAGATAGAACTTTAAATTGTAAAAAGTAACACAAAAAATTAAATTTTGATGAAACTTTTTTTTATTTGCTTCAGTATACTCTGACAAATCATCGTGAGAGACCATTATATGCGTCGTTCTTTCGCCGATTGGGTTCTAGAGCAGTTGGCAAATGACCCGTTGTTTTATCGCAAAATTGTGTTCAGTGATGAGGCGCATTTTTGACTTAACGGGTTTGTAAATAAGCAAAATTGCCGCATATGGAGTGAGACCAATCCACAAGAGACCCTACAGACTCCATTAAATCTAGAAAAATGCATACGGTGCGTTTTTCACGCTGGTGGCATCATTATCCTTATCTTATCCTTATTTTTTCAAAAATGAGGCCGGAGCTCGCGTTAAGGTCAATGGGGATCGTTACCGCACCATGATCAATGATTTTTTGTTTAAAAATATGGATGACATTGATCCGGGGGAGATGTGGTTTCAACGGGATGGCGCTATGTGCCATACGGCGAACGCAACCATCGATTTATTGAAATCAAAATTTGGCGATAATTTCGATGATTTCGAGAAGTGGTCCTGTCAATTGGCCTCCAAGGTCGTGCGATTTGACACCTCTCGATTATTTCCTGTGGGGCTACGTAAAGTCACTGGTTTATGCTGATAAACCAGCAACAATTGACGCCTTGGAGGCCAGCATTGTTCTTGTTATTCGTGACATACGGCCAGCAGTGCTCGAAAAAGTGGCAAAAAATTGGACGTCCAGAATGCACTTCGTCAAGAACAGCCGCGGTGCCCATATGCCCGAAATCATTTTCAAATGTTAATGTCACGTATTGATTTTTCGAATAAAAAATTTTTGATTACAATTTAATTTTTTGTGTTATTTTTTACAATTTCAAGTTCTATTGGGCTTGAAAAAACACCCTGTAAAAAATAAAACACCTGTTCAGGGATCTGCAAGAATCTACTAGTTTAGAATTTTTTTTCGAGATCATAAAAGGAAAATGGATTATTGTTGTAGAAACTTTTACATTCTTGCAGACCTGGAACATTCTGGAACAGAAACTAACAAACTAGTTTTTTGTTATTGAACTTTGTTTACCAATTAACCACTACTTATATTAGATAACCTGAATTCCGTTGGTTCGACACTTTCAGGCACAAGTTTAGCTGAATTGGTGTAATACAGGAATGGTTAGATAATGAAATCCTGTTGTGATATTGTCTAACTCATTTTTTGAGTGACCGACAAATATAGGCAAAAAAATTAGTAATGAAAAGTCTAAATATAACTTGGCAAAACGGCTGCTATCGATAGGACTTAGTGGCTACTTTAGTTTGATTGGTAACTTGCCGAAAATTTTAGTTAATTACCGAAAAAATGAGAATATTAATTTTAAGATTTTTGGCGGTAACCCAAAAAAATTAATAGAATCCTGTAACTGGTTACCAGATTTATCTATCGATGCAGTGACAGAATCGTTAAACCACACATTTTATTCATATACTATAAGGAAGCTACAACAATTTATTCATATTTCATTAAAAGAGAACAACAACAATGTGTGACGTTTTGTCAGATATTCAGTGAATAACACTTGACAGATTTGATTACATTGTGGTTATTGAGTTGTTTTGTTTTTTATTATTATTTTAATTTGTGTATTACCTGACATTTATACAATCAGAATGAACGCACACGACTACATTCCATATAAGGGGATAATTGAAATCAAATTTTCATGTATTAACATATTTATTATTGACTAAAAACTAGTTAAATGTGAAAACTTGATGTCAATTGTTCAAATTAAAAATTAATCCTACTTTTTACTCTAGTAAACATGTAATGAGATTTGTTTGGAAGTTTTGCAAGTCTCAGAAGTACGACAACCGTTTTACAATGACAAGTTATAAATTAAAAGATTTTCGAACAGTACAAACTATGTGCTAAAGTATTCAAAAAATCCACAGTTTGTTGCGGTTTATTGGACTGGTGACATATTTGAACAGTACTTATGCAAAGATGCTTGAAATCGTAATGAAACTTTCAATGGTGGGCGCTACCATGAGATGATATCCAACTTTTTTCAAGGAACCGTATCGAAAAGGAACCTTGCTGTCAGAAAAAGTAAAAAGAGCCATTACAGCAACAATAATCATCAACCGGACCTTTAAATGGTCGTTAAAGTCAAACATGTAAAAGGCAGATTGAAAATCAAAAACTTTTTCGTCTTCATTTATTTTAATAATTTAGTATTTGCAATCACAGATTACCATTTTTAGTTGATCCGAAGTTTCCCGCAAATGATAAGTTGTATAAAAATGATGCTTGAGCAAAAGTTGTAGGTCTTAAAATTTTCTAAAAAAAATGGTCGTACGACTTACTAATACCTACTAATACTCCCTGCCTTGCCCCCTGGTAAACATTACCATCGTTCTCCAGGAATAAACAAACGTTGTTTTTATAAAAACAACAATACTGGGTTTAAGCTTAACTATTTTGCAACAACAAAATTCTACGGTATTCCGAACAAGCATGCCAACACTGTTCTGTCAACTTGACAAGACACTAGCTTCAGAGTTATAATTTTCAAATTTAATCAACCTGCCTTGTAGCGATTTGATCTTGCAACCAACCAAGTATACGTTAGCAGTGTATCAACACCACCAAGTAGCCTGTCGCATAAAGTGATAAATTCGTTGTGCGATGCAGAGGGCTTTTTTAAAGTATAGTCAGTGATTTTAAATAGCTTGCTGTTCTTCGACTGACAATATTGTTGGCAGGAAACGCCATTTTTAAGAAATTGGTTTACTCAGGAGTTTTGGCTCGTTGTTCTACTGGAGTTAAGAATTTCCGGTATCATCTTATATAACCTGGACATCGATACCCCTACATCCGTGCATTTAGTAGCCGATCCAAACCCAAACATTGATCTAACGTATTACCGATTCATCATGTACAGGGTGAGATAAAAAAACTGCAACAAAGTCAAACGCGATAATTTTTTTATTTTTTTAAATTTTATTGAATTAAAGCAAAAAAAGTCGGAAATAGCATCAAATTTTAAAATAAGTTTAAATTTGTTCGAATTGGTCACCTTTGGCACGAATTATGGTCTTAAAACGGCCATTGAAACCGTCACACGTTGCCCGAATATTGCTCTGCAGTATTTTGGCCCATTCCTGGAGAAGCGCTTGCTTGAGATGATCGACACTTTGGTGTTTTTTAGTGCCAACCTTGCTTTCCAAAATACTCCAGACACAATAGTCCAACGGATTGGTATACGGAGATTTTGTTGATTTTTGAGATTTTTGTTGGAATGTCCAAGGTCTGCGGCCAAAATGTTTGCGTACCCAAGGCTTTAATACACCCTCCAAAATATTTTCGCGATAATAATCGGCATTTATTCTGATGCCACGGTCGATTAATACGAGCGGAGAGCGACCATCGGCTGTTATGGCGGATTTTGCCACAATTAGGTGCTTCAAGTGAACAGTCGCTGTCTTAACTGACTTTGAACCAACTTCAAACCATTTATAACTAACATTTCACGGCCCCTCTTTAAACTATAAAATGTGTATTTTATAAAAAATAAAACAATTATCTTTTTTTTTTGTTTTAATATTTTTTTATTATTTGAATGTAAATACATACTCACATATTTCTTGGATAATATGCACGAGAATAAATGTTATTATTGTTGGTTTTGTTTCGTTTTTCTTCTTGTTATATGTAAAAAATATTATGAAAAAGCAGTAAATATATATTTATATATTTTTTATTTTGGTTTATTACACTAAAGACGATTTATGATTTACGATTTATTGGGTTGCGGTCTTTTTGATACTTATACTTTATTGAGAGAAGAGAAGTGTCCTTCTTTGATTTCCGGTGAAGAGGGATCAAGGGGAAATTGAATTATACTCTGTCATTACATCATCGCAAGTTGTTACGCTACGCTATTTCTGTTCTATTCTGAATTGTTCTCTACAACACATTAACTATATTTGACGCTATATTTTTGATTTGTGGAAACTGAATTGAAATTATTTAAAGCACTTGAAAATGGATTTGTTTTGTAATAATTATTAACAATTGTAATAATGGAAACGAACAAAATAACAATGAGTTCTAACAGAATGACAAAAAGACTGAATTCACTTGGGTGATATTAAAAATAAAAATAAAAAATAATTATTAAATTTAATTTTATTAGAAAATTGTTTTGGGGGACCTAACCCTATCCACATTGGTTACAATTATTGTAAATAAATGTCATATGTAAAACATATATAAATAATTGTTTTTGTTTGTATGCAACTTGCCTATCCTAATGGTAATGTGTATGAATATGCTGTGTTAGTTTACTAAATTACATACATATTTGTTGTATAACTAGTTTTGTTTAATTATATTGTTGCAAAAAAAAAAACACAAATGAACAAACAAATTCATCAACTCATATTTTAATTTAAAATATTAAAAACAATTTGATTTTGGTATTTAGCATTAAGTGTGAGTGAGGGGTGAGTAAGTGTGTGTGTATGCGTTTAAATAGTTTAATATTAAAATTAGTTTATGAATAAATAAATAAAAACAAAATAAATAAATAGGTGTATAATATATAGGTATTTTTTTATAATTGGTCAATTAAGTGTTGTTGTTTTCTGTCTCATCTATGTTGTTGTTATACTCGGCAGAATGAGTGATGGCGTTAGAATTGCAGGTGCCACCCACTTATCCACCTTTCCTTGACAAAGTCATCTCAAAATGTTATTTCTTTTGGATTTGTTGTGCGATAAGGATGTCTCCCTCAGCGTTTGGTGACACAGCGATTTACCAGAAGCCAGACGATTTGCCACCTGGAGGATTTCGGACTTTGATGCATGAACGATTGCCAGACTTATCCAATTCCTCTGCAAGATTTAAAAAAAGTAAAAATTAATAAATATTTGTTGGCTTAAATGTGATTGCGATTAAAAAGAATGGATTTAGCCTGATCTAATTATAATATACATAAATATTGGGCATGTTGGATTGAGACTCCCCTTCTCCCTGGACTATAACGACACGACCTACTTTATGGTATTTTGAAAACTTCAATTTCATTTTCCGACCAATTTCTCTGGCATTTGAATTAGAATTAGATCGAATATCAAAAGCCGATATTAATAAAAAATATTATTTAACTCATTGAAGGGCTTACAAATTTCTGCTCGGCCAAACTCAACGTTTTTTCCTTGTTTTCCAGATAATAAGCACTCAGCATCGAATCATAGATCAATTTAGATCCGATTTTCTTATCTAGAAACATATTTCCTTTTGATGATCTGCCTAAAAGCACATTCTGAGTCGATTTATGCATGTCCTTTCTTACGACTGTCCATGTATTTTTGTAAACAAAGTACCGATCGCATTTATTGCCCGATCGAGATATTTTGTGAAAATAATTTATTTAACCCGAACCCTATTGAGATAAGAGATAATCGGTCGAAATTTAGATATGGCTTCCATATATATCTTCAACCGATTTCAGGTTTATTGTGCACCAAATGGCTAACGAAGCTGCTAAAATTATTCCAGTGACAGCTGATTATATTGTTTACAAGCGCACAAAAGCATTTTGGGGTGAATTTTCCAGAAAAAATGTTATTCGTGATAGAATTCAAGCGCAATGGTGCGATTTCTTTATGTTTAGCTGGAAAACCACAAGTGGCTATCGTTAGAGCACTCCAGCATTTATTTATGGGAATAAATCTTTTGTGTCTCGTACCATCGCTCGTTAGCGTGATACCGTTTGTATTAATCGACCGTTGCATAAGAATAAATGCCGAATATTATCGCGAAAATATTCTGGAGGGTGTATTAAAGCCTTGGGCACGCAAACATTTTGGCCGCAGACTTTAGACATTCCAACAGGACTCAGCACCATCGCACTCAGCACGCGCCACCCAAGAATGGTTACAAAATGAGGTTCCTCGCTTCATCTGCATCCAGCGCACAATGGCCACCAAAATCTCAGGATATCAATCCGTTGGACTATTGCGTCTGGAGTATTTTGGAAATCAAGGTTGACACTAGAAAATACCAAAGTGTCGATCACCTCAAGCAAGCGCTTCGCCAGGAATGGGCCAAAATACCGCTGAGCAACATTCCGGTAGCGTGTGACGGTTTCATTGGTCTTTTGAAGACCATAATTCGTGCCAAAGGTGACCAATTCGAACACATCTAAACTTATTCTAAAATTTGATACTATTTCCAAAATTTTTTGCTTTCATTCAATACAATTAAAAAATAATCTAAAAATTATGGCGTTTGACTTTGTTACAGTTTTTTATCTCACCCTGAATGTTAAAGCCTTACATTTTTGAACACGTTTGTCTGGTCGTCACTTACCGCTTATTGAAAATGTCGATTCTTGCATATTCCTCGAACCGGCTACATGGCCAAGACCACATGGTGAATTTGTACCGATCGAACCGCCACCACCACCGGCTGCCAGACATTGCGAGGGTGACAATGATTCTTGATATGGTATTTCAATTTCCAAAGCGGTCATATTCATTTTCTTCATATCGCCATTCAGCTGTTCATCGGCATGTTGATCCTCGCCATTGCGTTCTTCGTTCAGGTTCACCTTTCCCTCCAACACATCGTAGACATATGGTGAACGGACTTCGGGATTCAAGAAACGGCCAAAACCTTCGGCCACTCGCACTGAACCATGTTCCACAGACACTCGGCCACGGACCAACACCATTTCGGGTACACCATGGCAAACCATACCCTCGAAAATATTGAAATCGACACGATGGTGATGGGTATCTTTGGATATTGTGCGGGTGGCATTGGGATTCCAAATGACAACGTCGGCATCCGAACCGACAGCAATGCGTCCCTTCTGCGGATACAAATTGAAGATTTTGGCAGCATTGGTACTGGTGACGGCCACAAAACGGCTGGGATCGAAGAGCCCGGCATGTACGCCCTTTTCCCATACAATGGACATGCGATCCTCGACACCATTTGTACCGCTAAGGATTTTCGAGAAATCATGCATGCCACGGGTTTTGTCCTCTTTCTTGAAGGTGCGATTATCACTGCCGGTGACTTGCAGGTCATCACTGGAAAAGGTATACAATTTATGTTAATAAATAAGGTATTTTGGTTTAACAATCGAAAATACTTACTATGCCAATGATTTCATCAACTGGCTTGGCGTTTCAGGGGATTCACGAATTGGAGGACTGGTGGTGTAATAGATGCGTTCATGTTTGGGAATGCCATGCATGGAACGACCAATTGAACTGGCCAGGGTTTCACCAAAGACACAATAACCGCTGCGTCGGGCCCGGCCCACAATTTCAGCCGATGACTTGGATGTGATCGATGTGACATACAGCGGAGCTTTCATCTGCCGGGAATCATTTATTATCATAAACTATTGTATTGGATTAACAACAACCTCTCACTTACCTGATGAGCCAAAATACAAGCCCGATTTACAGCTTCTGCCTCGACTTCCTCCTGACGTGATAACTCATGACCTTCGGGACCAACCACCCCCGATGCTAAAAGTTTTGAAACATTCTTGGCAATAATATCGCCATTTTCGGCATGAACCAAAGCCAAGGCTCCCAATGACCGTATGCGTTCGAGGGCGTCCAAGAGCTCTGAATCATTTAGTTGACTAACACCCTTATCGGCCATGGACAATTTAAATGAATTTACACCCAGTTCTTCGCACATGATTTTCATTTCCGAAGATACAGATTTGGACCACCATGTTAGACCCACATGCAAAGCGTAGTCGCAACATACTTTGGGATCAGCCCACGCTCGCCAATTATCATAGGCCTCGACGAGGGATTCACTTCTCTCCGGAAATACACAATCGACTGTAAGATACGGAGAAGGTTAATTTTTAATTTGAAAGATTTTTTTTAAATTTTGATGCTCACTGATGGTCGTGGTACCGCCAGCCACAGCTGCCTTGGTGCCATGATAGAAATCATCGGCTGTCACCGTTCCGCCTACCTTCAATTGAAAATGGGTGTGTGGATCAATGCCACCAGGTATGATCAAACGACCGGAAGCATCTACGACGCGCACACCGCCAGGTACAACAATTTCGGAGGGTGGTCCAACAAATCTGAAATTTAGAAAGACATATTTAAAATTGAACAGACGGCCAATATTCCAACCAGGATATCAGTCGATATTTCCTAGAGGAGAGCGAAAAGGTAAATTTTAATCTAACTACAAAAATATATTTTTATACCCTTCACCATTCTATGGAGAGTATATTAACTTTGTTATTCGGTTTGTAACTCCTCGAAATACTCAAACCCTACAAAGTACATATATTCTGAATCATCGTGAAATTCTAAACCGATTTAGCGATGTCCGTCTGTGTGTCTGTATGTTGTAATCATGCTATCTTTCGAACGAGTTGAGATAGAAGGCTACAATTTTGCACACTTGTGTATTTTGCCATTAGGCATTATTAACAGGAATTGTTTTAAATTCCGTACTTGATTTTGCTATGAGTACCACAGCCTATGACAAAAAAATGTCCGTATAACGATACTTCCCAATATTCGGTATTTTAATGATTTGACTTTTTCAAGTTTCTTCCAAATGGTGGAGGGTATTAAAAGTTCAGCCCGGCCGAACTTAATGGTTTTTTTTACTTGTATTAATGCAGCACGATACAAAGGGGACTATCTGAATGCCACACTAATTGTATAAATGATATTATACTCTCAGTCACATGAGTATAACATTTGATAAGCCCAAAATGAGTCTCATCAAAATAACGGTTTTTTCGTTCGTCCGTCTGAATGTATGCATGTATGTGTGCACGATAACTCTCGAAGTAAGTGGTCGATTTCGTCCAAGTTTCATACATTCTAAAATTTCTATCATTTTCTATCATTTCTATCTGGTACCTAAGCCCAGAAAATATCAACATTTTTAAAGAAAATAATTTATTGCATAGAAAGAGAAAGGATAATCGGATTTTGCTCCAACTTTGCAAAACCTAATATTTGCATCAGTGCTAGGTCAGGTTTAAAAATGGACAATATCGGTCCACTCCATCAAGTATATACCCCCAAAGGGTCAAAATGTTAAATAATTATAACTCTTGTAAAATGTAATGCACATTAAACACATCACAATATTTTTATTAACACAAGGTCTGGTGTGAAGTTGAAATATCTGGGCCACTCCTTCTGGTAACTCCCCACAAAAGTGTTAAAATGTTGAGCATACATGAAGCTCATAAAACGCGAAATTAACAACCAACTCCATTCAGACTTGGCACATCTCAATATTTCTATCAGCACAAAATTTGTTATGAAGATGGTAGAGATCGAACTATTCTCCCCCACAAAGGGTCGAAGTTTTGAATAACCAAAACGATTATAAAATAAGCATACGGTTCTCTTAATATTTCACACATCCCATTGTTTCTACTAACACAAGATCTGCTCCTTCAAAATTTTGAATATTCATGTCAATATTTCTATCGACACAAGATCTGTTTTAAAGATGGTAGAGATCGGCCCATTTCCCCAACCCCACATGGGGTTCAAGATTTTGAAAATCTAAACGCTCAATGAAAGCGAAATAAGCATCCAAGTCTTTTCAGATTTCACACATATAAACATTTTTGCTAACACAAGATCTGTTGTGAGGATGATATATATCTGCGAACCCCTTCTGGTACCTCACCCACAAAGGGTAATTTTTAACTTGTTTTTTTTTTTCTTGTCTTTGGCCAGTTGAAGTTTGGTGGGAATCGCAAGATATGGGCCACTCCGAATGTATAAATTTTAAACTCTTTGGTGGTATACCCGAAAAATAGTTCTTTGAAGACGAGAATTGGTTCTGGAACTAACAAGCTGACGTCCGAATTCACAAATCATAGGAAATGTGTAAATATTTTTGTCTTATCACGTTCTCATAAACGAGAATTCTCCCCATTTCGACTTTAGCGAGGTACATCGTTGTTACGGGGTAATCGAATGTATGAATGAGTACTTTAAGATGATGAATTATGGAGTAGGCTCTGGTGTCTAACTCGAGAGAAGCAAAAATATTTAAATCCACAAAGCTACAGCAACTCTCATCACACGCAATATGAATCATTATCGAGAGCCAAGCGACGCTTCTGGGGGATAAAATAAAATACTAAAATATCTTGAACAAGCAGAGATCAGATGGGATGGGAACTGAAACTTGTAAAATATCAAAATCTACATGATCATGTTACAACTTTAAACGTACAAAGTTCCTGATTAGCCAAAACTGACGAAACCTGGCAAGACAAATTGCGGTGCTAAACGGTCACTGGGCTTCTAATAACCATGCAAAGCTCCTACCCATTATGACCACTGTCGCAGCTGATGTTGAAAAACTCCCCAGTACCTGCTCTGCAACGAAAATTGAAAATTCTTGGACGGCAATTCCTTTACCATCATGCTGAGATAACAGAACTAGGTCTGGGAGACCTTCTGAGATTTCTTAATTCGTCCGGCTTGATTTAATTACCAACACATTAAAATCATAATAACAATCTCTACCCTACCCGAATGGTTCAAACCGTTATGTTTAACATAATAATTGATGTAATGAAGGATCCATAGCCACCATGTAAACTATCTGCCTACCAATCAAGAAAAAGTGGCGTGTCGCACTATATGTGTATTCGCAAAATGTAAAAGTTTTTCTTGTAAAATATTTCATTTAAATCTACTTTTCATGAGGGTCCTTAGTTACCCCACTGGCTACACCCTTGTTTTTGTGTCTAGCTTAAGCCACCCAAATTCAGTGTAGTTAATTCAATCGAACGAAAACTTACTTGATAGTGCCATCTTCAATGTAGACATCGGCTTTGAAGGTTTTATCGTGATTAACAATTTGGCCATTTTTGATGTAAACCCGGTTTTGAGCACTCTATAAAAGGCAAATACAAATTAGTTGTAGATACTTTTCCAAAAAAAAAAAATTATCATCAAATTTACCTGTAAATGGATGGGAACTTTTTTAACTGGCTTCGGACTGGTAGACATGTTTTTAAGTATTCAACTGAAATTAGAAAAGGAAAGGGAAATAAGTATTTAAATTCTGGGTGTACAATTCAAAAGGCCTAATAAGGCTCAATGACTTTTATTAGATTATTATTTTAATTTTTACAAAACCAAAAGCAATTTTAAAAAATCTTAATATTTGGGAATATGTTTCCAAATTTTGCTGTCAATTCTCACTGGTGTTAGATAAGCATAGACGAAACAAACCAAATTGCATAAAATATCCCAAAAACTGTGAAGACTCTGCAATGACCTTACCACTAGTTTAACCACAACGAACTGAAGTTTTGAAACGTTTTTCATTTTTTGCAGGCGGCATAAAAATGCATTCCTTTCTTTTTCCGAAAAATACATGCGCAGATGCTCAACATATATTTCTCCACACAGATGTGCGGAAACAGATAACAACTCCACTGGCATAGAACGACGGCAGTGAATGTCGTCCGATAAAAGAAATACCCCAACTTTGCAACACCCCTTTCGCCCAGGCCAGCAGGGGGATGTAACAGCACAACAATGTTCGACATGGAAAGCAAACCTACCCTTCCCAAAATAGCATTTTGACTCATTCCAAATGCAGAACGCTCTCATAAATATGCCACATAATCACAGCATATTATGTTGGCCGGTTTAGATCGTATCGAATCAAGTCCTTGCGGCATTTTATGAGTCATCATCCGTCGTAATGACCGACGACTGTATGAAATGATGTCGCATGCCACCTCCTTTCGTTCTCTCTAAACAGAGAGATACTTTAAACGCCATAAGGAACGGTGAAACAGACACGTGTCTGGGGTTTCTTTTTTTATTGTTTTAAATTGCCGTTACAAGTATTCCATTGCAAAATCGATGAATCGATGGAAACCCAACCCAAAGCAAGGAATATTGATACAGGTATAAAAATTACGGTGGGAACTTGCCATTCTTACCTTGGCCATTCTTTAAAAATATATGAAATAATATTCTCTTAGGGAACTGAACGTCGAGCAATAATTATTTGATAATTTTAACTCGGGAGTGAAACTTTAATCAACTCTTTACTCTTTTGTTTTGTGTGACAGCGCTTCCGAGTCATTCCTGTTAGAAAAATTCGATTGGGAGCAGAATCGCTCAAAATAGAGCAAGAGTTTACTTCAAGAGTCAAACATTTGAATAATCATTGCAGAAGTCAAAATATATTTAAATAATCGAACATTGGCAGAAGGTATACATCTGTCGGCGATACCGACTGATACTTTATAACTTTTTTTGCGCAAAAAGTACGGCAAAATATCAAAACTAGGTGGCAGTCCTTCAAATAAGAAGCTGGCATTCAATTAGAAGAAAATACAGGGTGAGATGAAAAAAACTGCAACCAACTTTAGACTCCTGTCATTTCTAAGTCACTCGTCCGACAGCTGTTAAAATCATTCCAGTGACAGCTTATTGCATTGTTTACAAGCGTACAAAAGCATTTTGGTGAGAACTTTCCAGAAAAAAGTTATTCGTGATGGCATTCAAGCCTGATAGTATGATTTCTTTATATTTGGCTGGAAAACCAAAAGTGGCTATCGTTAGAGCACTCCAGCATTTAAATGTGAATAAATCTTCTGTGTCTCGTACCATCGCTTGTTACCGTGATACTGGTAGCGTAGACCGACGTCAAGGAAGTGGACGGAAGAAACAGCAACATCAGCAGAAATGGTTCGAAAAGAAAAGAAGCGACTTGATCAAAACCCGCGTCGCTGAGGCCGAAAAATGGCTCGTGAGCTGAACATATCGCAGTATTCCATTCGGAAAATGTTGAAAAATGAGCTCGGGGTAAAGCCATTGAAATTCCAAAAAAGCGCAAGAACTTACACCGCAACTGAAAGAAAATAGACTTAAAAGAGCTAAAGAGTTGATTCGCTTGTCCGAAAGTGGTGAACTACCGAGTTCGGGTTTTTCCGATGAGAAAACATCCGTTGTCAAGCAGTTTCTAAACAAACAAAACGATCGTGTTTACTTGCCAAATAGGTCAGCTAAGAGGTCGGTTGGCCACCAGTACTCAA
This sequence comes from Musca domestica, assembly GCF_030504385.1. Classification (NCBI taxonomy): domain Eukaryota; kingdom Metazoa; phylum Arthropoda; class Insecta; order Diptera; family Muscidae; genus Musca; species Musca domestica. The sequence continues at coordinate 10,964,520 of NW_026712258.1, forward strand.
GCGCCAACCATGGTGATGGTGTGGGCCGCCATAACAGCCGATGGTCGCTCTCCGCTCGTATTAATAGACGGAATATTATCGTGAAAATATTCTGGAGGGTGTATTAAAGCCTCGCAAACATTTTGGCCGCAGACCTTGGACATTTCAAAAGGACCATCGCACTCAGCACGTGCCACTCAAGAATGACCACCAAAATCTCCGGATACCAATCCGTTAGACTATTATGTCTGGAGTATCTTGGAAAGCAAGGTTGGCACTAAAAAATACAAAAGTGTCGATCACCTCGAGCAAGCGCTTCGCCGGGAATGGACCAAAATACCGCAGAGCAACATTCGGGCAGCGAAATTCATTCACTGAATTTAAAAGAAATGTAAAAATTATGGCGTTTGACTTTGTTGCAGTTTTTTATCTCACCCTGTATCATCTTTACAACAGATCTTGTGTTAGCAAAAACGTTTGTATGTGCGAAATTTGAAGAGAGTTGGGTGCTTATTAAGCTTTCTTTGAACGTTTTTTTTTTTTTTTTTTTTTTTTTTTTTTTTTAATTTTGAACCCTGTGTGGGGAAGGTAGCAGAAGGAATGGTCCGATCTCTACCATTTTTATAACAGATCTTGTGTTGATGGAAATATTGAGATGTATCAAGTCTAAATGGAATCGGATATTAATTTCGCGTTTTATTAACTTTATGGTTATTCAAAATTTTGACCCTTTGTGGCGGAGGTACTTGATGGAATGGACCAACAATGTCCATTTTCGCACCTGACCTAGAACTGCTGCAAATATAAGGGTTTGTAAAGTTGGAGAAAAATCGGATTCGATCCTTTCTGTGCAGTAAAATATTTTCATTGGAAATTTCGACCTTTTGTGGGGGAGGTGCCAGAAGGAGTGAACCGAAGTTTAGACCAAATCGGATACTCCCTACGAGAGTTATCGTGCCAGTCAGTCAGACAGACAGAAGAACATTTGCTAGATCGACTCCAAATGTTCTGAAAAGGATTTGGTCCAAAGAGACCATTATTTCGATTAGTCATGTTTTGGCCGTATCAAATGATATATACACTCTGTAGCCGTATGGTTGAAGGTATAAAAAAATTAAAAAATAAAGGTTCTGAAACAAAATAAAAATGTTTGTTAGTCGCTGTTTAAGCTAATTTAGACATTTCTTCGGACTTCCTGGCCACAGAATACTTTTGGAATATTTTCCTAAAACTATTTCTTGAATTTAATAGGGACTTTCCACATTCTATGGCAAACTTTGTGGGTTTTTTTTGCATTAGTCGTATATGGTAACAAAAAAAGTTGTAATTTTGACAAAACAGGACCACTTTTCCAAAATATTTTAAAAGTCTGTATTTTAAAGATGATTTTCCGAGAAAAACCCAAAAAAAATCAAATTGCATATTGCAAAAATAGGAGAAGGATATCAATCCATACATTATTCTTTAAATAATCCATAATTAACCCAAAGCCATCGATTACAACCCCACAAAAGAGAAACAAATATAACACATGGTAGAATAATAAATTGTCCCTCTCTCTTAGCGGACAGCACTTAAGGACATTGTGTGTTCAAGTACGTTTTTATAAATATTCCACCCATTGCACACACATTAAAATAAAAATAGGCCCTGCTATATATTTCAAGTTCATAATCAATTTTCTAAAAAGTACTTTGCGTTGTTGCACCCTCACTCAACCATTGTGACCTCCAACCCCAAAGACCAAACACCCTGTTAACGTTTCCCTGGGAAACAAACTTTATTCGTTCGTTTTTTTATTATTTTCTTTGTTATGGAGAACATGATAGCATGTCGCCATGCCGTTTCAGTGTCTCCATTAAATTACACACATTTTTTCGCAAGTCTAGACTAAACTTCCCAAGCCGTAGACAAAAGTGCCACCGGCCAGACTAGAGTCGTGTTAACCTTAAACTTCTCCCATGCCACGAATCCCACAAATGGAGTGAATCAATTCATGATTTTGGGGGACACTCGAAATGGTGCGTTTTGTTTTGTTGTTGTTTGTAAATCAAAACAAACAATTTTACACTAAAACCCACAATGGACAGGCCACTGGGGAGACAAATGATGGTTGGCTGACTGGCTGGCTGTGTCGATCCGGTGTTGATGAATTCCATTCAAAAAAGAAGACAACAACAACAGAAAAACAAAAACTGTGACAAACGAGTTAAATTTAATTCAATTCAATTAAATTTTAGTTGTAATTTTGCAGTGCAAAGCCGCAAAACACAAACGGATGTCAGAGTAAATTCTCCGCTGGATTGGTATTTAGAACGTTGTCAAATTGTCGGTCACCAATGGCGGTGAGGCCTAGTATAACCTCTGCTGGTCATTCAAAGACCCCGGGGGAGATCTATGAACAATTTATTTTTGATGAACGAAGTGTTGTAAACTGCAGACAAATGAATAAATGGATCACTTAATTAGGGCCACAACAGATAAAATGAGTTGCGGTTTCATTAGGAAATTCTACTGGGAGTTTTAGGTTCGGTAACATAAATCTATTATTAAATTACGGCTGTAAATTGTGGGGATAATAACAGAAATTGTCATAAATTCATTGTATTGCAATGAATTCGGGTTCAATTTATAATACAGGGTGAGATAAAAGAAACTGCAACCAACTTCAGACTGCTGTCATTTCTAAGCCACTCGTCCGACAGCTGTTAAAATTATTACAGTGACAGCTCATTATATTGTTTGCAAGAGTACAAAAGCATTTTGGTGAGAATTTTCCAGAAAAAAAGTTGTTCGTGATGGAATTCAAGCGTGATAGTGTGATTTCTTTATATTTGACTGGAAAACCACAAGTGGCTATCGTTAGAGCACTCCGCTCGTTACCGTGATACTGGTAGCGTAGCCCGACGTCAAGGAAGTGGACGGAAGAAGACATCAACAGAAATGGTTCGAAACGTAAGGAAGCGACTTGATCAAAACCCGCGTCGCAGTGGCCGAAAAATGTCTAGTGAACTGAACATATCGCAATATTCTTTTCGGCAAATATTGAAAAATGATCTCGGGGTAAAACCATGGAAATTCCAATAAGTGCAAGAACTTACACCGCAACAAAAATACAATAGACTCAAAAGAGCTTAAGAGTTGCTTCGCTTGGCCGAAAGTGGTGAACTCCCGAATTTGATTTTCTCCGATGAGAAAACATTCGTTGTCCAGCAGTTTGTAAACAAACAAAATGATCGTGGTTACTTGTCAAAGAGGTCAGCTGAAAATGTGCACCTTCGATTGGCCACCAGAACTCAAGCGCCGGCCATGGTGATGGCGTGGGCCGCCATAACAGCCGATGGTCACTCTCCACTCGTATTAATCGACCGTGGCATCAGAAAAAAAATACGCAAACATTTTGGCCGCAGACCTTGGACATTCCAATAGGACTCAACACCATCGCACTCAGCACGCGCCACCCAAAAATGGTTACAAAATGAGGTTCCTCGCTTCATTTCTAGCGCACAATGGCCACCAAAATCTCCGGATACCAATCATTTGGACTATTGTGTCTGGAGTATTTTGGAAAGCAAGGTTGGCACTAAAAAATACCAAAGTGTCGATCACCTCAAGCCAGCGCTTCGCCGGGAATGGGCCAAAATACTGCCGAGTAACATTTGGGCAGCGTGTGACTGTTTCATTGGCCGTTTGAAGGTCATAATTCGTGCCAAAGGTGACCAATTCGAACAAATCTAAACTTATTCTAAAATTTGATATTTTCGTTTGTTTGTTTTTTTTTTTTTTTGTTTTCATTGAATAAAATTTAAAAAAAAAGTAAAAATTACGGCGAGTTACTTTTTTGCAGTTTTTTTATCTCACCCTGTATATATTTTATTAGGTCCAAATTATTATTTCGATGAGTTACTAACGGAATGACGAACTTAATATACCCTCCATTCTATGTATGGTGGAGGGTATAAAAAAGTAACAAGTCTTGTCATCTCAATTTAAGCAATAATACCATTCAGCAGGCTATCTTCCAAAATTCCAAAACGCAAGAGATACTGTATACCAAGGCTAGGTAAAGAGTATCCCTTGGGATATCTGTGTGTTCACCAACACAATTGTGAAAAATAAATTGTTTTGAATTTTCTGTCAAATTGGTTTTGAGAGAATATTTAGTTTTATTCGAGCAGTCGATGAGGAAGGTGCTGTCGGATATTTTCATGAATACACCGTAAGAAATATTGGATGATATAAATATATCTTACTACATATTTGAAACAAATATTTCCGAAATTATAAAAATTACAATTGTTAAGATGTATATATTTGATGGATTTATTTTTGACAGAATTTGTAAAAGGATTCACATGTTAGGAGTAGGAATTCATTTCATATTGACCGACAAATCAATTTCCATCTAAATTAATAGACATTTTCATATCCCCCGATTTCTATGAAATGACATGTACAGTCTTAGTCAATTTTAGGAAAAAGAGCAAGATGCTATGTTTATCATTCTGTTTGTAATTCATACAAATAATTTTTTAGAACCCAACGCAGGAAATGAGTTTCTGATCAGCATAAAATTCTACGACTATTTGCGTATGCCAGCCTGTGAAAATCGGTATTACTTTTTAAAGGGTCAACTTAGATGGTTAGCATGTTATGTCCGAAATTATTAAATAAAAATAACATCAAAATTATATAAAATTTCTGAAATTGAAATAATTCTACAAATAAATCTCCGAATTGTCTGTTACAATATTATTTTTTACCAACAAAGTTGTTTTGAAAACAGAAAATTTTAAATTGAAAATTTAAAGATAACAAATTATTTTTCACTCTGTAAAGAGAGGCAAAAAACAGTTGCAATATTTTATTATTTCAAAACACATACAATCACAAAAATTTTTTGAGGCTCTCTGCCTTGCCCTGCTGTATACCAATAAAGGGCTCATATTATCAATCTCGGCAACCGCAAAAACAACGAGAACATTCGTCGATAGCAAAGAGGACAGCATGCTGGCAATGAAAATCCAGCTTTCGACACTATTCCGCTTAATGCATAAGGCAAATAATTCTCGTTGACTTGGTGATGCCTAACATATATAGGGCTCAGTTTGTCTCACTGTAGACATGCTTGCTACTGTATCATTTTCTGTCCTCCGACTAATTAAGTTGAGTGACCGGTAATTCATTATACTGGGGCTTCGGTTCCTTGTTCCACAGAAGTCTTTGGCTCATTACTCCCAGGAACTTTAGCTCGATGATCCACAGGAGCTGCGACTCGTTGTACCGTATCGAAGCTCACACTTTGGTAGTGAATTACAAATAGATATAAACCTAAGCGCTAGCAAGAACCATTTCCTAGCCATTGTAGATGAATCGTCGGTACTCTGGACATTATCCCTGGCTAATTACACTACATCAACCACCCGAGGACCAATCGTGAATAACCCAATGATCATGATCAAGGCCTAGATAAGGTGAGCCAAGGAGACTACTTTTGACAACGATTTAACTATAAACTTAGTAGTTTTTGCACAATTGTGCGTTGACTCTCTTTGAATTTCAAATCACAATAAGTTTTTTGACAGCAAACTTGGTTGTCCGATGGGCTTACTGGCCGACCTTATGTAGGTTGACAGAAAATTCAAAACAATTTATTTATTTACAATTGGGACTCTCTTAACCTAGCCTTGATTTAAATTGAGGAAACACCTGATTTACACGTCTAAATATACCCTTCCTATTTTATGAGGTTTAGAGGATCCTTAAGTAGACCCCGGATATAGCTGAGTTTACCTCAGCCGTCAAGAAACCATGCTACAAAATACTATAAACCCTTGTTAAAAGTCGGCAGGGAAAAACGAAAAAATAACCTTCTTAGGTTATAACTTGCAAATGAGCAAAAACTTTACATTTTGCAGCCCTATACGTAACAAATGTGCGTTTATGCGTATTGCGGCTTTAGAGCCAAGTCGGGGGAAGGCATATTTTGCCCATACCCATACTTCATAAATGAGGCAAAAAAACGCAATAAACAGTAATTCCATTTAAATGAAATTATCCGATTTTTATATTCAAATTCACATCTGTCCCCAATTCGCATCTGTGTCAGTCTCTCTCTCTCTCTCTTCCATCCCTCTGTCTCAACGACGACCAACTATCTAATGACTATTGTCCACAGTAGAACAGGTTCTCCAGTTTCAAACCACATTTAACAAAATAGCGTTTAGTTACAAAAATTCAAGCGGCGGAAAATATCCGACAAATACAAAAGCCGCCCCGAACAATAACCACAACAACAAATGCTGCTGCTGGTAATGATGATGTCACGATGACAACTGCAGCGACTTGTTTTAACTGCAAATTATGGAAGATGACAAATGGAATGCGAAAATTCTATTTTGAAATCGTTATTTTGTGTAAGTGCCAGAGGGTTGATAACTTGCGCCTTGTTATCCTGTAGACAAAGTTCTTTTTCAGGAAAACAATTTTATTGCATTTTTTTTCAAATTGACTACATTCTTTGTCTACATGTTTATAGCCTACACTATGATATAAGCGAACAACAAGATTTTTGGAATCTAAATCTAATACTTTTTAAACCCTCCACCATTCTATGTGGCGTATATTAGCTATGTCATTCTTTTTGTAACTCCTCGAAATAATCATAATAGACCCTACAAAGTATATGTATTCTGAATCAGCGTAAAATTCTAAGACGATCTAGCGATGTCCGTCTGTCTGTTGTAATTACGCTATCTTTCGAACGAATTGAGATCGAATGTTAACATTTTGCATACAAGCATAGTTTACCAGTAGGCAGTTAAGTTCGTAAATGGGCCATGACGATCCACGTTTTCGTATAACCCCCATGTAACGGTACCTCCCGATATTCGGCATTTTCATGATTTTGGCGACATTATTTACCGGAACTATTTCAAATTTCATATTTAAAGTCCGTAATGGGTACTACAGTCTATGACAAAATTTTTTGAATGCAGGTCCACGTTTTCTTATAACCCTCATACAACGGTATCTCCCGATATTCGGTATTTTGATGATTTCAGCAACATTATTCACCGGAATCGTTTCAAATTTCGTATTGGATAATCTTAATGAGTACGACAACATTTCGTATGCCCCCATATGACGGTACCTCCCGATATTCGATATTTTAATGATATTGGAACTGGAACTGTTTCAAAGGCATTTGTGTCTGAACCGATATTTATCAAAATACATCGTATTTGAGCTGATACTACACTTTTTATGCACAATAAACGTGAAATCGGATAAAGACATATATGGGAGCTATATCCAAATCTGAACCGATCTTTATAAAATTTAGCAGAGGTATTTCTATTCTGGTTGGCACCAAATATCGTTGTTGTGGAGAGTATTTTACACGTGTGAGGAAGTAAAATTCAAAATCGGATGAAACCTACAAGGTTAGATTTTTAATTTTATTGAATTAAAGCAGATAATGTCGCAAATAACATCAACTTTTAGAATAAGTTTAGATTTGTTCGAATTGGTCACCTTTGGCACGAATTATGGCTTTCAAGCGGCCAATGAAACCGTCACACGCTGCCAGAATGTTGTTCTGCGGTATTTTGTCCTATTCCCGGCGAAGCCCTTGCTTGAGGTGATCGACACTTTGGTATTTTCTAGTACCAACCTTGCTTTCCAAAATACTCCAGACACAATAGTCCAACAAATTGGTATGCGGAGATTTTGGTAGCCATTGTGCGCTGGAAATGAAGCGAGGAACCTCATTTTGTAACCATTTTTAAGGGGCGCGTGCTGAGTGCGATGGTGCTGAGTCCTGTTGGAAGGTCCAAGGTCTGCGGCCAAAATCTTTGCGTTCCCAAGGCTTTAATACTCCCTCCAGAATATTTTCGCAATAATATTCAGCATTTATTCTGATGTCGATTAATACGAGCGGAGAGCGACCATCACCATGGCCGGCGCTTGAGTTCTGGTGGCCAACCGAAGGTGCACATTTTTAGCTGACCTCTTTGGCAAGTAAACAGGATCATTTTGTTTGTTTACAAACTGCTGGACAACGAATGTTTTCTCATCGGAGAAAACCAAATTCGGCAGTTCACCACTTTCGGCCAAGCGAAGTAACTCTTTAGCTCTTTTGAGTCTATTATCTTTCTGTTGCGGTGTAAGTTCTTGCACTTTTTGGTATTTCAATGGCTTTACCCCGAGCTCGTTTTTCAATATTTGCCGAATGGATTATTGCGATATGTTCAGCGCACAACCCATGTTTCGGCCACTGCGACGCGGGTTTCGATCAAGTCGCTTCTTTACATTTCGAACAATTTCTGCTGATGTTGCTGTTTGCTTCCGTCCACTTCCTTGACGTCAGCGATAGTACGAGACACAAAACATGTATTCACATATAAATGCTGGAGTGCTCTAACGTTAGCCACTTGTAGTATTCCAGCCGAATATAAAGAAATCACACTATCACTCTTGAATTCCATCACGAATTACTTTTTTTCTGGAAAATTCTCACCAAAACGCTTTTGTACGCTTGTAAACAATATGGTGAGCTGTCACTGGAATAATTTTAACTGCTATCGGACGAGTGACTTAGAAATGACAGCAGTCTGAAGTTGGATGCAGTTTTTTTCATCCCACCCTGTATAACTCCCATATATATGTTTCTTTCGATTTTATATCTAAGTCCCTCAAATCTGTATTATGCACGCCATACCAATGATATTTGGTTCGAGAGGTCACCAGACACATAAAATTTACCTCAGTCAAGTTTAGTGGAAATCGACTAAGATATAGATTTCACAGGTTTGTTTCATTCCATTTCAAAATTGCAACCGCTCTAAAGCCTTTAATACGCAATTAATACAAACAATTGCCAATAGGAACATTTATTTCCTACTGGCGACTCTACTAGATATTCAAAGTGATGTTGGGTATCATAAATTCGACACCACCCATCTGTCTGTCTTTCCATTCCGAAAAAAATAAAATTTCCCTTCTTCCATTTAACCGACCTCATATCTAATTTATATCGTATTTTCAGATAGGCCATCTCCGACTATTAGGATGTCATCAAATTTATTTAATAACCTGTGAAACAATGCAATCTCTGAATATCCATATGTATTTATGTATGTACGTAAGATCCATCCTCTATGACGCCAAACTGTCTTCATTGCAGATAATTTATAAACACAAATCTTTTTCTGCCGATACAAAACTGTTTTTTGAACAAAAAGAACAACTACAACAATGGAGATTGTAAAAAATGCAATAATTTGTAGGTTTGTATGTACATTACATTACACAAGACAACAAAGAAAAACATTGAATTGGTGCATTGTGTAATCTAGTCGGGAAAAGAAGTGTAGTGTAGCAGCACAATACAAGGCACACATAAAAAATTGTGAATGATATACATAAATACATATAAGTGTGTGTGTATGTGTATATATGAATGCATATATGACGTCAATATGCCACACTGCAAGCCAGATACGATTGTAGATTCCTATCTTTGAAATGTGCTAAAACTACATTTTTTTCTACGAAAGAGTGGAAGTGAGGAAGGAAGTATTTGTTGGTGAAACAACGTGGAGTGGGCCTTGTTTTTTCTCGCCTGAAAAGTACAATGAACTTGCTGTTACCCACCACCCTTACACATTATGTTAGCTATAAGACAAGCTTCAATGAAATTGTTGGTGTTAAAACGACCCATCCCATGTCTTCACTTCCTCCCATTTCCTCACACACACATCTATTTGTGTATGTGTGTGTAGTATAACCCCATAACTCGGCAGACAAATAGGCGATTTAGAAACATGAACGGATGACGTTTCCACCACGACAAGTGTTTTGGCATCTAGGGAACGACTTAACTACTCCACTCTTCACTGAAGCACCCAAATAGCAATATACCAACCAGTCACAACAAAACAACAACAAAAAGCTTTAAATAAAATGCTAAGAAGTTCAAGTGTGGCGTAATGATACTTTGAGCAGCATGGTAGGTGCTGAAGTTTAGTGGCGCCCAACAAGGGGCGCTGTATGTTTAATGGCAAAATGACGATAGCAAAAATTAAAGTGTTGGGTTTGTGGCCATTGAAGTTGATCCATACATCGAACTGAAGTGGTTTGGAGATTTATAATGAAAGGTAAATGAAAAGAAAACCGTCAGCAAATTTCGAAAAATGTTCTACGAATGATGGAATGATCCGAAACTGCACTTCATTTGAAGGTTTAAGGTATATAGGGTGAGATGAAAAAACTGCAACCAAATTCAGACTGCTGTCATTTCCAAGCTACTCATCTGACAGCTGTTAAAATTAATCCAGTGACGGCTCATTATATTGTTTACAAGCGTACGCAAGCATTTTGGTGAGAATTTTCCAGAAAAAAAGTTATTTGTGATGGAATTCAAGCGTGATAGTGTGATTTCTTTATATTTAACTGGAAAACCACAAGTGGCTATCGTTAGAGCACTGCAGCATTTAAATGGGAATAAATCTTTTGTGTCTCGTACAATCGCTCGTTACCGTGATACTGGTAGCGTAGCCCGACATCAAGGAAGTGGACGGAAGAAAGCAGTAGCATCAGCAGAAATAGTTCGAAAAATAAAGAAGCGACTTGATCGAAACATGCGTCGCAGTGGCGAAAAAATGGCTACAGAGCTGAACATATCGCAATATTCCATTCGGCAAATATTGAAAAATGAGCTCGGGGTAAAGCCATTGAAATTCCAAAAGTGCAAGAAGTTACACCGCAACAGAACAAAAAGAAAATAGACTCAAAAGAGCTAACGAGTTGCTTCGCTTGGCCGAAAATGGTGAACTGCCGAATTTGATTTTATCCGATGAGAAAACACTCGTTGTCAAGCAGTTTGTAAACAAACAAAATTATCGTGTTTACTTGCCAAAGAGGTCAGGATCGGCTGAAAATGTGCACCTTCGGTTGGCCACCAGAACTCAAATGTCGGCCATGGTGATGGTGTTGGCCGCCATAACTGCCGATGGTCGCTCTCCGCTCGAATTAATCGACCGTGCCATCAGAATAAATGCCGAATATTATCGCGAAAATATTCTGGAGGGTATATTAAAGCCTTGGGCACGCAAACATTTTGGCCGCAGACCTTGGACATTCCAATAGGACTCAACACCATCGCACTCAGCACGCGCCACCCAAAAATGGTTACAAAATGAGGTTCCTCCCTTCATTTCTAGCGCACAATGTCCACCAAAATCTCCGGAACCAATCCTTTGGACTATTGTGTCTGGAGTATTTTGGAAAGCAAGGTTGGCACTAAAAAATACCAAAGTGTCGATCACCTTAAGCCGGGAATGGGCCAAAATACCGCAGAGCAACAGTAGGGCAGTGTGTGAGTTTTTCATTGGCCGTCTGAAGGCCATAATTCGTGCCAAAGGTGACCAATTCGAACAAGTTTAAACTTATTCTAAAATTTGATGCTATTTCCGATATTTTTGCTTTCATTCAATAAAATTTTAAAAAATTTTAAATTTTGACTTTGTTGCACTTTTTTTATCTCACCCTGTATATGTCGGTGTTAATTTTCCCGCTTTGCGAACAGAACTTTCCGGAAAGTGGTTCGGATTACTTAGGTCTATGCCGGAATTTTAAAAAATGTCGGGGATCGTGGTCCTGGCTAGTTTCTGAAAAGGTCATTGAAGAAGAAACGGTGGAAACTGTAATTACCAAAAAATCCTAGAATCACATTCGACAGCATGTGCTGTCTGCGACAAATTACAATATATACGAACAAAACTCACTTAGGGTTCATACACAGAGATCTTGTTGTAGTCCTATAAAACAATAAGTCCGACTGTGGTTAGTTGTGCAGCTCCATTGTAATCGGTGTATATTATGGGTCTCGATAACTTACACCTTTAGACCATGTACTCCCCTTTCTTTCTTCTTAACTATTACTATTGAAGTCATCCAAACTATAATATGGTGGATCGAACTTCCCGTCCCATAATTGTCAGAATTTATTTCATTTGGAGAGATAAATATTCAAAATTATAGGAACGTGCGCAGAGAAATCGGCACTGATATGTATTGCATAAAAATTCAGCTCCAATCTAACTTTCTTTTATCCGGCAGCCAATATTTTTCAAACGTTCTGCCGCGGGTTGCCAAAACAGCCGACCCTGTTACCACCATCATTACCAATTGCAGTGGTTATCATCAAGTTTTGCCACAACAATGGCAGACGGCCAAATGACTTTTAAACTTTAAAAGGAAATCTTATAGGCACGAATATTTCATGTAAGAATGTTTTTTATTCCGAGATACATATGTTTGCATGTAGGTATGCATGCACGTACGTATAAATGCCATTCTATGTATGCCCCACACATACTCATGTGTATGATGAAATGTTGTTCCAAGTGGAATTAAGTCCATATTTTGAAGTGCCATACACTTGGAAATGCTAGAGTTTGCTGATGTTTCTAAATTGTATGAAGGCATATGTTTTGGGTTAAACAGAACCGGATATATGCGAAAAAATGAAAACGAGGATGGTATATTAAGAATAAAAGGAAATTGTTACACATTGTTACAAATTGTTTGAGATCTCGTATTTGAAGTTCGTAATGGATGCTACAGCCTGTGACAAAAAAATGTCTATGCAGGTCCAGGTCTTCGTATAGCTCCAATATAACGGTACCTCCCTATATACGGTATTTTGACGATGCTACATTATTCACCGTTTATAATATAGTAATGGATTATAGCAAACAATGCCTATGTAGGTCAACGTCGTATAGACCCCAATATATCGGCTATATTCGGTATTTTTAAGAATTTTTAATGGATTCTATTTTTTGAAAATTTCCAAATTCGTTTCAAATGGCGGAGGATATTCAAAGTTTGGCCCTGCTGAACTTACTGCTTTTTAACTTGTTTACTCATTTTCAAGCTACTCTAAAACAAGTTAAAAATCAGTAAGTTCGGCCGGGTCGAACTTTGAATACCCTCCACCATTTGGAACGAATTTAGAAAGTTTCAAAGAATAAAATCCTTAAAAAATCTGTTAAAATTTAAAAAAAACGAATATTGGCGTTATATTGGGGACTACACGACGTGGACCTACATAGTTAAAATCATCAAAATATCGTGTATAGGGAGGTACCGTTATATCGGAGCTGTGCGAAGACCTGGACCAGTATTGATAATATTCTGTCATAGGCTGTCGCATCCATTACGAACTTCAAATGCGACATCTCAAACAATTTCGGTGGGTATTGTACCTAAACTCGTCAAAATACCGAATATAAGGAGTACTGGTATATGGGGCCTATACGAAGACCTGGACCAGCATAGACAATTTTCTGTCACAGACTGTAGTTCATAACGAACTCTAAATACGTAATTTGAAACAATTCTGGTGAATAATGACGCTAAAATAATCAAAACACCGAATATTGGGAAGTACCGTTATATCGGGGCTATACGAAGACGTGGACCTGCACAAACAATTTTCTGTCATAGGCTGTAGTATCCATTACGAACTTCAAATACCAAATTTTTAACAACTCCGGTTAATAATGTCGCTAAAATCATCAAAATACCAAATATAGAGAGGTACCGTTATATGGGGGCTATGCGAAGGCGTGGACCTGCACAGACAATTTTCTGTCTTAGGCTGTGGTATCCATTTCGAACTTCAAATACTAATTTGAAACAATTCCGGTGAATAATGTCGCTAAAATCATCAAAATACCGAATATCGGGAGGTACCTTCTATCTCAATCCGTTCGAAAGATAGCGTGATTACAACAGACAGACAGACTGACATCCCTAAATCGACTTAGAATTTCACGCTGATCAAAAATATATATACTTTGTTGGGTCTGAAATGAATATTTCGAGGAGTTACAAACGGAATGACAAAGTTAATATACCCTCTATAGTATGGTGGAGGGTATAAAAATAAGATGGATTAGATGTATAGAAACATTTTTTCCATACATGTGGGACCACTGTGCATTCAAATCATCAGAACCAGTTGGTACTATTCCACAGGGTGTTAGAGCCATCTTAGTGGAAATTTTCTTTTTCCTACTCCTATTTAAGTTTTTACTTCTTCGAAAATAATAATAATAGGAAATTGTTTACCTTTTACACAAACAAGTCCTCAAAATATTTCATTTTCAGTATACATTAGTAAAACCATTGCACAAAGGACCCACATTCAAATTTTCTTTCCAAACCTATTTCAACGTTTCCATATGCAAACCCTAGATACCAACAGAGACCTCAATATAAAATGTCGAGATCCCAGCACTATACATTCACTCAATACCAAATTCAGTTGCATTTAGTACTTTCCGAATGATTTTAAGTACTTTATATACTACACATTTATACAATTATACTACACATTTCCAACACCACCGCCATATCTCAACCTCAGGCACCCATAAGTTACCTCAATATCAACTTTGAGGATTCCAGCCCTATCACTTCACCCAATTTCATACAAATATAGAGCGCCTTTCCAAACCACAGTCAAATCTAAAACATAGGTACCATCAGAAATCTAAATATCAAATTTTAGAATTTTATCTTTATCCAATACCAAACTGTACCGAATATTTTTGTGCACTTGTAGTACACAATTGCAAAAACCACATTTTTTGATTATTCGAAATCTTAACCCTTTATAGGGACATAACCTAGCGCCAATACACATCCAAACCGTACTTTTAATATTTCCCGGCACGAGGAACAGAATACCTTGTAAAACCTTTATTATAACCACATAATGAAACCCATATGCATTATTTACTTACAGAGGATTAGGTACCCATAATGAAAATTTTGGAAGAACCCACTGTTATATGTTATCACAACACTGATCAATATTGGCCATATTGCGTTTAGGCTAGTAACCAAAATTACTACTATTACTCGCTACTAGTGACCATACCCAGAAAAATCCTTATTACCAAGTAATGAGTTTATTTAGTACATTTTGGCACCAGTTACTACTTACAAAACATCGTCTTAACCTCTTTTTTGACATGGACATATCAAAATAAAATAAAGTATTTACCAAACTGCCACCATTCAATAAATTAGTTGAAGAAAGCAATTGTTCTATTTTGAAAACACCAGATTTGAATTTTAATATAATGTCGCCACAATTCATTTTTTGTTTTATTTTCCAGTTTTGGGGTTGAACTGGCGATCTTCTGATTGGTAGTTGGACACACCATGCCCTTACACATACGATAAGTTTAAGTTGTATGTATTCGAAATTGACCTTGCCGCAAAATGGTAGCCTTCTGTCTCAATTCGTTTGAAAAGCAGCGTGTGTAAAAGAGGCAGATGATCGCTAAGTCGCACGATTAGAACTTACAGTCTTTCTATAAAGGTTTTAAAACTGAATTTAAAATATCAATAAAAGCTTTAAAACGACTAAATAATATTGAGATTTCAAAAAAAAAAAACCAAGTTAAATTGTCTGTTTTTGTTATGATTATTCTAACTGTGGACCCTTTATGTGTGGGGTTCCGCATCAGTTGGCCAATATTGTCCAATTCGATTAATTAGATATTTGGATATAGCAAGTTCTAAAAATCGATGACTTGTTCCGCAAGTTATGACAGATATATGTATTGGAAATTCTGACCCTTTGTGGTTAAGGTACCAGAACGAGTTGGCAGATATTTATCATCTTTATAACAGATTTTGCGTCAGCAAATATGTTTGGATGTGTGAAATGTGAGGAGAGTTGGATCCAAATTTTGAACCCTTTGTGGGGGAAGTACCAGAAGGAATGAATCGATATATCCCATTTTCACTGCAGATCTGGTGTTAGTAAAAATAATGGCATGTGTGAAATTTGATGAGAACCGGATGCTTATTTTGGATTTTATGATTGTTTTGGTTTTGAATTTTGACTCTTTGTGTCGGAAATGAAATGGTCTGACCTCTACCATCTTTATCTCAGATCTTGTTTTGATAGAAATATTGAGCTTTGCCAAGTCGAAATGGAATCGGATGTTAATTCCGCGATTTATGAGCTTCATAGATATTACAAATGTTGACCCTTTGTGGGGGAGGTACAAGAAGGAGTGAACCGATATATCCCATCTTCACAGCAGAAGAATGGGATGTGTGAAATATGAAGTAAACCGGATGCCTATTTCGGATTGAATACTCGTTTTGCTTATTTGAAACTTTGATCCTTTGTAGAGGAGGTACCAGAAAAAATTGTCCGATCTCTACCATCTTTATAAAAGATCTTGCGCTGATAGAAATAGCGATTTCGTGTTTATGACCCTAATGGATATTCAAAATGTTGTCCCCTTGTGTGGGAGGATATATGCCATCTTCATACCAGACCCTGAGTTAATTAAAATATTGTGATGTGAATAATTTGAAGACAATCGGACTGTTACATCACATTTTATAAGATTAATAATTATTCCAAATGTTGACACTTTGTGGAGGAGGTACTTGATGGAGTGGACCAATATTGACCATTTTCGCACGTGAACTAGAATTGAATCAAATATTGGGATTAGCAAAGTTGGAGCAAAATCGGTCTAGCTTTTCTATTTCTGTGCAGTAAACATTTTTTTTGTAAATTTCTACCTTTTGTAGGAGAGGTACCAGAAGGAGTGGACCGATTCTGTCCATTTCCGAACTCGATCTTAGTTTGATAATAATATTACGATCTAACAAGTTCGGACAAAATCGGATAATCTCTTCGACAGTTATCATGCGCACCAGCCAGACAGACAACGGACATCGGAAGATCGACTCCAAATGTCCTGAAACGGATTTGGTCCAAAGCGACCTAGGGCCTACAACCGTTATTTCGATATGGGACGTTTTGGCCGTATCAAATGATATATACCCTCTCTAGCCATATGGCTGAGGGTATAAAAATGATTTGAACAACATATCAATTGTTAAAGCACCCTAATGTATTCGCTCTTAAATATGCACGGTTAGTTTAATTGATGATGGGTACGCTTTCTTATCGTTGCGATACCTTCATTATGTCGAACTTGTCTGTTTATGCTATGGTTTTCACTCATTCTTCTACTGCTTCTTCAGCATGTTCCACTTTCTAGTTACAACAAAAAATAACTATGTTTACGATAAGTACAGCAAGCATATCGCAATTCATACTTACCTCCACATGAAGATAGACACCTGCCCAGCCATGTAAAATATATGTATGTGTGTGTGCCAGGTTTGTTCCACTTATTTCAACATAATAAAGTAAAGTAATTATTTTTTGTGGGTTTTGAATAGATGTTAATTAAGACACCAACGAATACTGAATGAGATCAAAATTTTTTTGTTTACCATGGGTGGATGGCGGTACATACTAATAATTAAATATTGAGAGAAAGAACTTTTATCAAATATTCTAAGAAAAGTTTGTCCAACATTTTGATCGTATTTAACATTCTCCAAAAATGCCTTGATCATCCAGAGGTACGTCAGTCTACCGATTATTGAAACTGGAGTTGAAAACTATATGTGTATATAAAAGAGTAGTGAAATAACTCACTGACTGAGAATCAACACCCAGACGAAACTGCTGAAGCTAGAATCTGGAAATTTTACACGAGAGTCAGTTTTGGTACGTAGGCGTATGATACTGCGGGGCTTTTGGAAATTCGTGCTAATATGGCACGAAAAGTACTAAAAAGTGCTAAAAATTGAAAAATTGACAAACGGAATGATCTAGCATTCTGAGTGCAAGATAGATGTACCAAAGAGTTTTCGGTAATTCAAACGTAAAGGTTATGAAAAGTTCTAAAATGATACTAAACTTCTAAAATAGTACCAATTACCATTATGTGAACGGATAGAGCTAAAAACTTGCAATTTGGTATAGGAATCAAGGTTGTAAAGTAAGTTTGATATATGAAGGTGGTTTTGGTATGGTACTAGATATGGAACAGTTTGGTTTAGGGCGAACAGATGAAGCTGGAATTTTGAAATTTTGTATAGGGGTCCCTGTTGGTGGCAGGTTTGTGATAAAGAGGTGGTTTTAGGAATGTGTACTACAAGTGCACGAAAGTACTAAATAATAATATATTTGGTACTATTTGGTATTGAGTGAACAGATAGTGCTTGAAATCTGAAATTTAGTATTGGGATCGCTGTTCATTTGTAGTCTGGAGGCGGTTTCAGAAATGTGTACTATAATTGTACGAAAAGTACTAAATTTTACTATAGGGTAAGTGTGCCTAAGTTCGGCATGTCCCAGTAGTCGGCACTTTTTTTTCTAAGCCCAATTAAATGAAACTATTATAACTAAATATATTTTGTTTACTTCAAATGTATTGTCAGCTATCTTTGTGTACAATTTCGATAAGCAAAGATGATTTATTCTAATAAAAATTAAATTTTTGTCTGTAAAGGTCTTCAACAATCCATATTCTTAAGAAAAGTACAATAAAGACGTCGAATCAGTTTAACTAAACAAAAATATTATATTTTAATGAATTAATTTATTATTATGATTAATTATTCTTACAAAAAACTGGTATGCAGACTGTTGGAACAAGCCATACCGACAATTATCAAGTGGTGCCGACTACTGGCAAAAAAGCATTGTTTTAATAAAACTACAAATTTATGAAATGTAATAAAAAGTTATTAAAACTTTATTTATTATTGCAAATACTATACAAAATTTTGAATCTGAATAAATAAACTTTGTAACAATTGAAAAGTTCCACTCAGAATGGTGAGCGATTAAAAACGCGAAAATCCTAAAAGTGCCGACTACTGGTACACTTACCCTATTTGGTTTTGGGTGAAGGGATAGTAATTAGTATTTAGATTACTGAAGGTATCTCTGTTTTTGATGTGGTGGTGTTTTGGAAATGCTACTAAATAGTATTAAATTTGGTATATAGGGAAAGCAAAGACTGGAACCTTAAAATTTAAAATTTGATATTGAGGTCTCTGGTTGTATCAGGGTTTAAGATATGGAGGTGGTTTTGGAAATTTATACTACAATTGTACAAAATGTACTGAATGGTACTATATTTGGTGTTGACTAATTGGATAGAGCTGAAATTTGATATTTAGATTACTGTTCTTATCTCTGTTTCAGATATGGCGGTGGTTTGGATATGCGTCTTATATTTCTACGAAGAGTACTAAATGGTACTAAATCTGCTATTGGTTGAATGGATAGGTCTGGAATCCTCAACTGTTGGTGTCTGAGGTTGAGATATGGAGGTGGTACTGGAAATGTGTACTATAATTGTTCGAAAAGTACTAAGTGGTACTAAATTGAGTTTTGGGTGAGAAAATAGAGCTCAAATCCTAAAATTTGATATTGAAGTCACGTTTGGTTTCTAGGGTTTAAATATAGAGATGTTTATATAGTTTTGGACAGAAAAATTGAATGGACTAACCATTGTACCATCAATGGTTTTATTGACATCCTCCTCGGTAAACTTCATAATGGAAAATTTTGAAGATTTTTTTGCGTAAAATGTAAATATTTTCCCA
Source organism: Musca domestica (assembly GCF_030504385.1). Taxonomy (NCBI): domain Eukaryota; kingdom Metazoa; phylum Arthropoda; class Insecta; order Diptera; family Muscidae; genus Musca; species Musca domestica. The sequence continues at coordinate 10,984,023 of NW_026712258.1, forward strand.
TTATTATTTCCAAAAAAAAAGAAAAAACATTTAATATGAGTTTTTATAAAAAAAGAAATCTAATCAGTAATTTAATAAAAGACAAATGCAAAATACATGTCAAAATGATGTTTTATGTTCCATTTTTATATGAATAAGCTCTTCCCGATTGCTCCATGCCAATGATACCACATTAGTTCCCATAAGAAAGATGTTTGCCATCTAATACAAATACCTAATACTTTGTGCTCAATTGTGCACGTCATGTTCGAACTCATATACAACAAGTAAAAAAGCAGTAAGTTCGGCCGGGCCGAACTTTGAACCCTCTCCACCATTTGGAACGAATTAGAAAATTTTCAAAAAATAAAATCCATTAAAAATTCTAAAATATTTAAAATATCTAACATCGGAAGGTGCCGATATATGGGGGGATATACGATATTGTGGACCTATATAGACAATTACCTTTCAGGGGTTAAAGTGCTCACAAAGAACTCCTTGTGTGGATTTTCAGACAATACCATAGGAAAATATGGCTAAAATCATCAAAATACCGAATATCGGGGGTACCGTTATATGGGGGCTATACGATATCATGGAGCTATATAGATAATTCTCTTCCAAGGGATAAAGTACGCACAAGGAACTCCTTGTGTGGATTATCAGAAAATTCCGTTGAAAAATGTGGCTAAAATCAGCAAAATACCGAATATCGGGGGCTATACGATATCGTGGACGTATATAAAAAATTATCTTCCACGGGATAAAGTACCCACAAGGAATTCCTTGTGTGGATTATCAGACAATTCCGTGGAAAAATGTGGCTAAAATCATAAAATACCGAATATCGGAGGGTACCGTTATATGGGGGCTATACGATATTGTTGACCTATATAGATAATTCTCTTCCGAGGTATAAAGTACCCACTCGGGACTCCTTGTGTGGATTTTCAGACAATTCCACTGAAAATGTGTCTAATATCATCAAAATACCAAATATCGGGGAGTACCGTTATGGGAGCTATACGATATCGTGGCCCATCTTCGAACTTGTCCTGCCTGCCGACAAAAGAGGGATCTGTGCAAAATTGTATCTTCCTATCTTAATTCGTTTAGACTGTAGCGTGATTACAACAGACGGACGGACGGATGGACAGGGCTAAATCGTCTTAGAATTTTACGCTGATCAAGAATATATATACTTTGTTGGGTCTAAAAAGATTATTTCGATGAGTTACAAACGGAATGACGAACTTAATATACCCTCCATACTATGTATGGTGTAGGGTATAAAAATGTAAAGTTCTCGATTGCAAGCCAAAATAGTATCGTGTTGTTACTGTTTATCATTTTCCACAGTTTTAGAATGAATTCAAAAACTCAAAGCCTTTCTAATCAGTAGCGTGATTTTACAGTTACCTAAAATGTGCGAACTTCCCTTAAATTTTGCCGCCAAATACACAGTTTTTAGATCCATTTCACAGCAGCATTAAAAATATTCAAATGTATTGCTTGGCCTTGTTCTGGTGTGACTCCGTTTCTGGTACAAACAACTAGACAATGACAATTGTCAAATTAGTGTCTTTATTACATTTTTCAATGGAACATTAATGAAGAAAACATATTCATTTATTCCCACAGCCAAAAGTAGTATTTTTCAATTCAAGCGAACATTTTTTTCTCACCACATAAATAGTATTTTTTGTTTGTCTTTGCTTTTAGTAATTAGGCCTAGGAAATATTATACGCATTATTTATAACTAATGTAGTTTTGTTCTGGTGTTGGAGTAATGGATTGTGACTGTCACGCTATTTTGTTCCAATTTCAAAATTGTTTTTTTTTTTTCCTCGAGATATTCAAAAAATATTAATGATTGAAAAACAAATAAGATATGGCTATTGTCAGGCAGGAGCGATCATCAAACATGTTTTGTAACTGCCCTACTTTTCCAATAGGAATAAATTTTCATTTAGTTTTTGCAACTTTTTGTAAGCGAGTAGGTATTGAATAAATGAATGACGTCCAGTATAAATTTAATCAAAATTTTAAGTAGAAAACACACTTCTTGACTATAATTATTTGCCTAAAATTATTCTCGACAAACTGTAAAAATGGTTCTTTTGAAAATGTCATGTAACCATACATTGAAATTAGTCAGACTATAAAGTTAATCTATTTTTCATGCTATTTACCACGGCGGTATAATAGTAACATCTATCTGAAATCTCTAAGCTCACATTCTAGCACATTCATATTTTTATTATAGAAGTATTACATTGTCCAGTAAACTCTATTTAATTATGTAACCACTAAAAACGACATTATGACCGGTCAAATTTTTTCATAGCCCACACCATGTGAAAACTTGGCTATTGGACAAATCGGTTATCCTCAGAGCTCTAAATCTTAGAAGTTCTTTTATATGGAGTCCATACTTCTCTTCCATTATAATGAAGGCCTTAAAAAGGTTACAGGACCTGGAAAATCGTTGAAATATAAATGTAAATATAATATGTACATCGAAGCATCTCGATATCAAGACAGCCCCACACGGAGTTGTATAGAAAACTCCAAATTTACTTTGGTAGCTTTCCTCGATGTAGGTGGGGAAGTGTTTTTATCAATGTAAAGCTGGGATCGATCCATAATGTTCTCAATGTCTCTGGTATTTCCTCTATCCTGATTGAATGCATTGATAGAATACTAAAAAGCAGAATAATCAATTCGAGCTTGGCAGAGAGTTCCAATAGGAAAACAATCAGCAGAGGGACGCCACAGGGAAGAATTCTCTCACCCTTGCTTTGGCTTCTGGCTATTAACGAAATACTTGCGAGTTTCAACCAGCATCGAATAAAGGCAGTCGCATATGCTGATGACGTAGTGGTGGTGTAAATGTTAGATCTGTTCCAACTATTTGTGGCCTAATGCAAAGTTCAGTAATGCAGTTGTCTGGTTGGGTCATGGGCAATGGTCTGGGGTAAACCATACAAAGACAGAACTTATGCTAGTCACAAGGATTTTCAGTGCTAGTACTGGAGGGAGTTACGCTGAATGTCACTTCGTGCGGCAAATACCTCAATACGAACTTGGACGAGCTTTTAAACTGGAGCAAGAACATTGAGGAGAGCCTCATGCACTCTATTTATGCAAAAACATCACAGGGAGGAGCTGGGGCTCAGACCACAAATCGTACACTAGATGTATGTAACAGTGGTCTTACTTGTTCAGACATATAGGAGCCTCGTCTGGTGGTATGCGACTAAATCCGGGGCACTCATGTCCAAATTAACCACAGTGCAGAGAGCCACGCACTCAAGAGCACTCTACAATCTGCTTCGGGTTGGTGCTAAACTTTCAGCCACTCGATATTTTAGATCACTTATAAGCACCAAGGAGTGCGCTGATACGAGAGTAAACGGGGGATGGCGCTCTTCACGTTTTGGTCATGCACGAATCCTGGACATACCACTTAGACGGAAAATCTTAGGTGAAAGTAATGGGATTAGTGATTCGACTCCAGTTACATTAATGTTATTGTTACCTAATTGAGATACCTGAGTTGGTGGAGAACCTCCTCTGGACGGTCTGGCCATTTATACAAAGCTGAATGACAATTGCAGCATTTTTCAGCCTGAAACTCTTGCAATCAAGCCAAAATGGTAAGATATCTTTGCAAGAGCATGTATGTCGATAGTCAGACGCCCTTAGGCCTATCTAGTCTAGTGCTCTTAAATTGAGTGTCACCCTTAACTGCAGAAAGCTCTCATTGAAATACCTGATTGCGTTAAACTTTGTTGGGTTCTAGGACATAACAATAGCAATATAGCTTGAGGCGCATCTCAGTCGATTGATATACCGATATACTTTCTTCGAAGAACCTGCCAGAAGTTGGCACTTGAAAACCTGCCTGACCTCAACAGCAGTGTTCCCGACTACTTTATGCTACGTAAAGATTAATACATTTACCAGTTTGCCGAAGGCATTCCCTGGCTAGACAGGCCACCATCCTAACTACACCTCTCTCTATAAATATTTTCTTCACCTTCCTGCTTCTTTTTTATCTCTCCTATCGTCGAAATTTTTATTTCTTCCTAGGATGAACACAATGGGCCAAAGGTTTCCTAGTAAAGCAGTTGCCGGATTCGTGTAGTTGCCAAACCAACCATACCTATGTTAAATAAAAACAAACCCAAAATACCAAATAATAACTGAACGAAAATCAGAAATACCGTTATATAGGGCTACACCAAAAAGTGAGCGTTCATTATTTTTTTTTTTCGAAACGTCAAACTACTCTCTGAAAACTCTGAAATTTTGAACAAAATACAGAAAGTCCGGATTCACGGTTATATGGGGGCTATACCTAAACGTAGACCATTATATTCCATTTTCAATACCAAACTTGCAAAGAATAATTTTGTAAAATTTCAAAGGTATAGTTAATAGTGCGAGCTTTAACGTGATTTTTACTATTTTAGATACAATAATGTTTAGAAAAAGTTGAAATAAATTTAATGGTACACTCATCCTTGCTTGTATCCGGAAGATTGTTGGCTATCCCTAAAAGCCTACGAATAACATACAATTAAATCTAACGACGTCCTAAAATGCATACTTGCCTGGGAACTAAATTCCGTTTTTTTGTTTGTGTCAGATACTAGGCCACATATAATACAGACAACGAAACATTTGCGGTACAAAATTACAATTACAACATAGTTGCGTAAATACGCATGCACTATATTACATAGAAATCTTCTCTCTCTCTCTCTCTCTCTCTCTCTCTCTCTCTCTCTCTTTCTCTATTTTAATCCTTTTCTGCTAATCAAATTATCGCATGTGGATTCATTTGGAAACAATAAAACAATAGTAAACAATATTATTTATTAGTTTATTATTGACTCTGTATTATTATTTGAAAAAAAGACATTGCTTCAAAACCCGCATAGTTTTTTTATTTATTTGTCTGTTTCTTTTTTATGTTAACTTCACTAGGATATTTTTTTGCACATTTGTACTTAGAAATTATACAAAGGAGAAATGCATTTGTTGGGTGTGTATGTGTGTGTGTTTGTGTGCGCCAAGAACATTACCAACATATGGTAATGCCGGCAGCTTCCTGAGCCTTCAATTCAGCCACAATAAATTCACGGAATTGCTCATAGGCTTCATCGATATCAACATTATGTATAATCTTATGGAAATTACCGGGCGTCAGACCATAAACAATCTCGGTGGCAGCAGCATCCAAACGCTTCTTCAGTGTTTCTTCGGTTTCGGTGTTACGTTTACGCAAGCGCTCCTCCAATGCCTCTATGGATGGTGGATTATTGTAGATTAGAATGGGATTAAGGTCGGTCTTTTTCACTTGTTCCACGCCCTGGGGTTCAATGTCTAGGATACAAACTTTACCGGTATTTTGTACCTTGCGGACGGCTTCTTTGCTAGTGCCATACATATTGCCACTGAATGTGGCCGATTCAATGAATTCGCCATTGGCAATGGCCTTCTCCATAGCTTCACGTTCGACAAAATTATAATGGACACCATCCTCCTCGCCCGGTCGGGGTTTGCGAGTTGTATGCGAAACACTGAAGCCGAATGTGTTGGGAAACTCTTTGAATAGCCTATTCAAGAGAGTACTCTTGCCCGAACCCGAAGGTCCGCAAATAACAACTGGTCTGGGTCCCTGTTTGGCCATAGTGCTCAAAAGCCTATTGGCAATGAAAAGAATGCTTATCATGATTAAATATGTTCCGCAAAGGGATTACAAGTACTAAGTAGATTGGGAGATTTCTTGATTTGAATGGTTGCCTTAAATGCTAAGTTGCTTAGTTGTTGTTGCTGTTTTTGTCACTGTTGACGGTTAGTCGTTTCTGGGTGTAATGAATAAATGCTGTAGACGTTCTAATTAGAGGTGCGTGCAATGGTGAACTGGAAAGAAGACAATAAAAAGAACAAGAAGGCAAATATTTCCCAAATGTAGTGCAGACATTCGACAATTTCAAGTTTGAAACAACCAAAACAATGTCGAAAATAAAAAGCGAACAAAACCAAAAGCCAAAGCAAATGTGAAAATGATAGACATAAAAATAGATGAAAGGTGAGGATGATAATAATCTTCTTGGGAAATGCAACAACATTTTCACATATCTTGTTATATGAAATAATCAAATATAATTAGACATTTTTGCGATATATAATTGTGATACTGTTATTTTTTAAATCACTAAATATTTAGACAAACTTCAGGTGTCCCAAAATCTCATCCATATACTAATTTTGATTCTATTTGGTAGATCACTTTATTATAGAAATTATATAGATATAGAAAAGATATCCTATATATCTTCTTTGGGTTACATTACTTTTAATATCTTTCAATACACAGGCCATATTAAGGTCGGAACATCATCAAAATTATTGGTCTGTTCCCGAACTGCATAAATGTAAAAGTTTTTACTGCGATAATCGATTTTCCCATTATAATACCGGAAAAATTGCAAAAATGGTAGATTCTTGCAAGTACTGGAATAGAGCATATGTTTGTGACAGCAAACTTGGTAGCCATGTCATATATAAGGTCGATCTGATAACTAAGTTTACTGTCAAAGGACATAATTGTGATTTGAAATTCAAAGAGAGACAAATCAAAATAGTGCAAAAACTACTAAATTTATTGTTAAATTGTTGTCAAAAATTGTCTTTTGGCCGATCTTATATGGTCCTAACTCATTTTTTGAGTTGCCGACAAAACCGGTAATCTTTCGGCGGAAATGGTAAGAGAACTTAGCAATGGCTTAAAATGGTCAGTAACTAATATTTCGATAGTTAGATGTCCCTTAAATCAATCAAATAAAGTCCAATCAAATCGAGAGCCATTCTTGAGTAATATAATAAGGAATGAAATGTCTGATGTATTAGATGGAGTCGGCTTAACTACCTGTTAATGTGACTGTCAAACCGTTAATACTATATCAACTGTTTCAACTGTTTGACTGACCATCTGGCCGGATTAAATATAATAAATGTCTATCGCAATTATAATATCTGGCCAGGTTTTTCATTCTGGCCACATATTAGAATCGCGGTAGGCATAAAGACGGTAGTACGGTAGTATTACATATGTGACCTCAAAATGGGATAACAGTGATCTGAGCTACTTTAGACTACTTGAGGATGAAAAAGAAATAGATAATTGAACATCTACCAAGCAGTTGTGCCAAGTTAGCGAGCAAGTAGGCGGGAGATATAAACTGAAACATTTTCATCTTTAGGTTTGTAAAGCATCTCCTGGCTTGTCAACCATCCCGCTATATCACCTCTACAAATCTTTATTTTTTATTTCCATATCTACCCTCTATTCTATATCTAATGTTACTTCCTAGAATGAACACAATAGATCAATGGTGCCTGCAGGAAGCAGCTGTCGACACTTGTGTAGCTAAGTATCGTTAAAACAAAACAAACAATCCATCTTTATGTAAGCCAAGGTCTTGAATCCGTTGTCATGTTTTCAGAATTTTTGAATTTTTAGGAAATTTTATCCAGATCCAGTCTAGTCTTTCATCCTATAAGAATGATATTGTTACCTGCCTTATTATGATCAGATGATCGGCCTGGACCAAATGACCATCGAAGAATCAAGGAACTGTCTCTTGAATTCAACAGGCCCATGAGGATGATTGGGCGAAGGTACATACGCTAAGATGATAGTACACTAAGACATATTAAAAACCGAATAGGTACAATCCGAGACGATAAATCATCCAAAACGTTGCTCCTATTCGCCTTCTCACACCACCGCATTGTTCCGGAAGGCTGGGATGTACACACAGGTGCCAGCAGATTTGGATATGGGAGGACGAAATCAGTTATTGGCGCTGGGTTGAGAAAACGTATTATTATGATATTGTTTTCTCAAGAGGGGTGTAAATGTGGTCCTTAACTCTTAAGCATATACACGAAGGACAGAAAACAAGCAAATGAGTGTATAGCCCATCCAGATTTCATGGTGCAGACTCAATACCAGAACCATAGATACGATATATAGCACAAATGGCGAAAAATGGTTCATGAGCTGAACATATCGCAATATTCCATTCGGCAAATATTGAAAAATGAGCTCGGGGTAAAGCCCTTGAAGTTAAAAAAACTGCAAGAACTTACACCGCAACAGAAAGAAAATAGACTCAAAAGAGCTAAAGAGTTGCTTCGCCGAATGTGGTGAACTGTCGAATTTGTTTTTCTCCGATGAGAAAACATTCGTTTTCCAGCAGCTTGTAAACAAACAAAATTATCGTGTTTACTCGCCAAAGAGGTCAACTGAAAAGGTGACCGCCAGATTGGCCACCAGAACTCAAGGGCCGGCCATGGTGATGGTGTGGGCCGCCATAACAGCCGATGGTCGCCCTCCACTCGTATTAATCGACCGTGGCATCATAATAAATGCCGAATATTATCGCGTAAATATTCTGGAGGGTGTATGAAAGCCTTGGGCACGGAAACATTGTGGCCGCAGAACGTGGACATTCCAACAGAACCATCGCACTCAGCACGCGCCACCCAGGAATGGTTACAAAATAAGATTCCTCGCTTCATTTCCAGCGCACAATGGCCACCAAAATCTCCAAATACCAATCCGTTGGACTATTGTGTCTGGAGTATTTTGAAAAGCAAGGTTGGCACTAAAAAATACCAAAGTGTCGATCACCTGAAACATGCGCTTCGCCGGGAATGGACCAAAATACAGCAGAGTAACATTCGGGCAGCGTGTGACGACTTCATTAGCCGTTTAAAGGCAATAATTCGTCCCAAAGGTGATCAATTCGAAAAAATCTAAATTTATTCTAAACGTTGATGCTATTTCCGAAATTTTTTGCTTTCATTCAATAAAATTTAAAAAAATATATAAAAATTATGGCGTTTTACGTTGTTGCAGTTTTCTTATCTCACCCTGTATGTATAAATATTTGTAAACGCTGATTTTTCCCCTCTCCTGACGTTTATGCCTTTCTTACTAATGAGTATCAATTTCGACTATGAAACATTGTCCGTTAAAACATTCGTTCGCAAAATAAAAACAAATTGATTGAAATATACAATTTAAGGAATGTGCCAATATTGTTGCCTTCAATATGGTAAGATACACCACACCCAAGTTCAATGGCATTTATTACAGGTAGTCTCTACAAATGCATTCATATATATTTCGATAATCAATGTACAAACTATTGGAGTTTCAAATGGAACAAGAAATTGCTTATACGCACAAAATCCCATAATACATTAAATTCCAGCAATGTACCACAATGAATGAATGTTATGACCAGCCAAAAATCGTAGACAGCCAACCAATAAAACGACACTTGTAACGACCATAAATGCCATCTGGATAATTAACTGCATTAATAATTTAAAAATCACACACAATCAACCAATAAGAAAATCTTCTTTGGAGTCAGGAAAAAACTTTCTTTTTTCATATTTGGAAAAATCAGGCGTTGATATTTGAGACAAGTTTTCCTGCAATGAATGGTATTAATTAAAAGTATGAGAAACCAGCTAAAGTGGGGACAACGCCACTGGAAGGCTCATAAAACAAAAACCAGACAATGAAAAAATGCAAGTCTACTACGCAATATCTTTAGGCCTGAAAAGGAAAATCAATACTTGTAGGTCGTCGCATGCGGTAGTTTTGGTGGAAAACCACCACCACCACTATCACATACACTACCATAAAAGAAAAGCAAAGGGTGCCAAGACAAAATTGTTGCCATAGACCACCACCAACACCGCCTTACCAACAAGACGGCTGCAATTATAGCAACAATAAAGAAGTATGTTATTTGAGCCATCTTCGAGTGGAACCTAAGATAAAAAAAAAACAAACAAAAATCTATGGAGAGAAAGAGCAAAATAACAATAAACCACAAAAATGTTTTACTTCAACTACTTGGCTGGATTAAATGTTTTAATTACCAACTATAAATGGTGTTTAAACATGAATTAACATTTTTGTTTGTATGCCACTGCAAAATGTGTTTTATGGTCACAAAAAGAAATAACGGTAATGCTCCAAACCAAATCGGGTAGGTATACATATATTCGTTGCTGACGACGACGACGACGACCAACAATAAAGAAGTTTGCAAACGACGACAACAAATGCCCCCCAAACAATTTTGATGGGGAGAGGCCATAAAAGGCGTGGTGTCGGCCAATAGAAATAAAATCAAATGCCAATCTATAATTGTATCATAGGTGTTGACCGGAAAAATCCATAATTTTCACAATACACCCCCCGACGCCCCACTGTTACAATGTCAATGAGCCGTAAAAGAGATTTACACCTAAATATGGAGAAGCTTTTTGAACTGAAGTTCACACAGAAAAGGAAAACATACCTTTGGTAACTAGTTGATATTCACTGGAAACAAGCTGGGATGCAATTTGAAGATTTTTCCTTCGTTTTTTTTTTTTTTCAATATTTTCTTCTCTGACACAGAATTGTAACACTTTTTTTATACCACACTTAGTTCTTAAGGGGGGATGTTTTCTCTTCTATTATTCCTTCGAAATTTCACCTTTAGTTATACACAACACAATATGATGTGCTATTAACACAGTTTTTTTTTTTTTTTTTTTTTCAACAGTTAGAAATAAACCCAGATTTGTAAAGGTAATGAATTTCAATGAACTATTTTTTCACAATTTTTCTAATTGTAATTTTTTCCACCTAGCTCGTAGTAGCTCGTTATCTCAATTGAAACGTACTATACACATTCGCTTCCGCCGCAAGACTGATTCGAATGACTGATGTGCTGCGATGGTATACTCTTGTTGCGGAACCCCAATGCGCTAACAGCCAACAAACAATCAACTCGGCGGATAGAGATACCAAAGTACTGGCCATCATCATCATCATAACGTTGGAAACCTTTTCTCAGTGAAAAACATAAAAACATGTATCTACGAACGACTGAATTCACACAGATAAACGTACATACAATATTTGTTGACATTTTGCAGATACTCACTCACATTCGCATGAGAAACAGGAAATTCTCTCCTCGTTGAGAGTATTTCTCTTATAGGAATTTTCAAAACTCTTATTAGATTCTCTTTAAAGAGCGGCATTGCCAGGCAGAAAAAAACAAAGTATAAAGGTGACCATCATCACCACATTTATTGCTTCTATTGCATATGTCTTAATTGTTTTTCCAAGATGAAAAGTATTATTTTCAAGCCAAACTAAATTCTTGTTTTTTATTTAAAATCTAAAAACGATAAAGTATTTTGACAGCAAAGTTGATTGTCAATTGGGCTTTTTGGGTTATCATGGGCTTTCTCTGTAGCCATGATACAATAAAATCAAAGTACCATATGATTTTATTTTTTTTTTGTTTATGTGTGTGTATTTTTTTTTTTTTTTCAATAATAAAAAAAATTGTTCAGAAAATATTCAAATTTTGGTGTTCTCAAATTGCTTATTCCAACGATTAAATCTTCGGTTTTTTTTAGCGAAATAAACCCTTAAAGATATGTATAACAGGATTCTTTTTTTATTTAAAATCTAAAAACGATAACGTATTTTGACAGCAAAGTTGATTGTCAATTGGGCTTTTTGGGTTATCATGGGCTTTCTCTGTAGCCATGGTACAATAAAATCAAAGTACCATATGATTTTATTTATTTTTTTTTTTTTGTTTATGTGTGTGTACTTTTTTTTTAATAATAAAAAAAAATTGTTCAGAAAATATTCAAATTTTGGTGTTCTCAAAATGCTTATTCCAACGTTTAAATCTTCGGTTTTTTAGCGAAATAAACCCTTAAAGATATGTATAACTGGATTTGGAAAAGAAAATTTGACCTTTCATTCAGTTTTTGCGTTATTTTTGTCAAACTTAGATCGGGTTCGGAGATGGGCAATATCGGTCCACTCCTTCTGGTACCTCCCCAACAAAAAAAAACTAAATTTTCAAAAAAAAAATATTTTCTACACAGAAAGAGAAACAATAATCCTAATTTGCTCCAACTTTGCAAATCCTAATATTTGCGTCAGTGCTAGATAAGGTGCGAAAATGGACAATACCGGCCCACTCCTTCTAAATTATAAATAATTACAACTCTTATAAAAAGTGATATAAGAGTTCGACAATCTTCACATTTCACACATCCCAATATTTTTTATAAACTCAAAGACTGGTGTGAAGATAGGATATATCGATACACTCCTTCTTGTACCTCCCCCAAATAGGGTCAACATTTTTATTATCCATGGATCTCATAAAAAGCATTCAGACTTGGTACATTTCAATATTACCATCAACACAAGATATCTTATAAAGATGATAGAGATCGGACCTTTTCTTCTGGTACCTCCTTTACAAAGGGTCAAAGTTTTGAATAACCAAAACGACCATAAAACTCAAAATAAGCATTCGATTCTCTTCAAATTTCACACATCCCATTATTTCTACTAACATAAGATCTAAGATCACAAAACGCTCAAAGAAAGCGAAATAAGCATACAACTCTCTTTAAATGTCACACTACAAACATTTTTGCTACCGCAAAATCTGTTGTGAAGATGATATATATCTGCGAAACCCTTCTGGTAACTATAATCACACAACATCCACAAAGGGTCGAAATTTCCAGTACTTATATCTGTCATAACATGCGAAACAAGTCGGTGATTCTATACAAATTGCTTTATCTAAATATTTCTCTTAACGCAAATCTGATATTATATGTTATTTATCGGATTTATGATTTCGTATAAAATTAGATATGAGTGTCAGATTTCCTTCGACATATCAGTACTTTTATCTGTATTAGAAAAATTGAATACTTCGCTCCGCTATATCCGGCCACCCGCATATTTCCACATTTTTCAAAAATTTGCACATCTCTAATATAAAGTATAGGAAGAAGTCGATATAGTCCAAAACTGGCACGTTGTAATATTTATATGAGTCTTAGGTAAGATACGAATTGGCCAATATTGGCCAACTGTTTCGGAACCTTCCCCATAAAGGGTCAACAGTTTGAATAATCATAACTCAAGGCTGGGAGTATAAATCTGTCGGCAAAACGAACTTACACTTTTTTACTTGTTTTCTGGCCTATTTGAAATTTAAAAGTTCAAAGAAGTTATATTTGATTTAGGCTAAAAAATATTCAGTTTACTCTAAAAGTGATCTTCAAAGGCAATCAGTTTAAAATTTAGTTTTTTTTTTTGTGAATATTTCCATAACCATTACATTTTTTAAAATTTTTGAATACTTCTCAATAAATACCAAAAAAAGTTTTGCTTTAAAAATGATTTGCTAGTAAAATTTGGGTCGAACTTGGATGGTTTGTGGTGTTTAATTCGCATATGTTAATCACAATAACTTGGAAATATATTCTACTTTCCAAAGAACAGTCCTGAAACAAACAGTAAGTTTACCTCAATAATACACAGGAAAATTAAACTTTTCGACAGTTTGTCATTGACAGAAAAAAAGGCTACAAAAACAAAAATAGGAAGAAATAAAGTTACACTCTTTGGTATGTTCCAGAACTGCAAATATGTAAAATTTGTTCCCTTTTATGATATAGTAGATTCTTTCAGGTACTGGAACAGATCACCTACGTAGTTTCAGACAACGAACTGTCCAATCATTTTTAGAATTCAAAAATTTTAATGAAAAATAATTGTAGAATTAAGAATGTAACGTCTTGCAATCTTTGGTCTGGAACATACCATACTGCAAGAATGTAAAAGTTTTTACTACGGAAACTTATGATCACGTGACATTACCTTCTTAATTTTACCATGATCTGTACCAGAACCTGCAAGACTTGTTTTACAAATTTTTTTATACCAGAAAGAGAAAATCGGTTATATATGTTTTACATTCTTGCAGTTCTGGGACAGAGCATATATATTCTGAGATGGGAACCCGTTTTCAATTAATGTTTGTTCCACAACTGCAAAAGTTTTTACTACGATAACCGATTTTTAATTTATGTCTTTGCCAAAAGGCAATGTTTATTTACATTTCTAAAGGATACAATGGAAAATATACTGGACCCTCGACAAAAAGGCAAATGTTCGGTGAAAATCTCTTTACAGGAGATGGAATGATGAATTGGGTAATATATGTAAATTCCAGCTTTACATTGGCAGCCTTTCTTGAAAAAAAAGTTCAACAACACGAAGTTGAAATGTTGAATTGGCAAAATGTTAAAAACCAGAATAATAAATTCAAACATTGGAGCATGGAGGAGTACTCTTCTTCTTGCGATTAACAAGACCTCTGTGTGCCTCGACAAATTAAAACCCAAATTAAAGGCATCTACGGATGACATTGCAGTGCTATTTGCGAGGAATTTTCATGGTTTTGCATAAACCTTTGCTAAATGGTGCTAGGAAGCAACTACTTTCAATTTGTCCACTATGTGCAGCGAACGGAGTACCATAAGAACTCTCCTTGGAAGTCAAATACCTTTGTGAGATTCTTGAAAAGTGAAACAGATAGAAAATGAATATCAAAGTGCAAACAAAAAAGGATTTATGACACAACTCAAGCCGACTTAAGTTTGACTATTCTTTCTCAATTAATCTGACGAAGTTGGCGATTTTCAACAGCTACATCTATCAAAATATAATGGAAGAAATTGGTTATTTCCTAATTTTCTTAATTCTTATATGTAATTATACCTTGCTAAGAAGCCTAGACTAAAGGTTAATCGCCTGTTCTAACATGGAAGATAACACTGAACATTTATCCATAAAAAACCAACTTGCACTCAATGACAATTGGAGCGTTATTCAGGCGGAGATTCTAACCATGCACCACAATTTAGTAGGGGGAAACTAAAAGAGATAAAAGAATAGTCTGTTCCAGAACTACAAGAATGCAAAAGTTTTTACCACGATAACCGAATTTCGAAAAATTGGAATACTACTAGATTCTTGCAGGTTTTGGAACTGAGCCAAAAACTAAAGCAGTTGAAATTGTGCCACTGTTGCTCTGGGGCTCAATTCTTTTTCTATGAAAATATTTATAAGGGAGAAAAAGTACAAATTGAAAAATTTATGAAGAAAATAATTTTAATTTCATATTTTCATAGAACAAGAATTGGGTCGCTGTTTCTTTTGACAAGTAGATCATATTACCATTTACAAGTTTGTTGAATCACTTTGGCGGCTTAGAAATTCCTAAAATATGATACCTTCTTTCTCTTTTCATCTATACATCGTTGTTACTGCCATTCCTACAAAAGGATGTCCATACTAGAAAATAAAAAGGATCCATTTCTCACTGTTTTAAAATAATTTCGGCGCAAACAACAACAAATCTTCCGCTAAACGTCAACCCTATTGCAAATTGTACAAAAACATATAGACACTCTTTACGTGCTATCAAAATTGAGATAAAATTGCAAATTATTCACTTTAATCGTAATAGTATAATCGAATTAAATGAGAAAAATATTAAAAATTGTCACATGCACGTTTTGCTCTTACTATAAATATTATCCAAAATGTTGTTGCATTTCCTTCGAAGGGTGTTATTAAAAATGTAAATATGTAACCGAAAACCAAAAATATATTCCAAAATAAACACTTCATTATTACCTTATTTGGAACAGTTTGAAGCGGACACTGACAACGTGAAGGTACTGCAAGGGATGCGGCTAAATTATAACTAAGAACAGCACAGTTCTTTAAGAGTCCTTGACGTCCTTCAATCTAAAACTTTGGGAGTATTTTTGGGGGCGGCTAATGTCTGTCTTTTTACTCCTAATAATCCAAATCCAATTAGAAGGGATATTCGCAATGTGTTTAGAACTACGGAGATGATAAATTAGCGATAACAATATATATCGATTAATATTTATTAGTAATGCCATGTTCCCATTATCATACGAACAGCGCTGTTCTCACTCAGAATTACCATGATACAGTAAAGAGGTATTGCAGAATAAAATTGAATACTTACAAGAAATTGAACATGTCTGTCGTTAACCGATTTTCTCTTTATTGTTCTGTTCAATAATCTGCAAGAATCTACAAGTATTGTATTTTTTTCGATTTCATAAAGAGATAAAGAGAAAATCGGATTATCGTAGCAATAGTTTTACATACTTGTAGTTCTAGAACAGATATGATATCGAAAAAATAGCATAGCTAGTAGATCCTTGCAGGTTCTGGAATAGAATACTAACAAAACACAAAATAATTTGAGATGTTGAGCTATGCAAATAAAAAATCAGAAACGATTGTATTCATGGCACAATTACAGAAGGTAGAACAAAGCTATATTTTTTTTCTTTTGGTGCCCTTATTTTATCAAAATATATACATATTTTGTGTATGTGTGTGCATTATTTTAAATAAAAAATAAAATAATTATGTGGCGTTTCCACTGCACTTGATTCGCTCTCTAGTCGTGGTTTGACCCTTAACTATGAAAAACTACCTAATTCTTCACACAAAATTTCCTGAGCGAACACTCATATTTGTACGTTGTTCATTCAAATCACTCTCAGAACAACGAAAAAATATGTCCCATCCCTAAACAAATGAGAGCATTTATCGAAAAAATAAATTATGACATTTAAAATTAAAAATAAAAAATTTGATGAAATTTTAAAAATTTTTGGGAAGACTGAAAATTATGTATGAAAACTACAATGTTGAATGGCGTATGTACATTCAAACGAAAGTAAATTTTGTTTTCTCTCTCATTCGAAGTACGCATTTGGCCCACGAGATGAAATTTCCACAGAAAACTGCAACAAAAGAGGCAATATTTTCAAAATGTTTCTATTGGCAGAAAAAATGTTTGACAAGTGGTCTCTCCAGTAGAATTTAAAAATGGAAAAACACAAAATATGTTCAAAATGTCAAGATTTACACAAAAAGTTGAAACGTGAATGAAATTATAAAATTATTGATATAATACATAGTTGGGGAGAAAAACAATCATTTCTTTTATTCATATTAGTGAGAATTTAATAAATTTAGTAAAAATTCCCATTAAATCAAGAAACAAAATTTTGAAAAAGGAATTATTTACTATGAATTACGAATCGTGCCGTAGGAACGGGTTAATTCGTGTACCTAATTCTGAGAGCGAACAACGTTGTTCGGTTTCCAATGGAAACATACTATTAGAAATTAATCAAATTTGATTGCAAAATAAATGTATATTTTCGATGTTAATGGGCAACACATTGTACAATATTGGAATCATGACAGAAGAATACAGGTAGATGCATCAACGCTTGGGAGCATTGATATGTCAAAAAAATTTAAATGGGTTTTTCAAATATAAGTAGATTTTTATATACTTCTTATACTACTCATTCGGAGGCTATTATAATTCCCGTATTTCAACAATTTTTACAAATTTAAATAATTTTTCATTCAACATTTTCAATTCCAAGATTGGTTTGACAGTTCATTGTCCAAGCAGTTGTGTCGACGCGTCTACCTATATTCTTCTACCATGATTGGAATAAAACTGGATTATCCTACTAGATTCAATCTTGTGGAAAACCCCAAAATTCCATTCCTGTTTCGCGGGCTTTCCCTTAAAATAAGAATTTTGTTAAAAAATGAAAAATGAACAAAACCAACTGTTGCATATTTAAAAGTCTATTTAACACTATAAGATTCGAGCACAGAGTTGCATTTTTCTAGCTTAGGACGGTATTCCATCTCTAGATAATACAAAGACATACTTATTATACAGTGTAGTAGAAACTCAATCTAGTTTAGTTTTCTTAGCTGCACTAGTTCGTGAATCCAGTCCATAGTTCATTATCATCTTTCGCCGAGTATAAATTTGAACCGTTCACAAATGCCCTGTTCCATAAAACCTTTATTTAGGAAGAATTGCAAGAATGTAAAAATGTAGAAGAGCACAACAAAATGTCACAGAGCACTAATCTGAAACAGAAAACCAAATTATTAGCTTGTGAGACTTGCTTATGGAATGGTTGAATTTTGCTTCCAAGTCTAGTTTTGCTGCAAACATGTAGAGAAAATTGTCAGCGTATGTTTTCGCATTAGTACAGAATCTTTATAGTAAATATAATGAAGATTTGGTCATATATTCGGCATATTTTTCAGATTTTTTGATTCCTAAAAACTGGCAATAACTTTCAACGTAGGGCGTAGGAATCATCTGAAGACAACTTTTCTTGTAATGTCAAATGTCTGGCCTTGAAATGTCAAAACATATACAAAGATTTGATACCAAGGTAGTGCAGATTGATTAAATGTGAAAAACACAACCCTGATGCTAGAGTCTTGTAACTTTAAATGTTCTATTAAGAAATTTTGTTAAATTTATTTGACATTTTTATTTAAAATAAGGATCGCGAAAAATCAATGGAACCTTACGGAACAAGTTATTAAATCTTTTTAATCAATACATTTGAAAATATAAGACTCCAACTTCAAAGTTGCCTTTTTCATATTTAATCATTCTTCCCTACTTTGTAATTATTTGCTCTGTTCCTGTATCTGCTAGAACCTACTAGTTTTGCAAGTTTTTTTCGATATCATAAAAAGAAAATCTTTTATCATAGTAAAAATTTTTACATTCTTCTGGAACAGAACAATTGTATCACGAGTCTGGTGTACACATATTTTTTACAAACGTATTATAAACTTTTTTAATTTTTCTTATCATTACACCTTATAAGTGAATGGAAAAGCTGAACTAGATTTGTAATCGTTTGTTTTATTCAGTCATTAAACTTAGTTCAGTAAACTAAATCGATTGACGGTCTTTTCATTAAATTCGTGAACTATGCAACTTTAACATTTATAACCAATTTTGTTCCGGGCAAATTTTAATAAAGCACACAAAAATAAATACCAAAAATAAATAAAACACACCTATTGCATTTAGAGCCCGATAACAGTAATCGATTCAATCGAAATCATTTCTCAAAGAAGCAATCGCCCCGTTGTCATCACCAAATTAAGTTTGTGAAAGAAATGCAGCAACACCCGTTTAAAAATACAAATTCCACATAAAATTCCAATAAATTTGGATAACAAACCATTAACAAATTAAGAGAATATCTAATAAAATTTCGCACGGGCAACAGTGAATAATAAATTACAATACTCATGTCAATAACCGTAAGTTTTCCATTGGAGAAAGAACGCCACAGAAAAACTAGACAACGAAATGAAAGAAAACGAAAAAAAAAAAACAAATTGACAAAGTGCGTGAGATAAAGAAACAAGTCAAGACATGAAAAACGAATGACGTATTGTGTGGAGTGGTGGAGGAGTTAACGAAGATAAGGAAATGATATTCCAATTCTATTATAGAACACGAATATTGCATGCAATTTCCATGTAAATTTCCTTCAACGTCTTGAATGCCGTCTACAGAGAAAATATTACGACGACGACACGGCACAGCAATGATGACCACACACAACGGCTAGTGGGCTGGTTGGCAGTCAGGTAGTAAGCAATAGCTGTTTAAAGTGTCAAGTTTAAGCAACCAGTCACAGCCAACAATGGCACTCATCCAGCCAGTTTTAATTGCCACTCAATTAGCAATACATTTGTGCAGCAATAATAATCGGTCGGCAATGATTAACTAATGTTTTTGATGTTTCGTTTTTGGCCAGAACAAGGTCAAGAGATCTATTTTAGTTAGCTTGCTGATATAAAGGGCGACAAACGGAGAATATACATATGTATGTAGGAGCCACTCGATTATGGGTATTATCATTCAGAAAGAAAAAACAACAAAGATTGATTGTTTGCGTTGTTGCTGCCCGTCATAAACTTTAATATTTAAAGTTTTATGAATCAAGCAAGCCAAAAAAACAGTCACCAACGTTCATACTTTCCATTTTCCATTATTGTTACTTTCTACACAAAACAAAAAGAGCTAACAGCAGAAGAAACCCTTCTTTATCCATTGTTGCCGCTGCTGCTGCTGCTGTTTTTTTCTGTGTTTGATTGAATGTTGATGAGCAAAACTTAAATTTATTGACAACTTCCTACTCTCTTTGGTCAGATCATTTGATACTCTCACGCTGAGCATCTGTCAAACATTGGTTTGTCAAAAGCAAATGAAACCTCAGTAATAATACCAATAATCAAACGAGGCCGGTATGGAAAGAATTTATTTGTTTTATAATGAAATCCATAGTTTTCGAGATGTGAGCCTGCTACATTTTCGAAAGTACCCTATGTTTTACTGTTGGCTTAGTCAGTGCGCATATTCTAGCGGAACCAAGGAAAGTAGTGGTGCCACCTGATAAAGACTTAATTTTTTAATATGATAACCGGATAATTAATTTTGAATGTCTTAAATTCCTAAGCTTAAACAGACCAACTACAAAAACGTTAAATTTTTAAATGGAGATATGTCGTACAAATATGGAGATATTTCCATAGGTATATTCCAAATTCCAATCCCAACACCGATCACATCCAAAAACTTATTTGTTTTAATAATAAATTGTATTGCATAGACAGTGTTGAAGTCTATCACATAGACGAAAGTTTTAAATTTCCGAACAAAAGCAGGTCATAGAACACAGATGAAAGGTTGAAATTAGAATAATAGGGATAGTGTGCACGATAACGTAATATTATGTACAAACTATCACTATAAGTTGTTCGAAAACACAAAGTCCAGTAAATGGGGGTGAATGCAATTTACATTAGTGAGTACCAAAAGTTTACGATTTCTTAGACCTAATGGGACTTAATTCTATTTTTCGGCTGCAAAAAAACAAGAAAAAATGATTGTATTATAAAAAACATGATATCATTACGTCGAAATATATAAAATAGGCTTGTTCTTTTTAGAGTCTATGGAATAAAAACAGAAAATCAGTTCGCGGATCATCGAACCATGAAAACATGGGATATACCCATCAATTGCAAATTCCATAATTTTAAAGGTTTCTGGGCAAATTATTATTAAACGATTAAATATTTTTGTAAATGTGTAAAATATTTTTACAACCAAAGGGTTAAACGAATCACATGCACATGTCTATCTATATCGTTTACATTTACACGCTTTATTGCATTTCTAACTATTTTGCAGCTATTGAGAGGAGGCAAGCAAAAGACAAAATCTTGTGTAGGAATGACCGTGATGTCCAAGACTTCAATAGCGGAAATATGTGAGAATGCCAAATTGGCCAGAGATATGGCCTTAACCGGTGACTATGACTCAGCCTCCATCTACTATGAAGGTCTACAGGGCTTATTGGCTCGCATGATAAGTTCAACCAATGATCCTTTGAGAAAGGGTAAATGGACTATGGTAAGTTTTATAAGTATTATATATATAAACTACAAAAAATTAATCGTTTCTAATTATGACAACAGGTTAGACAGCAAATCACCAAGGAATATACACAGATAAAGGAGATACAACGCACCTTATCGGATATGACCTTGGATTTGCAAACTTCATCATTTGCATCAAAATTCCGTACACAAACCAGTGAAACAGAGACCAAAGATCCTGCCTCATGGTTTCGTCCGGATGCTGATATATGGACGCCACCACCCAAGGATCCTGATGTATGGGGACCACCAAAACCAGAAAAGTATGTTTTAATCAAAATTCATTGTAGACACTTTGAGGACAATGGTTATGCCTTGCACTCGCTGTTAAAATTAATACATTAAAATTTCGAGGGGACAGAAAAATAATTTAGCCCAATAGACTTATTTACAATGATCCGATGTTTCTTTATCCCTCCAACCCTTTGATACATACGTGTTTTTATATTCATGATATTGTAACTGTTCCATGTAATTGATTTTCATACACGTAATCAGAAAGACATTTACAAGCAGGTATTGAATTCCAATCATTTGGGCAAACATTCATCTTTACTCGCGTCTTTATAATATATTTTTTTACAAGTCACATCCGTGGAATTGAGTCATGTTTATTTCATCCACATTTTGCTTTGTCTCCATAATCAAGTTGTTCTTATTACTCGGTACTCTAGTGGGTTTTATGAATTTAAGTTTTGCTTTAGGATTTATTTTAATATATTCCTTCATACTGGTGAATTCTAAATAAATAAAATTGAAAATGGACAAACGAATATTCTATGATGAAGGTTTGATCGGAATCGGCCTTTTAAGATTTTTAAGCAAAATATGAGAATCATTAAGGAAAATATTAATGGGAGGTAAACGCAAAAATGCCTTAATTGTATTTACTTCGCATCTGTGGACCAACTGCCCTGGCCGTCCGCTATATATTCGAGTCTTGACACACCACCCAAAGTTTATTTATACAAAACCAGCTGTAAATTTAAATCATACCACCCAAAGTTTATTTATGCAAAATCAGCTGGGAATTTAAATCACGAGCATATTAAGCTATATCTGTTACAAACAAATTTCTCTCCCTCTATTTATGGACAGACCTTCAGTGCCCAATCGCAATCGTAGTGTACCGGGTAAAAAACCAGTACCAACAAAGAGTACCATACCGACACGCAATAGCACTTCAAGTAATGGTCTAAATAAGAAATCAAATGCCGGTCCATCTTCGGCACGTTCGTCAGTAAATTCACGCGGTCCATCCACCAATCGCAAATCCACTACTAGCAGTACTAATTCTACTAGTTCCAAGGACAAAGATGATAATGGCTCCAACAAAGACAATGACGAGGCCAGAGATGATGAATCACCGGATCAAGAAGATAAGGAAGAAAAGAAATTTCAACCAAATAATCACATTGAAGCTGAATTGGTTGATATACTGGGTAAGTGTTTTAAATACTTCACATACCTCCATCTAAATGTATTGAAATGTAATTTATGTTTTAGAACGCGACATCTTACAACGTAATCCCAAAATACGTTGGAATGATATTGCCGATCTGCATGATGCTAAACGTTTACTAGAAGAGGCTGTTGTATTGCCAATGTTAATGCCGGATTACTTTAAGGTATGTTACAAGTTGCTTAATATCGGCAGAAATCTTATCTACTCTTAAGTGATTGAAATTTAATGAAATTGTTCAATATACTTGAATACTTCCGTCTTTAGATTGGTGCATAGTCACCGTCTGACTTCACAAGCTATCTAAAAATAGATCATAAATGGGTCCCATTAAATGTTATCACTTTTTCAAGTGTTAGCGTTAAATTGTTTACTCCATATAAAGTTTCAAATTAATAATATTGTATTAATATAGAAAGGGTATTCTACGGAAATTCGCCATTGATTGCATCTAAAGAAATTATTTGTTTGAATGTGTGGCCTACTAACAAAACGTTTGCAAACTCTGTTAGAATCCACATTTGGTTTTTGGAACTTATATTAATGGGTCTTTAATTGAATTAAATATTTGTACATTTTTTGAACGTTTCAAACAACACTAATAGCATTTATAATAATAAACGAGATTTTTGGGCTTGCTAAAGACTGCGATTTTCAATAAATTGTAAAGATGTTAAATTTCTTTATTTCTTTTACAGGGCATTCGGCGGCCTTGGAAAGGCGTTCTCATGGTTGGCCCTCCCGGTACTGGCAAAACAATGCTAGCCAAAGCCGTGGCCACCGAATGTGGAACGACATTCTTTAATGTCTCCTCATCAACACTGACCTCCAAGTATCGCGGTGAATCGGAGAAAATGGTACGTTTGCTTTTTGAAATGGCAAGGTTTTATGCACCGAGTACTATATTCATTGATGAAATCGATTCGTTATGTTCGCGTCGTGGTTCGGAATCAGAACATGAAGCATCCAGACGTGTCAAATCCGAATTGTTGGTACAAATGGATGGTGTAGGCAGTGAAGAGGCCAACAAAGTTGTTATGGTATTGGCCGCCACCAATTTCCCCTGGGATATCGATGAGGCTTTGCGGCGACGTCTAGAGAAACGTATCTACATACCGTTGCCTTCGAGCGAGGGTCGTGAGGCATTGCTTAAGATTAATCTGAGAGAAGTGAAGGTAGATGAAAGTGTAGAACTTGCAGAAATTGCCCAGAAATTAGAGGGATATTCGGGAGCGGATATAACAAATGTTTGCAGGTAAATACAAACACATTCATATGTTTTGGAAACACAAACTGAAATTGTACAAACTTCTTATTTCAGAGATGCTAGTATGATGTCTATGCGTCGCCGTATTGCTGGTCTGACGCCCGAAGAAATTCGCCAACTGGCCAAGGAAGAAGTCGATTTGCCAGTATCAAAACAAGATTTCATGGAGGCCATTAGCCGCTGCAACAAAAGTGTTTCACAGGCTGATTTAGATAAATATGAAAAATGGATGGCCGAGTTTGGTTCATCATGATGGCCGCAAGCCACGTACAACAATACCAATACAAAGCGTCGCATGCTGTTGTAGATTTTTACGTGCGTTTTAAAGCATGCGTTAAAACCTACGAAAGTCCCCATTTTAAACAAACAACAAAACTCACCTAATTGCTGATTTTTTGTGGAAAAAAATCTTAGCCAAGCTAAGCACTTCTAATATCAACCCTTACTTCCACTAACACCCTAAAGAGGTGCTTTGCCTTGGACATTTTTCACAAAGTGAGAATGTTCGACAACAGCGACAAAGCACTAAAAGGAATAATGCAAAAAACTGACGTAGATTTGTACACCCATCGTCCACAACACGTGCCCTTAACAAACAAACACCATGAAATTCTAACACACTTTACAACAACAAAAAATGCAATTGAATGGAGAAAAGACTAACAACAATGAATCGTACATTTTATAGGAGCAAATTATTCATAATCATAATTAAGTACAACCATAATAATTATAAAACAAAACAAAGATAACACCACAACAACAATAACCATACCACTAACTATTACTAGTATTTTCACCCTCTCTTAGATTGTCATTAAATTATAGATTTATTCTAACTTTAGTCAGTTTGCATACAAGCATTTTGTTCATTCCCCTTCTAACACACACCAAAAGTTCATGCATCCACCATTAATCTTCAATGCAATACTCCAATTCCTTTTCTTCCTAACAACTGCTGCAGTTCGAATTATATTTATTCGTATCTTTATACAATGAATAAAAAACACACACACACCCACTCAAGTATTTCCTAATTAGTTATTTGCTTCGTTCAATTTTGTTCTTCTAATTCTCACATATTCATCATCATGTTTTTTTTTTTTTTTTTCAAACAAATAATAAAGTATTTTTGCCTCTTTTTTAATAAAAAATACAAACATTTCTTATTTCTTTTCAGTAGTTGTAATTTAAGTTTATGATAAAAAACAAGAAACAATAATCAATAATTATTTCTAAATAATAATAAAAAAAAAACAAACTAAAAATAACCTTAAAATACCGTGTTATCTTTTTTGGGTTGGGGAAGGAATGGCAACTCACCTTTTTAATAAAAGTGGAGTTCTTTTAGACATCATAATGTTTTCAATCCAGGAAGACCTCCGTTACGAATATATTTTCCAGTTGTTATAGTATTTTGTTATATTGAATGTTAAACTATGCTTATCAAGTTATCCCAGACAAAAAACAAGAGAACTGATGAGGATTGATGGCTCTTTCGGAAACCTAGGTATTCCCTGCCTTACCCCTGGTAAACATTACCATCTTTCTCCAAATATAAATAAACGTTTTTTTTTATAAAAAAAAACAATGGTATTAAGCCTGATTATTTTGCAACAACAAACATTAAAAACTAGCCTACCATAATAGGCTGTAGCCAAAGATCTTCACGAGTGAGATGCATAGGTCTGGCAAGGCGATTGAAAATATGCAGTTTGTTGAAGCAGTTACAGAATAATCCCAAATGTGTCCCAACATCCATCCATCCAGATGACGTTTTGACAAACACAACCACCCTTGGAGGTCATGTAATCGGCTTTACATTTTATCAGTCATGTTTACAATTTACTCCTATGGGATTCAATGTTCCAACTTTTCCGATTGTCAAACCATTCTTTATGCTAATACTCTTCGACTGAGATCAGACGGGTCGGATCGATGAAGCTCATCGTAATATTTCACCAGTTCCATTTCTGCAGAAAAATTTGTTCGCACTCTGGGTGTTTGACCAAACCCTATGGCGTTCCTCGGCTTACTGATTTTGACAAAATTATGTTAGCCATAGTAGTGTTTATGAGTCCCGTCCTTCAAAATGGCACAACGTCGTAAACATCGAAGGAATTTCGATAGCTATGGTATAAACTTTATAAATGGAGCCCAATAGTCCATGTAGGACATATTGCGTATATTACTAACATATATTACCCACATTCTATAGACCTTTAATAGATCTGAGACTGTGTTTTTAGAACATCATTTAGATGG
Source organism: Musca domestica (assembly GCF_030504385.1). Lineage (NCBI taxonomy): Eukaryota > Metazoa > Arthropoda > Insecta > Diptera > Muscidae > Musca > Musca domestica. Next base: position 11,010,349 of record NW_026712258.1, read on the forward strand.
GATTGAGATTAAATTTGTAGACGCATAAATTCTCGAGTTTTTCTTCGATTTGTCGTTTAAGCATTTTAGAAAATCATAATAGATTTATTTACCTGTAGTCATCCGCTTCAAATCGATAACAACTAGCAGAAGTATAGGCCCATTCTATAAACTCACCCCAGCCATTGATTAATAACGTTTTTGCGAGCATCCTGCGTAGTAGTGGTCCGTTTACAACATCCGTGCAATTTAGGAATTGCATTTTAAGGACGAATTTGAGAAATTCGGTTGAGCTCTTGTTGTAGATAACATTTAAGAGACATTCTTAGTCCATCCGACTGTTCTTAACTACTTCACCTGTTCTTAACTACTTCATAGTTTGAAGTATTGGCTTTGGCTATTATTTTTTTCTTTGCGGGCTTAATGTCCTCCGTTTGAAAACGTACTCATTGGACAAGTTTCTTCATCGTTTGAAATGAATAGAACCGGTGCTGGTTTGGTGGTTGTTGTTGCTGTTGTAGCAACGCAAACTGCTGTTTTCGATCTGATTATATCTTCTCTAAACCAAGTTCAAAAATGAAGCGGCCTGTATTGGTTGGGACCATAGCGATACGTGAGTAGGTTTCGCTGGGCAGTTAAAGAGATGCATCGTCACATATGGGCCTGTGCCACACAATGGACAGGCGTTCGCCACACTACTGGCCCCATAGAAATTTAAGCGGCTGCATCACACAGACTCTCTGCTTTGCCACGGCAGCTCTGGCTCTTCATCTGCGATAGGAGGCAGATATTTTCCGAGAATGTTACTCATTTTTTTTCTGTTATAACTGCTGTGGCATTATTAGAGTGAATACTGTTCAGTCCTGCATGAAAAGCCGGTTGACCTTAAGGCTCTCTCTAGGCCTAATTACCAGATGGTGATAGGTTGGTTTTATGCTGTCACACGGTAACAGCCGAGGCATTCTTTGATTTGATTGCGTGGATTACAGTTCTTGGCTGACGGTTAAAGCTGATTCTCTAATTAGCGGCCAGATTTGAAAAATTGTTGGGAAATGACGACTGAAAAATTGCTAGATATAGTTGGTACAGACGCTGAACAGGGAGATGCATCAACCCTCTAACCCTAGACAAAATCTCACTGGTTATGTTGAAAGAAATTGATTAACAAATTGTTGACAAACTCTCCTAAGTCGCCAACCTGAGAAATCCAATCCATGTACAGTGCAACACGGAGACCCATAGCTGGTGAGATATATCCAACGTTACAACGTCTACATCAATATGCCTATAGGGAGGATCTTTGGGGTCCTCCCCCCATTAATTGTTGGTGTAGAATGTTACGTGAAGGATGTTGCAGTCGTCTCAGTTCGTTTTGAGTGCGAAACGTCTGTCATTGTTTCGAATTGCCACTAGAATGGCAGAAGGCGTAAATATGGGGCAATTTCCACGGATGAAAAGGAGCTTTGAATGAGAAATTGGTAATCTTTTCACTGGAACCAATCGCGGAGATGTACCTACTGATTTCTTATTTAACCATGGAGATGAGGGACCTTGATCTTTTTCCAGAGAGTGCAGTTCAAATTTTCTTTTCTTTCTAGTGGTAGTTCACTGTTACCGTTACCAACAGACTGGAATACGATGCATGGCTTTAAAGGTAGCCAAGATTTCCGACTGTAATACGCTGCAGTTGTTGTTAAGTTTGAGAGATTTCCTAATGTTCAGGCTTTCGCACAAGACCCCTGCACCATTGAAAGGCGAGCTGTTGCGGGTAAAGATGTCCCCGTCATGTATGTGGATGTCTAGTAATTTAAAATTCAACCGAGGTGATATGTACTCACTGGCTTGCTTTAAAATAACAGAATGTCCAAAAGACTCTCTGCGCCATTGGTAAAGTTCTCTAAATCCCAGGGAGCACTTGGTCCATTACCAATAGACTTAAGGCGTCTAAGGGGTTTTAATTAAGCAGGGTGTCTATTACAGCTTGGGTATACTACGAAATTCACATGTTATCACTACAGATGCAGCTCTTTTAACTTTATCAATGGTTCTCGTGTAAGATAGGTTCCTCAACGAGTACAACCAAACGGAAAATTGGTTCAAATATCCATATGATTATATTCGAATAAAGTGCGACCAAGCACCTCTTCGCATGCTTTCCCATATTCCTCTTTCAATTTAGTTGATGAATGCCGGATAGAGTTCTTCGCCAAACATTTCGATTTAGGGACTTAAAGCTGCAATCTCCGGTGGCTTTTGGCAAGTCACCAGACTTGATCAAGGCCCCGTTGAGCGGCTTTCCCCAAATCGCTTTTTTACTGGTTGTAATAGCTCACCGAGTTATCTTCCTATTGAACAGTGGCTTCTTATACTCACTGCCCCGGATCTTTTCTCTTCGGTGTTGCGTCTCCTGGTCCGTCGTTCAGAGTACTTGCACACTCTACTCACCTGGAAGTTCAAATTCACCACATTTGGTGAAAAATATTTGGTTTATAAGTAAAAGCGTGTATATTTTAAATTACAATAAATAAAAAAATAACAGATTTTTTTCATTGAAACAAATTTGTTTTCATCGCAATCGAAGAGAGAATTTAAGGAAAATTTGAAGGGAGGGTAAAGTGTACCACCACCGATGTACGTTTTATCACTTCATGTTTTTAACTAATATGCGCAACGATATCACATGGAGGCCAACTTCGTGTAGTTCAGATACGTTTGCGACATCGCTCTACAAACGGAATTTGTAACCCTTAAAAATCTCCCCTAGAATCGGAACTATTGTCGGTGATGAATGTTTTAGAATGGGAGGAATAATCACTCTAAGTTTATATGTTGACGGCGACACCGCCGTCACTTTGTTGACGTCGCCCCTAATTTGGCATTCGTCACCTAATTTATTAAATTGATTTGAATTTGTTATTTTTGTTAAAACATTTTTCATCCACCTCCTATTGACTCAGTGTTTATTATATTAAAAAACAGCAACAAAAGCACAGTTTTTTTTTAAATACCATATATTTTTATCATTTTTATTATTATTTTTTAAATATAAAGTTAAAACTACAATTAGTATTTGTTTTTTGTTTTGTTTTTTTTTTCTCGTTTTGTTTTCATCTTGCTTGGTTTTTTTACAATGTTAATAAATGTATATTGATTAGGGGGATGATGGGGGCTCTGTTGAGTGTAGGAAGTTAGGGGAAATGTAGAGGGGGAGATGTGGGGAAATTCTAAGTATTTTTCTTTCTTATTTTTTGTATTTCATTCATTTATTATCAATAATAATATTTTCTTTTTTTGGAAAACCACGAACGTAATGGTTTTTGTTTTGTTTAAGATATAGTGTTTTTTATGACAAATTAGATTATAGCTAAGAATATTATTTGTTGTTGTTGTTCATTTATAATAAGATATATGTATATATACGTTTATTAATTTAATTGTTTTTCTTTGTTTTTTTTATTTAAAACTAAGCAATTGTTTAAATATATATTTCTGTAGTATCATTATGTTTCTTCACATTTCACGACTTTTGTTTTTAAGATTGATTTCTTGTTTTTTTTTTCTTTTGTCAAGTTATGTCAAGTGTTACAATGTTGCGAATACGATTTGTGGTTGTTGACAAAGAAACAAACATTCGAAAATGTTCATCAAAATCTCTATTAAGGTTTTGTTGTTGTTTTTAAGCTAAAAATGTTTGTTGTAATAGTTGTGTGTTTGTTTATTATTTTTTGTATAACATTGATGATTAAGGGGCCTTTTGTTTCTTTGTGGGGAAGGGAGGTTCAAGTGTGGCCAATTTACAACTAATATTGAATGAGGGACAAGTGAAAATCCATCAACATTTTATTTTGAAATGTAGACTGACTTTTTTCTGATGGTGTTGCATTTTTCCTCCATTTTTTCTTAAAAAACAAAACAAAAAATGTCTGAAGTTTCATTTCGTTTAGTATGTTATGTATATATATATTTATTTTATAGACAGCTAAGTATTACAAAAGAAAGGAAAATAGAAACAAACCTTAATAAACATTCTTAGAAATAATAAAAAATACATTCTTTTTTTATATTCTATATATTTATATATTTCAACATTTACGATATCTGTCTGTGTGGGTGCCACATGTGGGTGCACAACGATATACACACACTAGCCATCACTCATACACCCACATATGGCTATATTGATTTGATTAAGTGTCGATAAACACTGCCTTTTTCCGCGCATTCTTATTTATCTCTTTGCCATCTTCTTCCTTCGACGACATATTATCCTTTTTTATCCATCTACATTAAAGTCTTAAATAGTAGTAATGTTATTAACTTTTTTTTATCGCTTTTCATTTGTGTAGTTTGCATAATTGAATGAATTTTTGTGTGTGTGTACTTGGTGTGGTTGGGTGTGAAAGAGATACATAGCGAGAGAGAGAGAGTGAGAGTAGAAAAACAAAAGCATAAATTAACACATTGTGTAGAATAAATACTGCCGTTAAAAATATATAAAAATTAAAAAAACGCAAGTTTAATTAAATTAAATAAAAAAATGTATGGATCATATTATTTTCTAGATGTATTTCTTTATATATTTATAAATCTAAATGTTTATACACGTGCAGACACATTTATTAATGTAATAATAATAATAATAGTAATCATAATTGTATATAGTTATGGTAATTGTAATATTTATATATAAATTTGTTATTAATAGTAATAGTAATAATAATAATGACCGACCATATTATGTAAACTACAAATTCTTAATAAGATTTTTTTCTTTTCGTTTTGCTTGTTTTTTGTTAGCTTTTCGCATTTTATGGTTTTATTATGATTACTTGTTTTGTTTTTTTTAATTATATAACTAATTAATGTTACAGATTCTAACAGAAAAAGCATTACAATTGATTTTATATTTTTATTTTGTTGTTGTTTTGTTTTTTTTTTTTTTTTGTCGTTTGTTAGGAATATCTTGCAGTTGCGCGTATGTTCTTCTTTATCATATTTTTTTGTTTTTAATAGTATTCGTATTAAATTATTATATATAGTTTTAATTAGAACGGGTTTTGTTTTATAAATTATAACCTTTACATACATAATTAGTAATTGGGACAGAGAAAAAGGGAGGGGGGTTTCCGTTAAAATAAAAAATAGCATATCTATACAATATATATGTTGTTTCCAATGTTTTTTTTTTTGCATTTTTTTCATATTTTTTTTTTTAATTGTATTTATTTTTAATATTGGGGGAGTTTGTATTAATATGTGCAATTAAGTATTTAAACCTTTATTTTTCTTTAAATTGTATTTAGTCATTCTTTTCTTTTTTTGTTAATTACTCTCTTTTTGTTGTAGTGGTTGGTTGTAATATCTATAATTTCATATAATAAAGATCTTTTTTAAAAAATCTAAATCTGTATACATCTTATTTTCACCTTGCGGCTTGTTGTTTTTGTCCTAATGATTTTTGTTTTTTAATTTTTTTTGTCAAATATTAGCAACAGAGTTTTTGCAAATAAATTCGTTGCGTTAATGTTTGTGTATCGTACTGTCTACTAAGTAATTCAATGTTTGCTTATCATCATTGTTATATAGAATTTGTTCATCATGTTTGTTTGGTTGTTTTTGTTGTTTTCTATATACAGTCTGTCTGTCTGGTGTTTGTTTAATATTTACATGTACCCAAAAATGCCTAAAAAGAAATTACAATCAGGTGACTTATTTTTAATGTCATTTTTCCTTCCTTGCGAGTTCATATATATTACTATCGTAAATTGGCCCAAAAAAACTTTCACTCCACTATTGATAAAATGATATTCAGATCATTGAATGGAAGGAATCATTTAATGCCTTTAGATTTGCGGATTTTGATTCTAAATTCTTCCTTCAAGGTTCATCTTTATAAGGATTTTGTATATTACTACTTCGTAGGATATCAGTATGATTCTTTAATTGAAGTCTGAATAGTAAGGATAGGATTAAATCAGTGAATGACTATCGCCACAATCATTAGGCAGAGTCTGGAACAAGACAATTGGATATTGGAATATTTATAGGGAGACCAATTGAACAACGTTGTTTGCAAATTGAGATTTTGATTTGAAATTTGAATAACTAAAGTGTTATTACTTTTATTTTATTAAAATTCAAAATGTTGTGAATAACTTGATTTAAAATGTTTCGCTCTTTGAATTACAAGAAATGTAAAAATGTTACTACGATTCTGGAACAGAGCTAGAACTGTTCACAATTACAAATTGTAAAATTAAGATTATTAAATATGGAATTAAATTAAAATAAAAAGCAAAAGCAATTTTTAAATTATTAATGTATACAGTTGAAAAAAATTTTTTTTTTCAAAATGTTTCAACAAATGTATTGTTCGAATGAATGTACCATGGGGGAAAGTTACGCTTAAAAAAAACTCAATTGAGTCAAATTTTACAACGATTCGATTCCCGCTCCTTGACGACAGTCCTTATTTTAACTTGGTCAAAGAGCGTGTCCTTAACCTATTTTGTTGGAACAACAATATGGTGACTAACATAGAGGAGTCTATTGACAATGAATCCATAACGACTAATCCATTTTAAATTTAAATCCATATTGAAATTGTCTCAAATATTTTTCCAAATTAATTGTTTGTCGTACATTCATGAAATGGAGATTTTATGTTAGTAAAGATTAAACTTTAAAAACGAAGGACATTTCTTTGCAAAATTTATGTTCCATGACTTATCAGATCAGCCAACAACGTTGGAAGTCAGATAACAATTGGTCTATAACACGCCCAAAGCACTTCGCTGTCATACATTCCACTTACAAATACTTCAGTATCCAATTCAATTTCTTAAAAGTTGGCACCTCTCTTATAGCTTTCAAAATCTATTTTTCCAAGCCTTTGGACAACGGAATCAATTTCGAAACACATTTTTTTGAATAGTTTTGAATATTTGTGATATTGAGGAGGCTGTCACTCTTTAAAAATAGCTCTGATAGTTTATGAATTTGGTTTAACTTTTTCCCAAAAGACCTAGGCTGATGTTTCGTTGATGTTTCAAATGTTGATAAAAGAAAATATCAATTTATTATAAATGTATGTATGTTTGTACGACTAAAAAAAAAAAAAAAGAAATTATAATAAATCTAACATTGTGAAAGTTTTTTTCGAAACACATTTAAAGACGTAGAATATTAAATAAATATGATAGGGAGTTACTTTTACACTTTCTGTTCTCTTTTTTTTAAGCAAACTCGCGCGGATTATTTTTTCTTCTTCCATCGAACCAAGAAGAAAAATTAGTAAACATTTAGAAATTAACCTGATCTCTCGAGTCATGCTGATGTGCTGGTTGCTGAGATTGTTGCTGATTATGATGATGCTGCTGCTGCTGTTGGGTATTAGATGATTGTTGCTGACTTCCACCTGCTAATGATGGTGACTGCTGCTGAGCAGTAGTTTGACCTTCATATTGTTGTCCTGACAATCGTAGCTGCTGATGCGCTTGCAAATGATGATGGTGTTGCAAAACTGACGAAGGGCCAGGAGGTAAAGGTATACTATATTGTGTTGGCGTTTGATGTTGATGGTGGTGGTGTTGCTGATGCTGATGATGGTGGGGATGATGATGTTGATGTGCCAAGGTTGGTGGCAATGGTTGTTGAAATGTTGTCGCTTCTTCATGCTGCGATTGCGGATGTTGCTGTGGTGGCGTTGGAGTATTCATCATGTGCATCTCTATTGTGGCATTTGTGGGAGCTGCTATTGTCGTTGGGGGAAGATGTGTCGAGGATGGCGGCGGTGGCGGTAGTTGAGGAACAGCCATGGGCGGCCACATATGATGTGAAACAGCAGACTGGCCATGGGAATGGGAATGGTGATGTTGTTGTTGCTGTTGCTGTTGCTGATGATGATGGTAAGCAAACATTGTCGATGCAGCTGGTGTGTTTTCAGCTGCCTGTAGCATTGTATACTACGCAACCGCCGCTGTCGTTGATGTATTCGCAGTTGGGGCTTGAGATGGAGGTGCTGTGGTGGCTGGTGGTGATGGCGCTGTTATTTGCTGTTGCTGCTGTGCTGCCACAGAATTAGTCGTGGCCGTTGCAGTTGCCGCAGCTGCCGACGACATATTATTCATACTATTGCTGCTATTCGTGGCAGCAACCGTGCCCAGCATATTGTTCTTCAACTGCTCACTCGTCGTCAAGCCCTGACCACTGACACTACTACTGCTGCTATTATTGTTGTTCGTATGCAGGTGATGATGGTGGTGCGCGTGGTGGTGCATTGTGGGCGCCGTTGTGCTCGAACTCAGATTGCTACAGCTACCGATCGAACTGTTTGTGCTGTTCTGGCTAAGACTGCTGGCTGCCGTTCCACAGCTGTTGCTATTTGTACTACTGTTGCTGACATCGTTGAAAGCAGCTGTGGGCGTTATTTGCGAACTACTGTTACTGTTCTCACTATCGGCCGAAACAATCATAGTGCTGGAGGATGAGGAGGCTGGATTTTTGCCGGCTACATTTTCGATGTTGTTGCTGACGGCGGCGGCTATACCCCCTCCACCACTGTTGCTGCTGCTGCTATCGTTGGCATTTGAGTTGCTAGACATCGGCGCGACTTCGTTGCTGCTTCCCCCAGATATCGCCGTTTCACTAGCTTCAATTTTTATTTGCTGATCTGCTGCAGACCCCGACGCTTCTGTTGTCGCGGCAGTTTTCGAATCACTTGCATTCGTCGTCGCCGGCGTTTCCTTATCCGAAGACAATGCAGCTTCGTCTGGTTTTCTTTCGACGACGGCTTGTTTTCGATCCTGCACACCATTCTTTTGTTGCAACTGCTTTTGTTGCATGCGATATTCGAGAGAATTGACTGCCGTGCCTGGACCCCTCGACACTTGGAATAGAACACGTGATATTATCAGGGCTACTTGCTGATCGAGAATGTGCGACATTACTAGACCCAGCAGCCGTTGTTCCTGTTGCATGAACAGCGATCGATTGTCCGGATGCTTCGCCAAGTGCAATAAAGTACCAGCAGCTCGACGTAGCATGTCCAAACTGGTTCCCATTGAATCGGGATTCTCTCGCAAGTAGTTGATGCCATGCTGGTTGGCTACGCCAAGGGCTGTTTGCTCAGCCTGCTCTATAAACGCCACCAAGTACGATATACAAGGCGATTGCAGTGCCACCGTTCGGGCCATTGCACTGTCTGCTGCTGCCAAATAGTGAAGCAGATTAACAGAGAACTCCCGCAATACCTGATCTTCGTTGCGACACAAATGTCGGGTGAGCACAGCGCATAGTTTCTCAAGCCTCGAATGGGGTGGTGTGGCTATGACCAGATCCACATTGTTGTCCGTTACACACAGCTTACACAGAGCCTCCAGGGCAAGTCTTTGGGGTGATAGAGATGAGGCAGGACCGCACGATGGGAAGGGATCTTGGCCGTGGGCACTAGGACATACCGCCCAATGTAGAAGACCGTCAATTAGAGGTCGCGCTATTAACTCCTCGTACCGCGATAAATCCAAGTGGCCAGCAATGTTCGCCATTATCACTAGCATATTCTCACGTATACTGATGAGGTAGTCCCACCACCATTCACGTTCCCCTTGCAGCGAGCTACAAGAATCGGAGAAATCTGTATCTTCTTCGGTGCCTCGGTCGTAGTTGCGATTCTTCGGTGTCCGTGGCAAATGCTCGTGGTTGAGCAGCAGCAAACGCCCAACCACTGCCAGAAATCGTTGTGACTTCGCCAAAATGGATTCGTTGCCGGGCACAAAACTCAAATTGCGGAATATATTGGAAATGCATATGCAACGACGTGCCAAGGAGTCTTGACTCTCGTTGACCAAATACAAACTGGACTCATCGCGGGTATAGCATTCATCTTCAAGGGACGAGGAGGAACGTCGGCGTTGCAAAACCAAAGCCGGATCCCTTACCGTCGATTTAGGATCGAATGTCTTGGTGACGGCGGGCTCTTTGGTGGTTATAGTTTCAAGTTCCATGTCCACCTCCCGACAGTCACTGTCGGTATTCGTTGTTGCTGCTGCTGCTGCTGTTGTCGCCGCTTCGTTGGAATCTTCTTCCCTTTTTATTTCTGGCATGGTGAAGGCAGATTTTTCCAAGCGTAGATGTTGTTGTTCTTGTTGTTCGTCATTTTGCAGTTTCGATTTTTTGGCTTCTGTTGGCTCCAATTGCGGCGCTGCACTGCCCACTGCGGAATTGTTGAACAGTCGACGCTTCTTATTGAAGGTGTTTTGTTGTAGTCTAGCTTCGACCTCGTCATCCTCCATTTCTTTATCACTATCATTGCTTTCTAGTTTTGGTTTCAATACATCGTCGGGCGAAGTCGACGACGAGTCATCGTCTTCCATGTTGGTCTTTGCAGCATTCCGTTTATGTTTGGTGTCTTTAGACTTGCCCTTAATGTAGCGGGCAAATGGAATGTCTACAAACTCGGACTTGAACACATCGATGATGCCCTTGCTTATGTCGCGATCCGTAAAACCGTACGTCCAGGCATTACTACCCACGGGAGCAGTCTCTTCATAGTTGCCATTAAATTCGGAATCCCACTCCTTCAGGCCGTCTGTTATGAATATATCATTTTCGGCAGGTTGTAGGCGTACTGGCAAACCCTTTCGAGACATCATTGTGTAATTGGGTGTGTTAGCTAATAGTACTACCCTCTCCTCGGGATTGGGTGGTTGTTTCACTTGTCCCAGATCGATGCCCTCATCTTCATCGGAGGCATCGTCTACGATGTCGTAATTCTCATTAGATATTCCAATGTTACCCGATGTATTGTCATGTAAGCGCGATTGAGGATCATCCTCTTGTCGATCCACCGCCTCCTGCTTAATGGTATCACATAGCCTTCTTCGGTTGGCAGTCATGTGGGCGGAAATACATCGTTTATATGATGACTTTCTATTGCCTTTGGAGCTCGAGCCAGACTTGTTGTCATCGCCCTCGTCGCTAAACATCTCGGCGAGATTCTTTTGGAAGTGCTCTAGCAGCAACGTTAGTAGTCCGGGCAGATGTACCAGACCAAAGTATGGAACTGAGGAATCGTCAAACAAAAGCACATTTAGCACATCGAGAGCCCATGTGCATTCGGTCAGTTGGCCAGACCGTATGGCCATGAATATACGCCAGGGGTCGACGGGACATATGTCGGCCTTTGTCAATCGCTTACGTCTGTACAGCACTGGTGTTGTGGACTCCACACTGTCGGGTGGAAAAACTATTTCCTTTTTGATTAATGGTGGTCCAGGACCCACCGGTGGAGGGAAGGGCTGCTGCTGTTGCTGGGGTTGTGGCTGTGGCGGTGGCTGTTGTGGTAGTTGCTGCTGTGGTGGCTGCGATTGCACTTGCTGTTGCATTTGCGGCGGCTGTTGCTGCTGTGATTGAGGCTGTAGTAAAGGTGCGCCGCCTGGTCCAACAACACCCATTGGTGGTTTCTGTTGATTCACAGCCGGCATCATGCCACCGGGTCCTTGGGTACCGGCAGCATTAGCACCACCTGCCTGTGGAGGTGGGGGCATTGAAAATGGTGGCTGCTTTCCCATACTGGTGTTTGGTGGCATTGCAGCACCAGCAGAAGCGCTGCTGCTATTTGGTGGTGCAACACCCCCTTGTCCAGGTTGTGGACCACCCATTTGACCACTGCCACCGGGAACGCTCATATTTCCCGGGCCGGAATTGGGCATTCTCTGCTGACCAGCACTAGGTGGCCTTAAAGGAGAACCAGGAGTACCACTTGGTGGTGCCCCCGGTGTACCAGTGCCAGCTCCGCCCATTTGTGCCCATTGTGGTGGTGGCGGCTGTTGTTGACCCGACTGTTGGTAAGGTGGCTGCTGTTGTTGTTGCTGTGGCTGTGGTGGTTGTTGTTGTGGTGGATATCGATGTTGATCCCATTGTGTGGCTGCCCCAGGAGGAGGCTGCTGTTGACCTGGTGGTCCCAGCTGGCTGCCAGGAGGTGCTTGTGTTCGTGGTGGTGCAGCACCCCAAGCTTGTGGGGATGGTGAAGTGGGATATTGATTACGGTACTGATTCGAGCCGCCTTGCCAACCACCTGGAAAATAAGAAAATATGTTTTAAATGGATATGGATATGACAAATCTTTTTCTTTAATACAATGCAGACACTTACCATACAATTGTGGCCTTGCATTATAGCCAGGATAGGGTTGAGAATCCTTAACGAAATCTGGATGTCGTCTGGGTTGTGGTCCCTGTTTGTAAAAGAACGGTATTTAATGAAACATAAATGGAGGAAACCCCACACCAAATAACATACCTGATCGGGTGGTCTGTAATAGTCCTGTTGACCAGGAGCTCCAGGTGGTGGATAAGGAGAACTACCAGGAGCCGGAGGACCACTTTGTGGAGGGCCACCCGCTGCAGATGGGGCACCGGGCGCTGATGGGGTCTGCGAACTGCCAGGTGGTGGTTGGCTATATGGACGATTACCATAGGGTCCATACTGATTCGAGCCGCTAGGTGGCCTAAAATAATGAAATATAACACAGTGTCAGTCAATGCAGGTTCTTTGTCAAATGGCGTAAGAACGAATTTAAAAAATAGCAATACAGCAGAGTCGATCTTCACAGATTAAGGCTTAAACTAGGGAAAATAAAATTAGAAGTTCAAAGTTCACTCACGCTTCTCCCTCGGGTCCATAGGGAGGGTACATGCTACGATTTTGGGGAGGAAATTGTCCCTGTTGTTGACCAAATTGACCGGGTGGTCCGGCAGCATTGTACTGATCACCAGAGCCATATTGGCCATAAGCACCTGGTTGCCCTGGGTATGGCGAACCTGTAAAGAATAATTATGTAACTATTAAAGCCGATGTCACAGTCAACACTGGGGAAAAATAAATTACAACAAAACATAAAACACAAAACATGAATGAAAGGAAAATTTTATTTGAACAGTGTGAGAATATGAGGCCGAAACACAACAGAGGACAGGCGACAGCAAAGTCAAGATTTTCTATTTGTTCTGTAACTAGTACCTGGTGCTCGAGACACCGGTGGTGGGGGATAGGGTCCTCCGGGAGGATAAGGTGGTCTTGCCGATGGTGGCGGCTGTGTGGCCACCACATTTGGTGGTGTTGGTGCAGCCGCACCGCCGCTGACATTATTTCCATGAGCAGTTACATTGGCATTGGGGGCACCACTGCCAACCGGTTCATCGAAGGGATTATTGACGCTGATATTATCACCACCAGGTGTCGCCGCTGATGTTTGATTATTTGGACCTTTAGTTTGTGTGACGGCACAATATCAATATCACAAATTCACATGTGAGTTGTGTGTCGATTTGTGTACATATGAACGTTATATGAGATGGCGACATAGATGATTGGATTGCAGAATTAATGGTGTACAATATGTTGTTGTGTGTTTGTTTGTGTGCAAGTTGTGGTTGTTAAATGAGATGTAAATGTTAAAAACAAAACAAAAAAAATAAAAATTAAAAATAAAAATAAAACAATGAATTATTTGAATAATAAAGGCTAATCTCCATGGCACCAGAAAGGCACTAACGCGACACTTACCTGGATGTGGACTTTGTGCATTACTTTGAGATGGTGGCCTAGGCATTTGTCCGGCAGCTCCATAATCTGGCTGGGGTCCAGCACCGGGATAGTTTCCAGGATATGCAGGATAGCCATCCATAGAGGTATTGGCAGCACCCACTGGTGCTGGGAATGAGTCTTGAGAATTTGATGAGCCCGCTGCGGAATTTTAAAAAAAGAAAAGAACAGCATTAGCTAATGGACACTTGCAAATCTATTTGAACACACACATTTATTACCTGGTGATGGTACCGAAGCAGCTTTAGCCGATTTCTTCTTAGTACCAGCTTCAATTTGTTGGATAATAGGCAAAGGATCAATATCACCACGATCGAAATGACACTCGTAGGCCAATAGATTTTTAGTGTAATGCTTGCGCAGCGTATATGCTGCACTGCTACTTGCACCGATGCCCAATAGGGCAGCAATATCCTTCCATGTTTTACTTTTGGTAACCTTTTATGATTACACATCGCGCACACACACACACACAGCAACGATTTGCAAAGAAAAAGGAAATGTTTGCAAGTTAATATAATTGAAATACAAAATACAGCAATTCAAATAAATTCATGTAGCATAACAAAAATTGATGAAACAATATGTTTTATATTCCTTCTTTCTTATCTTCTTCTTCTAAATAAACCAAAAATAAACATTCGGAATGGGATGCAAAATAAAGGATCAATAATTAAATAAAAATGGGGCAAGCAAGATATTCAAAAAACACGTAGGTGAATTGTGGAGCATGGAATTGATGGACATTTCATAAACAAATATATGAAGACGGAATTGGAATGGCATGAAATAGTTGAATTTAAAAAAGGAATGTTAACTGTTTGTTAGTCATAGTGAAGGGAGCATTTGATCTCAAATAGTGGAGAATCTATGAATTTATAGACATCACAGTCACCCTTCAAGCAAATCTTGTAATAAAGGCTTTGAAATTCCATCAAAAATCAAGATATAAAACATGCAGTGAAATTAAAAGAAATGTAGGAATGTCTCCATGAAATGAAATATAAAACTAAAAATGCAAGCAATTTTAAAATACATTCACATAAAAATGAAAAAAATGAAAAATAAGAATAATGGAAAAATCACATGCAAATCGCTCCAATAGAGTACTCAACAAGTAGTAAAAACACTACAGTATAATAATGTATTTGGTACTTAATCGTGGACTATTTTTAAAAACTAAATGTTTTTTTTTTTTTTTTTTGGATTCACTACATTGTTTGCTTGTGGTTGCTCTTTTTTTTTTTTGGTTGGATTATGGTGATTTACGTATGGTTTTTGTTTTTGATATACTTGGATTTTTTTGTGGGGAGGAATTGCTAGTAAATCTAGAAAGAAGTTAGTAAAAGGAAATTTGCTACGGCACCTTGCATACCTCGACGAATCCGCCTCGTTCCTTTACATACAAATATAACCTGTAAAGATCGAGGGGTTGTTTCGAGATGGTTGGACAGGTTGTGATGGGTGTACGCCTCTCGTCCATAAATGCTCTCAGCTTGTCTAGCCAAACACGACGCTCGGGATTGTCGTCCATTTCATAGAGCTTACATAGGCTATCGGATTTTTTGGCTGAAGTTGGAGCTGTGGTGGGGCCAGCTGTTGGTGTTGCACGAAATGTTTCCGGCTGTGGAACGTGACTATTGAAACCCTGTTGTTATGAAAAAAGAAATGAAAAACATTTAATCGCTATTCCATATAAATATTTCCTTCTTCATTTTCACTTACTGGACTAGCAGGTGTTCGTGCCCAATTGGGAGGGGAATTCATTTCGTAGTCTTCACCAGGATGGCCGGGATGGGCACCTGCACCAACACCACCAGGTGATGTGCTAGGTGGTGCCAAATGGCTCTGGCCGTAAGGATCATTTTTACGAGATTTTGGAGTAGTGCATTGGGGATCTTCAGCTGATGCTATAAAATAAGAACATTCTCATTATGATATTCTGTGCGAAACCATGTCACATTTCACTTACCTGCCGAAGCATTGGATATTGTGCTTTGTTGGCTAGCATCATCCATTGGTGTTCCATCTGGACCGGTTGTGACTACAGATGTGACTGGATGTTGTGATGGTCCTGAGGCCGATCCTGATGAACCCGAGCTCAAACCATTGTCCTGTGAAATGTGGTCTGGTGGCGGTGGACCGCCTCCTTCACCACCACTGACACCACCAGCCATTATTGATTGCGGTGGAGTTGTGGGTGGAGGTCCCATGGTTGTTGGTCCGTGTGGAGGACCCATGTGATGGGGTGGACCCATTGGAATGCCAGGATGCATACCGGGACCATTACCGTAACCTTGAGGCGGACCACCTGGTGGCCCACCGCCCGGATAACCACCTTTATGCTGCAAATGTTGTTTTAAATAATTCAGCGGACGGGGCGAACCACTACCCTGGGGAGGAGGTGGCGTTGCTTTGCCCTGGATATGATTACCCATGTTGGGAGCACCAGGTGCACCTGGACCTCCGGGACCAGGTCCGCCTTGCTGTGGCGATGGCGGTACCCAATTTTGATAGGGCGGATATTGGCCACTATGATTTGGCATGGGTCTGGCGCCAGGATACTGTTGTGGACCACCGGGTGGCATGCTATTGACCGATGAAGCCTGACTTGATGGCGGTGGTGGTGTAGAACCATAAGCACCAGGCGGATATTGCGGTCGTGGCGGGTAGCTACCTTGAGAGTATTGTTGAGCTTGTTGCGGCGGTGGAGGTGGATAACCGGAGTGCATACCCTGCGGTCCAGGGCTTTGACCACCCATTTTATAGCTGCCATGCATATGAGGCGGTAGAGGATAACCCTGAGCACCACCACCTGGCCCTTGGGGCGGCGGTTGTGATCCTATACTATTCTGATTCGATAGCGGTGGAGGTTGTTGGCCACCGCCGGGTGGACCGCCACTGCCACTGGCAGCTGAGGTAGGCGGTCCTTGTTGAGGTGAATTACTAGCTGAAGACGAAGAGTTTGGAACTCCAGGACCTTGCTGAGATTGCTGTTGCTGCTGTGCCGATTGCTGAGATGGGGGTGGTGGGGGTCCACCACCGGGTTGCTGCATTGGACCACTACTAGATTGATTACTAGAAGGCCGTGAAATTGGATGATTTTGGGCTAATGAAAAGAAAGCAGTTGTTAATAAATAATAGCAAGAGGCCACAAAGTTTCACCAAAGTACTTACCGACTGCCGGTGACATGGAACGTGAACCCGAGGATCCCGTTGGCGAAGGTGTGGGACGCATTACTTGTTGGGGATTGGGAGTACCTGGTGGACCCGAACCTAAGCCGCTATGGCCGCCACCACTGGAACTATCATTACTATTTTGACCAATAAGCTCCTGAAAGAATATCAAAAGGAAAAGTAATATGTTAGTATTACATGGCCAGTTGGAAATAAATATTCGATTTTCAATACTTTGTATAAATTTTCAAAATGCTCCCAGGGTAAAACTTTATTCATTTTCTTTTGTTTGCTTTTTTTATTCTTTATTGTTTTTCTAAATACAAACAAAACAGAAGCCGCTATCAAAAATCTTGTTACGTTCCAAAACAAAAAAAAAAAAGGTTTTTTCAAAAAATTTAAATTCAATTAGGAATAAAATATTTTTTGACAATTAACATGTGACGGCAAGTGCTACAGTAGAAAAAATAGGCAGAGGCAACTGAAATGGAGTTTCAAAAAATGATATATTTTGCTTTTCAGACAGTAAATTGTTTTGTTTCTGCAATATTAAAGGAGCCGAGCGAGTGGACCAAGAAAAGATGTATCTCCCAATAAACCTTTGGCCACTTAAATCGGAACACTTGGTACACTATCACAATCCTAATAACAATCATTTTTGTAAAGAGGAAACCCAAACATTCCAAAAATGTAATTCACAAGCAAAGAAGAAGAAAGAAACGCCACCATCATCATCATCACACCAGTGTGTCATTGCATGCCAAGATACATGGCGTAAACACACAGCAATTATTTACACAAACAAAAAAAAAACGTAATAAAAAAGAGGAAAACAATAAAATAATGAGCAAATATAATGTGATGAAGACAACAATAACATTGGAAAATAAAGCCGGCCGGTGTTTTTCAGCATTTTAGTATTATTTTTCTCTTGTTATGAAGTTTTTTTTTTTTTCGTCATTATTATATTTACACACACAAACTATTCTACCAATTCAAGCACACACACTTACAAACAAAACACTCACAACATTAAGTAAAATGTTAGCATTGGTTTTGCGCTGCAAATCTCCACACGAAATTTACGTACAATATTTTAGCTTTAGAATAGAATTTCCCCAAAAGTAAAGTGTCTTATTTTTCTCTTTTTTCTTCTCCAATTGTTTGTTGCACCCACACTGCCAATAGAATTTTTTTATTCACAGAAAGCCGTACGAGGGCTGTTTCGTGGTTGGTCGTAGTAAACAGTATGGCTGGCTGGCTGAGCGCGAGTACTGGTTACTTGTGGCATAACAAGTACTCTGTCATATGGAATTCTTTTTTGCGTCGTAGTGAAAGAATCGCCTTATGCAAAAGCGCCGTAGTTTTGGTGAATATATATTTTTTTAAATAAGATTGTTAGCCAAATTTAGTTAATAATAAATGGTTCATTGGTACAAATTGAGAGAAATTAATTAAGAGAGAGAATATTAAGCACATGAATTGATGTACATACTATTTCAACAGAAGATGTAGAACAAATGTAGGGAGATATCAAAAAAAATATTTCGTTGTTTATTTATAAAATAGTTTTTATTCTTTGAAGGCACAATTTAAAATATTTTTAATTGCAGTTCATAATTGAAGGAACTTATTTAGTTAAGAGAAATATAGCTTACATGTAACCCATGGTACAAGAAAATAGGTAGATGCATAACAGCTTGGAACATTGATACGTCAAAATTCTAAAACAGATTTATAAATAATATAATATGCATTTTTTAACAATTTTTGCAATTTTCAATTATTTTCCTTTCAATATTTTCAATTTCAAAATCAGTTTGACAGTTCATTGTCCCAGCAGCTGTGTTGATGCGACTACCTGTATTCTTCTGCCATGCATGGCAAATTCTCGCATTCGATCGGAATGAATTTGAACAACTACACTATAGCTTCACTATTCATTGAACTTTTCGGTAGATATCAAATATTAGACGCCAGATGTTTTTAACAAACAAATTGATTTCGATATCGAGAATACAAGTATTTTTAGACCATGAATAAGTAAGTTAGAATAGAATGTTCATAACCTAATTATTTTTTCACCGAATCTACTAATGTTTAGGATAAATACATATGTCCTGACATGTTGACATAATGTAAAGTTATTTGGTATCAAGACGGCATGATTTTATATAAAGAACCGCATGCTGATGACACACAGCACGAGGATTCCAAATATATAAATATGCCAAGCACGTGAAATATAAAAAAAATCCCCTTTATTATTTTTTTCGCCTTTGTTGTTGCGGTTATAAATCAGGTTTCGAAACCAAAACAACAACAAGAACACCACATTGAAAGAATCACCATCAAGAGGATGGATGCCAAAAACTCGTGAGAGGAAGAAAAAAAAAAAACAAAAACTCAAGCACAAAGAACTTGACCCACTTTTCAATTTTAATGCAGCACCGTCACAAAAGGGTGGTGAATGATATGGATACGACGACGTAAATACAATTATTTGCCACAATCTTTACGTCTTCATGAGAATTAATACGAAATGTGTTGTTGTTGTAATGAAAAAGGGTTTGATGGATGAAAACAATGTAAAAGGATTAAGCAATAAATAAAAAAAAACATCACATAAAAATACTGACAAGGAGGAGTAAGCTATGGTGTAATTATTTAAGGTACCTGTAAGGATGGATGGGGAAAGTTAGCCAACCTTGATGTGAAAAATCAAATCTAATTAAATAGACCAAGAACAGGGCAAATATAGATTTATTTGCCCTGTTCTTGGTCTATTTATTTAGACTAAAGGTGAGCTTGAAGTCTTCGCATTGTATATTTTGTGACATATCATAAAGTGATGCCAAAGCCGCGTTCACATTCTGCGGTCGTTTCCCTTTATAATTGATATTCCTAGCTATGATTCCAAGCTGCTTGTGTACCCTCACCTTAAGATAAAGAATTCCTTGGAATTTAAAATACGCTTGGCATGGAAATTTTTTTTCCTCGTTTTCAATTCCACTGACACTGACAGTTGGTAATAAAATTAATGCGTTACTACTGTGACTTTGTAATAATTATTCATTGAAACAAAATTGATCCAGCGTTACAATAGGAAGCTGAAAGAAGCTATTTACCATTTACGAAACTAACGTTTATTATTAACAAAATTGGTAACAAAATTTGTTTTAAGTTTCACCGTTAGATTACATACTTGTCATGTGTCATAAATAAGTAGCTGTGTTGCCAAGAATCTAAATTACACAAGTCATGTACACACTATCAATCCATGGACTTACTACAAAGAGAAACAGAAAATTGACATATAATAAAAATTAATTTTTGGGAGAGAGGTGCTGAGAAAATCGAACCTTTCATGAAAAAGTGCTGTTCTATAAGTACAAAAATGCCTGTCTATTTTTCACAGTGACATTCACTTGAAGAGTTCTTTTAAAGAGCAAGGCTACATGTCTAACACTTTGAGGAAGTTAAATGTTAAAGTTAGAAAGTTTGTACTGCAGGAACAGAGGCTTAAACAAAGGGATCCTAAGTATTTAGGTCTTAATTATTGACAAAAATCATTATTAATTTTTGACAGATGTAATTCAATAGATTACTATTACCCAATTGCAACACAACATTTTATTACTTTCTTTGACATCACCGCAAGTTTATTCTTGGATGTTCACTAATAAAGCAAAAAAGTGGAGTAAAATTAAGAAACATGTTCCATGGTATGTACCCCATTTCAAATAGTGAAAAACAATGTAAATTTCATATGATTTTCGAAAATCTAATTAAATAGGTACCCTCGGATCATATGAGGAGGCAACAGCAGGAGAGACAATAAATGCGAAACCCACACCCCCAATTACTAATGACTTGCACTAATTAACAATACTACAATCATCGTCATCACGTGCAGTTCGAATAAGAAATAAACAATAATCCTATCAAATAATGAATAAACAATTAGCCAGATATGAATGAATCAACCCAACAAAATAGGAAAACATATTTTAAATAATGAAAAACAACAACAATAACGACACACTAACCGAACGATACACATACCGATTTGTATCTACGGTTCATACCACCATCATCATCAGTAGCAGCAGCGCGGTGGTAAACAAGCAAATCTAGACTCTCAAGTTCAATGTCCACAAACGAGGAACAAAAAAGAGTGAAAATAAATTAACAAAAAATAATATGCAATGCAAGAAAAAGTCATATTAAGATGCAATAAAAAATCACAGTCAGTCACCAAACATTACTCAATAATGCTGATGACGACAGTGCCAAAGCAAAGCCAGCGGAGGCGGCGACGCCGGCGATCAAACTGATACAACAATGAATAATGACAAATAGCAAAAACAAATACATTGCCTAATCAATTGTTGCTGCTGACGTCGAAATGACAGCGATAACAACATGAAAAAACGACAACGGGTCTTTAGCGTTTTTCCATGACTTTCCCCTTTTGAGATATAGAAAAGAGAAAAAAATGTTGGCAATAAAAACACAGCATTCAACAGATAAACAAAATTCATTGTTAAATGCCAACATTTACACCCTCTCCCGCGCACACACACTCAGAAAAATGCTAAATAGCTATCAATTTTGTTTTTATTATTTTTTTTCAGCACAACTTGTCGGAAGGAAGTATGGCTAAGCAGCATTACGAATGTGTAGATTATAAATTATTTGTTTTGAAAAAATTCCCACACAAAGAAAAACACTTAAAGACCAACCATCGATCTGTATGAAGAAAACAAAACAACTACAACAAAATGTAAAAATGGAATCAAAAGACGGGCTGGTCGACGATTTTGTCAGTCAACATTTCCCATTTGCCATATTTTTTCTTTCGCTGTAAACACTGCTGCAGCATTCCACTTGCACGAGATGGAAAAAAGGCGCGCAAGAGATACCACGGCACCACCGTCAACATGCCACATGAATTTAAAACTACTTGTTGTTGTTGGTGTAACCATATAATTTGGCACTGACATTTCTTTCGAAAAACAACATTCAAAACTCAAGCACGTTGCTCTTTTTTTTTTTTTTGCTTTCTTCTTCTTTTCAACCGGATTCTTTTTATCTTTTTGTTTCTGTTTTCTTTTCATAAAACACAACATTCAAAACACGTCTGCCGTCTTTTTCTTAGAATAGAGCATGTTTTTTTTTTTTGCTTTTCGTATGGAAATTAAAACGAAATTATATCAAAAAAAATTACGAGAATTATTTTTACGTGCTTCTAAAAAACCGAGCTAAACTTCAACTAAAGCTCCCTCTCCTCTGGAAAAAACATTTCACTTGCAATGCGCGGCTAGCACACACACTCAAACACACATGATACGATAGCGCGCACATATGACCGCCACCGATATACGAGGAGAAACGTCGTCGTCATTCGTTGTGTGGTGTGGTGTGGTCGGATCGGTCTGGGACAGAGACACGGCGGAGCGCGTGAGAGTGCAGCAAGTGTATAGAAATGGGGGGAAATACAAGTAGCACACAAACACAGGGTGCGACGCGATACACTCTCCCTCATAATGTACAAATTTGTTATTGTTTCATTTCGAAAATACAACAAAAAAACGTATAGAAATTAATAATAATATTCACAGTGGGACCTCATACACATACAAACCATGCACACGCACACATCTTTCGTTCAACTCACATGAATTTATTTTGTTTAACAAAAAAATATGTGAGCAACAAATTTACTTAACCACCGCCTCACGCTCACTCTCCTACCCACCCGCCCAGCCAACCGCTCTCATCGATATTGAGGTTGAAATATTTTTTCGTTGGTAAATAAAATTCCAATAAATAAATTATAGAAATATCGGTAGGTAGGTAGGTCGACTGGTATTAGCCATTACAACAGAATCAATAAAGGCTGGGAACCTAAGCAATCAAAAGAGGTTTTTGTATACGACCCTCCCTCTTAGAGGAAGGTACTTACAACTTCAAATAGATTACAAAAAAGACTAATTTTATCCTGAGGTTTATAGGTATTTTCAAGATATAGGGAGATTTTATGTGAAATATGGAATTTAAAAATATTTTTTATGTAATTACTGTGCATGTCTGACAGGATCCTTTGCAGAAAAGCTTGGGTTCCTTTGCACTTTATTTTGAGGCATTTGTCCCTCGGAAAAGTTTAAACTGCCATCGTTGAAATTAATTTTTTCCTTATGTGTCAAGAGCACAGAAAAATATTGGATCTTTCGCTGTACCATGGTAGAAGAATATAGGTAGACTCATCGACACAGCTGCTGGGACAAGGAACTGTCAAACCAATTTTGGAATTGAAAATGTTGAATGAAAAATTATTTAAATTTGTAAAAATTGTTAAAACGCTGATTATAATATCCTCCGAATGACGTCGTATAAGAAAACATATAAAAATATACTTATATTTGAAAAAAAAAAAATTAAAATTTTTCGATATATTCCCAAGCGTAGATGCATCTACCTGTATTCTTCTACCATGCTCTGTACGCAGCGTGTAACTTTATCTTTTTAAGGCGCATGTATATCTTTATTATTTCGCAAGACTATCTGTAACACGGCCATAGGCAAAATTTCATATTAAAGTTTATTTCATATTCGTCCTTTACTTGAACTAAATGTAATCACGACTTTGACAGACTACTAGGTTCAGTGGTTCTTATCTGTGAATCAGTAGTTCAATTCAAGTTGCATCTTTCATGTGCAGCCTACATCACATTCGTTGAAAGTGGGCTACACATTATCGATCACGAATGGTTTTTGGCACAATCCCCTGATTTCCATGTCACATTCGACTGGAATTTTAAAAAAATATTTTGCCAGAACCATTTTTGGCGATGCCTATGTGTTTTTCTAACAGATGTTCTGTTAGCGTTTACATGGAACGTGTTTTATTTACATAATTACTCTATTAAACTAAAATAACTCTCCATTAGTTAAGAATAGGTTTGACGTGTGACCACAAACGTACGACCTTAATTCAGACATGAGCATGCACCAATATTAAAGTTGATGTCATTTTCTCTTAGTTTTTATAAAATACCAACAAATCAAGTTGAAGATATTTTTTAATTCTTTATTTGATTTGTAGAAAGTGTTGATTATTTTTTCCTTATTTTGTTCTCCTCTGCATAATTGACAACGTTTCAGAACATACTTGATCACTTGCATTTAAAAATGTTGCTAACCATAGCAACTATACTGTTCTCTAAAGGAAAAAAACCCCTTCCAAGATGTTATGATTTGTTTGAATACCCACAAGCAGAAAGAAGGACACACCACTTAAAATTCTAAAAACAAGCTAGGATAAAGATGACGATGATGATGACAATAGCAATAACAAATTTCAAGTGACCCATAAAAATGCCGCAAAAAGAAGTGCTGCAGTAAAGTAAAATGAAAACATTAAAGTCACAAACAAAAAAAAGAAGCACAAAAAAACATGCACACAGTCGTTTTCCCTACACACACAGACCTTCAACGTCACACAGATTAGAGAGGTTCGTTGGGCACAGCACTCTTATAGGAATCATAGAGTATCTTCCTGTGAACGTTTTCTGTTGATTTCAGCAAGAAAAGAAAACATTGGTAAATTGAATGTGCCGCAATACAGCGGACGACAGATGAGGATGGCTATGTGAACGACGAACAGAACACATAAATGCAATCATAAACAAAAACAAACGAAAGAGTCGAGTCAGTCATCAAAAGTCAGCTGTTGATGGTGAGGGGAGCAAACACAAAAAAAAAAAAAAAAACGGCATGTCACAATTTAACGATGGTCGTTACAAAAGTAGAGTACCCCCAGTCAGTCAAATCCATTTTCGATTCGAATTTTTCAAATCCAATCAATATTAAACAAAATACAGCAACAATAATATCTGTGATAGACACTCGAAGAAGAGATATGAAGAAATAACAAAATCCATCCACAACGAGGCGGCGGGAACGTAGCCAACAGAGCCGTCGTCATCGTCGTCGTTGTCGATTAACAAGAAACTCATTTGGTATTTCTAAAAGAAACCTCAAAGTAAAATATGTACGAATGAACAACAAAACACACAATGCACACATACACACTGACATTCATCCACGCCAGCAGATACACAACAGGCAAAGTTAAAAGCCAGTCAGGCAGCCAAGCCATTAAATGAGACGAATGTACAAAATTATAAAATGAACGACGACTACGACGAACCCAAAATCAAACGAATGTACGAACAGGCCAGCAGGCACAGAGGGGATGGAACAGCCAGCCAACCAGCCAGTACAAAACCAAATGAAGTGTTATTAAGAAACAGACAGAGCGAGGAACACACAAGCAATCAAATCCAAAGGCATGGCGATGGGGTGCATGTGATGATGGCAGGAGGGCAGAGGGAGTTGGAAATAATGTAAGTATGCAAGCAAGCAAACGACGAACACACTCGTCGCAGAGAGAGTCGGTCACATGGGCGAACACACAGCCGGTCAGACCGACATAACGGCAGACAATCTGTCACGTTAAGTAAAGTAGATTGGGTTTGAAAAACACACAACGAATGCCAAACCACATGCTCTTCTCATACTGTTTCCCTCCTTTCTTACCACTCTCTCACAATGATTTCTAGTTCCACTCTCTGAACTCCCCCTTTTGAAAACAATTTTACACACAAACACACTGTGTGTGGCAGAACTGAACACAGCCAAACATTCATGAGAAAATCAACAACAACAGCAGCGGCAGCAGCAACTAAATAAATTGACTCGAATTGTATGACGACTACGAAGAACACTACGGCGACGACGAGAAGTAAGATTATGGCAGCAGGGCGACAATGCAAAAGTATATCTATCTATCTATCGGGCAGAGCAAGCAGCAAATGTGGGGAGGAAGAGCCAAATAAAATGTCTCAACAAAACACAGCACTCTAAACGTCGTGGTATGGTTCGGTTGGTTGGGTTGCCTGGGTTGTTTGTGGTGCCAAGAACAAGATGAAGACGCAAAACAAAACCAACCAAGGAGAAGACGAAAAAGAACAAGCAGCATACATTTATTTTAGTCGTCGACTCTACATTGGAAAAACGATGATTGCGTTGAACAAAATACCCCAGAAGAGGGTCGTCGTCGGTGGGGGAGGAGAGCAACGGATGTTATATCAAAGAATGAACATTAAGGAATTAACAAACACTTTCATACACACAAAGGCTGAGAAACTCTCTCCCCCTGCAAAATTTAGGTGCAACATAAATGGGGTATAGATGAAGAAACCTGAAGAAGCAATGAAATGAAAATTGTGCTACACAGCAGAGAGCAGCAGCAAGAAAACCCTTAAACGAAATATGTACGTCGTTAGTTTAGTGAAACCATTGCAAAGGACGGGCGGAGGGAGGAAGGGAGCATTGTCGAAACAACACAGCACAGCAATGACTTATAGATAAGAATTACCCAAACCCCAAAGGAGCCGCACACACAACAAAAAGCGAATCGAAGTCAAAGTTGCAGCTAGGGCAAAAACAGGGATGGATGATGGCAGATATCTGGAAAATACTTTGAACGAACGAACGAACACATTATTTAGAAGTTTGATATTGACAAAGGGTGGCAGGCAGGCGGCGGTGTGGTTTGTTTTCTCAAGTTGAAAGTTGGCGGTGGTGGGTAGTGTTGGCCATGGGGATAAGAATAAAAGCAGGCAAGTTGTTTGCCGGCCGGCTGGCTGTTTGGTTGGTCGCTCCGTCGGTTGATGGTAAGTTTGACTGACAGTCTCAATTGAATTCATTCCATAATAAATAAAAGGACTACTTATGAAATGAATGAACGATGGGTGGGACGGGGGATAGGTGAAGGTTGGAAGAAGAATAACTTCTTTGTTGGAAATTGAGTATTGAACCAGAGTAAGACCGTTGGGTTAGGGTCACACACAACGACGAACGAAAGCAATAAAACCACACACTGTCAGTCAATCCAATAAAGTGTACAACAACAACAACAGCAGCAGAGAATGAATGATATGAACGGTATGCATTTTGGGCTCGGCATGGAGCTCTTGATGTTGGGGCCCTCTCTTGCTGGTTTGACGTGGTGGTATGCTGGTCTAAAGACAACATAGCGTGCATATGGATGATATCTTCTTAGTGATTTGTGTTCGCACAGCATTTGGTGTGTTGTCCAACTGAAGGAATTGCCGGCTCTAAATTCACCCACATTAAATTTAAATAATTTCAAATCGCAACAACATAAAATGAGCTGATACGAAGACAGAGAGAGAGAGAATGAGATAATGTTCAAATACACGCATGGACGTTTATCATATATTTACAATAATGGGCATTGCATTTGATTTAAATGCACAGTGGGCATTGGTACTAGCTGTATTATCTGATTTAAGTGTCTTTAAGTTACTTCAGACCAAAGCCGAACATTGTATATATTAAAATATATTTTGTAATTATATTACAAAGTAATGAGTAAATGTGAATAGAAACCTGCAATTAATAGCGACAAAAGACTGGTGAAACAGAAAACAAACCGTTCAGTGGACGACCAAGGAAGCTTCAGAATTTTATTCAGAAAGAAGTACAGCAAAATGCCACAAAGACAGCAGAAATACAGCATTTGAAAGAACTTTAAACGACAACGGTTTCCAGAGTCGGAATCCTCGTAAAATCCTTATTAGTAAAAATCCTCCTTATTAGTGTAAGCATTTATCAATGTTCCAACATAAGGGATTTGACTCCTGGAAACGAGTTTTATTTACAGACGAATTAAAATAGACAGGTTTTATCCCGTTAATTGCTTCTTTTATAAAAACATTTTTAATTAGCGGAAAAAAATGGTAATGTTTACCAGGGGGAGGATAATATCCCCACACAAAAATCAAGCGAACTGTTGAGGTTTGTTGGGATTTTCCGAAACCATGGTACTCTTGTCTCATGCAACAGGAGAAAATTATAAATTGCACTTGATGAATTTTCACACACATTTGTCTTGGGTAATCACCAAAAAAGACATTAAGTTCGGAAAAGAAAACATTTTTACCAACCATCCTAGACACAATTCAAACTACTGTGCCAGATGTTAAAGCTTTACGTCAAATAATGGGAGCTGAACCGTGATTTCAACCGACAGAAAGACGGACATTGTTAAATTGTCTTACATTTTATGCTGATCATGAATATATATATACTTTATGGGGTCTGTGACGAATATTTAGAGGTGTTACAAACGGAATGACAAATTTAATATAACCTCCTTTCCAAGGTGGGGGGTATAAAAAATCATTTTTTAATATAGGAATACGTAACTGGCCTTTGAATTTACCAAACATTAAAACGTTTAAAAATAAAGGTCGACTTTGGTTTGTGTTAAAAGAACAAAGCAATAATCGATTTCACGGTCACTAATATTCCGTCGATTTTATTATTTATTTTCATATTAGCCAAAAAGTATACAAAGATCAATGTAATTGTAGTTTTTGGTAGCCATTCTCTTGAGAATGTCCACCAATGGTTATAAATAAAATCGATTCCATCTACAGATCACAATCGGTTTCAGTCGACTTCTGGGTTCACAAGGAAAAAATTGAAAATTAATGTTTACCTAATTGGAGAAAATCAATAGGTCTAAAATTGGATTTTGAACGTAAAAATCGAAAAATCTAAAACCCGACGTTTGCTCCCCACTAAGTATTCCTTTTACAATGTTGGGCCACCCTTCTATGTGTGATAAACTGTGATTTTTTTAAAAAAAATCATTTTCTTGAATTAAATGGTGGTATAGCAATTCAAATGTCAAAATATCCCACTGTGTCTCATCTATCGGAGAAAATAGTAAAATTGCGAGAGTGACATGAGATTAAGAAGAAAACAAAAAAAAAAAAGAAGAAGAAATACATTATACCTCTATTCTTTTTACAAAGTATTAGTAAACTAAAAACAAACTGACAATTTGTCGAACTGAAACGACGAACGAATTGACTAAACGACAAGGTAAATGAACGAACAGACCGACGAAGAATAATATCAAGATACCTTTTCCATGAATATTTTCTCTGGTTGTTTAACGTTCAGTTGTAAAAGGTTGGGGCACAGAGAGGGCTTTAATGCTGAATAACACATTTCAAAAGTAACATTGTTGTAAAGGAGGAATACTAAAATACTTCGACATACTTACAGACATGCAGTCAGTCAGTAAGCCGGTCGCTCTGTCACTTGGTTAGTTAGTCGGTCTGTCAGTCGTAGATACACAAGTAAGAAATACACAGCAACGAAGGCAGACACAAACAAGAAAGAGAAGAGTCTTTATGAAAAGACTACACAACAAATGACGCCGCCATACACAAACGGCAGATTACGACGATGAACAACACCGATGATGATGACGACGACGACGCCGCCGTCGTTCGTTACGAGTCAAGCAAGCAAACGAAAGAAAGAAAGAACCCCACATGCCATTTGTTGTCATGTTCGTGGAAGAGCAAAGGAAATGAGGCGGGACGGAGACGCAGAGGAAAAGAAATAAAGTAAAGAACGAATGGCTCGAACGGTCGGGGTCGCTCGACATGATTTGAGCTGTGAGCGAGCTAGCTGTTCACTTCAACGGAGAATGGTGTGGTATATATGTGTGTGTGAGTTTGTGCCCGGACAGAGTATGAGTTTGAATAACAAAAATCCAAACCAACCGAAGGAAAGACCAAACGAACGCAAACGAAGAACCATTACCAATTTTTATGTAGTCATGCTTTTGATGTGTTGTTTTTTCGACTTTGTCTTTCATTTCGTTTTTTTCCCTCCATGCTTGGGTTTTGGTATGTTCAAAGCTTATGTTAGTTTAGCTGTTATTCTCAGTCGTTGTTGTAATAATGGATTTTGAGAAAAACAGCAACAACAACAACTACAGAAACGTCGACAATAAAAAGAAAAATTAATGCGACACACAAGCTGAGCGCAGAAGGTCTTGGCTTGCTGTGTGTGTTGTTGCTTGGTTGTTGGTATGTTTGGCTTGGTTTGTTTGTTCAGCAATCAGCCTTAGATCCAACACAACCCTCCCCCCCACCACACTCATTCTTTCACATTCGAAAAATGTTGTTAAGCTCTAAGCTGTGTGTGTTTCCATTACACGAACGAACGATATAAAGTGGGGAACCGGCATAACTGAATGTGGGATGGCAGGCAGGCAAAGTTTTTATTTTGCGCGGAAAATTAGATAAAATATCAAAAACAATTTAAATCTTTTTAAAAGAGAATGGACAATTACGAGATGAGGACGATGATGATGATAATGATATGTTGGATTAAGACTTGTTAAGACAGGTCGACTAAATTTCGTTGCCGTCACCAAGATAATGTAATTCGATTTTATGAAATAATCGATAACTAGGTGACAGTTGAATAAGTATCGATTCGATAACCAGCTAAGTAAACATAATTCTTTTATAATGACTCTATTTTAACAAGTATGGTGGATAAAAACGATGCCAAATTTTTGAATATATACATTTTTATTTAAAATTGGAAGGTAAATGTCTTGAAATGACAATTACGAGATGATGACGACACTACACACCGATTATTTCATATCAAACCCATTGCTGCTACAGAATAGATTAAGAATACAGACATTGACTGATTAGAAACTGGGACAGAAGACAATACTAATGTTTTTAAAATGTGTAAAATGTGCGGCGTTTCAAGGCCTCGTTCGTAAAATCTGACAACAAAAGAATATGAATTATCTTCTCCGTTTCTCCAAATTCCACGGAGTTATCCCTATTTTTCTGTTCAATGACCTTATAATGTTCTTCTAATCAAATAGAATCAAAAATCAACCTATAAGTACTTAACCTTCTACTCTGTGATATATAAACTGTGATACAAGTCTGATGTTGAGCCGCTGCCTTATTATATATCGTCGGGCTTTTGTACTATTCAAGCGTTTAAAACCTCTCTACCAGGTGTTCGTGATTTTTTTTATATCCTCACCTATATGGCTACAGAGGGTATATATCATTATTAGTAATGACGCTTTTAAACTCTAGGTCTCTTTGGAACAAATCCGTTTCAGGACAATTGATTTGATTTTGTAATTTCCGTCCGTCTGTTTGTCTGGCTGATAACTCTTCGAAGGTAGTAACCGATTTGATACAAACTTGGTACATCGTAATATTATTGTCAAACTTAGATCGTGTTCGGAGATGGGCAATATCGGTCCACTTCTTCTGTTACCTCCCCCAATAAAATGTCAACATTTTCAAAGAAAATAGTTTACTGCACAGAAAGAGAAAGGATAATCCAATTTTGCTCCAACTTTGCAAATGCCAATATTTGCATCAGTGCTAGGTCAGGTGTGAAAATGGACAATATCGGTCAACTCCATCAAGTACCTCATTCACAATGGGTCAACAACTCTAAAAAAATGTGATATAAGTATCCGATTGTCTTCAAATTACACAAATCACAATATTTTAATTAACTCAATATCTGTTGTGAAGATGGAATATATTGGTCCACTCCTTCTGGTAACTCCGCCACAAGGGTTCAAAATTTTGAATATTCATGAAGCTCATAAAACGCGAAATTATCCTATTCCATTCAGACTTGGCACATCTCAATATTTCCATCAACACAGGATCTGCTATAAAGATGGCAGAGATTGGACCAATCCTTCTGGTACCTCCCACACAAAAAGTGAACTTTTTGAATAACCAAAACGATCATAAAATCAGAAATATGTATCCAGTTCCCTTTATATTTCACACATCCTATTATCTCTGCTAACACAAGATCTGCTGTGGAGATGGGATATATTGGTCTACTCCATCTGGTACCTCTGGTACCTACCGAGGATTGGCATCATTCTCTCTCAAATAAGTAGTAGTTTGCTGAATATTAAAAAAAACGTAATCGATTACGCGGAGCTATGAATATATATTCTATAACCAAAAATTAAAGATATTAATACGAGAATTCTCCAATTTTATATGTCCTTACGGACAAAAATCGGTAAGTTTAAAACTCAAAGTTGTCAATTTCATCGATATCGACTATCCGACAATTTTTTGTTAAATACCAAAAATATCAGCATTTTAAAAATTGATATTGCCGATAAATCTGGTTAATTCCGTCATTAACTTTGTTAGAGAATCGCACTAATTAGTTAGAATATTGCATTAGTTAAGGACAATTATTGATAACAGCAATTTATAATTGCTTATAGTTTTGGTAGTTTCGTCGTTTTCGGTAAGATAGCGAAGAAAATTATGTATTCGTTTAGGTCTACCAAAAATAAATCGGCTATCGTAGTAGTAAAAATGTTTAAATTAAATTTATCGATAACTTTTGTGGGATAAATATCAATTCGATAACCAATCAAGTAAAACCAATGAGTTTCTTCCCTCACATTTACTTTTCCGTGGAAATTTATTTATAAAATCCCATCTAAAAGTGGGGCTTATATGACTTATCCAGCGCCAGGAGGGGTTTGCGTATTCCATCGTCGACTACCACAGTTTCGCAATAAAATTCACTTTCATTTGAAAAGGATACGATTGAGGAGTTTGGTTGAAGCCTTTGTTTGCAAGAAGTCTTCACAACAATGTTGTTGGCGCAGTTGTTGTTGTTTATTTTCTTGCTGTTCATTTCTCAACAATGTGTAAACGTGAAAAGCAACAATGAAAATTGTGGAAATTGTAATGCCTGAAAGTGTTGCGGAAACACGTACACATTTGCCGTCGCTTCGTTTGTTAAATGGGTGGGTGGGTAATCTCTTTTATATTCCACTACTCCTTCTCCACCCACGACGACGACGACAGCGACAACGACTACATCACGCAGCATTAGAGAATGAATCACGTTTTGGTGGCGCTGCCATTTAATCTTATTTTGTCTGGCTTTGTGGAGCAAAAGAAAACGGAAACATGGAGAGCGCGCGCCAAGCGTGTCGAAATCGATATCAAATTGATTTTTATTACATACATATTTCATGTAATGCGGTGGCAAGCAGGCAGGTAGGTAGGTGGAGGATAGTTGAAGTGATTAATTTGAATTTGCCCATCTTGAGAGGAGATAAAAATAGAACAAGGTATTTTTCCAAATTGTTGCTGACAAAAGAGAAGTGCTATTTTCATCTCCAAAAACAAAAAAGTTAATTAAATAGTTAACAATAAAATAAATGTAATTATATTAATAGCTCTCTGCAGCACAAAGCCTACAGGGTGAGATGAAACAACTGCAACCAACTTCAGACTGATGCCATTTTTAAGCCACTCGTTCGACAGCTATTAAAACTGTTCCAGTGGCAGCTCATTATATTGTTTACAAGCATTTTGGTCAGCATTTTCCAAAAAAGAAGTTATTCGTGATGGAATTCAAGCGAGATAGTGTGATTTCTTTATATTTGCATTTAAATGTGAATAAATCGTTTGTGTCTTGTACCATCGCTCGTTACCGTGATACTGGTAGCGTACCCTGACGTCAAGGAAGTGGACGGAAGAAAACAACAACATCAGCAGAAATGGTTCGTAAAGAAAAGAAGCGACTTGATCGAGACCCACGTCGCTGTGGCCGAAAAATGGCTCGTGAGCTGAACATATCGGAATATTCCATTCGGCAATTATTGAAAAATGAGCTCGGGGTAAAGCCATTGAAAGTCCAAAAAGTGCAAGAACTTACACTGCAACAGGAGGAAAATAGACTCAAAAGAGCTAAAGAGTTGATTCGCTTCACCGAAAGTGGTGATCTGCCGAATTTGGTTTTCTCCGATGAGAAAACATTCGTTGTCTAGCAGTTTGTAAACAATCAAAATGATCGTGTTTACTTGCCAGGTCAGCTGAAAATGTGTACCTTCGCTTGGCCACCAGAACTCAAGCGGCAGCCATGGTGATGGTGTGGGCCGCCATAGCAGCCGATGGTTGATCTCCGCTCATATTAATCGACCGTGGCATCAGAATAAATGCCGAATATTATCGCCAAAATATCCTGGAGGGTGTATTAAAGCCTTGGGCATGCAAACATTTTGGCCGCAGACCTGGGACATTCCAACAGGATTCAGCACCATCGCACTCAGCACGCGCTACCCAAGAATGATTACAAAATGAGGTTCCTCGATTCATTTCCAGCGCTCAATGGCCACCAAAATCTCCGGATTCCAATACGTTGGACTATTGTGTCTGGAGTATTTTGGAAAGCAAGGTTGGCACTACAAAATACCACAGTGTCGATCACCTCAAGCAAGCGCTTCGTCGGGAATGGGCCAAAATATCGCAGAGCAAGATTCTGGCTGCGTGTGACGGTTTCATTGGCCGTTAGAAGTCCATAATTCGTGCCAAAGGTAACCAATTCGAAAAATATCTAAACTTATTCAAAAACGTGATGCTATTTCCGACATTTTAGCTTTTATTCAATAAAATTTAAAAAAATGTAAAAATATGGCGTTTGACTTTGTTGCAGTTTTTTTTTTATCTCACCCTGTATATGCCCAAAATGTAAGGATTCTGTAGAATCTTAAGATTTAAAAAAAGAAACGTGATAGTGGGGGAAACTTGTCCCCTCTGTTTAGGTTACTTTGTGAAGTAAACTTTAAAAAAAGCCAACACGCGGTCTTCTTCTTTTAGCTTTATTTTCAGAATCAGAAGTTGAATTTTGCCACGCAGCTCAATTAATATTTTCTCCATCCACCTTTTCTCCCACGCTCTAATTCTTTAGATATCCAAAATAGGGGCCGCAACCATTATCCAGATGTATTGTCCATTTTTGCAGAAATGGTTACTCTTCGGATGACTTCGCTGAGGAAGCAAACATTAATAAACTCAGTACATTCCTGGTATATAAACTACATTAAAAATGTTTGCGGAACAGACGGGCAAACATAACGCGACTTATGAAGAGATTCTGAGAAGTTCATCAAGAGTATCTATCAATCTTCCCTTTTTTCTCTTGCAAGTCAAAAGCAAATCCCAAACACACATAACACTCTGTGCCACAGAGTGGTGGAGTTGGGCATAAAAATAACATTCCTTGCACTTGAATGAATTTCTAGAGAAACAGCTGATTATGTTTCTTTCACCCAATTTTCGAATGCCATGCCGCAGCAGCCCTAAAAAGGAATACAGGTCACAGGAGGCACGTCGATGTGACTATGACGACACACATACAATTTTGTTGGGCACAACAACACTTTTTCACACAAACACACACACACACTTTCAGAAAGTACAATTTTCAACATAATTTAGATTTGTTCTTTACGCACAGCTGACAAGCAAGTGCCTTCATGGGCCCCTTGCTTTTGCCAGTCAGTCAGTCCTCCTAAAAGGGAATCAAAACATATGCATTGTTTCAGTTTTCTCGTTCTTGTTTTTGTTATTGTTTTTGTTATTATTGCTTTCAGGGATAATACCCAACACACCACATTCAGCCATCCTGACTGCTAAGCATAAATGCTCGACAGTAACACAGTATGTCAAATTTGGAAAATTGGACTAACAACATTGACTTTGCCTGCGAAGCGATAACAGCAGCAACAACACCAAAAAGGAGGACTACTTAAGCACGCACAACACGAATGCCAAGCGAATCATGCTGACTGGACTGCCTGGCTGGCTGGCTGACAGGAAGGAAGGCAGGCAGGCATACTGCCGGATTTTGTTCCTTTCGGATTATGGGGAAACGTAGAAAGCGAAATGAAAAATTGTTGCTCAATCGCAGATATGTTTGGCAGAATGTCGAATGGGAAATTAGGGGTGGTGGCATGGAGGATTAGAAATGCGGAAATTATAACAATCGGTAAGTACGGGGCCGGTGTTTGGTATAAAATACGAATGTAACAGAAAAGCAGCAAATAACAAATGAAGTGACCGTAGATCTGATATTTGTAGTCTCTTGAATCAAACCTGAACCAAATAATTCAAGCAAAATTTCTATTTCATCAAAAACGACAGACCTTTTCCTACGACAATGGCACACTTCTCCTTTATGTTAATTGTTTATACGGAATTTGTAGGAAATTCGGTTCTCGGACAACATTCAAATATATATTTTTAAAATTTATTATTCACAAAAGTTTCAAAAGAAAATGATTTCGGTATTTACCTCGTTGAGCATGATAGTTTTATGGTTATTTGATAAACATACCTGAAAATAAAAGTAATAATATAATTAATATCATTGTTTTAACTAATTGTCATATTTACATTTCTTAAATTGTTATGTCAAACATATAACAAAAAATAGAAAAAAGAGCAGTAATTTCCATTTCGGGATAAAAGCCCCACGTAATTTTATCAGGGACCAAGAAGGAACATTTTGGGATTATAGTGTGATTCCGTCTAACTCACTTTCTTCCATGTCAACCTCATAGCTACAGAGTGCATGCATATATCATATGAATCGGAGAAAGGGCCTAATGAAAAAAACGATGTTTTCTAGACCTCTTATTGGACAAAAATTTTTTTGGATGGTTGTAATCGATTTAACCTTTTGTGGGGGATGTACGTTAAGGAGTGGACCGAGAAATTCTATATTCACGTCAGATCTTTGGTTGAGGGAAATATTAAAATGCACCAAGTTTTAATAGAATCGCGGACTTGTATGGCAAGATATGAGAGAGGCCAAAGGATTTGGCCGATATCTATCATCTTCACGCAAGATTTTTGGAGAATCGGGAGCATATTTCAAATTTTATGAGAATTATAATTGTTCAAAGTTCTGACTCTTTGTGGGGGAGGTAGGTACATGATGATCCATTTTCGCACATGACGTAGCACTGATACAAATATTGAGATTAGCACAAAATTGGATGATCCTTTCTTGCTCCAAATTATTTTCTGTGAAAAATTTGACCTTTTGTGGGGGAGGCCCGCTGATTGCCTTCTAAGTTTGATAACAACATAACGATGTATCAAGCTCGGATCAAATCGGGTACTATCTTCGAGAGTTATTGCCAGATAGACGGACGAACAGACAGACACCCATAGATCGAATCCAAATGCCCTGAAACAGATTTGGTCCAACGAGACCGTTATTTCGATTAGGCACTTTTTAGCCGTAGACAATTCGTTGAAAACATCCAATTGTTTCTTATATGAATGTATTTTATGAAAGAAAACAGTTTTTGTTGTTTGAAAACAGTGGCATGCAATCGTTTTTTATATAAAATTTGCTCACATCCGTTCTACTGTATATAGACTTTTATTTGGAACTATATATCCCCAGTGTAGCCCCCGTTTCGCAAGTGGTAAAAAAGGAAAATATTAGAAAAATCATAATTTTTCCTGCGTAATTTCATTAAACTATACAAAGTGTTAGACAGGGAGGTCGGGTCAGTAATAAGAGTATATATCGACTGAAAGAGAAAAGAGTTTAGCGTAAACGCTACTACGCACTTCGCCTTTCCATGCTGCATTAAAATTTCTAGTTCACTAAAGTTTGATTTAAATAAAGTACCGGGAGAGAAGTGCAATATCTAGTGTCGACTTATTTTTTTCGACTACCTTAGTTTTAATGTGTTAATAAATCCCATTAATATTTTAGGTATCGGTACAACCAAAAAAAAAAAAAAATATTGACCAGGAAAATCAATTTGAAGATTACAATAACAATTTTATTTTTATTTAGAGCACAAAAATGTAATTTTGAGACTCGAAGTCTGAATATTATTTTATATTCTATAGCCCTTTAATTATCTAAGAACAAAATCCGAGACTAATACAGTAGAGATTTATGGGGGTTTGGATACATGCGTCGCTGTTATGGACCCTTCAGCTCCATCCAACATCTTTGCACCCATTATTACAGCAAAAGTGTTAAATATTGTTGTTAAAGATTTCAAGATCCTAGTCTCAATTATTCCACACGGGTTTTGATGGCCAGGCAGTTATCTAATTACCAAATTTATTTCTATACATTTTCTAATAATGCGGAACATTTAAGTTGTGTACACAAACAACAACAATAGACAAACAATGTTTCAGAAGGATATGGGAATTTTTTTTTCTCCAAAAACTTCAGGGAGACATTATGAAACTATGTTAAGATTCTATAAAAACAAGAAATTGGAAACAAAAATTTAGAAAACAAGGAACAAACGTGAAATCAAAAAAACACAAGTGCAAACAACAACAAAAACAACAATGTTGGCTTGCACAAAAACAAATCATCACTTAACATCTGTATAAACATATACATCTTTACAAACATGCACATATGGGCAGGGCAGGGGAGGGAGTATGTCGTGCACATTGTAGTTGGCATTCACTACCGACATTGTGTTCTTGTTGCTGTTACAAAGTTCCTACAAGTTGATATTTTTGGTTAACCGCTGGCAAGTACTGGCATGTGTGTAATTTGAAGACCATCGGACGCTTATATCACATTTTATAAGTGTTATAATTATTCAAATTTTTGACTCTTTGATGGAGCGGACGCAACTGGCCTAGCTTTGATGCAAATATTAGGATTTGCAAAGTTGGACCCAAATCGGATTATCCTTTCTCTTTTTATGAAGTAAAATATTTTTTTTTTAAATTTCGAAATTTGTGGGGTAGGAAGGAGTAGAGCGATATTGCCCATCTCCAAACTCGATCTAAGTTTGATAATAATATTACGTTGTACCAAGTTTGCACCAAATGGGACACTCCCATCGAGAGTTATCGTACGCACCAGCCAGTCATACAAACAGGCGGACGGACATCGCTAGGTCGATTCCAAATGTCCTGAAACGGATTTGGTCCAAAGAGACTTAGGGTCTAAAAACGTTTTATCCGTATTAAATGATTTAAACCATCTGCTGAAGGAGTAAAAATGAAAAAAAGACTCTAAATTTTAGCTCAGTTATATGGGCTATACGAAAACGTGGATCTCCTAAGAAGGCGGTTCCTGCTACGAACTCCAATTTCCAAACTTGAAATATTTTTTTTGCAAAAAATGGGTATAAAATAATTAAAATACCGAATATTCCGAGGTATCGTTATATGGGTGCAGAGCCGAAGATGCGAAGATGTAGACCTGTATAGGAAAATTTGTCTCATAGGATGTAGTACCGCCCATTACGAACTCCAAATTCCAAATTAGAAACAAGCCCGATAAAAAGTATGAAACAAATCATCAAATTACCGTCAATCTAGTTGTACAGATACATGGGGGCTTTACCAGAATATATAGTTATATAGTTTTATGGAGTAAAATCGTATCAACCTATTTCATTTCTTTAGGAAACTGGAATTATTTCCACAGATGGACGTACATTAGAAGAATGGTAATCTCTAAAACGACAAAGAATTTTATGCTGATTTTTTTTGCTGAATTTTATGTTGTGCGATCAAAAATGTATATTTTGAGGTGTTACAAACGGAATGATAAATTAAATATGCCTACCACACTATGGTGTAAGGTTTAAGGAAAAGGTATCACAAATAATCTGTATTTTATGCAATTGTCCGGACTAGTAGACTTGCAATAATTGATTTTTTTTGGGAACGTATTTTCAAACTTCAATGTTCCTCCACAGACCTTCACAGTCTTCAACATCCCCCAAAAATATTCGAAACTTAATATTGTAAATTTGTTTATTAAAGTTGCTTGTAATTTTTCTACGAAATTTCCAGCATTTGGCAGAACAAATAGGCAGCACAAGGTGCGTAAAAAGACTTAGCGTTGCCACATTCGCAAATTATTTCTTGTAAATTAAGTGAATCTTCAAGAAATCGAACAGAACAACTATAATTTTAAATCGAACATTGTGTTGATCCTTCATAATAAGTCGGAATCGCCATGAATTTCTTTAAGTCATTATGCTTAAGTGTTCTATATGTCGATTTTGATGATTTTCAAGGTTTTTAGTTTTCATTTTCATGTCCAATATTTAATTTTTTTTTTTTTGAAATTTGTTAATTCAGTTTCATTCTTTTATTAAGATCTTCCTATTTCTTTCCCTTAGAAAATACTTAAACATCTTCTGTTGATTTTCTTGAGACCGAGTTAAATGTTATCCTATTCTCCAGATTTGTCTCATATATGAATGTCATCAATATATATGTAATATGTAAAATCGAGTGGAACTTTTCCAAATTCATACATTCATACACTTCCATAAATTTTTGGGCCCATTAATACGCAACAAGAAAGGAAAAACACGAAAAACTTCCCCAAAGTACGGAAAAAAACCTTCAACGTTTCCGCCTAATCACATTAAATTAATGGCGCTACCACCAAACGATCAAGGTGTATGAGGATGCCTGGAGGATGGGTGGGTGGCAATTGCGCCTAGACCACCACCAAAAGACGTGTTCAATATAAAATACATCACAACTTGAAAAAATATGCCTTCAAACAAGTGTGAAGGGCTAAAAGGAGAAAAACCAAATGCATTGATGATGACAATGCTAAACACACACAAAAAAAAAAAAAAAAAAAAAAAAAAAACAAGTACAACAATTTCCAGCGTAACATAAAATTGGCGGGCAAACTTTTTCTTCAGATGCCATTACTCTTCCCTCTCTCTCGTTTTATCCCTTAGCAAGGTATCCCAACAGCAGCAGTAGAGCAGCATAAAAGATACATTTTACAAGTGGTAAAACATTTGACAGAGCGCAAAAAAAGGAAAACAAAGAAGTGTGCTAACAAAGCCATTAAGGCCTGATTAGGCAACATAAACAAAAATACTCCTTGTGAAGGTACATTTAAAAGGATGAATGGTTAGAGGACGACATAACCGGAACAGACTGCCTCCTCCTCGTTTGACTCAGGTTACAATTTTTGTGTCCCAAACGGTAATTTTTAATAGGCTGGTATTTTACTCTCTCTCTCTCCCCTTTTTTTGTTATTGCCCGAGTTATCAGTCTTTTGGGTACGGCAGTCTGGTGGTCTGCTAGCCACATTAAAGTTCCAAAGTGGGTAGGGAAGGATGGATGGATGGTTTTAAAGGTATGACACCACTGCCGTTTGTGCCCCCATTTCGTAAAAACCATTCGTCGCCGTCGTCGTCGTTGTTGTCGTTTTAGGTCCCAGTGGGTTTTTATTCTTTTTTATGGTATTTTTTTATAATACTCTCAACTTTCATGTTGCTTTTGTTGTCGTTGCTGTTGGTGAGCTTGTTTTGAAATGGGAATTTTGCATGAGAGCATAAATTGATATAAAAATGCCAACGTTCGTTTTGTTCGTTCCTTCGTTCGTTCGGCCGCCGTCATTCATTTTGCAACGTTGTAGGTTTAAATGGCACCAGGGAATGTCAAAAGCTCTGAAAAATACCATCACCGACAACAAGAAAAACAACAACAACAGCAACTACAGTTCATAGTCGTCGTCATCGTATCGCAAAAAGAGAACAGAACCCCTCTTACAACATTAAGGAGAGACACGCTCATATTTTTTTAAGAATGCTGCACAGTGCCTTGCAAAATGATAACGTTGTGATGAAATATATGAGTTATAAATATAATTTAAATTAAAGGTAATCTGTAAAGTTTGTGTTACTATATAAGGGTTATAGGATATTATTGGAGATGTTAGGATAGGATATTATTGGAGATGTTTCAAATATACGTTTTGGCTAAATGTCCTTACGAACCCTATGTAGATGAAAATTTAATTCATGACTTGACGTTTTTCTAACATGGAAATGAAAGTATTTGTCAAAAAAGGAAATGTGTTTGGCATTCTACGATTTTTAGTAGAAGTTGATAAATTAATTTACCGACCTAGCATTGAGTGTCTAGGGGATAAGATCTCCGAAGTAATCAATGTTTCGACATTTTTGACTATTTTATATTAAAAAGTGTTCGTATTTTGTAAATTGGGCTTTTCCCGAAATAGTTTACGAATTTATTTCTAGCTACATCGGTGGGAGAAGGCAAAAATTTGGAAGACACAGCATCCTAATCAAAAAGAGTATCAGGCCCAATTGTGAATAACAATTCCGTGCGGAAATTTTCATATTTCCACTGTTTGCCGCTACAAATATAAATTGTTTTCGAAAAATGATTCCGAGGTACCACAAATGCTCTAAAAATTGTATTTTTTTTAAAGAAATAAAGATATTTCTTAACAAAAAATACACAATAGGTATGTTCCAGAAGAATGTAAAAGTTTTTACAACGACTACCGATTTTCCCTTTATGATATCGGAAATTGGAAAACTAGTCGATTGTTGCAGAGCAGAGCAAAGCTAATTTGAACTAGAAAATTTAATAAACTTACATATCGTTTTTATACCCTCCACCTTGGAAGGGAGGGTATATTAAATTTGTCATTCCGTTTGTAACATTCGTTATAGACCCCATAAAGTATGTATATTCATGATCAGCATGAAATTCTAAGTCGACTTAACGATGTCCTTCTGTCTGTTGAAATCGCGACAAAGGCCACATTTTTTGACGTAGAGCTTTAAACTTTGGCACGGCAGTTTGTGGGTGGTTGGTATTGTAAATTCACGTTTTGGGATAAGCCGCCATATAAAGGTAGCTCCCAATAGTCGGTATTTTATTGGTTTTATTTGTCCAAAATTTCGGATTTGTCCAAAAATTGGTGTATGTAGTTTGTTATGGGTTGTAGCTACAGTGGCGGTGCATTGTATGTAGGGGAGTACATCCCGATATTCGGTATTTTGATGATTTTTGCAACATTTTTCCACGGATTTGTCTGAAAAAAAGAATTTGTAGTTCGTAATGGGCTCTTGCTCCCGTGGCAGAACATTGCATATCTAGGTCCCTGCTTTCCTATAGCATACTTATAATGGTACCTTGGGATATTCTGTAGTTTAAGACACATTTTCTAATAAATTTGTGGGAAATTTGGTATTTGTACTTCAGAATGGGTTCTACAAACGGTGTCAAAACATAGTCCATAATGATAACCGGTTTCCATACAACGTTTCGGTATTTGTTATTTGATATATAGAGCTAAGGATTTCAAAATCATTATTTATATTTCATTAAAAGAACAAACGAAATATCTAGCGAACTTGTGAACTTTGGTGAAGGAGGTACCAGAAGGTGTGGACCGATATTTATCATCTTCACACCAGATATTGTCCATATCCTTGTTATTTCTGGTCTTTTGTATTTCAGCAATAGATTACTCGATGTTGACTCGAAATGTAAAAAATTAATAGTCAAATTTTGCTTTGTTACAAAACCTGTATGAATATAAAAATGTTGCTACGATAGCCGATTGTTCAAGATATCCAAAAAAAGTGCAATACTAGTAGATTTGAAGGTTCTGGAGCAGAGCATTTGTTGGGCAAATTTGAGGCGTCAATAGGTTTATATAGATATTAATCTACGCTTTCAATCTTTGGAATGAGCGTTGAGATAAGGACTTTAGATCTAAACCCTACTACCCACAAAACAGTTTTTCACCCAAGTAACTGACCGATAAAGCTAATTTCAAGTCGTAGAATATCGTCTCCTGTGAAGTTTATATCTCATGTACGAGTGTTTACACTTGGTTGGCATAAACAAAAAAAAAAAACAAGTTTATTTGATTTAATGTTGAAAATGATTGCAAATTAAAACGAAAAACACAAATAATATTGACCAAAGCAATTGTGTTCTGAAACCAATTTAATTTATAAAAGCATTTTTTTATATTTTTTTTTTAAATTTTAATTTCGATTAAGTAATGAGAGATGGTAACACAGTGTAACAAAAACAACATTACAAATACCAATAACAACAACAACAA
The DNA here is from genome assembly GCF_030504385.1 of Musca domestica. Classification (NCBI taxonomy): domain Eukaryota; kingdom Metazoa; phylum Arthropoda; class Insecta; order Diptera; family Muscidae; genus Musca; species Musca domestica. The sequence continues at coordinate 11,053,780 of NW_026712258.1, forward strand.
TAAACGCCACTGCGGCAACCAACCAGCCAACCAACATTAACTAAACTACCAAGTCGAATGAATGTTCTGGGGGCCTCAGTAGCTTTACTCAGTCAGATCGGAGACTCGTTTTATTTCATTAAGGTGGTATGGCTGGCTGGCTGGCAAGCAAAACGATATGAACTGAAATCTAACAACAGCAACAAAAAAACGAAACGAAAAATAACCACAACAAAAATCCCAAAGTTGAAGCACATCGAAAGAACAGCTAAACGAACGAACGAACGACAGCAAATGTGAACGAATGGCTGGCTGGGAGACTGGCTCAGTGACTCCGTTTCACATCTCTGGCATTGGCTTTGGCCTGCCTGCCAGCCAGCCAGCCAGCCTGCTGATGATGATGACTGACTCTATGGCGAGCGCAGTTAGATTGGTTGCTTGGCTCGTTCGTTTATAAGTTCGTTCTGCTGTTTTTTAGGATGGCTGGTTGGTTGGTCGGTTGTTTACTTGACTGACTGATTCGTTTCATTGGTGTACGGGAGGCAAGTGATTTTAGCGACCGAACTGAAAATGAATGTTGAAAAAACGCCAAAAGGCCAGACCGGACCCCAATAGTCGTCGTAACGAGAATCGACGACGGCAGCAGCGGCACACAAAACAAGTACAATGGGGTTTCCACAATGTTTTCAGCCGCACAGGCTGGCTGACTAGCATTCAACTGAATTTTATACCATCATAACGACCGACAACGCAACGTCGTGCCTTGCCAGTTGAGGCAATGGAGAACTTTGAAAAATATTTAGCAACGGCACAAAATAATGAGTCGTCGAATGAAGTATGCGTTCCTTCCATCGTTCGTTGGTTGGTTGGTTGGCTCGTTCGTTCTGTCTCTGTCAAAGCTCAAAACGATGATTATACGAGGCTGGCAAGATAATTGTAATTAATAAAGAAATATGTATGTCATAAAAGACAAAAATGAAAAAAGAAAAAAACAGAACAGAAACTGGTAAAGGAGGAATAATTGCAAATTCAGACACTGACAAAATAATGGTGAACTTTAAGCTCGTTACCAATCGTTGGAATGGAGAGTCGGGGCACATTAGAATTTGCCACAAGTGATAAAGATGAATGGCAAAGCTGTGGAGATAATTGAACCTATTTTATGATGGATTAACATTTTGTCAAAAAAATAACTTTAAAAAATTTATAATCAGACGTAGGTTTCATGCGGTAGTATCGGAAAAATTATCCCAATATTGGAGGGCCCACAAAAGAATAAGTGCATGTACTTTATACAGTTGGAACTGGGATATATGTTGTTTTAGTTCCTGTTAATCCCTGAAATAATAAAAACAAGTTAAAAAGTATCAGTCGGTTTAGCCGATCAGATGTATACCCCCAGCTCGATTATTTCTATATATATTTTGACTTCCGTTATGATTTTTCAAATTGTTGATTCTCTACGGAGTAGGTTTCGAAGGAATTGGTCAATATTGTCCATTTCGTACCGGTTCTAAAGAAATATGATGTAGATATTGCGACGTGCCAGGTTTGGACCGAAGTACTTTATTTTCATACTTCACCTAATACAGCTAAAAATGGTATGGGCAAAATTACAGGAAATTCGAACAGTTATATTCAATTTTATGTTCCATATTCATCTCAGGATTCTGGTTGAGAGACACATATTTAGATATAGCAAATTGTAAAGAATCACTGACTTGTTTCGCCAGTTATGACAGATAAAAGTATAGAAAATGGTGACCCTTTGTGGGGGTTCGCAGATATATACAGTGGTTTATATTTACCTGCATCAACATTAGCTGCGCATTGGCCTTTGCAGACCAAAAAACTTTTTTTATGCCATTTTTTTCTGAATCCCTTTATTTGAATTGTATTTAAGTGCCCAATCGATAGCTGCACATTGGACATTCCTGCCTCGAAAATTTGGTAATTTTTTTTAATTTGGTTACAAAAGTTGTATTTATCTGCACAAGAAAATGTTTTGCAAACTCAAAAAAGACACTAAAAACTACCACTTCGTTTTTGTATTCGCAAAAACAATAACAACACAAGAAAAGAGCACATATTCTCGCTTCCTCTCCCACACTAAAAGATGGTTATGCTGGATAAAACACCACTAATGCTCAAATACATATGGCTATTACACGTACGTAAGTAAAATAAAGATTGCTGCTTTGTTGTGCACGAATAGAAAATGAAAGATACCTGCACTTTTTGTGCACGTAAGTAAAATTAAAGATACCAGCTTCATTGTGCAGATAAATGCAATGAAGCTACCTGCATTTTGGGCATTGCTGCACAAGATGTCGTGCAATTTTTGATTGTGCAGGTAAGCAAAAAATACTATATCACCTTTACAACAGATCCTGCTTTAGCAAAAATATTTGGATGTGTGAAGTTTGAAGAGGGTTGAATGCTTATTTCGCTTTTCTTGGGTTAAAAATCTTGAACCCTATGTGGGGGAGATACCAGAACAAATGGTCCGATCTCTACCATCTTTATAAAATATATTGTGTTGATGGAAATATTAAGAAGTACCAAATTTGAAGGATAATTTCGCGTATTATGAGCTTCATTAATATACAAATTTTTGCCGCTTTGTGGGGGAGGTACCAGAAGAAATGGTCCGATCTCTACCATATTTTAAGCGGATCTTGTGTTTATAAAAAATATTTAGATGTGCCAAGTCTGAATGGTATCGGCTGTAAATTTCGCGTTTTATGAGCTTCGTTTTGGTTATTCAAAACGTTGACCCTTGTGGTCTCTACTATCTTTATAACAGGTCTTGTGTTGCTAGAAATATTGACATGTGCCAAGTTTGAATCGGATGTTAATTTCGCGTTTTATAAGCTTCGTGGATAGTTTTAATTTTTGACCCTTTGTGGGGAGATACTAGGAGGAGTGAACTGGCATATTCCATCTTCACACCAGAGCTTGTGTTAATACAAATAATGTGATGTGTGTAACTTGAAGACAATAGGGCTGTTAAATCACATTTTACAAGTATTATAATTATTCAAAATTTTGACCCCTTGTGGGGGAGGTATCTGATGGAGTGGACCGATAATGTCCATTTTCGCAAATATTAGAATTTGCAATTTGGAACAAAATCGGATTGTCCCTTCTCTTTCTGTGAGGTAAAATATTTTTTGCACCAGCCGGAGTGCACCGATATATTCCACCTTCACAGCAGATCTACAAATTATTGGATGTGTGGAAATATGCACAGACCCGGATGCCTTTTTCGGATTTTATAATCGATTTGGTTATTCAAAATGTTGACTCTTTGTGGGAGAAGTACTAGAATAAATGGTCCGATCTCTACCATCTTTATAAAAGATACACCTCTCCTTCACAGCAGATCTTGTGTTAGTAGAAATAATAGGATGTGTGAAATATGAAGAGAACAGAATGTTTATTTTGGATTTTATATTCGCTTTTGTTATTCAAAACGTTGATCCTTTGTGGTGAAGGTACAAGGAGGAATGGTCCGATCTCTTCCATCTTTATCTTGTGTTGATAGAAATATTGAGATGTGTGTAATTTGAAGACAATCGGACTTATACATAACATTTTATGAGAGTTATGATTATTCAAAAATGAGATCCTTTGTGGCGGAGGACCTTGATGAAATGGGCGATATTGTCCATTTTCGCACCTGTCCTAGCACTGATGCGAATATTACGATTTGCAAAGTTGTGCAAAATTTGTTTTTTGAAAATTTCTGGTTTTTGTATGGGAGGTAACAGAAGGAGTGTACCGATATTGCCCATCTCAGAACTGGATCTAATTTTGATAATAATATTACGAAGCACCATGTTTGCACCAAATCGGATACTCCCTTCGAGAGTTATCGTGCGCACTAGTCAGACAGACAGATAGACGGACGGACGGACAGCTCTCGATGGACTCCAAATATCCTGAAACACATTTGGTTCAAAGAGACCTAGGGTCTAAAATCATTATTTCAATGAGACACGTTTTGGCCGTATCAAATGATATATATACTCCCTAGCCATATGGTTGAGGGTATCATGAATACTTTGTATTGAACAAACGGTATGACTTTAATTCTAAAATTTCGGAATTTTAGTCACTGATGTAGTGCAGAATAGATGTATAAAAGGGTTGTTGAAAATTCGAACTTCAGAGTTACGAATAGTTCTTAAATGGCACTAAGCTTCTAAAATGGTGGTAGGCATGTGATAAAGAGGTGGCTTTGAAAATGCGTACTATTATTGTTCGAAATGGGATAGGGTAGGGCAAGAATAGATATTAGTATCTGGAATTGATTTATGGAGGTGATTTTGGAAATGTGTACTATAATTTTACAAAAAGTACTAAGTAGTACTAAATTGGGTATTGGATGAAGGAATAGAGCTGAGATCCTGAAATTTGATATGGATGTCACTGTTGGTGTCGGCGGTTTAGATATGAAGGCGGGTTTGGAAATGCGTACTGTAGTTATTCCAAAAGTACAAAATTGAGCTAAATGATACTAATTTTGGATCACTGTTGGTGTATAAGATGGAGAGATGTAGACTCTTTGAGAGGCGCTTTTATACTATTTTTTTGTGAATTTTTGAAGATGAGCAAGTGCCGACTACTGGAGCACTTAACTTTTATTATGTTTAGGTCTATGTGATTTTTAGTTTAGTTTAGTTTAGTTTTTTTTCTGCAGCCGAATCAAATATTGGAGTTATAGTAAGAAAACCCCTGCATAACATATATCTACGAAATTCTGACTACCGGTTTCTTTCAAAAAATATCGGTCTTATCCAAACGAATGGGTCTTTACACAGGCGACAGCCACGAAATCGAAGCTAGTGGCGCACCAACCTCGCAACGCAAACCCACACAGCACAACAAAACAGCAACCAGGGGAATGAACAACAATAGCTACGCTGTAAAGCTCCTCAACTAAAAAATCCCATGAAAAATATGACTTAAGTAAAGAGGCTAAACCTTACAACCTCGTCGGCAACACGAACAACGGCGACGGCAGCCTTAAGCGTAGAAATTATAGCAGCAACAAAAAAAAAAAAAAAAAAAAAACGCACTTTTACTAGGGAGACATACGTACGTAAGTATCTATGACTGCGTTTAAATGTAGAAACAATAATGTGAAAAACTTTACGATGATACGTTGCGTTGAAGAGGCAAAAAAAAAAAACGATAAACAGAGACCACTACTCTCCCTTCTATTTTCGATTCAAATGATTTGTTTTATGCGACAGCAGTTGCAGCGAAAAAATAAAATCTGCAGAGAGGAGATTTTTTTGCGAGCGAACTCAATTTGATAAACTGTTGTCTTTATTGATAGTTAATTTGACGACATTATCAAGACATGCCGGGAAGAGTACTAAACATTTACTAAAGGTCCTGCTGCTGAAACGTACATATTCATCAACGATCAGGCGAAACAGAGCCAATGTTGATGGGTATGGGTGAGATAAGGTGGGGTTTTGGGAAATTCGGATTAGAAGTGTACTAAAAGTACTAAAAAGCGCTAAATTTGAACCTTTTGATATTTTGTGAACGGATACAGCTCAATTCTTGAGATATAAAAATTATGTTTGCGAGGTAGTGTTGTTATAAGTGACTGGTTTTGGAAATATGTACTAAGTGTAAGAACTCTACTAATTGGTACTAGATTTGGTACAATTTGGATTTGGTTGAACGGATGCAACTGGAAATTTATAAAGTTGGTATTGGAGCCTTTTTTTCTTTGGTAGGGTTAAGATAAAGAGATGGGCTGCGATATGGTTTCAGAAAGCGAAAGTTACTAAATTTGGAAAACCCGTACTTAGAAGTACGAAAAGTACTAAATATTATTAAGTTTAGTTTACCGGAAAGGAATAGAGAGAAAATATGACATTTGGCGAGGTTTTGATGTGCTAGACAAACTAATAGATTTTTCGAAAATCAAAAAATAAGTGTACCAAAAGTACTAAAATGACCTAAATTTGGTACGATGTGGAATTATGTAAATGGTAGTGGTAAAATCTTAAAATTGGTACGTCAATCAAATCTTTGAAATGGGGTTGTTGTCAGGAGTGGGGTTTGGAAATGTGTACAAAGTGTAAGAACTGTATTAAATGGCACTAAATTTGGTACAAATTTAGAAGTGGTTTTGAAATATCTGCTACAAGTGCACCAAAAGTATTAAATAGTACTATATTTGGTATTGATTGAACAGATAGTCCTTAAATCTTAAATTTGGTATTAAGGTCGCTGTTCATACCCAGCCTGGACAAGTGGAGGTAATTTCGGAAATGTGTTTTAAAATTGATATGACTGCGGATTGAGACATGGAAGTGGTTTTGGAATTAGATGCTATAATTGTGCGAAAAGTACTAAATAGGTGGCTTTTGGGCTTTACAAATAGAGACGTTGAAATTGTTTTGGACGGAAAATTGGATTGTGCAATCGCTAAACTCATTTCCTTCTCTGTAAATTTCAAAAAGAAAGATTTTGAAGATTTTTAGTGTAAAAGGTAAAAATTTCCGTATTATTATTTCCGCAAAATGAAAAATCTAAGTATGACTTCATCATAACCGGTGCACCCTCTTGTGAAATTCATGAGTGATTGAAGCAATCAGATGCGACGCAGCGTATCTTATACCGATAATAGGATGCAAAGTTTTTTCTGAGTAGGGATATGTAAGTCGACTTTCATGTAATCAATTAATTGACTGTTGCTCGAATTTTCGCAATAGATTTTTCGATTTTAATTGAATAGATTGCTTGCCAGCTTTTCATATTCTTCTGAGGTAAAAATATGCAATAATAAACGAGTTTTTGATTTTAAATTATTTAAAATATTGCCTACCAAGAAGTTGAAGTTCTAAAATCGAAATCGAAGATGTATATCGAAGCTATATAAATATTTGAATCGATATCGTTAAAATTTGACAGAGTTATTTTCGAACAGTATCTGACGCCCGGTATCAAATGTCATTGTTGCATATTATGCATGTGGGGGACTTGAACACCAAATCGGATGAAACATATATGTGGGAGCTATAGTTATATCTGAACCAGAGGGCTGCAATGAGTATGATTGAGTAGGCTTGATCACACACAGTGAAAATACAATCAAACTCAATCAGTCGGTCAGATGCAACATGTTCATTCGAGTTGCTCAAGCCAAACGAAAAAGTTGTGATCAAACATGTATTGATCGAAGTTTTGTGTTCGCAATCAAGCAGCTCACATGAGTTATTTGTTTACGAACTTATGTTGAATTGTTCATAACGGGTCGATCATCTATGATGAGTCTGATCGGTTTTATTTATCCTAGTTAAGTGAGTGATTTGATTTGATTAAAACACAAATGTTCGAATCTGAGCGAAATCATGATTGTAATTTTACTAAGGATTTCATAATTAAAAGCTGTCCCCATTAAAGAAATTGGTACAAATTATATTTAATAAACATACAATTTTTTCATTTTATTTAGGTTTTTGGTATGCTAGACTTCAGTAACTTATTTGAAAAAAAAAAAAAACAAAAAAAACTAAATTAAAATTTTTAATAAAGAAACACATCATTGGTATTTAAAAAACTAAAAATCTTTAAATATTTTTTTATTTTACAATATTGGACAAGATTTTTCACAAACTTCGATCTTTTCGTTTACCTACACGTGTGTAGTTTCTACTTGCAACAATTTCGGTCGCATATCACAATATTCTTCCATTTCAAATGTTAAAAAAGTCAAAATAAACTGTCCCAACTTGATTAAATGGTTAAATAAACAATGACGCTGAGCGAACTCGATTCAAAGAAGACAATCACGGTTGTGATTGCTCATTAACATTCATGTGTTCGATCAACTCATGTCGCTGAACACATCAAACCGTCTCGAACGCTCATGTTTGATTGTGAGTGAAGTGATTCAAACTGAGCGTTCGATTCGATCGGAATCGAAAACTGTCATTTCATTCAAATCAAACTAAACGACTGCATCAATAAAAATCATGTAAGAAACCGAGTATGCTTGAATTTTTGCATACTCGTTGCAGCCCTCTGATCTGAACCGATTTTCAACAAATTTAAGTACTTGTTTCTAGGTGAGTTCAGTCGGATGTCCCAAAATTCAGTCCATTTGAGCAGATACTAGACATTTGGTGCAAAAAATCTGAATTCGGATAAAGATATATATGGGAACAATATCCAAATCTGAACCGATCTTGATAAAATTTGATAGAGGTATCCCCAAATTGGATGAAGCATATATATGGGATCTAGTTATAGCTATATATTAACCGATATTCGAACCCAATTTGTACTTGCTTCGAGACTTAATTCGGTCGGAGGTGCCAAAATTCAGGTCATTTGGACGATTCTCTCAATACGGTTCGTCCTTGGGCCAAACAAATATTGTTTGGAAAATCGGATAATAAATGCGACCTACATTTTGCAGACGTACTGAAATGCATAAATCGACTCAGAAAGTGATTCTATGGAGAATTTTAATTAAATGGATTGAACTTTAAAGATGACTAGTTAGGGTAGCCGACTAGTTTAGGTAGTTTCATTCCACCTATTACACAATGACAGATTTAGATAACACTCATGTCTCTGCCGCACGTTCATATCAAAATTGATGCCAATGTTCTTGAAATCGAACAATGTGACTATTTTATCGATAAGTCTACCTCGATCTGCAACAAGTTTAAAGTAGACGTTATAGACATATGGGATATACCAAGTCTGAAGAAGTGTATTGCAATCCATAAAAATTGACTGACTGTATAAAATTGTGTTCAAATGTCTCTGCAATTGAAAAATATGTTTTTTTAATCTCCTGAATTGTTTCAAAGTCATCTTCCTGCAGTTGGGTGAGCAGTAGCATTATTGGAGGTTTCCTAGTCTCACGATTCCATGGCATTTTTTTCTTAAATTATACTTTTGCTTATATTGTCGTTTTGTTGTTGTTTTTTTTTTAACAAGAAAATAACACCAAGCTGCTGGGTTGGTTGTTCTGCTGATGACGAAAAACACGATGGATTGGCGGTGGTGGTGTTGTAGTGTTCTGCTGATTGCGTTGTTGTGAATTCTCAGAACTAAAAAATTGCTTTCATTGCTAAACTGAGTCGTATTGCGAAAACACAAAACAGAGAAAAAATGAAAACAAATAACGTCAATACTAAAAAAAGTACTCTGAGTGCACACAACAATAACAACGGCTACAAGTCCAACCAACCGGCAGCCCCCAAAAGTGCAAAAGAGAACTCACTGGGTAGAAGCCAACAACAATAAAAACAGAAGAAAACCAGAACACAATGTTGTTCGCCACTCGACGTTGTGCTGATTTCTATATGCAGTCGGTTGGTTGGTTGGTGGGTCGGTTGTTCTACCGCAACAGCAAATAGCAATTCTCACAACCCAGCTCAACAGAGGGGGTCAGAAGACGAAGCAAATAATAATAAATCGCAATCACAGAGAACCACTATAGATACCAGAGCGAGGTGAAGCACTAAAGAGAACCAACCGTGCGCTCCCCTCTCAACAAATGAATAACAACAAAAACCAAACAAAAGAAGGAATCTCGTAAAAATATAATATGAGCGATGATGAAAAATATTTCATGCAATAGAACAAAAAACCGCAGCACAGGGTTGGAGATTATTCATTGCTAAGAATTGGGGAAGATAAAATGTGGTTGCGAAAAAATAATTCGTATGGATTGGAAATGAACGTTCTGAGATAAAATAATTGCCAAACAAATAGAGTTGTCTAGTTCACGAGCGAACTAGTTCGATTGAACTATTCACTGAAAAGAGCATGAACTGGATCCGTCAATTTTGGTTATTTTATTTCACTAAACTAAGACGCCGTCCTCTGTTATGAAAAGAAAAATCAAACATTAAATCGACCGAAATGTTAGAAGGAGTACGCCAAAATTCGGCTATAGGGATGGACCATTTGAGGCTCAGTACCAATTAAATTTTTGATCGTAATATCAACTCAAAAAAAGATTTCATTCATTGTTTGTGAATTTTGTGTTCTTTATATTCTCTACATTGAAAAGGAGGGTATATTAACTTTGTTATTCCGTTTGTAACATCCCTAAATATTCGTCGTACAAAGACATTGAAGTATAAAGATGGGACAAGACAGAGTCAAAATATGGCAACCCTGTGAAAACACCTCTGTTGTTACGATATCATAACAACATAGTTACCAATGTTAACAGATTTAAACCGCTAAGGCAATATGTTAATTTTTGGAAAGGTCGATAGAATAGAATTTTGAAACCAAAATTTCCGATATTTCAAATTTTAATTTGTTATTTGTTTCTGTAATTGTGGTTTTTATATTAACATGTCTCTTCCATGAGCTGTTACTCTATGTATTGTAGACACAAAACATTTGCTCAAAATGCAATTTGTCTAGTCTTTACCATTTTAGGTCTTTGCGTCGTAGACCCCATAAAGCTTATATTCATAATCAGCATAATAAGCATTTAGTAGTCTAAAATGCTTATTTCGAAGAGTTACAAACGGAATGACAAACATAATATCTATGTATGGTGGAGGGTATAAAAAATTTACTATTTATTAAAAATGTTCAAAATTTCTAACAAAGACTCCCATCTCTGCATAAAATAGTCATTTCTATTGTGAAAGAGCACTCACTGCAAACGGAATCGCAGAGCAGAATATTAAAATACTACGAAGTACATTTAGAAAATGAAGCACCATCACAACAAATTAAAGAAAACGACTTTAGCAGAAAGACGAAGTAAAGGAAGGAAGAGAAACAAAACTTTTTAAGGGTCAGGGTTGCCAATAAAAAGATTTTTGGGAAGAAACAAAAACTGTTGGAATTTTAGGTGTATCCATGGTACAATGAAGAGAAGGTAGGTCAACTTTGAAAAAATTGCAAGTATAGAGGTCTACCTGTTTGGCTTGTAATGCCAGAATTAGTATCAAAACAATAAAAAAAATCAAACAACTTGTTGCATTTATTTTGAATAAATAATTGAAATCCGCGAAAACTGAATGAAAGGTCAACACTTCTTTTCAAAACCAGATTCTATATATCTCTAAAGGATTATTTCGCTACAAAAACTCTAGATTTTGTCGATGCATACGATGAAATTAACATTTTGAAAACATACGAATTTGAATGTTTTCTGAACAATTTTTTTTATTGAAAAGAAAATACTCACATAAACAAATAAAGATGACATATTAAGCCAAGAAAATAAAAAATTGAAATCATATGGTATCATAGCCCTACCTTGATATCATTGTACCATGGGTGTATCTGTCATTTGTATAATCGCTAAGAATATTGAAAGTATTTGTTCCGTTTTCTTCTGAACAGCTTACGAATCGACATAAATGGGTTAGAGTCAGTCCAAATTTATAACTTAGTCTGATTTCAGTTTGATTGTGCTTTATATGGCACATATATTTCGGCACATTCGACCACATTCAGCCTTGAAGCTTGTACTTAAAATTTCATGAAAATCGGTTCAGATATATCTATATCTCACATATATATGTTTCATTTGATATGGTGTTTAAGTTTCTCGCATTCGCAATGTTGGTACCGAATATCTCAGACAGCTTCCAATTTTTTTCGAGATCGGTTCAGATTTGGATATAGCTCCCATATAAATCTATATAGGAAAATCAGCTCATATGGATGTATTTTTTTTAAGTCAACCGAATTTTTCCATTTGGTAAAACTCGGTTCCCATAAATCCATCTATTGCTCCGATAAATATTTGTATACCCTCCACCATACATAGTATGCAAGGTATATTAAGTTCCTTATTCCGTTTGTAACTCATCGAAATAATAATTTTAGACATAACAAAGTATATCTATTTTTGATCAGCGTAAAATTCTAAGACGATATAGCCCTGTCCGTCCGTCTGTTGTAATCACGCTAGAGTCACGAATATAGGAAGCTAGACAGACTTTTGTCTTTTTTGCAGTCAGGTCAAGTTCGAAGATCGGCTATATCGGTCCACGATATGGTATATATAGGCGCTATACGGTACCCCCCGATATTCGATATTTTGATGATTTTGGCTAAATTTTTCAATGGAATTATCTAAAAATCCATACTAGAAGTTCTTTCTAAGCACTTTACCTTCTGGGAGAGAATTGTTTAAATGGATCCACGATATCGTATAGCCCCATACAACGATACCCCACGATATTCGGTATTTTTATAATTTTAGGGACATTATTCGTTGTATTTAGAGTTCGTAATGTGAACTACAGTCTATGCCAGAAAATTGTCTATACAGGTCCAGGTCCAGGTCTTCGTATAGGCCCCATATATCAGAAACACCCCATATTCGGTATTTTGATGATTTTAGGTACAATATTCACTGAAATTGTTTAAAATTTCGTATTTGAACTTCCTAAAAGGTACTATGTGACAGAAAATTGATCTATGCACGTCCAGGTCTTCGTATAGCCTCGATATTGTGATACTTCTCTATATTCGGTATTTTAATGATTTTAGCTACATGATTCACCGGATTTTTTTCAAGGTTCGTAGTTGAATATTGTAATGGCGTATTGATCCCATTATAACGGCTACATTTGGTATTTTTAAGATTGTAACAGAATTTTTTCAACCCATTTTTTTTTTTTTTTTGAAAATTCCAAATTCGTTTCAAATAGTGGCGGGTATTCATAGTTCATAGGCCGAACTTGCCGCCTTTTGGTACGAGAGGTACAAAGCCTCCGTCAAATTTGGTAGAAATCGATTCGGAGTTCGATATACCTCCCACAAATTAGTTCCCTCTGATGTCTAATTATAATTGCTGTAAAACCAAAATACGCATTCCAAAACGGGTCGTTGTTGAAACGTTTATTTGTTACGGATAGCTCTACTAAATATGCATAGTGTTGTCGGGTCGGTCGACATATAACCTTTCTTTACTGCTTTATTATTTTTCTTCTTTGCTTGCCCATGTCCTGTCACGGACTCACAACCTTAGATTCTATTGCCAGACAATCACACCGACATAAATCATTACTTGGTAATGGGGAAATAATGTTCCTTGGTAATGAGGAAATAATGTAATGGGTTTAGGCGGTCACTTGCGCTCCCAAATTTCTGATGATTACCAATTCTGTTAGTTTTTTCAAGCTTAAAGTAGATAGAGCCATAATTGTCTGCTTTTGTCAGCAAAAAAGCTACTGAATTTTGTTGCTTTTATGATACCTAATATCCCGGAATCCACATTGTTTAGAATACCGTCTGATTCCATCACAATTCCATATTTTATCTATGACAATTCAAGATGTAACCATATCCGTTCGTGGTGGAAATCATTCTATCACCCAGTCGGAATACATTAATTCAAATGGATTTTAGGTCTACTTTTGGTATTGAAAATATAGGGCCATAGAGGTCCACGTTTTGGTATTTCCCCCATATAACGATTCGGCCCGATTTTGAGTATTTTTTTAAAAACATCTTTGCAAAGAACAGTCTATGTAGATGCAGAGTGTGACATGGAACTCTATTCAACGATACCTCCTGATATTCCAAATTATGACTACATTAGCCTCATTTTTTAATGGAAGTGGTTCAAAGTAGGTCTTTCGAATGATATCCTTATATCCTCCTTTGACGAACTAAACCACATTTGTCAATATAAATGTATGAAACGTGGTATTTAAAATTCTTAATGGATATCATACCCTTCTCTGTTGGCAAATTGTCCATATGGGTCCTTGTTTTTGTGTATTTAGTATTTTAAAAATAAATTCTGGAAAATTCGGTATTTGAAGTTCCCAATAACGGAACCGCTCGAAAACTTACCAAAAATGGTATTTAAATCTTAAACGGTTGATGGATTCAAAAACTTACCTGAAAATAAAAGAAATTGAAAATGTTAGTTTATTAATCAAAATTTTGAATTAAAAAATGAAAATAGAAATTTAAAAGTATAGGGATTTAACAAAACTTATTTTCCACATATATGGTGTGCTATATAAGAATATAGATTTATTAAAAAAGTATTCAATGAGTTTTCGTATTAACCATTGAAATTTCATTCAATATCTATCTGCTGACTAAGCAAATTGCAAACATATTGATCAAGATTAATTTGATGCCGGGTGATAGAACCTCACTGTTCAATTGATTAATGAAAGCATTTAAACATTGAACTTAAGTGAGGGCTTTTTCCATTCTACCAAATTTGCAAGGGAAAATAACATTGGCCCTGCTGACATGAGTCACACAACACACATTTATCTTCATATTTTGGCATAGAAATGAAAATGAGAAGAGAAAGAAAAACTAAACCATTGGAAAATGTCGATTTGTATTAAAAAGTTGTCAGTTAGATGTTTGCGCGTGTTTGCTTGTGGTTCCTTTGGCGCCATAATCTAACACTTACTTCCGTTTTCGAACATGACATGGTTGGCCAATGTTTGAGGCCAGAGAGAGAGTGGGAGAGAGCAGCATATTTTCTTTAAACATTTCTTTCATTCCATCAACTTTCCTTTTTCATTTTCGTTCATTTTTTATAAAATAAATCAAAGTCTTTGAAAGAGACTACCTACCACGTCCATGGTAGGCAACAAATATCCTTCTTTCATAAATGGCCCATTAGTTTATTTTCCACTTGTAGTTTATCTTCCTTTTTTTCTTTGTACGACACTTTTTGCAAAGTGAGAAAAATGAAGAAACGACACATGATTTATGTACTACCCTCCGCCCTTCTCTCCGACAACAACACAAACTCAGCAAAAACTTTATCCTCACAACCGGATGCTGGAGATCCTTGTGCTGAATAGCAAATAGCCTTCGAGCATATTTTGCCAGACAAAGTTTCCCACCATGAAAACTTCTTTTCTTTTAGTTTTTGGTGTGACAAAGAAGTGCCCACCACCACAAGATTGGACGGCAAAGAGAGAAAGTTCTTTAACAATTCGTTTGGCACTTTGTCATAACTTTTTTTTTTGGAAAAATAAAACTGTGGTTAAAATGATGATTCTGAGAAATCTGTGTCGTTGTTGTCGCAAGGCAGCTTAAATATTTTAGTAACTGACAATTAGGATTTCTTTGAGGACATAAATATATTGACTGGAATGGGAAGTGAGCTAAATATACTAGGAATTTTTAAAAATAAAAATCAATAAATTAATAATTTCGAATAAAAAAATGACAAAAAAAACCAATTGAAAAAAATTAACTTCGGCAGGGACTTTTAATGACCCCCACCATTGGATAAGGAAAAACAATTTTTATAAAAAAAGTATCTGAATTTAAACATGTTCCACTTTAAACTACAAATACCATTGAGACCGTTTGGATAATGCTGTTAAACCATATAGTGGATGAGGCCCTTATATGGAAGATATACCAAAACGGGAACCTCTATAGAAAATTTTATACTAGAAGGATTGTTATCTATTGCGAGTCTTAAATACCAAATTTGATTATCAAAATACCAAATATCGGTGGATACCGTTATAAGTGCGGTATAGGAAAATGCGGACCTAAATATTCTAGCCGGATCTAGAAACCATTATGAAGTACGAATACCAATTTATGGACAAATTCGTGGAAAAATGTGGATATATGAATACGTGCACCTAGTATATGTACAATGTTCCTCCATCGGAGCATAAAACCACTAAGAACTACTAATTTTTGAACAAATGCGGGAAAAATGTGGTGAAATCATCAAAATACCAAATATTGGGAGGTACCGTTATATGAAGGCTATACCAAAACGTGGACCTATTTATACTATGTTCCGCCACAGGAGCTAGAAACCATTACGAACTATAAATACCAATTTTTAAACAAATCCGTGGTAAAATGTTGAAAAAATTATAAAAATACCAGATATCGGAAGGTACCATTTTGGCTATACCAAAACGAGGACCGATATACCTCATTTTCAATGCCAATCATTCCAGACCCAACAAATCAATGCACAATAATTATTCTGCCAAATTTTGAAGCTCTATGGCAAATAATGTGGGCTGTATCGTGATCTCAACAGACAGACAGACGAACATCGTTTAGAATTTTATACTGATCATGAATATATACTTTATGGGGTCTACGAGGAATATTTAGGGATGTTACAAATGGATTTACAGAGATAATATATATACTCCTTCTCAAGGTGGAGGGTATAAAAAATAAAAAGTGATACCATTTAGTGAACGCAGGCATAGAATTGGTTCGTGTTGTGTTACTAGGAGTGTAACTAGGAAATTAAAGATTCATCAGCAGTATATCCACCCAGCCTAAGAATATCCTTTTCAGATTTTTTGACTGATGTAATAAACTATCTAGTCCAATCGTTTGGGCCAGAATCGTTCACCACCGTTCGTTCACTTCAACTTTTTTATGGAAACAACTCCATTTCAATGCAAAATGTACAAAAATTGGGCGAATAGTAACCACTTCGGAGGGTGCTCGGGTCTTCTGTGTATCGCACAGTAGGATGACGGAGGGTATAAAAATTAAATGTAGTGAAATTAACACTCACTATACACGTTTTACCTTAGAGAAGATGATAAAATCGCATTTACTAACACCTTAGCTGTCTATGGAGATATTATCTCTTAAAGGCTTTATTTAAAATAGGTCCTAAATAAACAACATTAACAGGAAAGAAACAATACGTCCATGCTGTTGCAGCAATAATTTTTAGATAGACAATACAAAAATAAAAATAAGGGAATTTTATTTTGAAAAGATTAACCGGCTTTCAAAGGAAATTTCTTGGGTACGAAAAAAATGAGCAAAAAATATAGATGGGGGAACAGGCCACAAAATATCCAAAACAATCCATAACCTAACGCAATAGAAGCGAACAACAATAACAACAACACAAATTTCATACCAACCTCAAAGGTTGCCGGAAGCCATGCAAAAACATGGCAAAGACCACAAAAAGTAGCATGACATACTTTTAATTTCTTCCAAGGATACTCCTCATTCAAGGAATTTCAATAGCTACCCCATCCAATCTTCTCCTCCACCTCTTGGGTTTCTCGTGAATTTCAGACAATTTCATTCATACACACATTTCCTCGAGTGGCAAACAAAAATATGTATAGTCTTACCAAAAACAATAACAACAACAACACCAATCGCAACCTCTCGTCAGTCAGCTGTTATATTAAGTCAACGGGGATTTCGTCATTTCAATTTTTTTTCGTTTGAACCATTCATGCCGGTCGGTGTTGCTTGTTGCTGTTGTTGTTCCAATCAAAATACTCACATTTTAAAGAAGGACAGCTTTCTTCGCGCTTTTTTTGGGTTATTTGCTTTGAATTTCCATTGAATTGAAATGCATTCAAAAATTCAAGAGTCAATAACAAATCCGCACACACACACAAGACATAAGGAAATTGGTATGTATATGTATGACCCACATTTTTAAGAAGAATATAAAAAAGGTCACTAAACCTTTGCATCCATTTTTGATTTCGTGGCATAAACAGTTGTGCCATGACTGGTAGGTGGTCAGAAAAAACATATACAGGGTGAGATGAAAAAACTGCAATCAACTTCAGACTGCTGTCATTTCTAAGCCACTCGTCCGAAAGTTGTTACAATTATTTCAGTAACAGCTCATTATATTGTTTACAAGCGTACAAAAGCATTTTGGTGAGAATTTTCCAGAAAAAGAGTTATTCGTGATGGAATTCAAGCGCGATAGTTGGATTTCTTTATATTTGGTTGGAAAACCAGAAGTGGCTATCGTTAGAGCGCAGCAGAAATGGTTCGAAACATCAGAAGAAATGGTTCGAAAAATTCAGAAGAAGCGACTTGATCGAAACCCTCATCGCAGTGGCCGAAAAATGGCTCGAGAGCTGTACATATTGCAATATTCCATTCGGCAAATATTGAAAAATGAGCTCGGGGTAAAGCCATTGGAATTCCAAAAAGTGCAAGAACTTACACTGCAACAGAAAAAAAATAGACTAAAAAGAGCTAAAGAGTTGCTTCGCCTGGCCGAAAATGGTGAACTGCCGAATTTGGTTTTCTCCGATGAGAAAACATTCGTTGTCCAGTAGTTTGTAAACAAACAAAATGATCGTGTTTACTAGCCAAAGAGGTCAGGGTCAGCTGAAAATGTGCACCTTCGGTTGACCACCAGAACTCAAGTACCGGCCATGGTGATAGTGTGGGGCGCCATAACATCCCATGGTCGCTCTTCGCTTGTATTAATCGACCGTGGTATCAGAATAAATTCCGAATATTATCACGAAAGTATTCTGGATGGTGTATTAAATCCTTGGCCGCAGATCTTGGACATTCCAACAGGACTCAGCATCATCGTACTCAGCACGCGCCACCCAAGAATGGTTACAAAATGAGGTTCCCCGCTTCATTTCCAGCGCACAATGGCTACCAAAATTTCCGGATACCAATCCGTTGGACTATTGTGTCTGAAGTATTTTGGAAAGCAAGGTTGACACTCAAAAAATACCAAAGTTTCGATCACTTCAAGCAAGCGCTTCGCCGGGAATGGGCCAAAATACCACAGAGTAACATTCGGGTTGCGTGTAACGGTTTCATTGGCCGTTTGAAGGCCATAATTCGTGCCAAAGGTGACCAATTCGAACAAATCTAAACTTATTCTAAAATTTGATGCTATTTCCAAAATTTTTTGCTTTCATCCAATAAAATTTATAAATTATGGCGTTTGACTTTGTTGCAGTTTTTTATCTCACCCTGTTTATGTGAGCTATATCTAAATTTGAACCGATTCTCACCAATTTCAGTAGGATTCGTCTTTGGACCAAACTAATATTGTTCGGAAAATTTCATCTCAATCGAATAATAAATGCTACCTACATTTTGTTCACAAAAATACATGGGCATACGAACGGACGGACTGACTTGCATAAATCGACTCAGAAAGTGATTCTATTGTGTCTATCGCTGAGAAGAATTGAAATAAGGCGAGATTTTGAAAATTCGTACTGCAAGGGAACAAAACGTTTTAAAAGAGACAAATTTCTTATTGGGCAAATTTTCGTACTGAGGGCAGCTGTTGCTACAAAAGGGTGAAATATGACTGGATTTTTGGAATTTCTGGAATGAAGATTTCAAAAAGTTACGAAATATTCCTCAAAAGCAACAGTTTCTTTATGCTCACCATTCGATTTATACTCGGTCGAAAGATATATGACCTTCATAAGGGAACTAGAATATTTCCGCTCTGTTAGAAATAGCCTACTGCACTTCCACAAACTACTTGTGGTTGGAAATTTTAACAAACACCAAAATTAGCATAACCCATCCACCCATTCACCCACCCACCGATAGTTCCTACAATCATTTTAATGAACACAGCCAGACCTGGTACTGGTATGGCATGGAGTTATTATCGTAGATTCCCATTTAGAATGTGCCGTTATGCATACATTACGTGGTCAACAAATCTGGCTTAGCAAACATTCATTTATATTCTCCCTCCACTCTCTCTAGTTATACTCTCTCCCTCACTCTCTCTCGTTATACTCTCTCCCTCACTCCCTCTTCCTAACACTCCTCCCTCCCTCCACAAACAAATGTGTGGTTTGATGCGATTAACTTTAACAGCATGGCATGGAAAGAATGAATGTTTGCTGCTGTTGTTTGTTATTATTGTTGTGATACAAGGATGCTGCCGCCGCCGCCATCCGCCACAAAATTGAAGTCATTTTCATTGGAATTTGGCCGAAGGCAATGCCGTTTTAGTTAATGCTAACGGATAGAATGAGGAGTGGGGGGGGGGGGGGCAAACAATGCTCTTGTTGTCGGTGGTAGTGCCATCTTGTCGAGACTGTTTAGATAATTTACAAGAGAGGAGACGACGTCTGCCAGTCATTGCTCTAGTTGCTGTTGTTGTTGTTCTTGTTGGAGGGCTTTAAGTGAAAACTTTCATTCGAATGTTTTTTTTTTTTGGTGTGTCCGTCCATGTTGCATGAAAGCCACGACATTGACATAGAATATTGCAGCAGTGCAATGACTTGGCCGAGTGGCTGATGATGTTACTGCTGAGGTCATCAAACGTCCTTGAGTACTACTACATTTCAACAACAAAAACAACAACAACAACAGTAACGAAAAGGGGACAAAAAGGTGATTGCATCCATAGCTGTTTTTGCAATTGGGACCTCCTTCTGACTTATAGTTAGCGTTTGTTTAATTTATCTTTCATTGAATCAAAGTAAGAAGCTTAGAAATGTAAGTGAATAGCGATGAAAGTTTGGTAATTTGGAGTGTCGATTAAATCTATTTTGGAAATGCATTTGGAGTAAAGCCGTATTTTGGTTATAATCGTATATTTATTTTTTGGCTTCATTCCAATTTTTTATACCCTCAGCCATATGGCTAGAGAGGGTATATATCACTTGATACGGCCAAAAAGGTGCCTCATCGAAATAACGGTTTTAGACCCTAGGTCTCTTTTGGCCAAATCCGTTTCAGGATATTTGGAGTCAATCTAGCGATGTCCGTCCGTCTGTCGGCTGTCTGGTGTGCACGATTTGATCCAAACCTGCTACATCTTAATATTATTGTCAAACTTAGATCGAGTTCGAAGATGGGCAATATTGGTCCACTCCTTCTGGTACCTCTCCCACAAAATTTCAACATTTTCAAAGAAAATATTAAACTGCACAGAAAGAGAAAGCATAATGCGATTTTGCTCTTACTTTGCAAATCCTAATATTTGCATGAGGACTAGGCCAGGGGCGAAAATGGACAATATCGATCCACGCCATTAAGAACCTCCTCCACAAAGCGCCAAATTTTTGAATAATTATAACTCTTATAAGATGTGCCGTAAGTGTCCGATTGTCTTCATATTACAACATCACAATATTTTTTATTAACCCAAGGTCTGGTGTGAAATTGGAAAATATCGGCCCATTTCTTCTGGTACCTCCCTCACAAAGGGTCAAAATTATGAATATCCATGAAGCTCATAAAACGCGAAAATATCATTGTGATTCCATTCAGTCTTGGTACATTTCAATATTTCCATCAACACAAGATCTGTTATAAAGATGGTAGATATCGGATCATTTCTTCTGGTACCTCCCCCACAAAAGGGTCAAAGTTTTGAATAACCAAAACGATTATAAAATCCGAAATAAGCATCCGGTTCACTTCAAATTACACACATTCCAATATTTTTATTAACCCAAGGTCTGGTGGGAAGATGCAAAATATCGGGCCACCTCTTCTGGCACCTCCACTACAAAGGGTCAAAATTTTGAATTTCCATGAAGCTCATGAAACGCGAAATTATCATTACGATTCCCTTCAGATTTGGTACATCTCAATATTTCTATCAACACAAAATATGTTATAAAGATGGTAGAGATCGGATCACTTCTTCTTGTACCTCCCCACAGAGGGTCAAAATTTTGAATTACAAAAACGCTGAAAGAAAGCGAAATAAGCATCCAACTCTCTTCAAATTCCACACATCCCATTATTTATAGAAACACAAGATCTGGTGTGAAATTAGGATATATCGGTCCACAAAGGGTCAAAATTTTGAATATTCATGAAACTCATAAAACACGAGATATGTTATAAAGATGGTAGATTTCAGACCATTCCTTCTGCTACCTCCCCCACAAAGAGCCAAAGTTTTGAAACGATTATAAAATCCGAAATAAACATCAGCTTCTCTTCATATTTTACACTTCCCATTACTTCTACTAACACAAAATCTGCTGTGAAGATGGGATAATCGGTACCCTCATTCTGGTATTTACTCCTCAAATTAACATCCGTTTCCATTCAGACTTGGTACATGCCAATATTTCCATCAACACAAGATCTGTTATAAAGATGGTAGAGATCGGACCATTTTTTCTCCACATAGGGTTCAAAATTTTGAAAAACCAAAACGCTCAAAGAGAGCGAAATAAGCATGCAACTCTCTACAAATTTCACACTGACATTTTTCCTAACACAAGATTTGTTGTTAAGATGATATTTATCTGCGAACCCCTTCTGGTACCTCACCCACAACAATGGTCACCATTTTCAATACTTTTGTCTTTCATAACTTGCGAAAGAGGTCAGCGATTCTTTACAATCTGCTATATCTAAGTATTTCTCTTAACAAGAAACCTGAGATGAATATGGAATTTATCGGAATTTAAGATTTCGCATAAAATTGCATATAAACGTTCGATTTTCTTGTAATTTTGCTCATACCAGTATTGTTATCTGTATTAAATTATGTATAAAAATTGAATACTTCGGTATATCTGGTGCCTCACGCACATTCCAACTTTCTCCAAAAATTATCAAATATCGCATATAAAGAGAAAGAAGTACCCATGTACAAAAAGGAGGTAGAACGGCTTCGTAAAACTACAGAAATACAGCCCTGAGGCTATGTCCGCTTCCTGTCAGAATTATTCCATATTATATCCAACAAGTTGTTTTAATTTATTTGATACATTTCCTGATTTTTAAAATGAGTTAAATAGCGCGAAAGATGAATGAAATGCCTGGATGTTCTCTCGAATATATGATCCTAAGTGTTCAATCTTTCAACTCCATGGCAAATAACGTTATTAGTATTAATGCGCGCCCCACAATTTAAGTTTCTTCCAATCATTGATTTTGAAAATATTTTTTTTATTTTTCAAAACAAAAAATACAGCACAAAATTGGCAGAAGTCGGGCACACTTAGAAAAAATTGTAATCAGCTGAAAGCTCTACTTTACCTTTTTATTGTACCATGGAAGTACCAATATAATCCAAACCCGGCACGTCGCAATACTTATATCATACTTATTTAGGTCCGATACGAAATGGGCAATAATGGTCCATTCCTTCGGAACCTCTACTCCGTAGTGGGTCAACAATTTTAATAATCATAACAGAAGTGAAAATATTTTTATGTCATCGAACATTGGGCTGAGGGTATACCTCTGTGTCGCCAAAATCGACTGATGCTTTTTAACTCGTTTTAGTTTTCATTTGGGGAAAGGCTTTGTTTAAAAAAATTGCAATTGATTTGGTTTCCAAATGCCGACGGTAAATTTGTTCTATGCCAGTTGTTAAAAATCAATATGCATTTGATAAGTTCACTACAGACATGATGTTCATATGCATGTAGACATGTCAGTGACTGAAATAATTTTTGGTGAAACTAATCAATCAATTAGAATTGTGTCTGTATTTGCGCGACAAAAATTATCCACATGCTGTCGCTGCTATTTGCCAACAGTTCACATACACCGGGGTATATACAAAAATATCATTGCTGATAGTCATAGCCATACATACATACAGATAGGCTGCGACATATATAGGTACGTACATGTGTACATTGATCGCATATATAAATGATGCCGCCGTCATATTTACGATGCCGGTAAAAAGGTCATTGACCGACAACACTGCAATGTAAACTACAATTCATGATGGTGTCTCTGACTGTCACCTCGTCCGTCCGTCGGCCTAAAACTAAGCGTTCAGCAATTATAATGTAGTCAGCCAGCCAGCCATCGTCTAGAGCGTGCTAATAAATTGTCAAGAGGTGGTAGTGGGCAAAACAAATGGAAGAGGTAGGTGGGGGAGCCAAGAGTGTGGAGGAGGCGTAACAAAAACAATAACTAATTGCAAGCGTTTAATTTTGGTTGCTAAATAAACACACATGCACACAAATATAAATTTGTATAGAATTTGCGATTTGGGAAGGGTATCGGCATGCCAATGGACGGCGGAACCCCCAGCAGTCTTTTTAACATCTGTTTTTAACAGAAGTCAGAGGCAATAACAAAGTTTTCTAAATGGGCTAAATAAAAGGAAAGGAAGAAGGCAATGGATGTCGGTATGTTTGTGAAGTGTTGTTGGAGAATTTGCTAAAAAAAAGAGGTTAGTGATGTGCACTTGTTGTTGTGGTGTGGTTTTTTTGTTGTCGCTGCTGTTGGTGATGATGATGGTGCTGGTATTTGGTTCCGCTGTTTTTTTTTTTTTTGTTGGCATGAAAAAAATGTAGAACACAACCTTGAGAATGCCGCTGCCAAACCAAATAATAAAAAAACAGCAACAGCAGCACTAAACCAAACTGAGACAGAGTTGATGTGGCTGTTGTTGTTTCCTTGTTTTTTGTTGTATTTTTATTTATATATTTAAAAGCAGAGCAAAGAATTTTTTTTAGCGTAGCCCATACCACCATCAAATACAATTCAAAAAGTACTCGGTCATACTCAATGCAAACGTACATACAAACTTACATATGTATGTAGGTATGAAGATATTTATATCCGAGGTTTGTCTGTGCTTTCGATGCACACTTCTCTTCCTACATACTGTTTTTTTAGTAGTGAACCAAATATAAAAAAGAAAATTATATAAAAATAAATAAAACGACAACACGTGAGCGAACGAGCGAGCCCCCTAAAATCCACAGTCCTTCCCTCACTCTACCAACTACCAGCTTGGCCTTGCCTCCATTATTATCTGAAGCAGCACCAGCAGCAGCAGGAATTGTAACACATTCCCATTCCTCTTACGATTACTTTTCCACTTCCCCCTCCCCTCCTCCGCCGCCACCACCACACATTGGCTCTTTTATAGTAGCGCCCCGTAATTGACTCAGATGAAGGCAATTTTTTTGTTAAGCTTTTTTTTATTTATATATTTTTTTGTTATTATTATTGTTGTTGTTGTTGCTGCTGCTTGGTAGACATAGCGTAGACAGAATGAAGGACAAACCTCCCAGACAATGTGACGTCGACAAAATACAAAAAAAAAAAACAACGACGAAAAACCTCATGAACAACAACAACAACCACAACAACATGAGGAAGTAGTTGTAAGTATGTACCATGCATGTATTTTTGTAGGTATGTACGTAAGTTTGTTTATGATAGATAGATGTAGAGACGAGCGATCAAGTGGTACGTTTTTTTGCACTGATAACCCAGTAAAAGTAAAACAAAAATCAAAACCGAAAATGCTAATATTAACAACAGCAGCAACAACAACAAGAGATGGATTATGTACGGCATTTGTTTATCAAATAGGAATCAGCAATAAAGGGATTGTATTTTTAATTACAGGTTATTAGAGCTTAAGAAATTTGGTTTTCAATATAAGCAGTGGGAGGATCAAGGATTCTAATTAAAAAAAAACCAGCTAATTAAAACAAGTTAAAAAGTATTTGTCGGATTTGCAAACGAATGTATACCCACACCAGTGTTCGATTATTTAAACATATTTCGAATTCTGTTACGATTATTCAAATTGTTGACCCTCTATGGAGTAGGTTCCGAAGGAATGGGCCATTACTGACAATTTCGTATCGGACCTAAATAAATATGATATACAGTTTTGGACTATATCGACTTCTTCCTATACTTTCTTTATATGTGATATGTACAAATTTTTGGAAAATGTTAAAATTTGTGAGAGAGATGCCAGGTATAGTCGACCGAAGTATTTCACTTTCATATTTCATCCAAAATATTTGTATGGGTAAAATTACACAAAAAATCGAATATTTACATCCAATTTTATGCGAAATCATAAATTCCATATTCATATTAGGTCTCGAGGTCGAGGAAAATATTTCGATATAACAAGTTATAAAGAATCGCTGACTTGCTTCGCAAGTTATGACAGAAAAAACATTGAAAATTGTGACCCTTTTTGGGTGAGGTATCAGAAGGGGTTCGCAGATATTTATCATCTTCACAGCTCGTGTTAGCAAAAATGTTTGTGTGTGTAATTTGAAGAGATTTGGGCTTAATTCGCTTTTTTGGTTATTCAAAACATTGACCCTTTGTGGGAGAGGTACCAGAAGGAATGTACCAATCTCTACCATTTTTATAAAAGATTTTTTGTTGATGGAAATATTGAGATGTACCAAGTCTAAATGGAATCGGATGTTAATTAAGCGTTCTATGACCTTTATTGATATTCAAACTTTTAACCTTTTATGGGTTAGGTATCAGAAGGAGAGATCCGATATATTACATCTTCACAACAGATGTTGTTTGAGTAGAGATAATAGGACGTGTACAACATGAAGACAGTGGGATGCTTATTGAGGTGTGCCAAGTCTGAATGGATTCCGATGTTAATTTCATGTTTTATGAACTTCATGAATATTCAAAATGGTGACCCTTTGTGGGGGAGGTACAAGAAGGAGTTGACCGATATATTCCTTCTTCACACCAGACATTGGGTTAATAAAAATATTGCGATGTGTGTAGTTTTTAAGACAATCGGACAAGTACATCACATTCAAAATGTTGACCCTTTGTGGGGGAGGTACTTGATGGAGTGGACCGTTATTGTCCATTTTCGCACCTGACGTAGCACTAATGCAAATATTAGAATTTGCAAAGTTGTGGCAAAATCACATTTGCCTTTCTCTTTCTATGCAGTAAAATATATATATATATATATTTTTTTTTTAATTTTGACCTTTTTTGTGGGAGGTGGTACAAAAAGGAGTGGACCAATATTGCCCATATCAGAACTCGATCTAAGTTTAATAATAATATTACGATGTACAAAGTTTGGACCAAATCGGTAACTCCCTTCGAGGGTTAGCGTGCGTATCAGCCATCCAGACAGACGGACGGACATCGCTAGACATCGGTGGCACATTGTAATATTTATACAGTTTGAATAATCATAAGGCAAATCAAAAATATATTTAAATAAACGAACATTGGCTAAGGGTAAACATCTGTCGGTAACGTAACGGCTACACCTTGCTCATTTTCGAAGAAAACTTACCAAATTTTGCTTCCGCACCAAACTAACTTTAAAATCAGACTGGAGCCCATTCTCGAAATAAACGGTAGTTGAAAAAAAAAGAATTTTTGATTGACGAAGTCTACATAGGTCGGCATTATCTTCATATTTTCTTATTTATTTTTGCTAGTTTGAATATTCAAACTAGCGGCTGATAAATTTCTGCTGGATTATTTTTTTTTTTTTTATATCTAGTACAATCCCATCTTGCAGAAATTTGTAACTTTGTCATTTTATACCCTAAGCAACCAAGATGATGCCTTTTTTTGAGAAAACTTGCGTTAAAAGGCATTTTTATTGGGAACTATTAGTCATCCGCGGTGTACTTTTTATGCCATTCTATTTTGCAGTAGAAAAAACGCACATATTTTTAACAGTTGCAGCGATTTACCGAACAATGTTTGCTCCGGCAGCAGCCCAACAAGTTTGCCTCATGGTTATTTCCCAAAATTCACTTTCTATTCAAAATTGTCTACTTTCGAACTGACTATTCCAGCCGTGCCATGTATTGAAGTTCGAATGCCAAACTTATGCAAATTCGTAAACATTGGATTGTTGTTGTCGTTCAGTTTTGGGTGGGGGTTATTAGCCGGTCTTCTATTTACATTTTCTCGTCATTGCTTTGTTAGCCAAATGTAAATAAATACCTTTGGTTATTTTTCCGGTGTCCTGACCTACATCAACCAAGTCCCCACCTCCCAAAAAAGAGAATTATAAACACGACCCAAAAGAAGTTCTTATCATCATCGTTAGACATGAAAATGCTAAAGAAAACAACGACTAATTTTGGTTGTTGTTTTTTTTTTTTGCATGCATATATGGCGGGTGAAATCCCCCCAACCATGGCGCATCAACACTTCATTCTCCTCATCGTCATAGATGGTAACCGAAAACCCACCACAACAACCAACTTGACATGAAAACAAGAATAACAACAACAGCAGCAGCAGCAAAAAAAAAATACCGAAGAGAACATTAAAAATGCCAAACAAGAAGGAAGGAGTAACAAAAACAATGTCCCCCAACCCATTTCAACAACAATAATAACAACAACAACAAGAATTTCAATGTAAAATACAACAACAGCGATACAAGTCTAAGCATTGGCCTTGACATTGACCCAAATTGGTTTGATGATGACGACGGCGACGGCATGCTTTCGCCAATGGTTATGGTTTTTTCTTGAATGGCTGAACGAATGAAGGAAGGAACAGATGGATGGCTGGTTGGATGAATGCCGATGGTATTCCACAGAAAATGACTAAAGATAGTGATAGTGGTGTCGATTTGAAATTGACTTGTTCGTATTGAAGAATTAAAACCAACAACAAACCGCATGGTACTCGAACATTGCTTTTCTAGAATTTCATCTTTACATTTACAAATGAAGACTACTTGGATATAACTTTGGAGGGATGTTGACATAAGGATGCAGGTAAGGTGTGCTATGTTCCCACGTGTTTATTACAGTTAAATTGAAATTTATTGATAGAATTGAGTTCCACAAACTTCAATATTGGACTATTTTTTCTACATAACTATACCCTCCACCATTCATGGAGCGTATATCAACTTTAGTATTCCGTTTGTAACTCCTCGAAATACTTATGTCAGATTCAATAAAGTATTTACTTTCTTGATGAGCGTAAAATTCTAAGTCAATTTAGCGATGTCCGTTTGTCTGTGTGTCTGTGAGTTTGTCTGTTGAAATCACTAAATTTTTGGAACGAATTAAACAGAAAGATAAAATTTTGCACATGCGGGTATTTTGCCAATAGGCTGGTTTAGTTCGTAAATGGGTAAATACAGGGTAAGATGAAAAAACTGCAACCAACTTCAGACTGCTGTCATTTCTAAGCCACTTATCCGACAGCTGTTAAAATTATTCCAGTGACAGCTCATTATATTGTTTACAAGTGTACAAAAGCATTTTGGTGAGAATTTTCCAGAAAAAAATTTATTCGTGATGGAGTTCAAGCGTGATAGTGTGATTTCTTTATATTTGGCTGGAAAACCACAAGTGGCTATCGTTAGAGCTCTCCAGAATTTAAGTGTTAATAAATCGTTTGTGTCTCGTACCATCGCCCGTTATCGTGATCCCGACGTCAAGGAAGTGGACGGAAGAAAACAAACACATCAGCAGGAATGGTTCGAAAAGTAAAGAAGCCGAGTCGCAGTGGTCGAAAAATGGCTCGTGAGCTGAACAAATATTTCATTCGGCAAATATTGAAAAATGAGCTCGGGGTAAAGCCATTGAAATTCCAAAAAGAGCAAACAGAAAGAAAATAGACTTAAAAGAGCTAAAGAGTTGCTTCGCTTGGCCGAAAGTGGTGAACTGCCAAATTTGGTTTTCCCCGATGAGAAAACATTCGTTGTCCAGCAGTTTGTAAACAAACAAAATGATGGTTTTTACTTGCCAAAGAGTTCAGCTGAAAATGTGTACCTTCGGTTGGCCACCAGAACTTAAGCGCCGGCCATGGTGATGATGTGGGCCGCCATAACAGGCGATGGTCGCTCTCCGCTCGTATTAATCGACTGTGGCATCAGAATAAATGCCGCATATTAAGGCGAAAATATTCTGGAGGTTGTATGAAGCCTTTGGCACGCAAACAGCCTTGGACATTCCAACAGGACTCAGCACGCGCCACCCAAGAATAGTTACAAAATTAGGTTCCTCGCTTCATTTCCAGAGCACAATGGCCATCAAAATCTCTGGATACCAATCTGTTGGACTATTGTGTCTGGAGTATTTTGGAAAGCAAGGTTGGCACTAAAAATTACCAAAGTGTCGATCACCTCAAGCAAGCGCTTCGCCGAGAATGGGTCAAAATACCGCAGAGCAACATTCGGGCAGCGTGTGACGGTTTCCTTGGCCGTTTAAAGGTCATAATTCTTGCCAAAGGTGACCAATTCGAACAAATCTAAACTATTAAATTGATGTTGCTTGCCATTAGACTGAGCATGAACTAAACTAATAAATTGCATTGAATATATTTTCAAAGAAAAGATATAAACACCCCAATGATGACAAAGCAAACAAATATTGCCAATTAGAAGAGGGCAATAGCGTCGCGACGGCGAGACTAATGACGTTTCATCTTTTTTTTTACACAGAAACGATAATATTTTGATGACGAAGTTTGTTTATTTATTCTTTTTATTTTTTTGTGGCTCAAAGAGCAGATGGATGTCGGCAATAAAATATTGAATGCGAAAAATACCTCCTCAACATGTTGTGAATGCCTCGACCATTAATACATGCTCACACAAATAGATAATTAAAGAATACAATATAGTAATCAATTGGCGCTGTCGGCGGTGTATTATGAATATAATTATCAAAACAAACAGGGCAATAATGTTAATTAGGAGATATTGGGAGATTTGTAGTCGCAAGACTTGTATATTTAATATATGACTCCTCTATAATACAACATAAGTAGATTGCAGCCAATTGATTTGATATCGATATTGATAGTTGTAGACAAAGGTCCGAGCAAAATTGTCCAAAAATAAATAAAATAAAAAAATCCCTAATATTTGGGAATCTGTCGATCTATGTTCTGAAGTTCCGTAAATACAATATAAAGTGCAATATTTAGTTTATTTTAGGCACTTTTTACCCTCCTGCAAACAACATACTCTTATTTATACCCTCATTCATATGGCTACAGACGATATATATCATTTGATACGGCCAATACGTGCAGATATACAAGATATAGTACGAAGAACGGAAAGAACAGAACACTCCTTATGATACCTTCCCCACAACGGGTCAATATTTTGAATAGCCATGAAGCTTATAAAACGCTCAGTTCATTTAAATGTTTCTATCAACATAAGATCGGATGTGAATATGGAAAATATCGGACCATTGCTTCAGGCACATTTTAATATTTTCCATACATTGCATTGTCTTGTTTGCTGTTTCGCAGAGTATTACCCGAAGAGAGCTCTTCCAAATATCGTATAGAAACTGAACTCTACGATTCTTTTTCAAACCAAATCCTTGTTGTGATCTAAAACCTGCAACATTGTACTAATATGTTGTACTATTTTCACCGATTTTTTTATTTGAAAACATGTTCCCTACAGTAAATCCAAATAAAACTGGCAGGCAATGTGAAGAGAACATGCACAAATATCGCTATATATACTGTACAGAAATGTAATTATGGAGTGAAGTTGAGTCCGGTCTCAAATTAAAGGGCTGATGAAGCTCATTCAACTTCGCTTCATTTTAAATTTGTCCATCGAAAAATACCCCTCAGGTGAAAATCTTTTTATGCGGGATATACGAAGACGTGGGTGCTGGATAACGTGATAAGCTCTAGTAACGATTCCGAAATTCCAATACTAAATTTGACGCAATTCCGGTGAATAATGTCGCTAATATTATCAAAATACCGAAGGAAGGGAGGTATCTCTGTATGGGGGTTATACTAAGACGTAAGCCCGCATAGACATAGAAAGAAAGGTACTGTTATATGGGGGCTATACTAAAACGTAGTCCTATATAGACAGTTCTCTTCCATGGGGTAAAGTATTCAGAAGGAACACCTTGTGAGGATTTTCAGATTATTCCATTAATAAATGTGGCAAAAATCATCAATATACCGAATATTGAGTGGCATCATTGTATGGGGGCTATACGATACAGTGGACCTATATAGACAATTCTCTTTCAGGGGTAAAGTACTCACAAGGAACTCCTTGTGTGGATTTTCAGACAAGTCCATTGCAAAATGTGGCTAAAATCATCAAAATACCGAATATTGAGGCGTACCGTTGTATGGGGGCAATACGATATTGTGGACCTGTATAAACAATTCTCTTCCAAAGAGTTAAGTACTCAGAAAGAACCCCTTGTGTGGATTTTCAGACAATTCCATTGAAAAATGTGGCCAAAATCATTAAAATACCGAATATCGGGGGGTACCGTTATATAGGGGCTATACGATATCGTGGACCGATATAGCCCATCTTCGAACTTGACATGCCTGCAGACAAAAGACAAATCTGTTCATTTTGCTGTGTAATTTTAGTTTCCTATCTTAATTCGTTTTGACTGTATCGTGATTACAACAGACGGACAGGGCTAAATCATCTTGGAATTTTACGCTGATCAAGAATATATATACTTTGTTGGGTCTAAAATATTTATTTCGATGTGTGTATTGTGGAGGGTATAAAAAAATGTCAAAATATATGGTATTTTTTAAAAGTCAACATAGCAGCGAACCATGCCTCTAATTGGTTTCGTCCAAATGTGTCTAATAAACCGCATAGGATATCTTTTTTCTTTTTAAATTCAGTTCGTACTCCTTTTACGCATTGTTAAGCCTTTTCAACTGCATTTATCATAAAGTAAAAAAATTATGCATAATTGTCATCTAATTTCTAGTAATAACTTCGCTTGACAAAAACCCAAGTGTCTATACAAATTTCAAATCAAAATCACTTTGTCAAGCATAAACCGGAAAAGTGGGCATGGCAGCGCATTTGAAATACGAAATCCGTTAAATGTCATTAGTTTGCGATCCACATCAACGAAAATGTGAATCATTGAGAGAATAGCTAACAGCAGCAGCAGAACTAAATATGAAACGCATTTGAACCATGGCCGCGTCGAGCCAGGCCGGCAAACATTAGAAATGAAACGATAATCATGCATAGAGCACGATGACGATAGCTAAGGTAAACAGAGAGGCAGGCAGACCAACAGCGAGAGACAGACACAACAAAAAACCATAAATAACTGTATTGTCAATTTGAATAAACAATAGATTTGATTGTCTGAGGCTTTGCATGCGGAATGCGTTTTTTCGCTTTTTTGCTTTGTTTAGCGCTTGTGTATATTCATATTCAGATTGATGACTATGCTGCTCTATTGGCACGCCACAACCACCAGCACCAGGAGGAGGACACCGAACACCGACAATAGACAGCCAGCAAATAATTGGATAGACAAATGATTGCGTCGCTTTTTTACAGGCGGTGCAGGGGGTCAGTCAGTCAGTCCACAGAATACTGAGAAAACATCTATGGCCAATAGCCCAGTTTTTGCAATGAGTCACCCCAAACAACTCTGTCATCAAGTGGTGATGGTGATTAAGGTGGTGGTGGTGGCGACGACGTCAGTGGCATTGCGCGTCTATTCGTGACCAAACAATCAAATGAGATATATATTTTTCATTTGCCCATAAAGTTGCATTGGTCGCATATGTTTGAATAGCCAGAAGAATGTGGGTGGTATGATAATTTTGGTTAAGTCATATGTTGTATAGTATAGAAGTATATCGAAGGTACATAAAAATCTGAACCGATCTCGATACAATTTGGCAAAAGTATTTTCGAGCTGTATTTGATGTCCGATATCAAATATCATTCTTCTGGAGTGCATATTACGCATGTGAGGGACTTTGACATCAAATCGGATGAAATATATATAAGGGAGATATAGCTAAATCTGAACCGATTTTCACCAAATGTGAAGTACTTGTTTCTAGGATTAATTCAGTCGAAATTGCTAAAATTCAGTTCATTTGGTCTGTTATTAGCCTGGTGGCTAACAATAAGTTATATATGGGAGCTATATCCAAATATGATCCGATCTTGATAAAATTTAAGGCACTTATTTCTGAGTGGTATCTGATATCTGGTACCAAATATCATTCTTGTGGAGTGCATTTTACAAATGTGAGGGACTTAAAATCCCAAATCGGATGAAACATATATATTAGAGCTATAGCTATATCTGAACCGATTTTCAACAAATTTGAAGTACTTGTTTCTAGGGTGAATTCAGACGGAATTCAGTTAATTTGGGCTGATATTAGCCATTTCGTGCGTATTAAACATGATATCTGATAATGATATATATGGGAGCTATATCCAAATCTGGACCGATCCTGAAAATTTTAGGCACTTATTTTTGAGCTGCATATGATATCTGGTACCAAATATCATTCTTGTGAAGTGCATATTACGCATGTCAGGGACTTAAAACACCAAATCGAATGAAACATATATATGGGAGCTATGGCTATATCTGAGCCGATTTTCACCAAAATTTGAAGTACTTGCTTCTGGGCTGAATTCGGTCGAAAGTGTCACATTCACTCCATTTGGGCTGATGTTGGCACAATAAACCTGAAATCGGACAAAGACATATATGGGAGCTACATCCAAATATGATCCGATCTCTATGAAAAATTTCATCTCAATCGGATAATAAGTTCGACCTGCATTTGGTTCACAAGAATCATCAAAAATCGACTCAGAAAGTGATTCTATGAAGATTCTCAAAAGAAACTATGGGTCTAACTCGCTCCCTTCTCCATGTTACAAACAAATGCTCAAAGACATAATACCTGTACCACTATGTGGTGTAGGGTATAAATTATCCCTTAATATTGAATTGTAAACAATTCTAAAGGAAATAATGCAAAAGCCCATGTTTTGTCCCAATTTCAAAATAGCTATTAACAAAAATCGACCGGTAGTTCACTCTTGGCGTCACTTTTGGCAAACAACGCATTCATAAATTTAAGTGTCCGTCAGTCAGTAAAATACACACACCTTAGTCATGTACGACAACAACATGAACACAAGAAAATCATTAATATTTCATTCGGGTTCTCGGTGGTTTGCATTTTAAGACAAAAAGAGTGAATTTTGAATTATTTCGTGGTGGTTTTGCATGATTTGTCGTGGAATAGTCACCGCACACATTAATGGCAGGGAAGTCTGTGGTGTTCAGTTTTGCTTGGCAAACATAATAAAATTGTGTTTGCAAAAATTTCTTAATGACCCAACACAAATTGTAACACTTATAGGTACTTGTTGGGATGTAATGCATGTAAATGACGTTGGACGCCACAATGCAACATCAGGCGCTCACTTTCTGATTCTACAGGGTGAGATGAAAAAACTGCAACCAACTTCAGACTGCTGTCATTTCTAAGCCACTCGTTCGACAGCTGTTAAAATTTTTCCAGTGACAGCTCATAGCATTGTTCACAAGTGAACCCAAGTATTTTGGGGGAGAATTTTCCAGAAAAAAAAGTTATTCGTGTTGGAATTCAAGCGTGATAGTGTGATTTCTTTATATTTGGCTGGAAAACCACAAGTGGCTATCGTTAGTTACCGTGATACTGATAGAGCAGGCCGACGTCAAGGAAGTGGACGGAAGAAAACAGCAACATCAGCATAAGTGGTTCGAAAAGGAAAGAAGCGACTTGATCGACACCCGCGTCGCAGTGACCGAAAAATGGCTCGTGAGCTGTACATATCTCAATATTTTATACGGCAAATATTGAAAAATTAACTCGGGGTAAATCCATTGAAATTCCAAAAAGTGCAAGAACTTACACCGCAACGGAAAGAAAACAGTCTCAAATGAGCTAAAGAGTTGCTTCGCTTGACCGAAAGTGGGGAATTGCCGAATTTGGTTTTCTTCGATGAAAAAACATTGGTTGTCCAGCAGTTTATAAACAAACAAAATTATCGTGTTTACTTGTCAAAGAGGTTAGAGCCAGCGGAAAATGTGCACCTACGGTTGGCCACCAGAACTCAAGCGCCGGCCATGGTGATGGTGTGAGCCGCCATAACAGCCGATGATCGCTCCCGGCTCGTATTAATCGACCGTGGCATCAGATTGAATGCCGAATATTATTGCAAAAATATTCTGAAGGTTGCATTAAAGCCTTGGGTACCCAAACGCAGGACTCAGCACCATAGCCTTCAGCACACGCCACCCAAGAATGGTTACAAAATGAGGTTCCTCGCTTCATTTCCAGCGCACAATGGTGTGGGCCGTCATACCAGCCGATGGTCGCTCTCCGCTCGTACTAATCCACCGTGACGTTGGAATAAATGCCGAATATTATCGCGAAAATATTCTAGAGGGTGTATCAAACCATTGGGCACGCAAACATATTGGCCACAGACCCAAAAATGGTTACAAAATGAGGTTCCTCGCTTCATTTCCAGTGCACATTGGCCACCAAAATCTCCGGATAGCAATCCGTTGGACTATCGTGTCTGGAGTATTTGGGATAGCAAGGTTGACACTAAAAAATACCAAAGTGTCGATCGCCTCAAACAAGCACTTCGCCGGGAATGGGCCAAAATACCGCAGAGCAACATTCGGACAGTGTGTGACGGTTCCATTGACAGTTTGAAGGCCATAATTCGTGTCAAAGGTGACCAATTCGAACAAATCTGAACATATTCTAGAAATGTGATACTATTTCCGACATTTCTGGCTTTCATTCAATAAAATTAAAAAAATGTAAAAGTTATGGCGTTTGAATTTGTTGCAGTTTTTTTATCTCACCCTGTAATGTTATCAAGCATACAAAATCACATTCGATGGAGCTTTCGGGTCCACAAAAGTCCCTTATAGGCCCTATTCACATTTTTCCGCCGAAGTAACTGTAGTTTGATGTTTTGAAATCATAATTGCTTGTACACCTCTTCGCAAAAAGTTCAGTGTAGATTTGTTGCGAAAAAGTCCTAACATAAAGGTGGTCCTCCATAAATTAGTATTCGGAAGTTAAAAGCTTCCGTTCCATACATTGTGTTTATTTCGCACAGAAGACTATCCCACAAAATTATTCAGTATTACTATGCAATACCATGATGCATAAATATTCGTAGAGTTCACATTTTATTCCAATATTTTAAATGAATCCTTATTTTAAATAATTATCTGGTAGGATTCAATACTTTTTACATTTATTTTCAACATTAAAATTCAATAGTTCTTCACTTACCTGATGAGGTGACGGCGAGGCTTGCGAAGGTTGCGGTGACGGACTTGGCGCATGACTCGGACTACTGCTTGGCGGTGGACCACCGTGCTGGGCATGATGAGGTGATGCTGGTGGCAGGGGATGACTACCGGGGCCAGGACTAGGAGCAGGCGATGAACCGCCAGGCCAAGGCCGATTTGGTTCCGGATACTGCAAAAACAAAAACAAATTAACAAAAAATGCAATTGAATTAAACAATTACACAAATGCAGAAAACAAATTAATAATTC
Source organism: Musca domestica (assembly GCF_030504385.1). NCBI lineage: Eukaryota > Metazoa > Arthropoda > Insecta > Diptera > Muscidae > Musca > Musca domestica. Next base: position 11,090,598 of record NW_026712258.1, read on the forward strand.
AGCTGATGTTTTCCCAGAACACAGCCATGAATTCAAACATTGTGGAAAATATTTATTAAAAAAATTAAAAGTACAATAGACAGAGAAAGAGAGAGAGAGAACCAGGGGAGTAAAACAACCAACAAAATATTGCAATTGTTTGAGAAAAAATGTCTACGTTTTTTTTGTTGGTTTTGCTTGCTCTACAAAAATAGCTAATGTTGAAACAAATTGCATTATCCCAGGAACGTTTTTTATTCTTGTGTGTGTTTTTCAGAGGAAAACCATTTTTTTTTTTGTTTTTCTGGTTTGTGGCTGCCGCATTTTTGATAGAACGAATGAAAGTGCAAAAAACATTGTGTGGAAAAAAGCACGTCCGAGAGGAATGTTTTCTGTTATGTGTCCTTGTTTCTTTTTTTCTCTGGCATCTTTTTTTCTCTGGCGAGAGGGCATGCTTGGCCTGATAATGGTGGTGTGTGTGCGTGTGTTCACACACAGCTGTTTTTTGTTGTTACTTGTTGGAGTGCAGCAAAAAATAAATATAATTCTATGAATAAAATTAATCCTTTATTAAAATTGATTGGGCGCCGTGCTGGTCGGGACCATGACATTATGACGTATATCGAATTCAAATGGAGTTACTTAGTTTGGTTCACTTTCTTTTCTATTTTTGTCTGTGGGTATTTAAAACACCTGGTATTTTTTCAAATTCTTTCATAATTTTTTTTTTCTGGAATGAAAAATCATTCAATGATTCCTGGCTCGAAAAATTTTCAACTTGCCTAGTAACTTATTTTGTCGACAATTTTAAATACAGGGTAAGATAAAAAAAACTGCAACAAAGTCAAGTACCTCCCCACAAAGGGCCACCAGGGGGGCAGACAGTCAGACGGACAACCCTAGATCGACTCCAAATATCCTGTAGCCATATGACCAATAGCCATATTGTATGTACGGAACTTTAGAACTTAGATCTACAGGTTCCCAAATATTAGGGATTTTCGTTCTTTTTTTTTTTTGACAATTTTGCTCGGAACTTTGTCTTAAACTTTCAATATCGATATCAAATCAATTGGCTACAATCTACTTATGTTGTTGTATAGAGGACTCATATATTAAATATACAAGTCTCGCGACTACAAATCCCCCAATATCTCCTAATTAACATTATTGCCCTGTTTGTTTTGATAATTATATTCATAATACACCGCCGGCACCGCCAATTGATTATTAGATTGTATTCTTTAATTATCTATTTCTGTGAGCATGTATTAATGGTCGAGGAATTCACAACGTGGTTTGAGTAGGTATTATTCGCATTCTATATTTTATTGCCGATTTCCATCTGCTCTTTGAACCACAAAAAAATAAAAAGAATAAATAAACAAACTTCGTCATCAAAATATTATCGCTTCTGTGTTAAAAAAAAAGATGAAACGTCATTAGTCTCTCCGTCGCGACGCTATTGCCCCCTTCTAATTGGCAATATTTATTTGCTTTGTCATCACTAGAAAAAGTTTAGTTTTGTGCGAATTGGTCACATTTGGCACGAATTATGGCCTTCAAACGGCCAATGAAACTGTCACACGCTGCCCGAATGTGTCTCTGCGGTATTTTGGGCCATACACGGCGAAGCGCTTGCTTGAGGTGATCGACACTTTGGTATTTTTTAGTGCCAACCTTGCTTTCCAAAAAATACTCCAGACACAATAGACCAACGGATTGTTATCCGGAGATTTTGGTGGCCATTGTGCGCTGGAAATGAAGCGAGGAATCTCATTTTGTAACCATTCTTGGATGGCGCGTGTTCTGAGTTCTGTTGGAATGTCCAAGGTCTGTGACCAAAATGTTGGCGTGCCCAAAGCTTAAATACACCCTCCAGAATATTTTCGCGATAATATTCGGCATTTATTCTGATGCCACGGTCGATTAATATGAGCGGAAAGCGACCATCGGCTGTTATGGCGGCCCAAGCCATCACCATGACCGGCGCTTGAGTTCTGGTGGCCAACCGAAGGTGCACATTTTCAGCTGATCCTGACCTTTTTGGCAAGTAAACACAATCATTTTGTTTGTTTACTAACTGCTGGACAACGAATGTTGTCTCATCGGAGAAAACCAAATTCGGCAGTTCACCACTTTCGGCCAAGCGAAGAACCATTTAGCTCTTTTGAGTATATTTTCTTTCTGCTGCGGTGTAAGTTCTTGCACCTTTTCGAATTTCAATGACTTTACCCCGAGCTCATTTTTCAATATTTGCCGAATGGAAAATTGCGATATGTTCAGCTCAAGAGCCATTTTTCGGCCACTGCGACGCGGGGTTCGATAAAGTCGCTTCTTTATTTTTCGAACCATTTCTGCTGATGTTCCTATTTTCTTCCGTCCACTTCCTTGAAGTCGGGCTACCAGTATCACGGTAACGAGCGATGGTACGAGACACAAAAGATTTATTCACATTTAAATGCTGGACTGCTCTACCGATAGCCACTTGTGGTTTTTCCGTCAAATATAAAGAAATAACACTATCAAGCTTGAATTCCGTAACGAATAACTTTTTTTTCAGGAAAATTCTCACGAAAATGCTTTTGTGCGCTTGTAAACAATGATAATTAGCTTTCACTGGAATAATATTAACAGATGTCGGAGGAGTGGCTTAGAAATGACAGCAGTCGAAAGTTGGTTGCAGTTTTTTCATCTAACCCTGTATTTAGGACATTACACCCATCCACCCGTCATAACTCCTACTACTGTCACCACCTCTAACAATGCCATAATTTTATACTCATCATTCGGCTGCTCGTCGATGATTGTTGGATAATCAATAATGCAAAAGAATTCAATTTTATTTTTGGCATTCAATTCCAATACTAATTAACTATTTCGAATGAAAGTTTAAAAAATAATGAATATCCTGAAGGCACACATTCACACACACACTCGTACTTACACCTAGGAAATGGGCGGCACACACACGCACGAACATAAAACGATTGTGTAAATGCGACTGAATGACAAACAAATGAATATGAATACGTCAAACCAAGTGACTGACCAAACGACAGAGAGACAGACTATGAACTCAAAATTACAGAGAAATCATCGAACATTGAAAATGAATTAAAAATGTATAACATGAATGAGAATGGAATGGGGTGGTGTGGGGTGGACAGGGAAGAAGGGGGAGAGATATCCACAGAGGATGAATCCACAATATTATGTTTGTTTGCAGGAGGAGGAGGAGGAGAAAGAGAATACTACACTGATGAGTGATAGGACAAATGTTCGATAATGTCAGATGTACAGGAAAATGGACGAACAATCGAAAAATCAAATGAATTACACAATGGAAATGTCGATGATGATGGATCGAGCATTAACAGACTTCAATTTTGTTCTCTATCATATCATATTTAAATCGTCATATTTGAGAACCAGATATAATAATAGGATGAAGACACAAGGTCTTTATTTTGGTTAATAAAGCTCGTAGATCTTCCACCTATAGACGCTATCCGGAAAGTCTGAAACTCCAGAGAAAATTTTCGGAGGGTACATCTTTACACATACAATAGAAGCGCCATACCAGTGAAGATAAATTTTAAAAAACAAAAGCAAAGACACAAACCACTTGCATTTTATGTGGGTGCGCAAGGGGTTAATTGAAAAATAGTTTCTTTTTTTTATTTTTATGATTTTTACTATTTTTTTTTTCGGCGAGGAAACTGCATGGAAAATGCTGAATTGCATAATAGGAGCGAGACTAAAAGCACCATGCTTCCGAAATGCTCGCTCGAATTCGAGTAAAGAGTGAATCTTCATCGAATTTGTGAGAGAGCACTCCTGAGAGTAGAAGAAATTCGTACACAATATATTTTTTGGTGGCACACGCGAGCGTGTTTTCTTTGCTAGTTTTCGAGTGAGAATTAAATTTTGATTGAAATCAAGCAGCCTGTTATTTTCTAAATCTACCGCTGTAAACGAAACAAAATCAAATATATTGAAGCACCAACGTAGTTCAGATATTTTTAGAGCATTTCCCTTGAAAATCTGATTTTTTTCGGTTGGGCCCTCACGAAATGGTTTCAGAAGGCATTTTTGGCTACGTCGATGTGTCGCTAATCTCTACCAGCAAAGCATATGACATTGCTGTTGCTTTGTTGTTTTGTACACAATATCCACCGGCTCTTGCTTCTGCAATTTTCCACTTCTTGGCTTTTGTACACACTCCTCCTTCCTCCAGCTGCTACTACACACAAACATACATGAAAACCAAAATCAAAAAAAAAAAAGTTTCCACACGGTCGCCCCCTGCTGAGTCGGATGAGGAGGATATAGATGGAATCGCATCCATCCTGATCCGAAGTTCAGCTTCCCCTCTCGTGGCCGCAAGAAGTCCTCTCTACCCTTGTCTACGGCCCCTCCATTATCACTACCGCCACCACTACTACCCTTGTCTACAGTCCTCCATTCAACCCACAGGTGGTTGAACTAATTAGGGTCCAATTCCCTGTGGGAGATCTGAATTTTGCAGTTGATTTTCCATTCTGTAGGTGGAACCCACGCCAATACCACTTTTCTGGCTGGCTACTTCAAAGATTTCAACTTCCGGGTCAGCCATGCCAATGATTGCTAGTCGGAGTTCGTCTATGGATGCCAAAGCAGCCGTTCTTCTCTCGCATGGTTTTTTCCTCTTTAGACCGACGGGTTTAGAAGTAGACTTTCCTGTAGAAGACTTTCCTTGCCTTGAGAAGCTGCATATGAGACAGTTGGAGTAACGGCGTGAGTGACCATTGCACTCTTGGGAGGAGGCTACGTCTTTACAGATGGAGCCTGTGCAAGAGAGGGGACATCGAAGATGATGGTGTTTTAAACGGTTTCCTGTTTTACCAGCTATGCAGCGTGGATTTTTGCAGCTCGGCTCAACTACTGGTTGCTTATCCTAAGGTCATCGGTTGGCATTTTCGTAAAAGGACAAAGGAGCTTTAGGTTGAATTCGTTCAATTTTAGCCCACCCTACGCTCCTTTGTTATTTTACAATGAAGTCATGTCGGACTTAATCCCCTTAAAAAATTGCCCTTATATTTCGAATCTACTTTCGAACCTATGCTTGATATATAAGATTTCCTTCTTGGTATGCACATTTTTATCCCTATCCAAGAATTCTTCTATTTAGAGTTGATAATCTGTGGCACAAATACCTATTTAAAGATTTATTGCTAAAAACCCCCACTTTTTTCTCCACTCCTATAAAACACAGTTTTTTCAATATTTCCAATCCACGCCAAAAATGAATATGACATTCCAGAATAAATAGTTTTGTTCTCCTATTTTGGGAGGGATGGTACCCTCTACTCACCTGATGCGTCGTGTAGGCAGTTCGATGATTTGGTCCTGTCGCCGGGCCAGGCGGTGTTGGATATCTCTGGGGATATGGTGAATATTGAGATGGTGTTGTGCCTTGATTTGAAGATTGTGGCGGCGGTGGTGGACCACCTCCACTACCGCCACCACTACCACTACTACTCTGTTGCTGTTGTTGTTGCTGAGTTTGTTGCTGCTGCTGTTGTTGTTGTTGCTGTCCCGGCTGTGGCTGTTGTTGCTGGGGCGAACTTGGATAGGAACCTGAGTTTTGACCTTGTGATGGCGGATATGGGGATTGACCTCTGGAAGTGTTTGTCTGCAATGCAAAAAGAGATGACAATAATAAATAAAATGCACTTTAAGAAGCTTAACAACAGTTATGCAAACAAAATCATGATTGCAGGAAAAAATAAAATGAATTAAATTTCAAAATGTCTTAAAATACTGCTTATCAACATGGAATAATATCTTAAGAGATAAACCTGAAATGTGATGAGCAAAAACTGCAACTAAAACACACAACTTCTTAAGGACTTATATAAAAGGATAATAAACAACAAACAAACAGATATCCTTATGCAAACATTTCAACAATTAAAATGGATACTTTGGAGAAAATATTTAAATGAATAATTCCATGCACTTAGCCCCCCTCCCCTCTCTCCATCCCTCCTTCGCCTAAAGAATGGAATGTGAGAAAATCAATGTTTTAATTGAATAGAATGTGTAGCTTATTTGCATATTCTTATGCAAGGATAATTTACCTTTCTTGTATCCATGTGTATGTGTGTGTGCGTATGATTGTGGTCGTATAATTATGATAACACAGTGAGTATGAGTTATGAGAAGGCATGTGTTAATTATACTTCATAGGAAGTACCAAAGGAATTTTTCAAAAGTGTTATTTTTTGTTGATGGAAATAAGGTGGACTTTACGGGGAATAAACACAACATTTACATAAAATAATCTATGTTATGCAAGGTATGTTGCTGCGGTCTTTAACCCAAAATGTACAGGGTGAGATAGAAAAACTGCAACCAAATTCAGACTGCTGTCATTTCTAAGTCACTCGTCCGACAGTTGTTAAAATTATTCCAGTGGCAGCTCATTATGTTGTTTACAACGGTATAAAAACATTTTGTGTGATTGGTTTATATTTGGCTGGAAAAACTCAAGTGGCTATCGTTGGAGCACTCCAGCATTTAAATGTGAATAAATCTTTTTTGTCTCGTGCCATCGCTCGTTACCGTGATACACTGGTAGCGTAGCCCGACGTCAAGGAAGTGGACGGAACAAAACAGCAACATCAGCCGAAATGGTTGGAAAAGTAAAGAAGCGACTTGATCGAAACCCAAGTGCAATGGCCGAAAAATGGATCGTGAGCTGAACATATCGCAATATTCCATACGGCAAATATTGAAAAATGAGCTCGCGACAGAAAGAAAATAGACTCAAAAGAGCTAAAGAGTTGCTTCGCTTGGCCGAGAGTGGTGAACTGCCGAATTTGGTTTCCTCCGATGAGAAAACATTCGTTGTCCAGCAGTTTGTAAACAAACAAAATGATCGTGTTTACTTGCCAAAGAAGTCAGCTGAAAATGTGCATCTTTGATTGGCCACCAGAACTCAAGCGCCGACCATGGTGATGGTGTGGGCAGCCATAACAGCCAATGGTCGCTCTCCGCTCGAATTAATCGACCGTGGCATCAGAATAAATGCCAAATATTATCGCGAAAATATTCTAAACCATTAAAGGCACGCAAACATTTTGGCCGCAGACCTTGGACATTCCAACAGGACTCAGCACCGTCGCACTCAGCACGGCGACCCAAGAAAGGTTACAAAATGAGGTTCCTCTCTTCATTTCCGGATACCAATCCCTTGGACTATTGTGTTTGGAGTATTTTGGAAAGCAAGGTTGGCACTAAAAAATACCAATGTGTCGATCACCTCAAGCAAGCGTTTCGCCGGAAATGGGCCTAAATACCGCAGAGCAACATTCGGGCAGCCTTTAATGGCACGCAAACATTTTGGCCGCAGACCTTGGACATTCCAACAGGACTCAGCACCATCGCACTCAGCACGGCGACCCAAGAAAGGTTACAAAATGAGGTTCCTCTCTTCATTTCCGGATACCAATCCCTTGGACTATTGTGTTTGGAGTATTTTGGAAAGCAAGGTTGGCACTAAAAAATACCAATGTGCCGATCACCTCAAGCAAGCGTTTCGCCGGAAATGGGCCTAAATACCGCAGAGCAACATTCGGGCATCGTGTGGCGGTTTAATTTGCCGTTTTAAGGCCATAATTCGTGCCAAAGGTGACCAATTCGAAGAAATCTAAAATTATTCTAAAATTTGATGCTATTTCCGACATTTTTTTGCTTTCATTGAATAAAATTTAAAAATAAAATTATGGCGTTTGACATTGTTGCAGTTTTTTTTTTATCTCACCCTGTAGACTATCGCAGAACAGGAACCGTTCTAAGCGCTCTCAAATTATTAGTCGTCCTATTCAATTTTAATAAAAGTATGTAATGACTTGTAATTAGGAAGCCTTTAGAAGCATGATTTTATGCTATATTAGATCCGCTTACGAAAATTAAATAGATCGCGATATATTCGGATTATGTAGTGGCGCTTGCCCTACTGGATTGTTTCTTCATTCTTTTGTTTTTTTTTTTTGGAATTAAAACCAAACTTAAAAATACCTACTGTAACGTATTTTGAAATGCCACCTGGATATGAAGTTGTTATAAGGCAACACTTTATCCATAAGCGCATTCGTTTCTCGCTACTATTTGTGTGCTACATTTTTACTCAAATACTGGAATTAACTCGCTAGCATTTGTAATTGCCGAGGGTTCAAGCTGATAAAGATTAGATAGAATCGTCCATTTTGTCATCTAACCCTTAAGAGGAAGAATATAGTTCATCCAAAAATTTCTAAAAATAACCTTGTTCACCTTCAGAAAGTCATTAAATCAGTTCAAGTTGCGGTTATAATTTTGGTTGTGTGACTGTAAGAAAATCTAAATTTGCAAATATTATTAAATAATATTTATCAAAGCATACAATTTGTTTAGTGGCCACATAATTTTATGCATTTGGATGATAGCCTTTGAATCTCTTTAGCAATTACCCTATGGAATAAAATCCATAGTCAAAGAGGAAGGTAAATCAAACATTATTTCCTAAAAGTTCTAAGAAACCCTATTTAGTTTCTCTCCTCAATCATTTATTTCTTTCTACTAGACTCGCATTTGATTACAACAATTGTTTTGTGAAGGAAGAGATCTTATTGAACAAAAGCTTTTGTTCTCACAAAACACATTTTTCGGCCTCACATATTCCCAAACCGCAACGCAGCGTCAGTGTGATTTTTAACTTTTACTCCAACAGCGTCGATTACATCAAGACGGGCAAATGCCCTGTGTCAATCAATAACCAGAAATATGGGAGAAATGTGAAATTTGATGTATTATTACAAACTGCTTTATTTTCAAGATATGAAGAAAAAACCAATTTCGGCACGAATCGGGATATATTCAACCAGATCAGCTAGATATCACCTTGTGAATCTGGTGGAAGTTTTTTATGGTAGGATCAAATGTGTAAAGAGATCAGTTATCAAACATAAATCATAAGCAAGTAATTTGTTTTAAAACGAAAACTTCAAATCAAACAATATTAATAGTGTTATACCCCAGTGATTAAGAAAAATTACGCGAGATTATTTGTCTACCACATCAGTAAAAATAATTAGAATATAATTTTAAAGTGATTGTGATTCTTTAAATATTCATATTTAATTATATTTTATATTTATAAAATCAAAAGTTTAATTTATTGGTTTGTTAAGTGATACAGTTATAATCCATCAAAGATCATCATCTACATCAATTACCACATGTTTTTTTTTCACTTACATGGTCTAATGATCATTACTAAAATTATTCCATTCTTCTTTATTACATGGTGTAAGTGATGTAGAAGATAGTCTTTGATGAGACAGAAAAACGCTGGTCATGATTAATTGAGAACCATTCAGGGACGACTCTCATTATCAACATCAATATTCAGCAACCGATCTCGAACACATTCTCATTTATTCTAAATCATATACTGTTAACTTAACATGCCTCTCTTGCCAGCATAACATCATCATTAACATTACCCTGTAAAGGTCAGTAATTACACCCTGAATTCGCCGAAAGTACTTTCTGCGTGGGAGCCACAAAATGACCAAGTAAGTTTTTATTATCATTTTTGTTTTGATTACATACTATGAACAACTGTTGGTATCATGGAGGTATCGTCAAAGAAATAAAGCAAAAGAATACACCAATTGAGTTCTTTGGCTTCTATCTATCTCTGCTACATTATTTACATTTTTGTTTTCTGTTTTTTTTTTTTATTTTTGTGATCGGGTTTGAAAGTGATACCCTGAAGAAGGTTTTGTTGATTGATGAAAGTCATAATCAGTTCGACTCAACTATCTTTGGGATCATAATATTTTGAGTTGCTGCGTAAGAAGTTGATAAGCAATAATAGTAACTGGTTCAAACATAAACAGCTTTTGGATTTATTACGTTTCTTATTCTAAATTGTTTATTTAGTTTTTGCATGCATAATTGATAGATATTATTTTTTCCATTGTTAGAACAAATACTTATATTGAGCTCATCGCAATGCAAGTTACATTTTTGGCGTTCGCAAATGTGTACTTTCATAAATCTAATCTACAATTTATTTTATTTTTAATTTGAAACTCTAGTTATGATTAAGGTTAAGGATTCTGTTTTTTTTTTTTTTTTTTTTGTAAAATCCTTTAATATGAAAATAAAATTAATTATGAATTCTGAGTAGATCACTTTTTTTTAACTTTTTGATTTCCCCGTATAAAGTTGCTTGCTTCATGAGGTCCTGGGGGTCACTAAAATGTCTTTTATCTCCGTTTGGATTAGTTATTAATGTGACCATGGTTGGGAGGGCGCAAGAGCACATCAACAGCTGTAGCTCTGGATCATTTGTAGTGTCGTCTTTCTCACTCATCAGTTTGTCTCCTACCTTTTTACTTCTTCTCCTTCCCCTTTGGGAAATATCTAGCTCTATTTTAATTTTTTTCACCAAATTGTATCTTCGAGTTTAGAAATCATGGTGTATCTTTTCGTTCAATCATTAACAAGTACACTCGAAGAAAAATTTTAGTGCACGCAATTTGTTTTATGTATTTATTATGTTCAGTGGATTTACAAACATGACAGTAGATGAACCCAACCCCACCGGCGAGCTAATAAGGCCGTGTATCTGCGTGCCACTGTCACAAAAAGTTTGTTGTCAACATCAGCCACAATAATTCAACCGTTATATGTTACATAATAAATAAAATGGCGCCCAACGTGGGGCCCGAACATCAATATACTATCAAAAAAAATCTATCATTTAGAGTGCAGTTCTTGTACCTAAAACCCATGTTCGGCCTCAAACTATTTTCAATATACTTTTTTATGTCTGTTTACTATCTTTTCTTATCTTTTAGCTTTTCCTTTCCAAGAAAATTTTTCAAATTAATTGGATTTTGTTTTTGGTCCCAGATATCCTCTAACAACCAATAATTAGAAAATTTTCGTCTATATTTGTTTTTGGAATTTCTTGTTTGTACTAGTTTGCATCTTTTGGAATACGGATTCTGGGTATTACCATAAACTAGATCTGGCCAAGATATAAAACAAGTCAATCAGAATTCTCTCTTGTATACTTCCGTGGATTTATAGAAGCGTTGACCTATACCACGGAGTAATAAATATCACCTGTTCTGTATTTTTTTCTTATTCTATAAACTTTAAATGATCGATCTTTGGTAGCAAGCACTTTTATTATGGGGAAGAATCAAAAAGTTATAAATAAATTGAAAATTTTGGCCATCCGATTTTCCTACAACAAATAAATTACATTAACTTATTTAAACTTATTAAATTATTATCAAATTCAGTATTCATTTTGCTATCGTTTGAAATCTTTGAAACTCAATTTCGAAACTATTGTTGAACACCGAAATTTTATTTTGTTCTTTTTCCATTGGATCTGAAATACATAATCATATTCCACTATTACGGGATCTTTTGGCGTAATATCATTCGAATCCGAAATTTTGATTATTCTGTTTTGGTTCTTAGGGATTTACATACTTATATCCTTTCCGTTGTTGTATTGGTTCGAAAGCTTCGAAAATGTCCTTAGAATCTGCTCTGGGTGAATTTAACAATGAGGTCTCCGACAATCCTGCATGTGGGGTATGCGGACAGAGTTTCTCTGATGCCGCTCAGGGTAGACGTACCAATTGTGGACATTGCTTTCACAAGTCGTGCTTAGAAAAGTGCCTAAAGTTGAGACCATACTGTCCAACGTGCAACACACGCCTATTTAGTGAACCACCCCCAACACCCTCAGGTGCGAAAACTAGATCTCAATCTAAGCAATCAGCTAGTGCTCAGCATGCGCCTAAAGCTTCAGGTAGCACTGCGATATCCCAAAGTGGATCTAGTGGTGCTGTCGGTGGATCTAGTGGTGCTGTCGGTGGATCTAGTGGTGCTGTCGGTGGATCTAGTGGTGCTGTCGGTGGATCTAGTGGTGCCTGTGGTGGTAGTGATCATGCTAGTGTAGATCCCGACAGTCTTACAGAGATGATAATGAGTAAAGTTGCAGCTCAGCAAATGCAATTGTTTTCTGCCTTTAGTAGTCAAGTGGCCAAGCTTGTGCAAACGAACATTGAAGCTGGTTTGTCTCGCTTAAGCGTTCAGGAACCACATAGAACACCTACGACATCGCATGCTCATACTCAATACACTCCTCCTCAAATTCCTCCTGTTGATCAGCTCGCACTTAGGGATTTGTTAGGTATTCCGGTTGACAACTCTGGGAACCCAACTAGGTCGAATAGTATTCGGAGAGATCCATTAGCAGAGACCACTCTGTCAAACGTGTCATCCTCTTCGGATCTAACCTCTAGGCCCGATAAGGTACTCCATATAATAACCAACTGGAAGCTGAAATTTTCGGGTAGTTCCAGCGGGTTATCAATAGAAAATTTCATTTACCGCGTCGAGGCTCTTACGGTGCAGACGTTGCAGGGCAACTACGATCTTTTATGTAGAAATGCCAGCCTCCTGTTCGATGGTAAAGCGGCAGATTGGTTCTGGCGATACCATCGTTCATTGAGAAATCTATCTTGGCAAGATTTATGTAGTGGCTTAAGGAAGCAATATGGAGATTCACGAACTGACGTGGATATTCGTGAATTAATTCGCGACAGAAAGCAGAGGAATAGCGAGAATTTTGATACTTTTTACGAATCTGTCGTGGAGCTGACAGATCGTCTTAAAGAGCCACTTACTGAAGACACCCTTGTTGAGATCCTCAGAAGAAATTTGCTGCCTGAGATCCAGCATGAAATCTTGAATCTCAAGATTTCATCCCTTCAGGATTTAAGAGATATATGCCGGAGACGGGAATTCTTTTTACAGGATATACGTCGAAAGCATGGCTCCTTTGTTTCAAAACCCCCTGTATTTTCCAAAAGAGTCTCCGAGGTTAACGAAGTTGTAGATCAGGATGAGGTTAATCAATCCATACATGGAGGCGAGGAGATCTTTGCTTTCGGCTTGGTCTGCTGGAACTGCAGAAAGGAGGGTCACCGCTATCAGGATTGTTTGTCCAACAGAACCATATTCTGTTATGGATGCGGCACCCCCGATGTTTATAAACCCAACTGTAGGAAATGCAGTTCAAAAAACGAGAGAGTAGGTGCACATCTGAGTGCACAGAATCAAGGGAAGGTTCAGGAATTGGACCTCGAATAAATATTTTAAAAAGGCATGCCTTTAATAATCCCGAATCCGATATAGATTCAAAAACACCCACTTTAGATACAGACATACCTAATACCAATAAGTTCGTTATAAAACCACTACATATACGTTTACGAGAATACTACAAGGCAAGAGATAGAATATTTGGGGAAAATGTCAGAACTTCGAGATCGGCAGAGCGGATGAGGTCCTTCTGGAAGAGTGTGCGTAATATGAGGAAACAATTCGTGAGTTCGGTGTTCGATAGACCCTCAGATGTTCGTCCTTACGCTGAGGTTACCTTGTTCGGAAGAAAAATGTTAGGGCTAATGGACACAGGAGCCTCTTTAAGTTGCCTTGGTGGCAAAGCAGCTGAAGAGTTTCTACGTTCTGGTAAACCATTTAAAAGAATCAGTTCTATTGTGAGAACTGCAGATGGAAGTAGCCAGGAGGTTGTAGGTTTTATTAAAGAGAACATAACTTTTAAGGGCATTGACAAGTTGATCACTATTTTCATAATTCCCAGTCTGGATAAAGAATTGTTTTTGGGTGTAGATTTTTGGGAGTTATTTGATTTGCTTCCCAAAGGTTTAGTGAAGGGTAATTACCTTTCCGACAACTTGTCATATGTCTCCACTGTATCCACTAAAGTTTCACTTTCACCTATTGAACTTCAACGTCTCGAACAGGTTGTAAGATTGTTTCCTTCATTTTCTAAGGAAGGACTTGGCAGGACTAGTGTTTTGTGCCATTCAATTGACACTGGTTCTGTCAAGCCCATTAAACAAAGACATTTCCCGGTGTCACCTGCAGTTGAAAAACTGATTTATAGCGAATTAGACAGGATGTTGGAACTAGGCGTTATTGAGGAATCCAATAGCCCTTGGTCCTCACCTGTTGTCCTCCATCGCAAACCCGGAAAGAACCGTCTTTGCTTGGACAGCCGTAAACTTAACTCCGTCACAGTGGGTGATGCTTACCCGCTGCCACACATTGACGGCATACTCAGTAGACTGCCCAAAGCTAGTTTTATTACCGCCTTGGACCTCAAAGATGCCTTTTGGCAGATTCCTCTTGACCAACAATCGAAAGAAAAGACAGCATTCACCGTTCCTGGGAGGCCGCTGTATCACTATACAGTGATGCCATTCGGGCTTTGTAATGCCCCACAAACTATGTCCAGATTAATGGACAGAGTGATACCCCCGGCTCTCAGGACGGAGGTGTTTGTTTATTTGGACGATTTGCTGGTAGTTTCGGAATCATTTGAGAGGCATCTTGAGGTTCTAAGGTTGGTTGCTCAGAGGATCAGAGAGTCAGGTTTGACTATTAATATTGAAAAATCTAATTTCTGCGTTGAAGAGGTAAAATATCTTGGACACCTGGTAGGAGGTGGCGTTATACGGACGGATCCTGAAAAGGTATCCGCTATTTCTGAGTTCCCGGTACCTCGATCTATTAAGCAGGTCCGTCGATTTTTGGGTATGACGGGTTGGTACCGGAAATTTATCCGGGGCTACGCTACTATTGCCACACCCTTAACTGACCTAACTAAAACTAAGCGCAAATTTGTATGGTCCGAAGAGGCCCAAACCGCCTTTGAGACTTTAAAGACCCACTTGAGCACCGCTCCAGTTCTACATAGTCCAAACTTCTCACAGCCGTTCTTTATACACTGTGATGCAAGTAGAACTGGTATAGGAGGTGTTTTGGTGCAGAAAGATGCGGAGGGTGAAGAGGTTCCTATCGCCTTTATGTCGAAGAAGCTCAATCAAGCCCAACGTAATTACTCTGTCACCGAACAAGAATGCTTGGCAGCAATGCTGAGCATCAAGAAGTTTAGAGCTTATGTTGAGGGGCATGAGTTCACTGTCATCACTGACCATGCGTCTTTGAAGTGGCTCATGTCCCAGACGGACTTAAGCACACGGCTAGCTCGGTGGGCCCTAAAGCTTCAGGGGTATAAGTTTAAAATTGAACATAGGCGTGGCAATCTTAATGTAGTACCGGATACTCTCTCCAGGGCCAATTCTGATGACCTGTCTGAGCTGGAGATGGGTAGTTTGTTTTCCTTAGAAGACCAGTCCGGAATGTTCGTGGACTTAAATTCAGCTTGTTTCAAATCTAAAGAGTATTCCCAGCTTCTAAAAAAAATAGAGGAGAATTCGTCACAAATACCGGATTTAAAAGTCATTGATGGTTATGTTTATCGGCGAACCGAGCATGCCTCTGGCGACCAAACCGTTGATGATTTATGCTGGAAACTTTGGATTCCGAAGGATCTTGTTCCCGAGGTCCTGCGTAGGGCTCATGATGACCCTTTGGCATCTCACGGTGGTATAAACAAAACACTGTGCCGGATTAGGAAGTTTTATTTTTGGCCAAACCTAGTAGTTGACGTACGAGATTACGTCAACAATTGTGAGATATGCAAGTCCTCAAAGCACCCGAACACTTCTCTTAGACCACCAATGGGGAAGACAACCGAAACCCAACGCTTTTTCCAAAAAATTTACGTTGACTTTCTGGGACCATATCCTAGGTCCCGTTCTGGCAACATTGGGATCTTTGTCGTTCTTGACCACTTTTCGAAGTTCCCTTACCTCAAGGCCGTTAAGAAATTCTCGTCGGATATTGTGGTACAGTACCTAGAGCAGGATTTATTTCATACTTTTGGCGTTCCAGAGTTGTTGGTATCGGATAATGGGTCGCAATTTCGCTCTCATCACTTTGGCCAGTTTTTAAAACGTTACGGGGTACGGCATATATTTACAGCATCACATGCTCCGCAGGCTAACGCCTCGGAGCGTGTCAATAGATCAATACTATCTGCCATAAAATCATATATTCATACGGATCAGAAGAACTGGGACGAACTGTTAAGTAGCATTGCTTGTTCCCTAAGATCTTCTAATCACGCTGCCATCGGAACCTCTCCATACTACCTAGCCTTTGGCCAGTCAATGGTGACGAATGCCTCGACGTACCCTTTATTACGCCAGCTGGAGGTACTTGAAGATAGGTCAGTTCGATTTGACAAAAACGATTCTCTTGCCTTAATGGGTGACCGTGCCAGGAAGCATATGCAAAAACAACATGAGCGTAATGAGCGGACTTATAATCTCCGATCACGGGAGGTGTCCTACAGAGAAGGCCAAGAAGTTTTCCGACGCAACTTCAAGCAAAGTAACTTCGTCCAAGGTTTTAACTCGAAGTTGGCGCCTACTTTTATAAAGGCCAGAGTTCGGCGTAAAATCGGAAACTGTAATTACGAGCTGGAAGATTTGAGCGGTAATTTAATAGGAGTCTACCACGCTAAGGATATACGCCAATGAGTCCTCTTTAAGGGCAAGCGGAATCAGCTTTGTTGGACAAGTCTATTCCCCAAAGTCTGATCTTGCCAGGGGGGTGTTGTAGTGGCGCTTGCCCTACTGGATTGTTTCTTCATTCTTTTGTTTTTTTTTTTTGGAATTAAAACCAAACTTAAAAATACCTACTGTAACGTATTTTGAAATGCCACCTGGATATGAAGTTGTTATAAGGCAACACTTTATCCATAAGCGCATTCGTTTCTCGCTACTATTTGTGTGCTACATTTTTACTCAAATACTGGAATTAACTCGCTAGCATTTGTAATTGCCGAGGGTTCAAGCTGATAAAGATTAGATAGAATCGTCCATTTTGTCATCTAACCCTTAAGAGGAAGAATATAGTTCATCCAAAAATTTCTAAAAATAACCTTGTTCACCTTCAGAAAGTCATTAAATCAGTTCAAGTTGCGGTTATAATTTTGGTTGTGTGACTGTAAGAAAATCTAAATTTGCAAATATTATTAAATAATATTTATCAAAGCATACAATTTGTTTAGTGGCCACATAATTTTATGCATTTGGATGATAGCCTTTGAATCTCTTTAGCAATTACCCTATGGAATAAAATCCATAGTCAAAGAGGAAGGTAAATCAAACATTATTTCCTAAAAGTTCTAAGAAACCCTATTTAGTTTCTCTCCTCAATCATTTATTTCTTTCTACTAGACTCGCATTTGATTACAACAATTGTTTTGTGAAGGAAGAGATCTTATTGAACAAAAGCTTTTGTTCTCACAAAACACATTTTTCGGCCTCACATATTCCCAAACCGCAACGCAGCGTCAGTGTGATTTTTAACTTTTACTCCAACAGCGTCGATTACATCAAGACGGGCAAATGCCCTGTGTCAATCAATAACCAGAAATATGGGAGAAATGTGAAATTTGATGTATTATTACAAACTGCTTTATTTTCAAGATATGAAGAAAAAACCAATTTCGGCACGAATCGGGATATATTCAACCAGATCAGCTAGATATCACCTTGTGAATCTGGTGGAAGTTTTTTATGGTAGGATCAAATGTGTAAAGAGATCAGTTATCAAACATAAATCATAAGCAAGTAATTTGTTTTAAAACGAAAACTTCAAATCAAACAATATTAATAGTGTTATACCCCAGTGATTAAGAAAAATTACGCGAGATTATTTGTCTACCACATCAGTAAAAATAATTAGAATATAATTTTAAAGTGATTGTGATTCTTTAAATATTCATATTTAATTATATTTTATATTTATAAAATCAAAAGTTTAATTTATTGGTTTGTTAAGTGATACAGTTATAATCCATCAAAGATCATCATCTACATCAATTACCACATGTTTTTTTTTCACTTACATGGTCTAATGATCATTACTAAAATTATTCCATTCTTCTTTATTACATGGTGTAAGTGATGTAGAAGATAGTCTTTGATGAGACAGAAAAACGCTGGTCATGATTAATTGAGAACCATTCAGGGACGACTCTCATTATCAACATCAATATTCAGCAACCGATCTCGAACACATTCTCATTTATTCTAAATCATATACTGTTAACTTAACATGCCTCTCTTGCCAGCATAACATCATCATTAACATTACCCTGTAAAGGTCAGTAATTACACCCTGAATTCGCCGAAAGTACTTTCTGCGTGGGAGCCACAAAATGACCAAGTAAGTTTTTATTATCATTTTTGTTTTGATTACATACTATGAACAACTGTTGGTATCATGGAGGTATCGTCAAAGAAATAAAGCAAAAGAATACACCAATTGAGTTCTTTGGCTTCTATCTATCTCTGCTACATTATTTACATTTTTGTTTTCTGTTTTTTTTTTTTATTTTTGTGATCGGGTTTGAAAGTGATACCCTGAAGAAGGTTTTGTTGATTGATGAAAGTCATAATCAGTTCGACTCAACTATCTTTGGGATCATAATATTTTGAGTTGCTGCGTAAGAAGTTGATAAGCAATAATAGTAACTGGTTCAAACATAAACAGCTTTTGGATTTATTACGTTTCTTATTCTAAATTGTTTATTTAGTTTTTGCATGCATAATTGATAGATATTATTTTTTCCATTGTTAGAACAAATACTTATATTGAGCTCATCGCAATGCAAGTTACATTTTTGGCGTTCGCAAATGTGTACTTTCATAAATCTAATCTACAATTTATTTTATTTTTAATTTGAAACTCTAGTTATGATTAAGGTTAAGGATTCTGTTTTTTTTTTTTTTTTTTTTTGTAAAATCCTTTAATATGAAAATAAAATTAATTATGAATTCTGAGTAGATCACTTTTTTTTAACTTTTTGATTTCCCCGTATAAAGTTGCTTGCTTCATGAGGTCCTGGGGGTCACTAAAATGTCTTTTATCTCCGTTTGGATTAGTTATTAATGTGACCATGGTTGGGAGGGCGCAAGAGCACATCAACAGCTGTAGCTCTGGATCATTTGTAGTGTCGTCTTTCTCACTCATCAGTTTGTCTCCTACCTTTTTACTTCTTCTCCTTCCCCTTTGGGAAATATCTAGCTCTATTTTAATTTTTTTCACCAAATTGTATCTTCGAGTTTAGAAATCATGGTGTATCTTTTCGTTCAATCATTAACAAGTACACTCGAAGAAAAATTTTAGTGCACGCAATTTGTTTTATGTATTTATTATGTTCAGTGGATTTACAAACATGACAGTAGATGAACCCAACCCCACCGGCGAGCTAATAAGGCCGTGTATCTGCGTGCCACTGTCACAAAAAGTTTGTTGTCAACATCAGCCACAATAATTCAACCGTTATATGTTACAATTATTAGTTGCACCACGTATTCAGTATCCTGAGTTTGAAGCATTATTCAATTATTATGGCTGTCAAAGCAATATTTAATAATATATATAGCCCCACATAAGTGAATTTCCACATTTTTAGGGATTTTTGGGATAGTCGATTTGATGATAAATCAAGTTTTCACATAATGTATAAGGTATAGAAAGTTCGGCCCAGTCGATCTTGACGTCGTTTTTATTTGTTTAAGACATCATGTTTGAAGGTTTTATGGACCTTAACAATAAATCGATGTCCATTAACGTTTTTTTAATTCTACACCTTTGCCTTGTCAGATCTCTAAATTTTTGCACATCCTCTAACTCGTAATCATATTATATTTCCAAATAGAGCTTAGAGGACCTATAGACTCCAAAAGAACATTTTTACATTTTTTTTCAATTTTCCATTTGTTTAGAACCCACCCAGATTGAATGTTTAAAGATTTGTTTGAAACACTGTATTGGTAGGGGTAGGTATTGCTGCTAACTACAAAATTTTTTCGATAGAAAATAATTACTCTAATTATAAAGGAAGTATTACGGAAGAAGCAGGACTATTATACATACATAATATACACACACACACATACATACAAAGTAATTACAGTTTCATCTTTTCAAAACCGACACAAATATCCTGCTTACGTACGTACGCCATGTCCCGTTGGATAGTTTTATTCTAATAATACCGGAGTAAGTGATTTCATGTATAAATATGTTTTGTAGGTATTTCTTTGTGTGTGTGCATGCGTCTGTGTTAATAATATGGTTTTAAAAGTTTATGCTTGATATTTTGACATAATCCTTTGACTTAATTACATTTTAAGAAGACACATGCACACACAACAACACCAACGACTTTATTTCTCCTCTCTCCACTTCCACTACTGGTTGGTTGGAAGTGGTTGGTTATCACATCTAATGAAATGACTTTCATGTTCAATGTGGTTGGTGGTATTTTGGGTTCAACATCGGAGGGGAAATACACGAAGAAGAAGAAAAGGAATTACTTTTGTATTCTAACCAGTCAACCATCCAAGCGTTTCTAATTCCACATACGCCAGCAATAATAAAAGGTTAAGGAAAACGATGAAGCAACAAAACAAAAAAAAACACAATTTTATTATTCTCTTTATTGCCACTTCTCTCTGTCTCCTCTCTCTAACTCTTTACAATCTTCTGATTGTTAGAAACATGGTGCTCAAGTTGTAAGTTAAAAAAACAGCTGTTTTTATGTCAACAATGGAATTTTCTCTTTTGTTTGTTCCTACTTCGTTTTCTGGAACGTGGATATTGTTATTAAAAATTAAAGCAATTGGTCATAAAATTCTGGAATGCGTTTAAAGTCAAGTGTTACCATGTAATCGTAACTACTATATGTGGCACGGATGTTCCGTGTTTTTATTAAAAAGAAGAACAAAAAAACAACAATTTAAAAAGCATCAGTGGGCTTCGCCAACAGATGTACACCCTCAGCCAATGTTTGATTATTTAAATATGTTTTGACCTCTGTTATGATTCTTCAAATTGTTGACCCTCTGTTGACCTAAATAAATATGATATAAATATTGCGACGTGCCAAGTTTGGACTATACAGAGTAAGATGAAAAAACTGCAACCTACTTCAGACTGCTGTCATTTCAAAGCCACTCGTTCGACAGCTATTAAATTTTTTCAGTGACAGCTCATTATATTGTTTACAAGCATACAGAAGCATTTTGGTGAGAATTTTCCAGAAAATAAGTTATTCGTGATGGAATCCAAGCGTGATGGCATGATTCCTTCATATTTGGGTGGAAAATCAGCACTCCAGCATTTAAATGTGAATAAATCTTTTGTGTCTCGTACCATTGCACGTTACCGTGATACTGGTAGCGTAGCCCGACGTCAAGGAAGTGGACGGAAGAAAACAGCAACATCAGCAGAGAGGGTTCGAAAAGTAAAGAAGCGACTTGATCGAAACCTGCGTCGCAGTGGCCGAAAAATGGCTCGTGAGCTGAACATATCTCAATATTCCATTCGGCAAATATTGAAAAATGAGCTCGGGATAAAGCCTTTGAAACCCCAAAAAGTGCAAGAACTTACACCACAACAGGACATTCCATCAGGACTCAGCACCATCGCACTAAGCTCGCGCCACCCAAGAAGAGTTACAAAATGAGGTTCCTCGCTTCATTTCCAGCGCACAATGGCCACCAAAATCTCCTGATACCAATCCGTTGGACTATTGTGTCTGTCGATCACATCAAACCAGCGCTTTGCCGGGAATGGGCCAAAAGACCACAGAGCAACATTCGGGCAGCGTGTAACGGTTTCATTGTCCCTTTGAAGGCCATAATTCGTGCGAAAGGTGACCAATTCGAACAAATCTAAACTTATTCTAAAACTTGATGCTATTTCCGACATTTTTGCTTTCATTCAATAAAATTAAAAAGAATGTAAAAGATGTAGCGTTTGACTTTGTTGCAGTTTTTCTCACCCTGTAATGGTTAATTCTTTCACTTTATAGAAGATATATGATAATTTGTTTTAAATGTTAAAATGCGCGTGAGTTACCAGATACAGCCGACCCAAGTATTCCATGTTTATACTTCATCTAATACAGATAAAAATATTTTTGTGTGCAAAAAATCGAAATTTTTATATCCAATTTTATGCGAAATCATAAATTCTATTTTCATTTCAGGTTTCTGGTTGAGGGAGTTATGACAGATAAAAGTATTGGAAATTGTGACCCCTGGTGGGTGAGGTACCAGGAGGGGTTGGTAGATGTATATCATCTTCACAACAGATCTTGTGTTAGCAAAAATGTTTGTTATGGATGTTAGGATGTTAATTTCAGGTTTTATGAGCTTCATGGATACTCAAAATTTTGACCCTTTTCCCCAATTTCTTATTGGGAAATCTTTTACATATTTTTAAGGCAAAATATATGAACAAAATATTACAATTTTTCGAGCTAAATGTTCTAAAATGTTCTAAAAATATACCATTTTGGATGAGCCTTTAGCACCATGTCCAACTTTTTTTTATTCTGGTCATCAATTTTAAAGCTGAGTATGTTTTTGCAATTCTCTAGCTGATTTCGAAAAAGAATCCATTTAAAACAACAAACATTCATAAAAAACCTCATTTGACTTTGCTTTTCATCCGTTCTCTGTTTAAAAATTCAATATTGATGTTTACAATTATCCTGACATAATCCATTGCAGGTATTCTTTCTTCTGCTTCTCATTCTGGATAATTTCTCATATCAGTTTGTTCGTTCGATATTGTTTCCATGTATTACACTACATATAGGAATATATGTATGTGCATGTGTGTATTTTTCTCTTTTTTCGGTTAAACTTATTTGATGTTAATGGCGTTGTCCTTTGTTGGCGCTGTTCTTGTGTCGATGATGAGAGGATGATGATATTCTGCAGCAGAGATTTTTCAATGGTTGAAATTTGGTATTGGAAAATCGATTAAATATTATGTGTGCATGGTTTGTATGCATGTGTGGAGCTGCATTGGCATTACATTTGGAGCAGTAATGTTGTGGCGGCGGCGGCAGCAGCAGGACATCATGTGTTTACCTCCCTCAATCCATTCATTAATTTTATATTGGCTATATATCGCTCCATGTACACACACTCACATAAAATAGAATACACATGTGCATTACAAATATATAAAGAGAGAGAAATATATAAGAAAGAAAGGGAGCGGCAAAGTTTACTTAACTCCAACGATAAGTATAGAAACTAGAGATATGTAGGTCGACTTTTGCTTCAACGATAATTCGACTTTACACAGACCAAAAGACGAATGCGTCGTTTGAAAAAAAAGCAATTCAATGTTTATATTAAACATTTGGTCGAAAAATCACATAGTCTTTATCTGCTTGCAAATTTTAGCGCAAACAAAGTGAGTTTTTGGGGAAGAAGGAAGATAAACAAGAAAAATATAATTTTTTAATTGGCCACTCTTCCAAAAACTTACATTTCTTTTCAGAAATAGTTGTCAGAAACGAGTAAGGTAAGGTAACTAAGCCAGAAATGCCTTTCGAACTCATTTCGAGGTGGCCCAACCAAAAAAAAAAATGCGATTTTCAAGCAACATTTCCTAAAAATATTCAAAATTTATTATTTTGGAGGGGATCAGCGCTCCCTTGGAATGGAAAATACAAACTCTTTTTTTTTTTGACTTATTATCTAAAGCTTTACCAGCAAAACAGCAGTAAGTTCGGCCGGGCCCCTCCACCATTTGGAACGAATTTGAAAATTTTCAAAAAAAAAAAAAAAAAAAAAATCGAATATATACCGTTATATTGGGGTCTACACAAATACGTGGAATTGCATAGGCAACTTCTTTCATAAACCATTACAATATTCAAATACGAAACTTGAAAGAAAATCCGGTGAATAAAGTAGATAAAATCATCAAAATACCGAATATAGGGTGGTACCGTTATATCAAGGCTATACGAAGACCTGGGCCTACATAGACAATTTTCTGACACAGGCTGTAGTACCTATTAAGAGCTCTAAATACGAAATTCAAAAAAAAAAAAATCGGTGCATATTGTACTTAAAAACGTCAACATACTGAATATAGGGAGGTACTGGTATGTGGAACCTGTACGAAGGCTTGGATCGCACAGACGATTTTCTGTCATAGACTGTAGTTCCCATTACGAACCCTAAATACGAAATATGGTGATTAATTTAGATAAAAAATCATCAAAATACCGAATATTGGGAGGTACCGTTATAAAGAAGCCATACGCAATTTTATGTCATAGGCTGTAGTACCTACTACGAATTCTAAATACGAAATTTGAAACAACTCAGGTTCCCCAAATCTCCAAAAAAAATCGAATATCGCGGCATAACTTTGTATGTGGGCTTTACGATATCATGAGGGGGAAGTTCTCAGAAAGAACTTCTTTTGTGGTTTTTCGGACAATTTCATTGACAAATTTAGCAACAATCATCAAAATACTGAATATCGTGGGATTACCGCTATATGGGGGCTACACGATATCGTGGACCGATATATAGCCCATCTTCGATGTTGCCCTGTCTGCAGACAAAAGGCAGATCTGTGCAAAATTTAAGCTTCCTATCTTTATTCGCCTTGACTCTAGCGTGATTAGAACAGACGGACAGGACTAATTCGTCTTAAAATTCTAAGCTGATTAAGAATATATTGTTATTTCTAAAATTATTTTTTCGATGAGTTACAAACGGCGAACTTAATATACCCTACATACTATGTATGGGGGAGTGTATAAAAATCGATTTTTGTATAATGTTGTAACTATTTGTATGGCTATGACCTCCCATCTCATATACAAACATTCCTTCCACATAAATAAGCTGCAGTTGATGTTGATGACATGAAAAATTCATTCATTTGACATTTAGTTCTTCAACTCAATGATAATACACACATTCGTTATTGTCGTCAGCCTCGTCGTCCCCATTGACGAGTGCCTTACGGGCACTCTCTGCACAATCAGAAATAACTCCAGACCTTCATTTTGTATGATTCACATATATGGTATGATATATATTTTAAATAAATTCTGTGAAACGTGTAGGTGGTGTTGGAAACATTCGATTGATGCATTAAAGCATTTATATTTGACATAATTGGTGATCAAGTCGGGGTTGAGGCTGAGGTGGGATGCATGAAGAAAATGAGTTGTAACCGAATCATCATCAGCATCATCGTCATCCTCATTGGCAATTCATTTGCATTGACAAATTATTTATGTCACATAATTAGTCTTTCATACTTGGTTTATCCTTTTAACAACTACAAATATGAATGCATGTGTGTGTGTGTATGTTGTGCTCATTCATTATGCCTGAATGCATTCATTCTCCAGCAGTGTTATATTGCTCTGAATACGAAATGATGTTTATTATGTTGTTGGAGGGGAAGATGTAGGACTTGAATATTGAATAAGGTAGGCAAATAGAATGACATCTGTGATCAACATTCACCAAATAATCGTATTACCAAAGAATAGGAGTTTAAATTTGACAATAGTAACTACCCAGCGAACACAACGTCGGACGTCCGACACATCAGCTAGAAATCTAAAATTTCCGTTGTCCGACGCCTAGCTTTAATCGCTATTAAAATGCGGTCTATTATATTGCATACTAGAGAACTTTGACCCATTATCACAATCCAATGTGGTGTGATTCTAGAGCTTCTCTAAAGAGGATTTTGAGAGCTTTTTTCAAAAACCAAATCAGATCATCAATATATCAAATAGTATAAATAAGGAAGTTTATATTTTTTAAAGTTACATTCAAAAATATAGATTTTAACAGGTCTATTCGGTATCTTTTGTTATACAGGGTGAGATAAAAAAATGCAACCAATTTCAGACTGCTGTCATTTCTAAACCACTCGTCCGTCAGCTGTTAAAATTATTCCAGTGACAGCTCCTTATATTGTTTACAGGCGTACAGAAGCATTTTGGTGAAAATTTTCCAGGAAAAATGTTATTCGTGATGGAATTCAAGCGTGATAGTGTGGTCTGGAAAAACACGATCGGCTATCGTTAGAGCACTCCAGCATTTAAATGTGAATAAATCTTTATGTGATACTGGTAGCGAAGACCGACGACGAGGAAGTGAACGGAAGAAAACAGCAACATCAGCAGAAATGGTTCGAAAAGTAAGGAAGCGACTTGATCGAAGCCCGCGTTGCAGTGACCGAAAAATGACTCATGAGCTAAACATGTCGCAATATTCCATTCGGCAAATATTGAAAAATTAGCTCGGAATAAAGCCATTGAAATTCCAAAAAGTGCAAGAACTTACACCGCAACAGAAAAAAATAGACTCAAAAGAGCTAAAGAGTAGCCTCGCTTGACCGAAAGTGGTGAACTGCCGAATTTGGTATTCTCCGATGAGAAAACATTCGTTGTCCAGAAGTTTGTAGACAAACAAAATGATCGTGTTTACTTGCCAAAGAGGTCAGCTGAAAATGTACACCTTCGGTTGGCCAACAGAACTTAAGGGCCGCCATAACAGCCGATACGCTCTCCGCTCGTATTAATCGACCGTGGCATCAGAATAAATGCCGAATATTATCGAGAAAATATTCTGGAGGGTGTATTAAAGCCTTGGGCACGCAAATATTTTGGCCGCAGACCTTTGACATTCCAAAAGGTGCCAACCAAAAATGGTTACAAAATGAGGTTCCTCGCTTCATTTCGCGCGCTTCGCCGGGAATGGGCCAAAATACCGCAGGGCAACATTCGGCAGCGTGTGACTGTTTCATTGGCCATTTGAAGGCCATAATTAGTGTCAAAGGTGACCAATTCGAACAAATCTAAACTTATTCTAAAATTTGATGTTATTTCCGACATTTTTTGCTTTCATTCAATAAAATGTAAAAAGAAATGTAAAAACTATGGCGTTTGACTTTGTTTCAGTTTTTTTTTATCTTACCCTGTATGTTCGAATTGCCGGCTTATAGGGAACAAACTGAAACTAAAATATCGCTTTTTACCACTGAAGTTAATAATAACGGAAGGATAAGGAACCCTTCACAACCGAAGAAGACATGTCCCTGTAGTATTAAAAGGAGTTCTTATCATCAGTTTCATGTCAAGTACTTATAACACACTAGGTTAGCTTTTAACGATATTAAACGATCTTCGAAAGCCCATTCTACAGAACTTCAAAAGGAGAGATTAAATCATAACACCAATTCTGTAAATTCATTCAAGCAAGAAAAAATTCTTGTTCAATTTGAAGTCCCCACCAGTCATAACCTACACAGAGTATTTGATGCAATCCGAAGACTACAAAAAACATGTCAAACAAAAATTCTCGATTGTACGCACGCAAAACAGACATGCCAAAGCATAAACTGCATGAATGCAGCAACACATTTGCCTCCCCAACCCAAAGAAAAAAACGTGTGCAAAAAGCACAAAAAAAGGAAAAAAACTCGCATAAAACACACATGAGAGTCAGCCCCACCAGCACCAACCAGTCAGCCAGGCAAGGGAATTATGTGAATTTTATAGACAGCCATTAGAAATGTTTTACGAAATGAAAAAGGAAAGCACAAACGCACAAAAGTAATAACATGTGAGCGATGTTGGGTAATAATTATGCCGAGTAGAAGAAAAATGGCAAAGCAGCCAACCAGCCATGCCAGCAACAGCAATATTTAGGGTTCTATGACAAATTTTCAAAAAATGGAAAGAAAAAAAAAGAAAGAAAGTAAACATTGCCGGCAAATGTCTTTTACAAAGGAGAATCATCAAAGAAAGACAGAGAAAAACTAAAAAAAAACACTAACTCACAGATGAAAAATCTGTTTAGAAACCAGTCTGGGAAGGCTAGAAGCTAAACAATGGCACCCATACTCTGTACAGATAACCCCCATCCGAACCATCAAAAAGAGTTAACGATGAAAACAAGCAGCAGCAGCCAAGTTTGTTTGAAAGTTCTGGCGCTGTTACATTGCTGCAGTCAGTCATTGCTTCCTTTGACTACTTTTTCGCAATCGAAAGAAATCGTCGGTCTTAGTTGGCAAACGGATTCCATAACAGTTTTCTGACTGTGACTTTTGCTTTTTCTTTGACTGTTTGCATCACTTGCACCTCTTCTTCTCTCTCTCTCTCTCTACTTGGGGGTAAGTCTAAAGTTTTTCTTTTGGCAGAATTCCATGAAGTGTTTTCTGTGCTGCTGCCGTTCGATCGACTGCCTGCCTGACTGACAGTTATGCACACAAATATTACATAATATGATTTGTTGGAATGTTGAAACTACTTTTTATTCTGTTTTTTTTTCCCTTCGTTCTTTGTCCGTTGTTCTTCTATGGATGATTTGACTCATTTATTTGGTCGAGTTGATCTAACGCCCGCCCGCCAACTTCTCTTTTCAAACATCAAAGTATGAAAAGGGATTCCTTTGATGGGTTTTCCGGATAGATGATTTCTTAGGGGTCTGTGGGCAGCTTGTAAAATGAAAACAACAGATGACGGTAAAGGGAGTGTGGAATTTTCTGATTTTATTTAAAAATATCACACCAAATATGCGTCTATTTCTGAAAAACTTCCATAGCTAAATAGAAGGCTGGAAGGTAACATTCTTTCCTTAACTCATTACTTAAGGTGAAAGTAAACGGTTATACCTTGTAAATTTTATGGGCATTATCAGCAGAAGAAGAGTTATTACCATGTAATGAGAAAAGTAACTCATGTGGTAATAAGTATTATCTATATGACTGACTGATTCATCAACGCCCAGACGAAATTTTCCATAGGGGTCAATGTTGGTGAGTATGGGTGAGATAAGGCTGGGTTTTTTGGAAATTCGTACTAAAAGTGTACTAAAAAGAGAGGCACTACACCTCGCACCGTTTGATATTTTCTGAACGGATATTAATAAAATCTTGACATTTGGTAAACAAAAACAGGTTTGGGAAGTATTGGGGTCTCTGCTGGTGGCAAGGATTAAGATAAAGGGTTGTGTTTTGGAAATGCGTTCAGCAAATTTACGAAAGGTACTAAATGTGGCATTGCGTGAATGGATATGGCTTGAAATCTGAAATTTGGCATTGGGATCACTGTTAGTGTGTAGGATTGAGATTAGAAGGCAGTTTTGGAAATACGTACTAAATATTACTACAATTGGTATTTGGGTAGGGAATTGAGTTGCAAGGCTAAAATTTGGCATTACGATCACCTTTTGTGCTGTTTGTTGGATACATGCCGGGGGATTGGGAAATACGTGCTAAAAAGTACAAAATATTTTTTACTTTGGTATCTGGAGAAGGACTAGAGCTAAAACGCTGAAATTTGTTATGTCTGTCGTTAAGATTTACAAGTGGCAGTGTCCGTTCTGCAGAGAATATTGCTGCTGTAGCTGAGGATGTCATGGAAGTGCTGTCGACATCGACCAGACGATGCGCCACGCAAATGGGTATCAGTAGACGGTCTTTACAGCTAATTTTGGTACAAGATATGAAGATGTTTCCGTACAAAGTCTAGATGGTGCATCAGCTGTTAGTTGCTGACCGCCAATCGCGTCTAACATACGCTCGGGCCAATCTAAATCACCACCAAGAAGATGATTTGCCATCAAAAATCATCATGAGTGGTGAGGCCCATTTCCATCTTAGCTGGTACGTAAATAAGCATAGCAATGATCAACGACTTCTTTTCGCCGAAACTTGATGAGTTGGGATTGGAAAACATGTGGTTCTAACATGACGGTGCAACGGTATACACTGCACGTGTCACAATTGATATACTGAAGTATGCATTTTCCGGGAACCTAATCTCTCGTTTTGGGGATTTGAACTGGCCAGCAGGATCGCCTGATTTGACCGCTCCAGACTTTTTTGTAGGGCCATTGGAAGTCGCGGGTTTATGTCAACAAGCCTCAAAATCGTTTAGCTCCTAAAGAAAATATCCGTCCAGAATGTGAGGACATATCGCCGAATGTTTTGGCCAAAGTAATGGAAAATGCCATAAAAAGGGCTCAAATGACAACAAAAGTATGGCAGCGGCCATTTAAATGACATCATATTCTCGACTTAATGTAAAAAAACTAAAAGAGCAAATAAAAATAATCCACAAGGACAACAAAAGTTTTTCATTTTTTTTAATTACAGGCAAAAAAAAGCATCGGATGTTTACTTTTGCGCCATTTTGTATAATTCATATTTCCTATGAAACTTTCTCTCTGATACTGATAAGCATTTAAGCGTAATAATTCCGAATTACTTGAGACAAATTTAAATATATCACAATATCCTCAAATCTTTGTATCAGCATCCATTTGTATGCACCTTTTTTCCTTTCAATACTCCTGTATTAGGTCTCTCTATCACCCACCCCCAAAATCTCCCAATGGTGTTATGAATGTATCAAGTTCAAAGTTCAAATCCTTGTGCAAGGCATCTCAAGGATTATTTGTGAAACACACACACACATACATACATTCATTTATCCTTTCATCTACAACAAATGTAGGTAGGTATGATATATCTTAAATAATTGATCAAACTGATAACGATTTGTTGCCTGTCATTTTTATTCAAACCTCCCTGCTGTCCGTCCTCCACCACCTCCCTGCCGGCGGCTGCTTAACAATTGTGCGAGTTTTGGGAAACAGCATCACAAAATCAATTTCAATCCGCATCAAATTCAATTTACTTTATCCAATGTTTGAGGCAGCAGCAACAACAACAAAAAACGTTCAATGTTATCGATAAAAACTCGATAGGGTTTGTTTTTTTTGTTGTTGCGCTTTCATTTCTCTATTTTTTTTTTTTTTTTTTTTTTGTATTAAAATGTCACACTGTATCATTTCTGAATAGAAATGATGATGATGACGATGATTATGGGACCAGGCCATCCACCATACACCAGTAATCACACATCCGTAGATTCAATCCTATCCGCGCAGCACCAGGCATGCCACAAACACCCCATCGATCGAATGAACGAAGAAGAGGGGAAAAGGGAGAGAGAGAGAAAGGAATAGTAGGACTGTTTAAGTACCACCGTGGCAAGTATTAAACAGCACCAACAACAACAAAAAAAAACAATAAAACTTTGACAATAAAAATGCCGGTAACTACGATAATATCTGAAACGTAACTGCTGCTGTCGCTGGCACCCATGTCCGCCCCTTCGCTTGCTGGTGTCAGTCAAAGTAACAGTCACAAAACCAAACAGCCAGAAACTAACATCACATGGCAATGGACGAACATTCGAACGACCGAATGAGCGAACGAACGAACGAAACGTCGAGTCAACAATTGCCACAATCGCATGGATACAACCAAAAACTTCATCCATCGTGCGAAGCTACAACAACGTGGTAGAATGTACTTGAAACTTGAAGCGAAATCCTACCATATGATGTTGATAAACATCATTATCAGCCAACAGCCGAAGAGGAGAACGACAATGATGAGGATGATGACGATGCGACAGGATGGACGGATGGCAAGGCAAAATCAAATTCAAAAAAAGAAGCAGCACATTTGTATCTATACATCGTACGAAACGAAGAAGAGCAACGAGGGACCGAACGTAGCTGTTGTATTCGTTGGAAAGTGTATAACATTAAAACTCTAATGCAGCACAAACAGCAGCAGCAGCCGATGATGTTGATGAGGGTGACATACACACAACGTCATCATCATCGTCGTACTTTGTACACCGAACCGAAAAACAGACACCAAGGCCCAGAGCCGCAAGGCAAAAACGTAAATATATTCCATGAACGCACCAAACAACCAACCAACCAACCAAGTTTGTATTATTAAGCCAGGCAGGCAAATCAAAGGAAGGTGGGTTGTTGGCTTGCCGGCAGGGGGATGAAAGGGAAGAGAATACAACATAAAATGTGGATGGATGGCTGGATTTCTGGTTGCTTGCCTGCCTGCCTGGCTACCCGACTGACTGCATAGTTGCTATAGATTTTTATTAAAAGTACTCTTGTTGAAACAAACACACGCACACACACAAGCAACTACCATCGAGTTCACCCAACATAAAAAGCCAGCTTGGTAACGACAACACATCATAGCTTACACAACACACTGCCAGCCACACAACACTCGTTCCATCAGAGAAGAAGAAGAAGCACAAGAAAAACATTAAAAGCATGGAAAATTTGCTGTGCTTTGCTGTTGAGTTGCCAGCAACCATCGAAACCATCCATGGCTGGATGGCGGGCTAGCTGGCTGGTATGGTGGCGGAGCACCATAATATGTTTTACCATGCCATGGCTGGATGGCGGGCTAGCTGGCTGGTATGGTGGCGGAGCACCATAATATGTTTTACCATGCCATGACAAAGTAATATGTTTTTGATAGCAACAAGGCTTTGTACTGGCAATAGATTGGATCAGTCAGGCAGGCACACAGGCGGACGAACGAACACACTCAGCAACTCGTTAACGTTGCACAGTGGTAAAATGGGATGAAAATTTATTGACATTCTAAATGCGCCATCATTTAAGGGAGGAATGATTTAATAGAAAGTCTATGAACTTGGCAGCACTGTTGGACCTAATTTAAATGCGTTAATATTGTGCAACTTGCATTCAGGGAGATTAAACTGCAATTTTACGTTTTGTAGCACGAAAAATGCAACAGAATATTAAAAAAAGTTATAAACATAAATAAATTTTCAGATAAATTGAAAATTATTTTAACAATTCTTGAATTTTCTGACCTTTTTTAAAACATGCAAACAAAACCTCAAAAGTTTGAAGCTAGAGCATACGTTGTGACGATACGAGTTAGAATCAATTTTTAGTTCAAAACTTTGACTTATTAAAAATTATTAAAGTGATCTTTTGAACATTAATATATCTCTATATAAGATATATTTAATATTGCTTGGGATCATATGAAAAGCGTATTTTTCTCATTTATGTTTAGAATTTCTATAGAACACTTTCAAGTGCACTTTTTAGACTAAAAATAAATCTTATATTTTACAGACAATGTAACATTAAAGCCCAGCCTAGAGGTATGAAATTTTAAGCTAGAATCTTGACATTTGCCATGATCAAAGCTGGTGTGGAGGGGTGAGATAGGGCTGGGTTTTGGGAAATTCGAATTATTGTGTAATGTACTAAAAGCACTATATTTGGTACCATTTGATATTATGTTACGGAAAGACCTAAAATTTTGACATTTGGTATAAGTATATAAATTAAGTTGGGGAAGTAGGTGGCTTTTGAAATGTCTACTAATTGTAAGAACAGTACTAAATGTCGGTATAGCTTTTACATAAGGAGCTCGATTTGTAAATGCGTACTATAACGTGTAAGAAAATTACTAAATGGTACTATATTTCGCATAAAAATTAAGAAAAGATCTATAATTGTACATCTTGCTTTTAAGCTCACTGTTAAATATATTAAATATAATCATATTTTACTAAGGAAATAAAAAATAAACGTAAGCAATTTTTTTAGGAATTCAGTGATTTTTACACAGAAAAGTACGATTTTGGGTCTTCGCAGTAATCCCATTACAAGGCGCCAAAATAATGATCCCATCAGAAAATGATATAAATTTTAAGATTGGCACTAATGTGTTAAGTGCAGCAAAAAAAAACATCGGAAGTTTACTTTTGGTACATGCATAAGTACTTGACACATTTTCCGATGTTTACTTTTTTTTGGGTGACACTAGGGCCCAATCGTAAAATTTATAGAATTTTCTGATAGGAGAATTAATTCTGAAGGTAAAAATTCACATATAAATTCTCTTAATATGAATTCCTTTTTCCATTAATACTGAAAAAACGCAGATGGCCAGTTGATTCGTATACGTGGTAGACGCAAAATAAATATCACTAACCAAAATGGTAGGCAATTTGTGAGCACACAATGTTGTATTATTAATACCCAGCTAACAATTTTTTCCAAAGGCTCTGATTTTAGATTCGTTCAGAGATTTCTAATTATTTTTTGGAAATTTCTTAGAAAAACTTTCTAATTTCGGTGAGCATGTGCATAGAACTTTTGTATCACCGTTGTCCCTTGGATAAGTTGCCATACCACCATAAGTTTTGTGGAGCCATTAGGATTTGTTTATTTTGGTTCCCGCCACTTAGCCGTTATGGGTTTGGGCATTGTACGAATGACGTTTCTCAGAACTAACTGCCCAAGTGACAGGTATGAAGAATTTTTTTAAGGGCCAAACAAGAAAAGAAGTCCTTAAGCTCGACCGGGCCAAAATACCTGAGGAAAAAACGTTCAATAATATCGGAATTCAATATTTAAACAAGTTCCATTTTAAATTGAACATTGGCAATAGAATATAGTTAAGCCTTCAAAATATCCTGAAACTTACGTTTTGTGGGTACAAAAAGTGGACATACTTTTATTTATTTTATTTTTTTTGCCTTCCCTAATGCTAACCAAACACTGCAGAACACGGGTTGACTTTGACTAGTTTTGCTAGATGTTGTAGGCCAAATTTTTAAAATGCCCACTCATCGAGTGCCGGAATAACGAGGTTATTCGAAAACGAGAAACGACATGGCCCGTACTCGAACTTCAGCTGTCTAATGCCTAAAGTGTTTAGGTTTCTATCCCAGTTCGTTGAAAAAATATAGCTTAATTGAAATAAAAAATATTGTCAATTTTTGGACATTATTGAGCTTGATTGCGCCTCAAATGGTCCATACGTTTAGTAAAATTTTGGCATACTCTTTCCAGCATTAAATGCTTCAATGCTGTTTTCCAATGCGTCATTTGAAGCTGGCTTGTCTGTATGGACACGAGCTTTAACTTAGTCCCACAAAAAACAGTCTAAAGGTCTTAATCGCAGATTTTACTCGGCCAACAGATCAGTTCCGAACGTGAAATATAATGTTCCCCAGACTTGCCTCTCAATAAGCCCATTGTTAGGTGTGCTGTTTAGTATGTGACACCGTCTTGAAGAAACCAAAAAAGTCACGGTAGCGCTCATCATTCACATTTTACGTTTCGATAGTATGATGTACGTTCCAATGATGCCACCAGCCTATAAACTTTGACTTTTCTGGATGTATTAAAAGCTTGTTCAATGCTTTTGGCAGATCTTCGTCGCTGATCGCAAGAAGATCGCGATGAACTTTCTTAAAGGAACACGCATTTTGATAATAAAATTCTACGATTTTCAAGCGATGTTTGTTTGTAAATTGTAGAACAATTATAAGCAAAACTGAAGATTTTTGACAGTAAAACAAAATACGAAGCGTGCGTGAGCTGTGTAAATCAGTGTTGCCACAAAGATAATACCTTGAAAATCAACCTATATACTTGTAGGATTTAACATGGTTATTTGAGGTGATGTTAGTATAAAGTTCAATTTTATAAAAAAAAATGGTACGGGGCTACGATATTTTTTTAAATACTTTGAATAGATTTCATATACATTTCTAATGACACAAAATTCTACCTTTCTCCTTTTTATAGGTCCGATTTTGAGGCTTATTAAAACCATTTTTCTATGGGTCGTATCGTTGGTTTTTGAAAACGACAAAGAATCTTAAATAAGAGTGCGAAGAACAATTTTTAAGCGCCTAAAAGGAGGTCTATATGCATCACAACATAAAGCGCTACTAAGGAGAAATATTATGTAAAAAAAACATAAATAATAATCGCTGTATAATGATCCTTATATAAATTTTATTCAGACATTAATGTGAAGCAATTTCCTTCTTGTGGTCCTTTGGTAACCACTGTCAATATCTACATCTCCTCATAAAAAAGCGCTGTTCATAAAATCCAATGCGCCACAGTTGTAGAGAACTCAAAAACGTGGATGTGAGAATGGCGACGATGATGATGATGACGACGAAACAACAAAAATGGTAATGTCGACCGACCATGTTAAGCTCAAATGTTTTACCCTGCCTGTCTGCCGATGCGATGTTGTACTTTGCCAGCAAAACTTTGGTGGTTATTCTCGTCGTTTAGTCAGTCGTTCAGTACAACCAAACACACAGTATTCCATTCCATTCGATTCGATTCAGTTCGTTGTCGTTTTGAAACACAAGGAGAACACAAACAACGACGCTGGGTAGGTAGGTGGCAACAACGGCAGCAGCAGCGACAGGCAATGGATTAAAAGAACATGGAATGCAGGCATGTGCGGCGTCATGGTACTCCTCTACCATACAACGAC
Source organism: Musca domestica (assembly GCF_030504385.1). Classification (NCBI taxonomy): domain Eukaryota; kingdom Metazoa; phylum Arthropoda; class Insecta; order Diptera; family Muscidae; genus Musca; species Musca domestica. The sequence goes on from NW_026712258.1 coordinate 11,126,640, forward strand.
CGACAACAGAGTATGGTAGAATTTTAGTCCATGTCCATGATAAACAACACACCAGTACAGGGAAAAGGGAGACTAATGTGAAATCCAGCAGCTCTCGTAGCTTCGTGGTGTTCGCTGTTCACTCGAAAGGAAAAACTTTTGCCAAAGGAACAACGACGACAACAACAACAACGACGACGACTATCAGAATAAATGACGACTGTTGAAAAACATATCTGTCGTTTTGGCCCTCCTGCTCTCCTCTGCTCCGCCACCCCTACCTCTACATCCTATAAAAATATATGGCAATTTATACAACTGACAAGGCCAAAGGAGATGTTCGGTCGTTCGTTCGGTTGGCAAGTATGATAGTGGTGTGCCTGATGCCGGTTTATGGCATGGATGGAGGGCATGAATTTGAAACAGGGAATGAATGTTTACCATCAGCCACAGCAGCAGCAGAAGAGCACACCATAGTTATATTTATGTATGCAAAAGGAATTACAGAGTCATAGTCAGGCAGGCAGTCAGTCAGTCGGATGGTCGGTCGGGTTGTTCCTTTGGTTGGTTGGTTGGTGAATACAATATCTCTGGGTCTCTGTTGGGTGGATATATATGTATGTTGTGCGATGATGAGGACGATGTTTGTTATGCATGAAAATAAAAATTGTAAAGTACGACAAGACAACTTTTTCGAGTTCTGTGTTCTGTTCTGTTCAGTTCAAGAGTAGAGTCAATAAAGATTCATATAAAAATACAAAAACAACAAAAGCAACAAAGCCCTGAAACACAGACGACAGCCAGAGCATGAATGAGGATGATTGTAGTCAGGCCATGGAAGAACGGAACGTGTTCACCGATACAAGCTTGCCAGACGGGACCAGCAAGAGGAGCAGTATCAGCAGTTGAGTGGTATGGTGTGGTGTGTTGGGGGTCGGTTATTCCTTCTTCTTTGGCTTCGAGAATGCGAGGCAAACAAAATATGAGAAGAACACGCAAAAACCATTTCAAACTGCCGGCAATGGTATTTTTCGGTACAGAAAGAACTATCACAGCCCTGATGCCCTGTACGAGGAAGGAGCAGGGAGAGACAACACTGGTGGCTGGCTAGGTTCTGTGATCATCATCATCATACCATATTGCCTGCCACCAACTCGAGTAATATTAAGCTCTACGTGCTTCTTTCCATTTGGGTCCTACTTTTTGTTCCATTGCTATTGCCATGGTTTCTGGCAGCAGCAACAACAACCACAACGGCAAGATGATGATAATGTTGCCGCCAGAAATTCTTAATATTATGTGTTTTTTTTTGTGATTTTCATTTGCTGGTACTTCTACTTAAATGTTCAACATGAGGACAATGTTGTTTTTTTTTTTCTTTTTGTTTTCTATCTGCAGTGATAAATGAAGGATGGCAGCAGCATTACGAATAAACTCCTCTGCAGGACCCATTTGAAGAGCAAACCCAAACCCCGGTTTTTGAAGTTTACAGAACACCTCGGTAGGAGGAATGCCAGCGATGAGATGACAACGTCGAAAACCCTAGGACAAAAGAAAATTCAATTCATGAATGGGGAAAAAAGAAGAGAACTCAAGTGAACCGTAGTAAACTTGAAAGGTAGCAGGCACCACTCTCGAACCATTACCATCAGTGCCACCCACAATGTCGTTGGGGTTGTGGTGTCCTTTCTTTTTCTATTCCATTGCATGCGGTTAAAACAGAGCTGGATGCTGCGGTGGATTGTTCTTGTTTTCATTACAAAATTGCAATTACAAATGAGTTGTTGTTGTTGTCTGTGGTCTCTATTCTCTGTTTGTGGCAAGAAGGTTAGTGTATTTCGTCTTTTTTTGCTATTCTCTTCTTTTTTTGACAGAAGGTGTGCCTGACATCATTCGCTACTGTTGGCTAACGGGCTGGCTCTTGAATGGCACAAAAAAGTGGATAAAAGATAACTTTTTAGACTTCCTCTTTGGCCAAACAAAACAAAAAATAAATAAATTTCACAAAGGAATAATCAACTGAAATGTTGTGTCTTTAGAAGTCATCATTAAAATGAAATGAGATTGTCTTCTATAATGACCGAGAAATAAGTCCACCAACATGTTGCAAGAGTAAGTTTGAGAGAATTAACTAAAAAGGTCAAACTTTATGGATTCTTAAATAACGATTATTACAGTCTAACGGAAATAGAATCGTGAAAAATTCTTTGGGGAACTATGGAAAATATTGCCGTGGCGTATTAAAGATAATTTCTCCCTAGAGGATTATCGTATTGTTTTACCTTTGTGCAGATTTAAAAAATTGCTAAAGCTTAAATAGCTGGAATCCTAAACTTGCCTACCTGAACAATAAAGTAGGTGTAATTAATGTTTGATTCCTTGAAAATGGTAAATGAGAAACAAAAACAAGTTAAAAAGTATCAGTTGGTTTTGCCGACAGATGTATACCCTCAGCCAATGTTCGATTATTTAAAAATATTTTGACTTCTGTTATGATAATTCACATTGTTCACCCTCTATGGACTGGGTTCCCAAGGAATGAGTCAATATTGCCCATTTCGTATGGGACCAAAATATGTATGATATTCATACTGCGACGTGCCAGGTTTGGACAAGAACATTTATATCCAATTTTATACGAAATTAAAAATTCCATTTTCACCTCCGGTTTCTGGCTGAGAGAAATATTTAGATATAGCAGTTTGTAAAGAAAAGCTTACTTGTTTAGCAAGTTATGAAAGATATAAGTATTGGAAATTGTGACCCTTTTCTTTGAGCGTTTTGTTTTTCAAAATCTTGAATATGTGGGGCAGCGTACCAGAAGAAATGGTTCGATCTCTACCATCTATATAACACATCTTGTGTTGATGGAAATATTGGCATGTACCAAGTCTGAATGGAATCGGATGTCAATTTCGCGTTTTATGAGCTTTATTGTTATTCAATATTGTGACCTTTTGTGGCGGAGGTAAAAATGGCCCTTTATTTTCCATCTTCACACCAGACCTTGAATTAATCAAAATATTCTGATGTGTGTAATTTGAAGACAATCTTACATCACATTTTATAAGAGTTATAATTATTCAATATTTTGACCCTTCGTGCAGAAGGTACTTATAGGAGTGGACCGATATTCTCCATTTTCCCACCTGACCTAGAACTGATGCAAATATTAGGATTTACAACGTTGGAGCAAAATCGGTTTATACTTTCCCCCTCTCTGTGCAGTAAAATATTTTCTTTGAAAATTTCGACAGTTTGTGGGGTAGGTACCACAAAGAATGGACCGATATTGCCTATCTGCGAACTCGATCTAATAATATTACGATGTCGAGAAAATTATCGTGCCACGACAGACGGATAGAAATCGTTAGATCGACTCCAAATCTGCTGAAACAGATTTGGTCCAAAGAGACCTACAGTCTAAAACCATTATTTCGATGAGGCACGTTTTGGCGGTATCAAATGATATATACCCTCCATATGGCTGAGGAGGGTATATACGCAGTTGAACCGAAGGACATTTATGACTTTTTAAAGAAATAAGCTGGGTTTTTACTATTTATAGAGGAATACCAGGATACTTCACAGGGAAAACAACTTTGACGCGATTTGGGGCAACATTTGAGATGAGGTGAAATCTTTAAGGGCATGGCACAATGAACGCGCCATATGTTATTTCTGGTCACACGCCATCGACAAACAGTAACCACAAAGTAATCGGTTTTATCGCCGACGTGTAACCATGGCCTGAAATGTTATACACAGCATTCTAGACAAAATATCACAAACTAGGCATACATAAGTCGGCCGACCATTAAAGTCGCAAAAATTGGCAAAGTAGGCTTTTCATAATCGATTTTTGTCGATTTTTAGAAAACGAAATTGGGACAAAATATCTTGGAATCCGGAAAATCAAGAGGTGCCATTATATAGTCTATACCTAAATGTTGACGGATATAGCTCCAAACATCTTAGGAGTATAAAAACATTTATGTCACACCTAAAAGTATGCCATAAAATACTAAAAATAAATGTGATATTCATATAAATGATGACTTTTTACCTAACGAGGCAAGTTCGGTTAACATTTTACTTTAAGTTCGTTACTGGTCAATTGGACGCCAAGACATAGTGCGATTTAACGCATTTAGACTAATTTTCTGGGGATATGTTGAAGCTCGTTTCTATATATGCGACCTCGCTTTGATTGAAGCACTGGAAGACAATATAGAAGCATTTATTCGTGAGATACCTGCCGAAATGTAAATAAACTCTTAAAATGAAATTATACAGACCGCACTATCAATTTGAGTAAATTCAGCGTTTTTTTAACTTTCCTAGCTCCTAAAATATCGTCCCTTACAAAGTGATTATTATAGCATATTTTTAGGCTTAACTGGCATTAAATGCAAATAAGAAAAACTAGGAGTTGATGACTTGATTTTTAAAAATTTTTATTCAACAAATTGGGTTGGGTAATAGATAGTGACATGATTGCCAACTTCTCATTAGATAATAAATTGAAGGATTGAGTTCTATTCCACTTAGACTGATTTCGGCGAATAGCTCTTTTTGACATTTCGTTTTACCGTTAAAACAATGTACGTAAACAAAGCATATATGAAAAAAATTGGACGCGACTAAAATGTCTAGTTTTCTCTTTCTCTGAACCAATTCGATATTCTCCATAGGCGCTAGAGGGTCAACTGTGCTGATGAAATAAATATATATTTTTTATACCCTCCACCATTCAATGGAGGGTATATTAACTTTGTCATTCCGTTTGTAACTCCTCGAAATATTCATAATCGACCCTACAAGGTATATATATTCTGGATCAGCGTAAAATTCTAAGACGATCTAGCGATGTCCGTCTGTCTGTTCTAATCACGCTATCTTTCAAACGAATTGAGATAGAAGGCTAAAATTTTGCACACATGCATAGTTTACCGGTAGGCAGGTTAAATGTCGGTCCACGTTTTCGCATAGCCCCCATATAACGGTACCTCCCGATATTCGATATTTTCGTGATTTCAGCGACAGTATTTACCGAATTATTTCATATTTAGAGTTCGTAATGGGTACTACAGCATATGACAAAATTTTTTGTGTGCAGGTCCACGCCTTCGTATAGAACCTATATAACGGTACCTCCCGATATTCGGTATTTTTATGATTTTAGCGACATTATTCACCGGAATTAAAAACATTACTAAATGAAATCTACACAATAACATTTTGGAGTCAAAATGTCGTTGAACAACGATTGAAGTCAGGCAGGTTTTTCATATTTGCGCAAGAAATTCATAAGTTCCTAAATATATTTTCAATTCAATTTTGTAAGTAAGACACAAAATTCATTTTCAACAATTAATTTTATAGAACAACTTAAATTGTGGAAATTCCCTACTTTAGCTTTGACTGACTGGCACACTTTGTGTATCGTCTGTCTGGCCGAATAGGCCCTAGGAAATGTATCGAATGTATACGCCGTTTGTCGTCATAATGGTGTGTCGTACACATACTGCCAAACTATTAGAGTATCCCCTGCCTCCGCCCCATGTTTATTGTTTGCCACTTTCATTGTTGGTGATTATGATGGCGCTTTAGTGGCAGCAGCAACAAGCTTTAAGAGAGCCGTCAACCGCCCAAACGGCGTCTGAGGAAAATTCCAAAACGGAAAACTAAAGAAACAGCTCCTCACACACTTGTTGTGCTGATTGCCGAACCTTTTGGTTGGTTAGCTGTTGTTGTTGTAGTCTTTGCTGCGTTAGATGTGGATGAATGAATGGTAATAGCAGAGCAGTAGGTGAAGTGGGAATTGTTAAACTATCAACACCACCATCATCGTCATCATCACGAGCATAAAGTAGACCATATTGCATATTCCACGTTCCATATGTACGGCAGAATGTACATACATACACACATAGTTACCTAGGTACTCTATGTACCTCCAGTGAAAACTGGAGTAAGTACAACCTACTGCCAGCCCCTCCTTTTCAATAGTACAACTGGCTTATTTGTAACGAAGTCTGTCGGTCTGTCTGTCTATATGTATGTATCCATGTTACTCGTACATTCATCTTTTAAAGGCCGTTTGTATTTTTCGCATGGCCAACCACCCACTTTTAGTTGAATTGCATTTTCACAACACAAAGGAGAACAGCAGTAGCAACAACCATGGCCTTTAAAAATATTTTCATTCAGTAGATTTCAACACTCGACGACTGACTATTCGATATAAACATTTTACACGTTTCTGTCGGAGGAGTACTCTTTCATCTATATGCATGGAGGACCATGCTTTAAACTAAACTATATATACATATATTTGTATAACCTAAACAATCCTACATGGGTACACACACCCACACATACTCTGACTTATATGTACCAGCCAGTCCTTAAGTGAATTTAACAACAAAATTGTTCTATGAATTTAAAAAGCTACTCAAACCCCATTGAGGATCATAGGATTTGGACGACTCTCAAATGGTAGAATAAAGAAAGGAGAATGAGATTAAGGATAAGTGTTTTGCTGCGATGTCCTCCTACACTGAGAATTTCAAGCTCAGAATTTTTATAAATAAAAACAGAGCAAATTGTTAATATGTCATCGGAAGCCTTCGTTTAGTCTGAAAATTATAAAAAAGTTTAGTTTATACAGTACCTTAGAGCCAAATATACAAGGTGAGATGAAAAAACTACAACCAACTTCAGACTGCTGCCATTTCTAAGCCACTTGTCCGACAACTGTTAAAATTATTCCAGTGACAGCTCATTATATTGTTTACAAGGGTACAAAAGCATTTTGTTGAGAATTTTCCAGAAAACAAGTTATTCGTGATGGAATTCAAGCGTGATAGTGTGATTTCTTTATATTTGGCTGGAGAACCACAAGTGGCTATCGTTGGAGCACTCCAGCATTTAAATGTGAATAAATCTTTTGTGTCTTGTAACAGCCGAAAAATAGCTCGTGATCTGAACATATCGCAATATTCCACTCGGCAAATATTGAAAAATGAGCTCGGGGTAAGGTAAAGCCATTCAATTAATATAGATACAAATCTTCCAGAGGTGTTCTTCCACAGTACTGCTGTAGGTGATATAGCTTCAAGAGACCTCCTATCTATATGACCTTCGAGAGGTATAAGAAAGACCAACTTTCCACAGAGCCTTTTATATATGTATAGAGGGCCACTCAAATAACTTCTACAGAGGGATTATGTCTCAAAGATTTCTAAAAGGTTTTGTGTAGATAGAAAAACTTCGGGAGATCTTTTGCAGGTAAAGCTCCTTTCTGATAGCTAAGAAATGTACCATTGTTTTTCCAAGTTTTAAACGTTAGATAGTAAACTAACTACATGTGTGGACGCCAGTCGTACGTGGAATTCAGAAACAAGAAGTCGAACATCCGAAGAGTTAAACAGGGAGTTCCCCAAGGTGGGGTGACATCTCCGGAACTGTTTAACCTCCACCTTTCTGGCATTCCACGCCCTCCAAACGGCATAGAGATAATAACGTACGTAGATGATTGTACGCTCTTGGCGTGCGGACCCATTATTGATGACATTTGCGGTCGGTTAAACGCATACCTTGTTGATCTTACCGCCTTTTTCACTGGGAGTAATATGAAGATATCCGCCACTAAATCTACGACCACACTTTTTACCACATGGACTGCGGAGATGGGGCTATCTTTGAATGTACAGGCCGACGGTGCTGTAATTCACCAATGTCTTAGGGGTCACATTCGATAGCCTCTTTAAGTCGTCCGCGCATACCACAACTATCTGTGACAAGATTAGAAGTAGGAACAAGGTCCTCAAGTCTCTGGCCGGTAGAAACCATATTGACCTCTTACAACGCGATAGGCCGGTAAACTATGCGGCTCCAGTGTGGTACGCCAACGTTAGTGGTACGCAGTGCAAAAATATTCAGTCCTGCCAGAAAGCCGCCCTTGGAACCGCAACGGGGTTAATCCTAATGACACCTGTCATCACCTACATGAGGAGACGAAGGTCTTACCGTTGCGATAGCATAACAAAATGCTGTCAATGCAATACCTGATTATAGACAAAGCCATCCGAATCACCAACTTATGGAAGACCTCCATGATCTAGAGAGAGATGCAGGGACTGAACAGTATTCACTCTAACGTGGTCTCAGAAGTCATTGAAGGATAGAGAGTGAATACTGCACTAGGAGACCATCCCCCTCCCGTCGCAGCCGAAAAACGAGAGCTGCCCCGACAAACCCGAGTAGTTTTAGCTCAATTACGGTCCACCTAAATTCCTACTGGGCCCGGATTACCAGCGATGTGCAGAACATCTGCCCAGCTTGTGGCACAGGCTGTCCAGCCAAGCCTACTCACCTAACTTCAGTCTCGTTATGGACACAACCCATACAGGTTGCATCCTTTTTGAGACTGGACTTAGAGGCAAAACCAGATTGAATGGAGTCAGAATATGGAAACCGAACGAACACAGCTGTATTAGCTGCTAAAACAGCCAACAGCCATTTCATATATCCTGTAGAAGAAGAAGAGGCACTTCCCCAATAATTTGTTTTTTTTTTCGAGAGGAAAGCTTATAATACAAAAGTGGCTGCTTTTTGGTACAATTAAACTTTTTCCCCATTCCTGACCCGAAAACGTAACATAGAGGGGACTACTATCGTCCGATTGTCATCAGGTCGTCTTTATCACCCCGAATACCATTAGCTTGAACACATCAAGCTCACATCTTCAGAAAAATACCATCAATTCGGCTATGACCAAATCATCTGTCATCAAACCGACTACATCGATCTGTATGGCATCGACTCGGGTAACATATGTAATAATATTATTAAGAATTGGTATCTACCAATTTGTGCCTTAACATTGAAGTTTATGGGCGCTTAAAATGACTCGGGCTGCGATTGAGTTTGCTTCAGGTTCAGACAAAACCCCTCGATGATATAAGGTTTGAATTTGTGACTACGTCGATGCTAAACACGTATACCAATCTTGTATGGAGAAAACTGCAGATCCGCAAAATAACAGGGGCTACCAGAAAAAATGAAGAATAAGTTATAAGCTATGCTGAGAATTTTATTTAATTATCGAAGTCTAATAAAAATTTATTCAATTATAATCCTAAAACTCGTTTGTTTTTTTTTTTTTTTTTCTCAAATGCCAAAGCAATTTTTTGTGAGGTAGCCAAGCTCCTTCACTTCACCGAATTCATTGTGCAACAACAACAACCAAGCAAAGATATGAATCCGACTGCCACGACGTCACGATGATTGAATAAGTATCCAAAGTTCAAATGCTCGGTAATTGAAACCAGTATTGCATTTATTTTGAGTTTTCTTTGTTGTAATCATTTTTTGCCCGCAACAATTTCTAGGTCACAGTCAACTTTGGCGGTGCATGAACTTTAAATGGATGAAAGAAACGTAACGAAACGAAAAAATGCAAATGCATTCAACTGCAGCCGTACACAATGCGGAAAACACAACAAAGGCAAAAAAATCACAAAACGAAATGCGGCCCAGTTTTGAAAAAAAATTCTCATTTTTGCAAGAGAGGAGCAGAACTCAACTGCATTAGAGGCTGGTATTTAAACACACACAAAAATTGCAACAACAACAACAAAAACCAAGCAAAACGCACAATATTCCTGTCAACGCAGCAACTGCCACTGCTAGCGAGCAGTGAAGAGAAGAGCGAGGCCACAAAAAGAAGGTCACCACCATGAGGAAAATGACAAAAGCCCTCCAAAACATAAACTGAAAAAGTGCATTGCACTCCTTGCCACTTGAGGGCCAAATGAATTCTCCACGACGAAGGCAAAGGAGATGAAGAACATGATGGCTGGCTTGCTGGCAGCATGAATTGTGGGAGCAATTCCATTGTAGGCCAGAAGGGAATGGGAAGGTTACGGCTGCAATGGCATACATTTTTTGAAGGTCAAAAACTTTTCAAAAAGGAAGTGTACGCAATATAACAACAACAACAACAACAGCTACAGCACACAACAACAAGTTGATGGTGGTTCTTCTTGGCTTGTATCATCAAAGAGTGAATGAATGAATGAACAAGTGTGTGGGCATAATACCAACAAGAACAACACACAGTTATCCTTACACTCGTATAACGGTGATGACGTCGTCGTCGTCGTCGTCCTCTTTTCAATATGGGCACCATCATCATCGCTGTCGTCATCTCCATCGTGTACACGTTGTACAAATATCAGCATCCTCCTCCTCATCTTAGCAAAATGATTTTTTGGTGGGAGTTTTTATTTTTGTTTAACAAGAATCCGGCCAAAAGACAACGAATGATAGCTTCTCCTTAACCCACAACCAAGATATAAGAAGGAACGAATGGCTTCGAAGAAAGATGGTAATCAAAGCAAAAACAGACAACAATAACACGTCAACACCTATGTCACAACAACAACACGAAGAGAGTAAGGTGGATAGTCCGCACGCAGCCAAACACAATGAAGGTGTTCATTCTGAAATTGCATTCTGAAACCGGCATAATATTATTCAATTTCTTTGTGGATTAAAGAAGTAGAAGTAAAAAACGGCAATTTAAGGAGTTGACCTCTATTTGGCGAATCGAGATTGTAATCAAAAGAAAATTGTTTTTCGGAAATTCAAGTGAAAAGTAGTAGCGAACCATTTACAAAAATTAAGTATTATATATTGACATACAAAGACGGACTCGTATCCGTCTTGATATCCTTTCGACTTGCTTTCAGTTGCCGTGCAGCTCATTCCAAGGAAATGTTATAGCCATAAGGAAAACATCATCGAACACCAAAATTGACACAAGTTAGGGGCTTTCATAGCATCAAATTGTCAAGATGTCGGCTTCAACAACCCTTGGATTTCTTAAACACAGAAGTTGTGGGATTTAATCTAAATACCGTTGTCTATCAAAGACCTCTCATTGTATACATGGTCACTGGTTCTCCAGCAATAAGTTCTCTTTCAATAACCTCTGCCACATTTAGGGAAACGAATAGGAACTTATCATTTTTAATTGTCATAATTTCACAACCCTAAATTAAAAAGTAGAAACAAGGTCCTCGATGGGCTAGCTGGCAAACATTGAGGCGTGGACAAGGAGACCTTGAATATCTCGTATAACGCAGTAGTCAGTGGTTAGCTATGCGGCCCGAGTGTGGTCTGCGAATACTAGTGCTATGCAATGGAAGAGTATTCAGACCTTCCAAAATGCTGCCTTGAGAACTGCAACAGGTGGCCTCTTCATGACACCATTGGACCATTTAAATGAGGAGGTAAATAGTCTTCCTATGACCACAGGCTTTCGTTCCAGAACCTGCTTTAAGTTACCGTCAGGAAGGAGCTACACGATATAGAAATGAAAGTCCAACGTTACAAGATAGGACCTGAGTATGAGTATCATTCATACTGATGCAATCATAGATGCCATTAACAATTGCAGAAAGAATGTGGTCTCGGACTCTACCTCCCAATATATTGCAGCTCAACTATGTGGTCCTCAGTATTCACCCTCATCCTACAGAACTTCACACAACGCCGCATTTCTTAAATTGCGCTGTCAAACCTACTCAACTCACTAAGAAGGTTTTCGGTTACAGCCTATAAAAGTAGCCGAGTTTTAGAACCGGCAACAATAGTGCCTGAAATTGTTTAGCTATCAGCTTGTAGATTTAGTAAAGGGAGTATTTTTGACATCTACGAACGGAGTGGTACCTAAATCAAGCACACCAAAGTATTATATGTCGTGTTTTGGGACTGGGTATGCTCGTGCCTTGTTTGGCATACAAATTAACCCAGGGCACTCTTGTCGAAATCAACTACTGTGCAAAAAGTATTTTATTGAAAAAACGGGAAGAAGATGGCACTTGAAAATCGGTTGCAGTGTATCTAAGGCCAACTGACCGGCATTCTCGAGGAGAAGCACAAGCTACCTTCTATGACTTGGTAAGTCTGATTTAAAAACTTTTTTCGTTGTAGCAGCTCATACTGCTGTTTTCGTTCTGACACCCCTCCTCAAACGGGTTCTGCTTCTAAATCAAGTCTCAAAAAGGATGAGGGTTGGGTCCACAACGATACTGGAGTTAGGTGAGTAGGTTTGGCTGGGCAGCGAAATTGGTGTAGCGTGTCATGTGGACCCAATAGGAATTGAAGCGGCTGCACCATCCGGATCATAACTGAGCCAAAACTGCTCGGGTTTGCCGGGGCGTCTCTCGCTCTTCAGCTGCGATGGGAGGGGGATGGTCTCCTAGTACAGTATTCACTCTATATCCTTTCATGACTTCTGACAGCGCGTTAGAATGAATACTATTCAGTGCCGGTTGATAGGCCACCTGATCTGGAGGCTCTCTCTTATACCTAGATCATGAAGATCTTTCCTTACGTGCCTGGGCGGAGATTGCCTGTCTGTAACCCCCAAGCAGGTATTGCATTTTATTATGCTGTCGCACCGGTAAGTCCTCCACATCCTCATGTAGGTGGCCGACAGGTGTCATTAGGAGGCAACCTGTTGCAATTCTAATTTTCCACTGCGTAGCACTAACGTTGGCCGACCACCCCGGAGCTGAAAGGTTTACCACAGATCGGCCTATCGCGTTGTAAGAGGTCAACAAGGTTTCATTATCTTATTATTGTTAAATTTATTATTATTATTTATTATTATTCAATTTATTATGTTAACAATTTGAAAAAACCACCTACAAATAGTAGCCATTGGCCAGTAAGCTTCATGTTCCCATCGTAATGCATGCCAAAAACAAGAACAGCAACAACAATCGTTTCATTTGAAAATAAACAACGTCAACAAAACACAGCTGTAGTTTTGGCATCACCGCCACTAAATTTGTTTTTTCTTTTTTTGTGTGCTTGGCTTTTAGATTTTCAAAATAAGAAACACACTACCCCACCAATCAGCCAAGCAAAGTTATTTGGCGAACAACATTCGCATTTCTTCCACCATCCACTTAATGTAATTAAAAATAGAATGGAATTTGCCCACATCGAAACGAAAACAAAAACAAACAGCAACAAAAACGTAAAAAAGGCAAAACAAAACCAAAGAATGAAAAAAAATAGAGGAATTACTAATTTAATTGTCAGCGAAAGCGAAAATTGTAAACAATTTTAAATCACGGCACTTGCTTTTATTGTTGTTGTTGCTGTTGTTATTATTTTGAACGGCCAAACTAGTTCTTGGGTTACAATTGCCGGTCGGTCGGTGTCTGTTGTGGAAGTGGTTGTTGTTGTGACATAACGTCCAGACAAATAAACAGACCTGATGACATAGTTTATGGTCTAGTTCAGTTCAGTTTCGTTTTTTTTTTTTTTTCGATGGATATTTCAAGTTGAGCCAAAGATATTCCCCACTTCGCAACACCACAATATATGAATGGTGGGGGCAACCTTTAAATTTCGTTTTCTGTTTCAAGTGCTCTACGGGGCGTGTGCGTCATGCCTGCCTGTGATGGAGGAAATTCATCTGTTTGGCAAATCAAAAGGACTCTCAAAACGTTGTCTTTTATTGCACCTTTTTTCCCTGCCATCATCCATTCTTATTTCCATTGATTATTTCACTTGCATTGTTCTGAAACATTATGGGCAATACATGCTACAGCTACAGATGTGGTGGCGATGGCGACATACATATATGGCCGGTGGATCAGTGGATGGCTGGCTGGTTCACTTTGTCATCGTCACTGATGCCGGCGCTTTTGTGCCATGTGCTTTGCTTTGCCTTTGTGTGTCGCCTTGTGTTTTGTTTGGTTTCTTGTCAGTGTGTCAAGGTTGTTGCTTGAGTACATGAAACGAATAAACCAACCAGCAGCAACAACTACAACAATAACAAGATGACGATGATGGCAAAATAAATAAAAATCTATAGAAAGTGTACAAAAAAACAAGCAGAAAAAAACATCAGAAATTTAAGGAAATACCCCTCAGCCAGGCAGCCAACCAGCCAATATAACAAAAGCTGGCAGAGAATGCGATGATGACGGTGACGTCGGTTAAATAAAATGAAAGTGAATATGTTTAGAAGCACCGGCAGCAGCAGCAGGAGCAACATCGACACACATACCAAATAACAGCCAGGCAGGCAACGCAGTCGAGCCGGGCACATATTTCCATCTACCAAACAACCAAACACATCCATCCAACCCAGCAATCCGCAAAACCAAAACACAGTAGTAGTGCTGCTTCAATTACATTTACATACCCACACCAGAGTTGTAGCAGGAAGAAGGAACGACACAACAAAAAAAAAAAACAAGAATAATGTATATATATATGTACACCAGAGCAATAACAACAACACTATGCATGTATATTATGTACATGGCAAATATTTTTGCAAGAACACATGTATGTGTGTGTATGATTTCATATTACATGAATTTCATTCATTCGGCATGACTGTCATTCCTTTGCACTCGGCAATAATACACTTGTTGTTGGGCTCCTATCTTTTGCCAGTTGTTAGCCGCCGCCGCCACCGCCACCACAAAGGACATACTATCGTAGACGTACATACACATATATCGTCATATGAAATCAAAAAAGGCGTAAGTTACAAAAAATTCAAAATCGACTTTTTGATTGATTACTATTACACGTACCTGCTAAGTTTTACAGTCGTACGACTAAAAACGAACATTTTATTAACAAAATTCTAAAAGCCGTAACTGCAAGCGCAAACATTTCATAAACCAAACAGGTAACTTACGCCTTTTTAAAAAAAATAACTACCGCAAGTGAAGAAATAGAATAGAAAAGAAACAGACAAAAGAAGAGAAGCATGCCATGGGTTTTTAAAAACAGTTAGTTTTTGTTTTATTGTTTTTGTATTAGAGATCTTTCTGTTTTTGGTATTTCTGCATTTTTGGTTAGCAGTTAGTCTTTCTTTCATTGTGTTTCTAATAAAAACTATTTCATAAAGCAACTGCTTGCTTTTTCAAAGTTAAATAAAAAATCTCGATTAAAGTGCATTAATTTAATATGGAAATTGAAACAAATTTAAATATGTCAGTTAAGGACAGAAAAACAAATCAAAAACATTTAAATGCTAAAGACCGAATGACTGGTAAAATGTATACAGGCCTCAATAAAGGAATTGTGTGTGTAAAAAATCCTCGAATAATGGGAAAAATATGTCAATCTAAATTTTGTGAAAAGAGCTCATTGCGTCATTGCTCCCACTTTGCTGAAAATATACGCCAACAAATATTTGATCGATTTTGGAATATGACGTGGGGAGAAAAAAAGGTGTATGTAAGAAGTCACGTGGTCGTTTCTGAAAAAGCACGTAATGAGAACATTATTTCAAGGCGATCGCTTTCCAAACGTTATTATTTGCAAGCTAAGACAACACGTATCCAAGTCTGCCAGAAAATGTTTACGTCAACTCTTGGAATAACTGAAAAAACTGTAAGAAATTGGGTAGATGAAATCTTTTTAAACAGGGAACAACCGGATTTAGCTATTCCGAGAAGAAATACCTCGATTAAAGATAAAAAATACGAGAAGCGTCATAACTTTTTAAAAAATTGGTTAAATGATATTCCGAAACTTGAATCCCATTACCGAAGGCAGTACACCAAGAAACTTTATTTGCAAACAGATTTAAGATCATACAGCCAAATTTATAAATTATATTGTGAAGAATGCATTAAAAATAGCGATGATGAAGTTTCTGCAGTATCGTATCCAAAGTTTATGCTTACAGTAAAAGAACAAAATATTACATTATTTAAACCAAGGAATGACATGTGTAATACTTGTGTATCATATGAGGCAAGAAACATAACTGAGGATCAATATATCAGTCATAGATTAGAAGTTGATGAAATGCGAGATGAAAAAGCAAACGATATCGAAAATGCAAAGTCTGGTCTTTGCTTATTATTATGCATGGATATGCAAGCCGTAAAATTGATTCCTCAAACAAACGCAAGTGCTTCATATTATAAAATGAAATTGCAGGTACACAACTTTACTATTTATAATATCATCAGCCATGAATCTGACAATTATATCTGGGATGAATCTGAAGGGAATTTGGTAGCGTCTACTTTCACAACATGTATTATAAAACACTTAAAAAAATGTATACTTCAGTCACCAGATATTAACCATATTATAATATATTCGGATGGATGCTTTTATCAAAACCGCAATATCATATTGTCAAACGCATTACTATCCCTGTGTATTGAAAAAAACCTAACAATTGAGCAAAAATATTTAATAGTTGGACACACCCAAATGGAATGTGATTCAACTCATTCGATAATCCAAAGAAAAATAAACAATAAAAAAATTAATCTTCCTTCTCAATTCGTTGAATATGTAAACGATTCCCGTAAGTCTCCATTTCCACTCAACACCCATCATCTTACCCATTCATATTTTCTGGATTATGATTCTGTTCCTAAGCTTTACTCTTCCATTCGTCCAGGTAAAATTGTGATAATAAATATTTATGACCTGTTAATACAATCAAAAATATTTTACAGGAAAAAAAGCTGGAGATCCCACCGTTAACATGATTCGAGCATTGGGATACGATACGTCTGGAACTATTTACTTTAAAACAAACATTAAAGAGGAATATGCAATTCTTCCAAACCGAAAAGAAAAAGATACTTATAAAAACGAACCTGCTCCATTACATTCTCAGAGACTAAAAATTTCTAAAAAAAGTGGGAACATCTCCAGGATCTTAAATCCTTCATACCAGAAGATTGCCATGATTTTTATACAAATTTGCCCTATGAAATTTAGCAATCAAACACTATCCTATACTATATTCTAATTTTTATCTATTTATGATATGAAATCTTTTTACTTTAAATGTTGTTTTTTTTTTTGCTGAATTACTTTTTATGTTTTTTGTTTACTATAAGTATGTTAATAAAAAACAAAATAAAATAGTGAATCTAATTAATGAAGAACATTGGAAAACACTTCCTACATCGTAGCTAAATTGTTTTTATTGTAACTTACGCCCTTTTCGGATTCAGAAAATCTAATCCTCAAAAGGCGTAAGTTTCATAGCTCTGCAAATAATACAAAAATTCAAATTTTTTCTTCAAGTACTAATTCGATAGTGACAACTAAGCTTAACCTACAAAAATTTTGAAACAATTTTGTGTATTATCCATTTTCGGAAGTTTTTTGCTTCTCCTCTAAAATTTTTGAAATGTAAGTTACGCCTTTTTTGATTTCATATGACGATATGTTTATGTCTGATGAGACTAGAGACCTATGCAACAATCGCTCCGAGTGCCATTCCCAAAATATTCTTTGGTTACTGTTATTGGCTATAACTAAATGAAATTTAGACATGTGGTCAAGTAGAATGTATTTCAAAAGCTAAAAATGTATTTGGTTGGTGAGGTTACTATCAGCTTGGGAAAGGTTGGCATCGAACTTAAAATTCCAGTTCTGCATTGTCAAATATTTCCACATAAACCTTGTGCATTGTTGACCCATAGCCGATAGACGTATTTCCCCAAAGTCATACATTTGGCAGGACATTTCGAAACAATCCGAAAGTGTCAAGGTTAAGAGAAGAATACGATCTCTCTGAGATATTACCACAAATCCTAATGGAAAATGTTGCACATGTCATCAGAAGTACAGAGTTACCCAAACCCCAGTAGATTGATCTACATTTTGATGAGACTGTTTAACCACCAACAACTTTCATGCCAGCTGCTACAAAAAAATTTCAAATTTCTCATCGAAAAAGCTGGAAGACGATGGCACTTGGGAATCGGTTGCAGCGTATCTAAGGCCATCTGGGCGGTAATATCGAGGAGAAAAACAAGCTCCCTTCTATCACTTAGCACGCGTGATCTAAGAATCGTGGCAAGAATGCTGACTGGTCACTGAGGTATCACATATATCACCTCAAGCTGGGGTTACAGTGCTCATGACTCAATAGACTATGTGAGGTTGAAGAAGAGGTAGATACTATTGAAGCAGATGTTTCATGATCTTAAGCAGAAGACATAGGCTGTTCTGAATGTGGGAGATAGGAACTCCCACGTACTTCTCAGACGTAGATCCTATCATAATTGACTTGTTTTCCAAAGGCTTTTAATACTGTCAATTAGGCCACGCTTGCCAAGTTTGAAACGTTGGATACGCAACTATATGTATGGGTGCCATTTGTACTTGGAATTTCGAAACAAGAAATATGGGACTGCCAAGGTGGCGTGATATCTTCAGAACTGTCCAAAACGACTACTACTAAACGGTATTCCGTGCCCTCCAGACGTCATTGAGATCGTAACCTATGCAGGTGACTGAACAATCATCAAGCCGAATCCTGTCATCGATGGTATATGTGTAAGGCTGAACATCTATCTTACGGAGCTTGATATATGAATATGAAAATATCCGCCACTTAGCCAACGGCCACACTCTTTACCACATGACAAGAAAAATGTATGCGCAGGTACAGGGTATGTCTAAATCGTACGTCCAAGCCATAACTATATTCCATAAACCCAAAAAAATGGGACAAGGTCCTCCTGACGTTAGGTCAGTTATAGTTAGGCTCGGAGAATATAACTCGTTGACCTCTTTTAACGCGACAGGTCGTTCTGTGGTTAGCTATGAGGATTCACAACGCAATGCAGAAGTATTCAGACCCACCTGTGAACCATCCAAATGAGGAGGCGAAGCTTTTTTCCTTAGATCATCCTGCCAAACCTACCCAACTCACTACAGAGGATATTTGGCTACAGTCTATCAGAGTAGCAAATTTCTCAAATCTGGATGTTGAATCAGATCCCGATCCGTAGAATCAAAAGATATAAAGATTTTGCTGCTGCAACAACAACATCAACCTACCTTCTAAAAAGGAATGTCTTAAAAATTATCAGAATGTTGCAAAAATCATATAGGGTAAATCATATGACAATGTGCCATAAGGTGGTCGCCCAAGCCTATCCAACTCACACTTAATTGCACCTCTTTACATAAGTATCTCTAGGTTTCAAAAACTTTAACACTGAAACAGCCGGAGCCAAAATAGTGACCATTCTCTGGGGATTTTTTTTTAGAATAATTACGGAGAATTTAAGATTCCCCTTCATATCGCTTACAGCCTCAACTTGTTAACATCTCATCCAAGTAAAACACCTTTCAATTGAATCTAAACCAGACCAAAAAAAATTAAATAAAAATCACCCACGACTAAAACACGCCGAGTGACAGGAGGTACTACATCAAAATATTACAACTGCAAAGCATGAATGAAAAACAATCTTAAATTGTTCTCTGCACACAGCTATAATCAAAACAAATAAACAAAACTTTATCACAAATAAAAACAAAAACAAAAAAAGAAGAACTGAAAAAAAAACTTGCAATAAAATAGAATAAAATAATAAATAATAAAGAATGGCACGCGACAGCCGGCAGTCAATAGTAACAGCAACAACAACAACCAAACCCCATAAACCAAAGTCTAGGAAAACAAAATAGTCAAGCAATTCGTTGGTTCATTCATTCATGCTTTTCAAAGATTGATACAGATATAGTAACAGGGCCAGATGACGACGATATACAAACATTGGGGGGTACACTACTGCATGAGAATAATGTAGATAGATAGATAGATAGATAGGAAGGTAGGTATGTGTTTCTCCGCATCATAGTATTAAAACTATAAAATGAAAAATATAATACAAAATTCATACCATACAAACAAACAGACATCTAGAGTACCAACCGGACGGCACTTGTATAAATACACTCTATATACACACACACTCGTATATACATACAACCTATAAACATTTCCCATAGACATCAATGAATGAATGAATGAGTAGAAATTGGATGAATGGTTTGGTTTGGTTTTGGTTGTTTTGGAATGCGGAAAGTCTGCATGACATACTCTGCAAGGCAAAACGGACCAGTCAGACAGCAAGCCAACCCAAAAGGTCTATTCAATCATCAAAAGAATTTCAAAAGAACAACATTACGCGGCATGTCGTCAGCGCCATAACCTCATCACTTGGATGTTTCCATTCATTCCTGCCCTGCAACGGCAAAAATAAACAAAACAAAAATTGCAGAAAAAGGGCGCAAAAGGATATTTCTCCTTCATTTCGGTGGTCTTCTTTAAAGCCTTTCCTCCAGACTTTGTGTGTGTGCCATTATGGATAACGGCGACGGCACATTCATGTTTTGCAAGTAGGTTGGTATTTTTTTTTCATTATTTAAGCCAAAAGCCAGTAACCCGACGCCACCACCGCCAGACTTCTAATAACAATAAGAAAACCACCAACTGACGACCAACCAAAGGCAAAGTGCAAAAATAACACATCAGACAAGCCCTCGTCAAAAAGAGGAGCAGACATGTCGCGTATTTTTGTCTTTAATATGCCTATGTTCCACCATACAATTTATGTTTGTTTTGATGCGACACAAATCTTCTTTGGGCATTCCACGCGCAAAAAGTGTGAATAGTGTTTTTTGTTGGAAGGTTTGCTGAAGCTAATATTTCACAGTTGAAGAGGAAATAAGTGAAACCGTGTTATCCACCATGAGGAATCAAGTCAAATCCTATCATTATAGCGGTAGTCTTCGACAACCTGGTCCCTTTCTCGTCTCAACCGCCTATATCAACCAGCAAATAACTTGAAGTTAGAAGCAGAGCCAAATTAGAAAAGAAAAATCAGATCAAACACAGCCGTACGAGCAGCCACAACAACAGCAAGTGAAATGAAGGAATAAAGTCCTCAAAGCATTTCGCACCTACCTGGAAATAGAGACGTTGGTAACGACATATAAGGTCATAATTCGTTACGCCCAGTCTGGACGTCATTCCTTAAAGCATTTAGCGGGAAAAAATTGCAAAAGTCGCAAAACAATGCTCTCCGTATTGTAATCGGTTGTTTCCAAATGGGCAGTGTGGGAGACCGGGATGCTGTCAATCAAGTTAAACATTCCCTGCTGGCGAGTAATCTACCGCGAAGTGGTGAACTATGTCGTTGCAACCGACTAATCCCAGATCCCCAATGATTTGACTGTGGAGCCCAACCGGTTGGTAAAGGAGCATAAGAACCAAAAGTAACTAGACTATCTGAATAGTTTTAACATTGAAACCGATATGCGTAAGCTGTGAGTAAGGATTAAATCACTCTCGAACCAAGGGAAAAAGGAGGAAACGGCGACTTATCAGAAGAGGAGTGCCGTAAAGCAAAATGTACTTCCAACTGATGCAAATGGCATTCAAAACGCTAAGTCATCTAAAACGTTGTGTCCGGATGGAATCTCAATGGTTATATTGAAATAGCTGAATACACCGGGAGTTGATTACCAGACAAAATACCACAAGGTTTCGATAGCCACCCACATCGTTTTCGAAGCCTGCAGATTGGGCCGGGTGGTCCTGCTACTGCAACAAGCAAAGGGTGGACATACAAAACGACTTTTCTCTTGTCACCAGTTGCGAAGACTTTACTCCTTTCGTTATATAGTTGCCGACCATCAACTCATTCCGTCCACAACATGCAACAAAACAGCATTGAACGGCATATCCACACATATTTGTCGAGGACTTAACCAGAACCAGCCGTACCATAGAACATTCTGGTAGCCCCAAACCAGGGCCCAACTACTTTCAGGATGGCGTAGTCGTCTAAATTTACACGATAATGCATCTCTTCAACTGCCCTGCCAAACTTCCCCAACTCAGTCTGAAGTTATTGGAGTTTGGAGTTATTAGAAGAACCGGATAATCAAAAATCAACACGTGGCATACATTGATATTACAACAAAAAGAACACAAAGGTAATTTCACCGACTCAGATCCGCGTCATTGCAAGTTCATCCCCCACTTCCTTTCCCGTCATATGGGTTATAGGGAAAAATTCAGCTTGCAAGACACCACAGCAAACAACAAAGGCACTCTTGTCATTCTTCTTTTTAGAATCAACTCTGTACCATTTAAAGGCGGATTGTTATGAGTCCAAAAGTCTCGCCCACTAATAGGAATGCAAGCTTCAAATAACTACGTTTAATAGGATCTTTTTTGGAAATACTGCCATTGGTTTTCACTACCAAAAATTTATGTGTGTAGACCCCCAACTCAAATAACTTTGCCCTGAGTAGGGTAGGTGGTAGGTGAATTAAATAAAAAAAGTCTCAAAGAGTTCAGCATTCTAATCCAAAAGCCATGTTCTGTTAGTTATGCCATGCAACAACCAAATGTGGTGTATATTCTAAAAGTGGCACACTTTCGTTCATTTCTCTGTTCCGAATGTTTTATTAATGGGTTTTCGAAATATATACGACGTATGTATGTATATACCTACACCTATTTGCAAACATACATTTAGTAGTCAGTCTATCATCCGACCATTCATAGAGAAAAAGAAAATGCTGTTTTGTGACTAATAGCACTAGACGTTTTTATGTGTCCGTCTGTCTGTCTGCCTGCCTTCTGGCTGGAGGTGGAATGATGGGATGGGTGGAGAGAAGGATGTACTGGATGGTGGTGTTTGGGTTTCCTTTTTTTTTTCATTTACATGCCGCCGCCGCCGGCCTACCGACCTTATAAAATCTTTTATTATTATGGCTTGCTGTCTGTCGGCTTCTCTGTCCGTCCATCTTGTTGCTGAACTGAACACTCGGCTGTGTTTACATCAGCTGTTTCCTTTGAATGGCTCTTTTTTTGTTTGCATTTTTCCTCTGCTTTTTGTATTCGCGCGTTCGTGAACAAGTACAAAGTGTGGTATGCGATTAACCAATTTACAATGTTTTTGTTGTTGCCGTTGTATTATTATATATTTAAATTGAAGGCACAACAACAACAGCAACGCAAACACTTGGGGTTTAGCATTTTCGCCGTTGTCTACTATGCCAATCCAACAACAATAACAACAGCAAGACACCGGCAAAATAATATCAACAGAAAAAAATGAAAAACACACAAATCCACAAACATACAAACATCATTCATCTATCTTTTTACGTATAAATTTATAGGTATAGGTAGGTATGATGGAGAGGTAAGTTTGGGTGTTCATTTATATATGGCCATGTTGTTGTTGCTGTCGTTGTTGTGCTTGTTTTGAAATCTTTCAATAAAATACTTCTGCCCATGGTTGTTGTATTCTTGTTGCTGTTGATGTTGTTTTTTTTTTTTTTTTCATTATTATTTTTTTTTTTCTGTGCCCAAGTTTATTAACCTTTCTTAATGGCTTAACGGTAGATATTTGTGACGTCACAATAAATGAATATTTTGTTGTGATAGGGAATGTACGTCCACCCATGATGTCGAGGAGTGAGTGTGATTCAAAACATTAATATGTAGGTATTTTCTGTTTTTTTTTTTTCAGTCTTCTTATGGCATGTGCATTGTATATACCATCTGTATATGTGTGTCAAATTGAAATGTGTTGTACCCAAATTGGGGAAATACGAAACTCGTACGTTTCAGATAACAATGGGAAAAAAGTATGTTAGGCATTTTGTTTATCATTTTCCAAGTTCAAGAGCATCCTTTTATAAATTGCTGCTGGTCGTGACAGATTTGAAAATGTTGGAAAGGTCATTTGCCTAATAAAAATATTCTTTAGCCTTGAGTAATCACTTGCAGATATTATTCAGATGCTCCAGTTTCTTTTTCAAATATAATACAAGGTGGCGCAAAAGTAATCATCCTATCAGAAAATGCTATACGTTTTACGATTGGCCCTTAATGTCACTTCTGTTTTGACATTTTTGTAGTAAACATAAGCGAAATACACGTTAATAAGTAATTTTACGCAACACTGCTCCAGATCACGGAATATTGATGCCTATTTAATCATCACCAAGAAGATGATTTTTTTTATCAAAAATAGTCAAGGGTGGTGAGGCCCACAATCGATATGCTGAAGGATGCATTCCCCGGGCGCCCAATATCCCGTTTTTGTGATTTGGCCACTGGCCAGCAAGATCGCCTGATTTGACCACTCCAGACTTTTTTTGTGAGGCTTTTTGAAGTCGGGGGTTTATGACAACAAGCCTCAGACTCTTTCAGCTCTCATAGACAATATCCATCAAGAAGTTTTCGCCAAAGTAATGGAAAGTGCCATAAAAAGGGCTCAAATGATAATTAATTGTGGCGGCGGCCATTACATAGCATCGTATTCTCGACTTGATGTAAAAAAAAACTAAAAGATCAAATAAAATAAATCCACAAGAAGAAAGTTTTTCATTTTTTTAAATTACATCCAAAAACATCGGGAGATAATGTTTACGCCACCTTGCATTTACATTTGTTACGTTTTTAAGCCAAAGCCTTGATTTCGTTTATTTTAAAAAGTTTCTTGAGCAACTAAAGTCCAGTGAATCTTCTGCAATATGTAATTTCAACTGACACGATATAATATTAAGACGTTAGTTTATGGAACTTGAGCGCAACATATTCCCAACAGAATCTGATGATATCAGCATCATTAATCGGCATATAGGTCATCTTATTCGTTCTACGTGGTACTCAAGTCCTTCACTTGGAGAATTGGCATTTCTTTCTAACTCTTACGACGACAACGACGATAACGTGGAACAAATGCAATGTTCAATCAATTGAAATCTTAAGCTAATCTTAATACAATCTGTAATTTTATGTGTAACAAGATCGAAAAAGTTTAATAAAAATTTAAAAATAAATCGACAACTCAACTTACCGGTGGTGGGGTTCTATACTGCTGTGAAGGTCCCAATTGTGGACTATAGGGTCTTGGTGGCGGTGCCCAACCCGTTTGTTGGCCACCATATGGTGACTGATGCGGCTGATGCGTTGGAGGTGGTGGTCCTCCGTGTTGTGGTGGCGGTGGACCGCCCTGTACTCCACCCGGTGGCTGTGGTGGTCCACCACCAGCTCCACCCTGTGGTGGCGGTTGTGATTGCGATGGCGGAGGTTGTTGTGGCGGCTGCTGTGGATCATAACTATTCGTATACCTATGCTGAGGCGGTGGTTGCGGATGTGACGACTGCAACAATGAATTTAAAGTTGGTGTCGGGCCTTGTGGCGCTTGTCCTGGTATATAGCGTTGTGGAGGTGGTCGATTTGGTGAACCAATACCGGGACCACCACCCGGCGCTGACTGTTGTGGTTTACCACCTGGTGGTGGCTGTTGCATTGGTGTGTGACCATAGCGATAGGGATCCATATTTGGATCGGCATGATGAAAACGGCCATACATTGGATGATGGCCTGGCATCGGTGGCGGGGGACCACCTAATGGACTTTGTCCATACTCAGCACCGACATCTTTTTGCGGATGTTCACCGGGATTTTGTGATGACGGTGGCGGTGGTGGTGGACCGCCAACAAGCTGTTGATGTGGTGGCATATGTTGCGGGTGTGGTGGTTGCTGGTGCATGTGATAATGTGACATTACAGGATCACCACCACCCGGTGGTCCATAGGGATGTGGTGGCATTTGTGCCGGTGTATCACTGCCATTGTTTGGGGTCGGTGGTCCACTGCCACCGGGTGTCCCCGCAGCTGGTGCCGATGGTCCGCCACCGGGTGCATTTCCATTGCCTCCGGGATTTGGATCGCCACCACTACCGCCGCTATTGCCACCATTACTACCACTTGTTGCTGTCTGTGGGCCACTTCCGACAGGACCAGGACCTGATCCAGCACCACCCTGCCCAGAGGGTGATTTTATTTTCTCATTCATTACTTATTTAACTCAATCCTTGGCGATTTTCCGTTTCTTTAGTTGCAGCTTAACAAAATATTTAGTTTTGCGAAAACCCTCCTACTCCGCTGCAACCTGGCGTAAAGGTTATCTGTAAAAATAAAGAGAGAGGGGAGAAAAATAATTACTTGTGATGTGTACAAAAAAGTTTTTGGAATGCTATATTGTTAGATTAAAACATTGTTTTATTTAACATAAATCTCCGTTTGCTTTGCACGGAAATGAAAATCAATGGATCTTCTACAAAAAAATCTTTGGGCGAAATTTTAGAAAAAATTCAAGAAAAAAAAAAAACAATTATTGTTTCGGACTGGGTAGTAGATCTTCAAGACTTTCTTCAAAAACAAAATCCTTTGCCACCATAGGTAAGTTCGAGCTCTTGGACCGCATGTCATTACTTAAGCTTGTGAAGCGATATAAAAACGGTGGAGTGGTTTGCATAAGTGGTCAAAGAGAGGTCAAATATTGACAAAGATTTTGCTTTCTGGCAAAGTGTAGTATATTTTCGTTCCAAAGTTACATCCTTATAGATCGGATACTCATTCTTTCTAAATAAAGATATTAACATATTAAAAACTGAAACTTATGACATTATGAGGGCGAAGGTGCTGAATTGTATTTGCTTGATTAAACTGGTTGATAATTGAATTTTTTATTTAAGCTTTCCATGGGATCTTTTGGTCGATGGTACTAGTGTACCAAATGGTTTGATGAAGTTCATTAAGCGGACCTGAAAGCAATTGAATTCTACACTATAAACCCCGTTTTAAAATGAAGGAATGTTATGACAGTGCTGTTCCTTTGACCAGTGCTGTTTAAGACCGAGACTAATGCAATAATCTAGAATCCGAGTTCTCACCTCACAGTCATACTTCAAACAGCAAACGTTTAATATGGTTTCAGAGCAAATGTTAGGGTGTTTATAACAGGGTGGCATGCCTAGCCAGGAGATGATTTTAGCAAACTCATAGATGATAATGGGATCTACATCTAAGAAAAAGAAAAAAGAAAAGAGCTTCGAGCACCCATAAACCAAATGGTAATTGTCTCCATAGGATCTTCTCGAGGTGGCCAGCCAAATGACCTTAGATAAATTGTCTATATCAGTTAGAAAGATCCGGGCTGACCCAAGTCTTGTACCCAAATCCGTCCCTCATGAAATCATTACTTTCCCGAAATTAGGATGAAAATCTCTACCTCAAGACGATTTCCAAACAAAACAGAATGCTATTAGCTGACTGACTCGCTATATCCCCTTCCATTCTCTTTTGAAAAAATCGAAGCATTTCTAGGCTTTTTTAATATAAAATATGGAATGTCGAATGTCTCCTCTTTTCATCACATAAACATCAAATCATTTCAGATGTTTACTACCTGGCCCACCAATATGTTGGCGCCTACCATTCTATCTACTTTAATATTACACTCTCATTTAAGCTTCTTTTCTTTGATTCACTCAAAAGTATACAATCAAAAATCAATACATTTTGCAAAGTTTCCTACACCCTACTCCTCCTCCTCATCATCCCCACCATCCTCCCCCATGTATCAGGCTTTCCTATGAAATATCCATCCATTCAATTAAATATCCATCCGCATAAATCCCCTCATTTATCGGCACTATAATCAATGGCTATAATGAATAAAGATATGAGAGTAGATACACTTTTAATTGCCAACACCCGGAGGAGCAGCAGCAGCAGCAGTAGCATATTTTGCCAGTGGAGTAGCAACAACAACAACAACAAATGAACATAAACGACATATAAACGTATTTACAGAACGAATCAACAAAAACAGCAACAACATGGGGCAGGATACGACACAACAGTAGATATATAGAAAATCGTAACGATAATAAAATAGCAATGACAGAAAAAAATAGCAAAGAACCACCACAGGAAGCAGTGACGGAGGCAGCAACAATGGCTGTAAACGATTGCAGCCGCAGCAGCAACAGCAGTAGTACCACCAACAACATTAAAAATCATGAACAGCAATTGACAACGAAGAAAAGCTGGAAAAACTAACGAAGGGAAAATGGAATGGAAAACGGCAAAAATACTAAAGCAAACAGAGAGAAATAGAGAAGAGGTGGTATGAAATAATCATGGTGTTATTGTTGATTGTCTACAATGATGGGAGAGAGAGAAAATGAAATTGAGAAATGTTCTTTAACAACATTCGAAATTTCATTAAAATCCATAAAATTAAACTAAAACCATAATAATCAAGCATGTTTTATTATTAATGTCTGTCTTGGCTGTCGGTAAACAACAAAAACACATCATTAAATTGGTATTCTCTGAAGTCATCACACCATTCAACATTCACACTCTCTCTCTCCTCTCAACCACTTCAATATTTCAAATTACAGCAGCCATGCCATTCTCCTAACCAACCGAACCACACAACTCTTCTTCTTCTTCTGCTTCATTTTATTCAAACGACCCGCAAAGTAATCCGCTCATGTACACACACACTCACTCACACACATCCATGCATCCCATCAAATAAACGAAGCAATCAACGAATGCCAGGCAAAGGCAAAATCAAGATAACGAACAATAAACAACACACAAAGATTCAAGCACAAAATACATAATAAGAAAACGAGAGAAGATAAATCCGAAATCCATAACAAAACACAATGTGAGAAATGAAATTGTGCACAACAAAAATAACAATAACAAAATACACAAGAAAAACAAGAAGAAGACAAGAAAAGGTAAAGAGTAATGGCAGAAATAACACACAGTCAGTCGACTACAATATGATGCCAGCCGCCGCCATCCACCAGGCAAAACGAAGAATAATAAAACGTACGAACAACACAACGAAAAGTACACGAAAAAAGAAACGAAGATTAAGCACACACACACACACACACTCACACAATCATCAAACTATTACACACTCTCTGGTTGACTCTGTCACATTCATTGTTTTCAAACATTCAACATACATAGTAGTCGTTGCCGTCGTCGTTGGCCGTCCAGCCAGCCGCCGACCAACCAACCAACCAACCAACCGACCGACGACAATGGCACACCACGAGCAGTCGGTATAGTATGGCTGTGACACTCTCACTTGTGTATTTATATGTATTTTGAACGGCAACAACAACAACAGCGCCAACCATTTGTCGGCCCAAACCAAGTGAGTTGGTTGTTGGTGGTACGCGGCGAGCGAACAAACGAACACACACACATCCATACGTACATGTTTAAAAAACTGCCTTTGCCATTTGTTTCTCGTTTCTGCTGTTTGTTGCAACGCGAATTTTATTTTTTTTTATTAAATTATCTCGTTTTCTTTTTCACTATTTTCTT
Organism: Musca domestica; assembly: GCF_030504385.1. Lineage (NCBI taxonomy): Eukaryota > Metazoa > Arthropoda > Insecta > Diptera > Muscidae > Musca > Musca domestica. The sequence goes on from NW_026712258.1 coordinate 11,155,696, forward strand.
TTGTTGTGGAATATTTTCAAAGAATATACATTTTTCCATCAATTATATACACAAAAATTTAATTATATTCTTTTCTTCTCGTTTAATTTACACAAAAACACAGCACAAACGAACGACCGACTGACTATTCCCGGACTTTTTACTTTGGATCTCTCGAAAATGAAACTCTTCTGCTGCTGCAGTCACAACAGACCCAACCAACCAACCGTCAGCAGTCTGTCAATTTTCCTCTTTCGCTCTTTGCTTTGGACACTTTTTATTTTCGTTTATTCTTCTTTGTCGTCCCATTCGTGTGTTGTAGTAGTAGTCGTCGTCGTCAGCCAACTAACTAACCAACCATTTGTAACGCAGCGCTGTATTCAAAGGGTAGTAGATGTTGATTTATTTGTAATTTTTGTAACAAATGATTAGATGCACATTACGGAGATTTGTTGGAAACGAGATGAGAATGTTTATTAAGAAGGAAAACAAAGATCAATGAATGAATTTTGCAAAAGGATTATTAATGTTGTTCTCTATCATTTAAATATGATTTTGCCCGCTGTACATCGCAAAAGGGAACTATTTGTTTTACAAAACTGGTCCAGAATGTAACGGATGGGACATTTACGATCCAATCTTTAGAGTCATGCAAAAAAAAAAAAACTATGCACAAAATATAATTTTTGTAAAAAAAAAGCCAAGAAAACACATATAGGTATTTCCTGGCCCATTAAGCGGTGAACCAAACGACCTATATAATCCACGATCCTGATCGACGCTTTCTACTCGACCAATTTGATTTTACTTGAAAAATATTCCTGTATCTAAATTACCCAGCCTGGCCTAAAATTTATAGTTTTCATCGTAAAGGTGGGAATACATAAAGCGCTTTTTACTGAGAGAAATTTAATAGAAGTGGTTCCGATAAATTTGCGTGAGTTCTGAAAAAGTCATGAATCCGTCGATCTTTTCACCATTTGAACCAATTCCTGGAGTGTTGAAGACATTTTCGAGATGGGTGATTTTTTGGGTTTTAGTTTATAAACATATGCAAATGTTTTCAACTGATATATAAAAACCGATTACGCCAATGTGAAAAACAACATCTTTTATGAACCGATTCTGCGCCAAATGCTTAATATTCCGGCAAACTTTATGGGAAACTGCTCTTTATGATGCAATGATATCACTGGTCCATTTACATGAGTTCAGATGAAATCACAAAACATCCGGTCTTATCTTCAACATTTGAATCAATTACTTGAAGAATAGCAATTTTTGAGTTTTTATTTAGACACATATTAAAGCGGCCCAAACATTTAGAATCTGAGCAAATACAATTGTTTTTCATCTGAGATTAATTTTGCATAGCTCAATTATTTTATAAAAAAAACTAACTTTTTTGAAAATGTTGATTATTGATCCGAATAACTCCCATTTATAGCTTGCTCTGATTTAATATTTTTTTTTACCAATTGCTTAATGTGTGATCAAATAAAATGAATATTTTCAAATAAGGTCGAATTGAAGCAAGTTGTTCTAACACGTTTGTAGAGAATCCGTTCAAATATAGCTATAGCACGCTTATACATGCCTTAACCGATTTAAGTTTTCAGTTACACAAAAACGGTAACTAGTTGCCGAAATCAACATTATTTCATAACAGAATATAAAAGCTTTAAATGACTCCATAAACATTTGTCAAATTTGTTTCAGATTCATATATAACTGTGACATATGCTGGGATAAAACATTATATATTTTATCCGACTTCACATGTATTCGACACAAAGCCAAATATAAAATTGTTAGTGTAGCTCCTGCTTAGAGTGATAAAGGTGCCATTGCAAAGGTTTTGTTATAATTCCATGTCAAAAGTTGAGTGAAAGTGTCGTTCCGAAGATCTAGTAAAAATTCCATGCTTAGGATCGCAAAGTGAATTAAATTTCCTGCCTATCAATCTCTTGCAAAAAAAAAAAAAAAACAAAAATTAGAGTTTAAGTGCCGAAAATATGCCAACCCATACCATTTATAGAGGTATGATTAAACTGAGGCTTATCGATCCAATAAATTATATTGATGCACCATTGCTTTAGACAGATGTACAATTGTTACAGATATTTTGAGGAATCTAAATAGGAAACTGTAATCCTGGATATGCCCAGGGCTGATCTCTTGAGACAGCTCTTGTTCTTTAGCTGCGACGGAAGTCGGAGGCTCTCCGGTGTCCGCATCAAAGTGAGTACTATTCAGTCCTGCTTGATAAGCCTGTTGATCTAAATGCACTCTCTTCTACCAACGTGTATATCTCTCTGATAAATAAGTTATTTTTTACATGCCTAGGCTGAGGTTGCCCATCCATCAGATGGTGATCGGAATTATTGGTTTTTCTAACACCTGGGTTGTTGACCCTTGACTGGCTGATGTAAAAATTCAGGGGCAATACAAATATCAAACTTAGTTACCTAGTCCAAATGCTGGCGAACAATGTCACCTCCATTGTCATATCTATGCACATATTGGGGTCCTATGTGTTATAGGATATGTGGTAATAACCTGGCAAACTCAAGATTTTCACGATTATAGCCACAATTATAATCGTGAAAATCTTGAGTTTGCAATATTATATTATACATTTTGCCGTACTTGAAACTATGTTCTTAACAAGGCAACAAAACTTCTTTGAAAACAGAAGGCTTTGTGGAGAAAAGCATCATAACATTGCCATGCAATATGGAGGAATGACTCGGACACTGAAGGAAATTCTCATGTTAAGAGTCTCTAAGACTAGAAAGGCTGAGAGCAGCTATGACAGTAGATATTTATATAAATGGCTGTGAAGTCGGCACAAACCTTCGTGGATATTCGAGGTAATTGAGGTTCTTCGGATAAATATGTCAATGGATAATAACTATTGGCAGCAATTGCAATCTGATAGATTGGTAGAGCGCTATATTATAACTAATTCTTATGTAACTTCAATTAATGTAAATTCTTAGACAACAACAACACAAAAGCCACCATTAAAAAGAAGGTAGTAAGCTAATTTTTAGGCAATATATCTCGGTAACTGTTCTTATTCAAAAATTTGAAGACTTAATACATAAAGCGCTTACCTGTCTGGCTTAAGTCATTGGCTGGCTTCTTCGGAAATGAACAAAGGAGCCTAGGGCCAAAATCGAACTAGGTCAACCTAAAACTCCTTTGTTCATCTACGAAGAAGCCAGCCGATGACTTAAGCCAGCCAAATATGCTCTTTATGTATTTCCAGCTTTAGAGTTCGGGACTGTGTTCGGGAGTTATACCATAATTTGTATTTGTTGATAGAAATTATTAACAAAAAAATGTCCAAAAGTCTCCATTTTGGTTGTACACGATTTCGTGACAAATTATAGTTGACCTTTCCAAAATGTTACAATATACGTTATTAATTTTTCTGGGTCCAGAGACATGATCGACCTGATTCTGTTCACCACATTGAACCAAAGCTTAGCTTTCAACTGAAACCCCTATTGTCTATATCGGTTAGTAGATCCGGGACTAATGCGGGCTTTGCACAAGGACTTCTAGACGTCCCCCAAGAAAAACGTACTTTCAGATTACAAATATGATGCTCTGGAGTAATACTAAGCAAGGTGTGTTCCCTACAAAAATTACATTCTTACAAATATCGGTGCTAGATCTTAGGCAAAATTATCACAGATGTGGCAACCCTATCTCTAGTCAAAGAATACTATCAACTTTTAGACTATTCCTCTCTACATCAACCACAAAGGAGGACAACAAACCACATGCATTAATAAATGGATAGATATACAAAAAAAGAAATGCAATATAGTAAAGAGATTAAACTTACGCATTCAAATCATTACTGCAAAAAGTGATCAGCAAAGACGAACAGAAGAAGGAATACTCCACAACATTAATGCAAGCAAGATTCGTTTAAGCCAAATGCAAGGTTAACAATTGTTGTTGTTGATATTATTATTCTTCAGATTTCTTATTTTCAATATTTTTGCAGTTTTGCAACAGAGCCAAGTAATTAAATGGAATATCTTGTTTGTATTTGTTGTTGTTGTTGTTGCTGCTGCTGTTACATATATCTATTTAATCTTATTATTAATAAATTTTTCTCAGTGCTTTTTTATTCACTTGCGTACATTAAAATACTTGACTGAGAGTGACGGTATAGAGAGCGAGAGAGAGGGTCTCTTTTTTCATTTGTTTGCTTCGTTGTTATTTTTTCTTCAATGTATTTTTTCTTGTTTTGTTTTCTTTTGTTTTTAACGTTTCTCAATTCTCCCTTTACATTTTTTGCACACACACACACATATACATGCACTCACACTCACGGATCGACTACTGAGGAGGTCTTTGTCTTGTTTACGTTTTTTCGCTGTGAATTAGAAAAGGATGGCGATAGTGTGTTATAATAGATTAAAGGAAAATGAATGGAATGAGATGATGGTAAAATGTGTTTTCGTTATTTTTTCGTACTTGTTCACTTTAATCTATTACAACTTTTAATGCCGATTTCATGTTAATGTTTGATGGTGGTGTTGTTGTTGTTGCTGTTTTTATTGTTATCTGGTGGAAATGGAAATGCCCAACAGAACAGAAAAGACAACAAAACTTGTTTCGCGGCCGCTTTATGTATATTCTGCCATAATGCACATTTGCAAAATAGCACGTTATTATTTACTGCTGCCGTTGATTGTTGTTGTTGTTTTTGCTAAAACACTTTTTTTTATTTACACAGAAATTGTATTTATACATTGACCAGCAGCCAGTAGGCCAAATGATCAGAACCACTGTATTGGTCTACAACAAACAGTTCAAAGGGTGAAATTGACTGCCACCGAACAGCAAACTACTCCTCCACTTGGATGAGGTTCTTTTTTTGGATGACAAAAACAAAACGCAGCAGCCCAATGTTCTAACGCCGTCCCAGTGCTGTGGCACCAATTCTGTGTGTTTGGCTGGAAGGTGGCGACGACACGATGACGTTCACAAGGAGGCAGCAAGGAACGACGATGAGAGTGAGCTCTATCTACAGACAATTAATATACACAAATTTATGGATACATGAATTACTCAATAGGTTTTCATCAGACTTTTCATTTAAAAATCAAATTATCCAACAATGATCAAAGACATTAGACTTTGTTTGACACCACTACTTTGCCATTTGGCGAGATTTTAATGAAGAAATTGAATATCTTTTCTTCCATATTTCCGCCGAGTTTCTTCACTGTATTCCATCATGGAATCAACAACGTTTCCACATAGAGACCACTTGAATTAGACTCCTTTCTTTGTTGCACAATTAAAATTTTTACAATTCTCAATAATTTTCTCAATTTTATATATCTAAATATCCACAGAATGCACGAACCGTTTTGCGGATTTAGTTGGCTTTAGCAATCATCTACACTGGCTAGCTTCGCTTTCGGACACGAATATATTTTTGCTTGAATGTAAGTTTGACTGCGATTGTCAAAGAAAATTGCTTGCCTCTTTTCTATGTGAGGTTTTACGGCTTTAATATGCAATTTTCAAATAAACTTTTATTGAATTCGATAGCCATGGGCTTATTCTTTAATTATATCACTTCTTTTTCACTTTTATTAATGTATTTTATTGAAAATTTTCAATTAATTTTGCACAACGACATGACTCCATTTTAGTCAAGCTTCGCGTTACACACAAACAAGCCATCATTCGACTCTGTCTGTCAAAAAAAATCCTCACGAGTGTGAGTGAGACAGCCATAGGGCACAGTGCGGAAGTGGTTACCCGAGGTTGATGCTATCTTCCATCTACAATGAGAACGCATAATGTTTGTCAAACTAACTATTTTAATGAAATCACTTTATAGAAATTTTAAAACGTTATAGTACGTTTACGTTGTAAAAGATTTAGAAAACTCAGTTGGTTTAAATTGTCAATTCCATTGCACATACCTCAAATAAATCTTCATAAAAAAGGTTTACCCGTTGTGCTTTATGAAGGTACACATACAGATAACAGCAAATGAAAAAAATTGAAAAACAAGTAGATATAGAACTAAAATGAAACTCTTTGGAGCGTAGGGTGACTTAATATTTTTTTAACATACATATAGTATAAACACAATATAAGTATGCTATAAATATGGAATAATAATGCGTTTAAAAACAAAATAGTATTCAACACCAATGTTAATGAACAACTATTTTCCAACCTCAATTGTCTCCATATTAGCTTTTTCGCTACATTATTTTTGTCTAGTGTTTGCATTCTTTTTAGGTGGTGTATGTGTACGTAAACGAACAACAGCTGAAAGAAATTTATATCTTCCTAAGGTCGTATCTAAATATACAAGGTAAACTCCCTGGATCTATTAAATCCAGTAGGTTACTTTTCAATAGCATAATGCTCCGTTCCAGTACCTGCAAGAACCCAATTACAGAAGGCACAAAAAAGTTATCCCCTAAATACAATTTTTTTCTTTACGTGCCCTTATCCTGTCAAAACATATACACATTTTGTGTATGTGTGTGTATTCTTTTGAATAAAAAATACATTTAGAGCAGTCATGTATAGGAGTTCTTGGAACCGTCATTCAATTGTTAATTTTGTTCATTTCTTGTTTTTTTGTTTTAATCTTTAATTTTAAGTAAGTCTTTTAGGATTAAGGATATTATAATTAATTTAGAGTAGTAATGTATGTTTTTGGAACCGTCCATGGCCCTGTTGGCTAGGTTTCTGTACAAATTGAAAATAAATACAAAATACTTTGAAATTATTTCAAATTCGGTTGCACAATAAATACATATTTTCGACGTTAATGGGCAACACATTGTACAATTTTGAGATAAAACTGCATTGTCTTACTATTTTAGATTCAATCTTGTGGAATAACCCCAAAAATCCACACTTGTTTCGGGGGGTTTTCCCCAATATAAGAATTGTGTTAAAAAAAAATGAAAAATAAACAAAACCAACTGTTGCGCGTTTAAAAGTCTATTGACACTATAAGACTCCAGCACAGAGTTGCATTTTTCCAGTTACTTCGAAGTTGAGCAACCTTTCTTATTGAGCCATGTAGGAACCCATACAATACAATAAAGAGGTAGAACAGCACAGCCCTGAGACTTTGTCCGCTTCCTGTCAGACTCATTCAAAATTATATCCAACAAGTTGTTTTCAATTTTTTATATTTTCTTCATTTTTTAAATGAGTAGCACGAAAAATTAATTAAATGCCTGTATTTTCTCTCAAAACTATGAGCCAAACTGTTCAATCTTTCGATTTCATTGCTAAACTTGTTAATAGCTTCAATATGCGAGCCGCAATATAGGTGTCTTCCAATCATTGGTTTTGAAAATATTTGGTCTGTTCCAGAACCTGCAAGAATCTACTAGGATTGAAATTTTTTCGATATCATAAAGGGAAAATCGGTTATCGTAGTAAAAACTTTTATAATCTTGCAGTTCCGGAACATACCAATTTCGTTTTCATTTTTCAAAACAATAAATACATGCACAAATGGTCTGTTTCAGTACGGCAAAAATGTAAAAGCTTTTACAACGACATCCGATTTTTCCGTTAAAATATCGGAGAAAATTACAAAACTAGTAGATTCTTGTAGGTACTGGAAAAGTGCAACAGTGAGTAAAGACAAATAATCAACTATGTATAGTTGAGTATTTAGTTTTCACGCAAGTCCATTGTCGAGTTCGAGTTTCAGAACATTGAGTAATAAAAGTCGATTATTCGATTAATCGGAAGTCGACTTACGTATCCCTAATTACTCATAGAAACAACAAAGAATACGAAGAAGAGTCAAATAACAATTACTCATAGAAACAACAAAGAATAAAAAATCAAATAAAGAATAAAAAATAAGAATTAAAGTTTTTGTTTTGTTTTCTGCAGCTAACAATTAGACAAACATGTATCAGGATTATTTAAACCAATTGCGAGTCTCAATAAGTCCACTATCTACAGACGAACTGAAGGATTTGCTCCATGACGATGAAAAACTCGACGAAAAAATTGACACGGTACTAGAAGAATTGAAGGCCCAAAAAGACAATTTGTTTGCTGAGAACCGCTCCAAGGCCGAAAGTAATATCGAAAAGGAGCCACAAATTATTGAACTTAAAGGAAAAATAGTCGAACTAAATGAAGAAGGAAAACGATGCTGTGAGGCAGTGCAAGAAAAGCTAGCTCAGATCAAGGAGAAATCCGGCGGTGTAAGCCAAGAGACAGCACTGGCTCTGTTGCAGACAGCTGCAGCCGAAAGTGAAGAGGCATCCGAAGAAATTGTTAAGAAATTCACAGACAATGAAATAGCAGTTGAGGCATTTCTTGAGGAGTTTTTATCAGCTCGAAAAAATATGCACTTACGCAAGTTGAAGGCTGAAAAAATGCAAGAGTTGATGAAGCGTCAGGCACAAGGCGGGGCAGGTGGTCGAAATATGGCAACTGGTCCAGCCTACAGTAATATTCCCTCAAGTGGTTTTTATCCAGCCCCACGTTTGCCGTATGGCGGTGGCAGTGTACCATATCCCGTTGGTGGACCAATGATGCCAATGCCACCACCTCGTCCCTATTGATAGCCATAACAATAAATCCCGTTGACCTCATAGTAGCGTACAAATCGATAGCTTTGGTTTGCAATTAATCCCAAATCAATTCACTATACCCACATTGTGTCATTTGTGTGAATTGAAATGCAATACCTTTTTTTGAAAATCTCCTCAAGCGACAATTACAATGTTGCAATTTTTGAAATTTAATTATCAGTGATTTTATCTATGATTTTATATACATCTTTTTTTTCTTAAATGATGAATTCTACATTGGAAACATAAATGTGTTATAGTTACCCAGGCCATTGTTATAAGCAAACAAGTATTGCAGAAAATAAAATACAAAGTATCTTTTATTTAAAACATTGAAATCAAAGAAAGTTTTGTTTCTTGTATGTTTGTATGGTAAGGCAACGCAACGGAGATGAGTGGAAGATTGGAATATATGTTTTATATCTATTTGCAAGTAGTCATAAGAATTTGGTCACGTCTGATTATTAGTGATAAAATTTATGCATGCATTCAATATGTTTCCAGGCGCCTTTTGATGAGCTATTTCAGAGCTGTTATTTAGTTATAAAAGCTCGGTACCTATAAAGACATTGTTATGTTTGAATAGTGCAAATTTTCCATTTCAGTAGATTCGATTTACTCTGCAGCGTAGTAAGACGTATCTGCTGATCACCTTGTACATTTTCTGTTTCCTGCACCAATTGGTACCAATCGGAGATCTATGTGCTTTATGCCTCTGCTGGTTTTCTATAGACATGTGATGTATATACAGGATGAGATGAAAAAACAGCAACCAACTTCAGACTGCTGTTAATTCTAAACTACTCGTCCGATAGCTGTTAAAATGATTCCAGTGACAGCTCATTACATTGTTTACAAGCGTACAAAAGCATTTTGGAGAGAAGTTTCCAGAAAAAAAGTTATTCGTGATGGAATTCGAGCGTGATGGTGTGATTTCGTTATATTCGGCTGTAAACCACAAGTGGATATCGCTAGAGCGCTCCAGAATTTAAATGTGAATAAATCTTTTGTGTCTCGTACCATCGCTTGTTACCGTGATACTGGTAGCGTAGCCCGACGTCAAGGAAGTGGACGGAAGAAAACAGCAACATCAGCAGTAATGGTTCGAAAAGTGAAGAAGCATCTTGATCGAAACAGTGGCCGAAAAATGGCACGTGAGCTGAACAAATCGCCATATTCCATTTGGCAAATATTGAAAAATGAGCTCGGGGTAAAGCCATTGAAATTCCAAAAAGAGCAAGAACTTACACCGCAAAGGAAAGAAAATAGATCAAAGGAGCTAAAGAGTTGCTTCGCTTGGCTGAAAGTGGTGAACTGTCGAATTTGGTTTTCTCCGATGAGAAAACATTCGTTGTCCAGTAGTTTGTAAACAAACCAAATGATCGTGTTTACATGTCAAAGAGGTCAGATGAAAATGTGCACCTTCGGTTGGCCACCAGAACTCAAGCGCCGGCCATGGTGATGGTATGGGCCGTCACAAAATGAGGTTCCTCGCTTCATTTCCAGCGCACAATGGCCACCAAAATCTCCGGATACCAATCCGTTGGACAATTGAGTCTGGAGTATTTTGGCAAGCAAGGTTGGCACTAAAAAATACCAAAGTGTCGATCACCTCAAGCTAGCGCTTCACCGGGAATGGGCCAAAATACCACAGAGCAACATTCAGGCATCGTGTGACTGTTTCACTGACCGTTTGAAGGCCATAATTCGTGCCTAAGGTGACCAATTCGAACGAATCTAAACTTATTCTTTATTTATTCTTTGATGCTACTTCCGACATTTTTTGCTTTCATTCAATAAAATTAAAAAAACAAAAATTATGGCGTTTAATTTTGTTGCAGTTTTTTATCTCACCCTGTACAGCATAAGGACAAAGATATTAAAATATATTTGAAGTGAAGAAATTATCCATATATCCTAAAGATCTTTTCCTCTATTTTCGAAGTAATGGTGCTTTGTGTCTAATCCAATGACATTTCACTAAAAATAAACGTTACTAAGAATACTAAAATGAAATAAGGCCTATTGTGAAATAAAATAATGGCGGTGTGCATGCAAATAAAGGCCACCACTTTTCTGAATAAAAATGCACATAAATGTGATTTTCTTTCCCATCCACTTCTTAAACAGACCGAGGCCAGACTCTGCATATTGCACTCGGATGAATGAAATGCTTTTTAGTTGTCGCATAGCTAGCATTTTTTAAATTAAATTATAAAATTTCTATTTTATTAAAAAATAATTTGTATGTAATACAATGTGGTTACATGCATAATAATATTGCATCATCTATTGCAAAAAGTATAAAATTTATAATCCAGAAAAAATATTCGATAATTTCATTCGATCTTTGCGATCAAATTATTTGTTTTTCTTGCCACCACCCCGTCGATAGTGTATGGCTTCTGGCGCAGCAGATGTCTTATTATAACAATCGTTTGATATACGATCTATAAAATATAAAGCCAAAATCGAAAAAAGAATGCTGAAATAGAAAAATAAAACGCATTTTATTACTCAGTACATTTAAATCCAACTTCAACTTACCAAGTAGTGGCACACACACGATGCACAATACCGGCCGACATGACTGATATAAGCAGACAGACTACAATTTCGGGAAGAAATTTACACGCGAAATCTTCTCCAAATAAAAGCATTTCAATGTTGGACAGCGATGTTAAACTGAATATGAAAATAAATGAACTGACAAAGCCTCCAAATATTGTCGTAATTTGAGACGATGTAAACCATTCGGCATAGAAACGTAACGTGCCATAGATAACTAAACTAAGAATACAGGATATGATGGCGCTTCCAATGTGGGCCTTTTGTGGTATGGGTCCTAAAATAAACAATATTTAGATTCATTAAAAATATTTCGTTTTTTACAATAAGAACAATGTTACGATAGTATAGTTCTATAGGAACTATGATACGAACGGTTGGATTGGTATTTGGGGACCTAGTTGAAACTCGAGAAATTCATATTTATTTATTTTAAATAAAAGTAAATAAAAGTAAAATGTAAAGTAAATAAATTTACTTTTTAAAGTTTCAAACTGTCGGAAACTAGATTATTTGCAACTGTTTGTAGGTACGGGACATGTATAATTGGATATTTCTGCATACAATAGAAACACCTACAATAATTGATTGATAGCATGTGTTGAATAGCTTCAACACTCCACTTGCTTATTCCTTAAATTCAGCACCTTAGCAAAAAAAGTATCTGCTGATCAACTTTTGAAAAATGTTGTCCCTGTTCTAGCCAGTATCCATCGGAGATCTATGTACTTTATCGCTCTCCTAATTTCGTTAAGACTTAGCATATTTTATTAATGGATGAAATTTTGTTTGTCATGGAGTGAGTGGACAGAGAAGCATCATCGTCTTTTATCTATCTGGCAGAGGAATTAAAGCAATATTCTTCTGTTTCCTAAATATGATGCATACAACTTTTATTGGAGCTCAATGGAAATCGTAGAAATAGATGCATATTAAAAAGAAATTTCACGTAAAGCTCGCCGAGAATGGAATGTTGTCGGTGCAAAACTTGTATTTCCATTCCCTGATACATGTCATTTACTAAAAGTGTCTTGACAAGCAAATTTGTCGATATGTCTTGTTACTTACTCTCAATCATATTTATTGAAAATTAGGACCTCTTTTCCTTTATTTTTGGCGATTCGAAGTCCTGAACAAAAACTCTTTGATCCTGATGAGATTTTTTCCGGCAATAACTAATCGCAACAACAATAAGAGCAACCACAATAATTTGAGTAATTAAGCCCATTTCAGTGCTGCCAGATTCTAATAAAATAAACAATACACTAAGAAAAATATTGTAATGGGTTAAGATTACATTACCCTACGTTTATATGTTTTCGTTATCCCGAGCGTAGTTTTCATGGTAGAAGAATATAGGTAGACGCATAGACACAGCTGCTGAGACAATGAACTGTCAAACTAATTTTGGAATTGAACATTTTGAATGAAAAATTATTGAAATTTGTAAAAATTTTTGTAAATCCCGTGTTATAATAACCTACGAATGACGTCGTATAAGAAAACATATAAATATCTACATGTATTTGAAAAGACGTTTAAAATGTTTTGACTTATCAATGTTCCCAAGCGTTGGTGCGTCTAACTGTATTCTTCTACCATGGTAGTTTTAATAAATAATTGGTATTTTCCAGAACTGCAAGAATGTAAAATGTCTTACTACTATAACCGATTTTCCCTTTATGATATTGACCAAAATGGTAAAACTAGTATATTCTTGCAGGTTCTGGAACAGAGCAAATAGTATAATAAATTTTGCATGTATGACGTGGTATGTAGACAATTGCAAAACAATTAAAAGTGTTCGAATGGAAATTTAAAATTTATATTTCTTTACCTTTTAATTATTTCTTAGCTTCTTACTTCATAATTTGTTTGCATGTCAAAAACTGTTAACATTTACTGCCATTCATGGTAAAAGAATACACAGCTTTTGGAATTGAAAATGTTGAATGAAAAATTATTGAAATTTGTAAAAGTTGTGAAAAATGCATATTTTAGCAACCTTTTACAATTTTTGACATATTAATGTTCCCAAGTGTTGATGAATCTACCTATCTACACTCTTTTACCATGCTGCCATTTTAAAATGATATACAGAAATGATGACAATCTTTTTCGGTAAGCATGTGGAAGTAGAATAAAACTTTTTTAATCCAAAAGTTTGAATGAAACATTATTCAAATTGGTATAGTAGTTGAAAAACACATGTCATAATCATGGTAGAAGAATACAAGTAGTCGCATCGACACAGCTGCTGGGACAATGAACTGTCAAACCAAATTTGGAAATGAAAATTTTGAATGAAAAATTATTAAAATTTGTTAAATTGTTCGTATAAGAAAACATATAAAATTCTACTTATTTTTCTCAAAACATTTAAAAAATGTTGAAATATCAATGTTCTCAAGCGTTGATGCACCTATCTTTATTCTTCTACCATGTGTCATAACAAAGCCCAAATATAGAAAACTTTTAAAACTTTAAACTTATTTCAAGATTAACATTTTAGAATTTTTGAAATATCAAGCGCCTAAAATATATCTATATCATATTTAATTTCTAGAAAAAATATTTATTTAAATTTTTATTCATTCAATTGAGTAAAGGAATGTGTTCTAAGTGGTTTGCGATTCTGCAATAAATTTCACTTGCGAAGTCAATTGAACCTCAGTTTCCAAAGGCACAAATAAATGAGAACAACTTATTGAAAAATAGCCCTACCTTGATTTTATTGTACCAAGCATAAAACGATTTTTTGACTTGCTTAAGTCATCGGCAGGCTTTTTAGGAAAATAACAAAGAAGCGTAGGGCATAAATCGAGCTTAGTCAACCTAAAACTCCTTTATAGAAAACATTTTTCCTAAATATCACATAGGTTTCGACATAGAAACATAAAATATTCTTAAATATATTTAATTAAAAGGTGAAAAGAGCACAATTTTTACATTGTTGTTCGTTAAGGTAAATATTGGGCATAATAATGGTAAGGTCACATCATATGCATTTCTTTTACAACATGTTTTAGGTAAAGATCCACCCACCAAGGTAATATTCATGGTACAATGAAATAAAGGTAACCTCATTTAAAATTAGCATTCCCAACTCTGCATTTTCTGTAATTTACCTTTCTCAAATTTCAATGCATTGCAACAGTTTCCATCCCTGATTTTGTGTGTATACAATGGATTTATGAATATAGATTTTGACAATGAGATGTTGTCAAATGTATAAATTTGAAAAAATTGTAAACATATGATTACATGACTTTACCTTCTTAGTTCTACCATGGTAATATCATGCTATCTTACCATTAACATTTTTTATTTTATGCCCCTTTATTTTCAAATTGATATTTTGTAGTCCTTCCTTAAATATGAGCATACAACTGGAAAAAATTTTGCTTTTATATCCGACCGGCTGTAAAGATCAAGGAAGAGTATATTCTAAAACAGAAAACTAAAATATTAGTCTGAAAAGTTTTGTAAAGATTCTTGCAGGTTCTGGACCAGAGCAAATATCACGTTTTGTTTGCTACAATGCTGGAAAATATGTCATCCTTCATTTTCTCACGAAATTGCATTAAATTCGTTACAAGAAGTTCTCCGTGTACGTCCATATAGCAGGTATTGTGAAGATTTTGGCAACATTTTTATGCTGGCAATTCTTGGGTTTTGATCCTTGAAGACGGACCTAAAGTGAAAAGTCATTGGATGCCTACATAAGAACTTAAATTACCGATAACGTTTCCATAATATGAAGGACTTGAAATCTCTATTTTTATATGCATAAGTCCAAGATCACATAATTAATCTTGGTATACCAATGATATGAAACCTAAAACTGTTTTTACGTGGAAAGAACCCCGATTATAAAAGTTTTTTTTTTTTTTTTTGTAAAATCTACCATTCGTCATACGAAAATATTTTAGATTTGAAAATAGATTTTATTTGAAAAATGGCAAGGTCGAGTTCGTCAGAAAAGGGGTTGCAATATTAAATTCAGAAAATGAGTTTACTTCTATTGTTTTGCCATGGAACCACCCATGGTAAAATTAAGAAGGTAAAGTCATTTCAAATAAGCATTAAGCATCTTTGGATTTTCTCTAATTTACTTTGTCAAATTTCACTGCATAGAAAGTAGGTTCCCATCTCTGATTTGTGTATGTACAATGGATTTATAAACAAATATTTTGACAATGAGATGTTGTCAAATGAATAATTTTGAAAAAGTTGTAAACATATGATTGCATGACTTTGCCTTCTTAAAGCTGGGAATACATAAAGCGCTTATTTGGCTGGCTTAAGACATCGGCTGGCTTCTTCGGAAATGAACAAAGGAGCCTAGGGCCAAAATCGAACTAGGTCAACCTAAAACTCCTTTGTTCCTCTACGAAGAAGCCAGCCGATGACTTAAGCCATCCAAATATGCTCTTTATGTATTTCCAGCCTAATTCTACCATGATTATAATGGCTTATGACAAAAGTTACCTATGCAGGTCCATATAAAAGCTACATTCGGTATTTTTAAGATTTTAACAGAATTTTTAACGGATTCTATTGTTTTTGAGAATTGCCAAATTCGTTTTAAATGATGGAAGGTATTGAAAATTCGACCCGGCCAAACTAACAACTTTTTTACTTGTTATCTAGACGTAAGTATATAAATTAAAAAAAAAAACAATGAACAATAACCCACAAAATATGGATTATTGATCATGTCAACGTGAAAAACGGGAATTTGTTGTAAATTTCAAATGCTCGTTTAAACACATAAAATATATAATATAACACAACAAAACCATTACCATATTAATACATTTTTAGAAAAAATAATTTCAACCCAAACTATTCCGCGTGCAATTTTTTTTCAAGTTGAAACCAAACAGCATACGTTCATAAAGTATTTTACATTTTGCAATTTTAGGAAACATGAAATATACAAATATATTATCTAACGTGGTGTCGTTGTTCCTTAACCGCAAAAAAAGTTTCCGAACCAAAGCCTTTACCGTTTTGTTAAGTACAACGGCGATTTTTTTCTATTATTAGACAAAAAATGTTCACATTGCCCTGCAGTGAAATTTTATATGAAATAATGCCATGTTTACGTTAGAACTTTTTGTAGGGTTAACCTACTTTGAGAGGATTTATTTGAAGTAAAAGTAATGGATATGACAATTTAAATCCAAATCCAGTGGGTTAACCCTCATATATATAAACGTACTATAAGGGTATACCTATCATATCGAGTTTGACACTAGTATAACTATAGAGTCAAATCAGCTGGAACTTGCTGTTACCTGTAATAATTATACCATTGCTTCAACGTTGAAAAAAACCAATTTGTTTTTGAAAAAAATAACGCACGGTAGAACAAAAAATTTTACATTTTTTACCGTTTTTCTTTTCAATAATTTTATTCCGTACGTACGTCGCTGGCGTACGTCGGGTTTAGGTATGGGCCCAACGTCATTTTAAAATTCTTCCCCAAATGTTAGAATTCACATATGGCAACTATCTCACAAGTGGTGGAAGAAGAAGCTGCGATGTCCTTTATTCTCGTGCATTGACACTAGAAAATAAAAATAAAAATCTTTTGTTCAGTTTTTTCATATAAAAAGAGGAAGTTTAGTACATTACATTTTAATAGTAAATTATACTCTTTTCTGTGGACAGTAACAATGGTTCCCCTGAGTCAAGCCTGTATTGAGGAGGCAATACAAAGTGAGATAACTTTAAAACAAAGTGCCGAACAAATAGCTAAAGGTTGGTTAAATATAATGTGGACAGATGAGTGGGTGGTGGGCTGATAGTAAAATTGATAAGCGATTCTATTCCAGATATAGAAAACAAAACATACGATGTGGTTAAGCTATGCGAAAGTTTGCAGTTCTGTTTGACCTCTAGCAGTGTGGAGAAACGTGTACAGGGCACCCTCTTGTACTCACGAGTCTTAGCCCTGTTACCAAATGATCATCTCAATAGCGATCAGGTTGAGGTATTGTCAAACTTTTACGCAGCCCGCCTTAAGGACCACCATAATGTTGTACCCGCCGTCATAGAGGGCATCGATGCCCTGGTTCACATGAAACACTGTCCAGGAAAATGCGTAGTTATGTTACTGCAGAATTTCTTCTTGAACACAACGTGCCAATCACAGCTACGAAGTGACCGTTTTCGTTTATTCCAGCTTTTTAAATATATATCGGAAAAATATGTTGAAGGTAAGTGAGGGGTTGATATATATTGTTTGATTTCTTTTTAAACAGTACACTATATATTTCGCAGAACTTAAAGCAATGTCCGGCGATTTTATATATGGAATAATAAATTCCTTAGATGGGGAACGTGATCCAAGGAATTTGGACTTCATATTTACATTTATGCCGAACTTTATACAAACATATCCCTTGCTGCATTTAAGTGAAGAGATGTTTGAAGTATTTGCCTGTTATTTTCCAATTGATTTTAATCCCACCAAAAACGACCCTGATACAATAACAAGAGAAAACTTGGCTTCGAAATTGACCCAATGTCTTGTTGCCTCGCCGGAATTCGTTGAATGGACTGTAGCACTGGCGTTGGAAAAATTGGAAAGTGATTTGGTTGTGGCCAAATGTGATTCGTTAGAGTTGCTGGTGAGTTGGGTTTAAGTATGATATATTCGCTTAAGTTTGTAAGTTTCAATTAGTAATCCTATTTTGTCGTTTTCACCTTTTCAGTATCAAGCAGCACTGAAGTTTCCCTGCGATCTTTTAGAATCGCACTTTGAACAAATATGGATTGCATTAAAGAATGAATTATTTCCTGGTTCCGAAAACACTGATGTCGTATCATATGCCTTGCGTACCTTACGCTGTATTCTGGAACAAGCGACAGCTGCTTCAAAGACCGACATTAGCCACAATTACCAAACTATTATTTTGGGAACCATTTTGCCGCATCTAAGTGATGTTAACCATCGCCTATTTAATTCTGCCTCTACCATTGCTTTAGTTTGTGTAGCTGGAGATCCGGTATTTGCAAGCGAAAAAATCCTTAACACCTTCCTAATTAAGCTAAATGAGAATCCTGCCACATTAAATGATGACCAATGCATACGCATTTATAATATTATTGCACAAATGTTCAATATAATTTCACTGAAGGGAGAAACCATATTTAAAGCTGTCAATACAGAATTGTGCTCACAAATGCATTCCCACATCATTGCCAGCTTAAAAAAAGTAGATGCTGAAACAGACAGTGCGAATTTAAATCAAGATTTATTAAAAGTTTCTTTGGTAGTGCTGATAGAGTGTGCACCAATTATCAGTGAAGCCAATAGGGTAATGGTTTATAGAATTTTGATGAGCCTGTTGACAAATGAATCGATTGATTTGGAACAAACACAGCCCTTGTTGGAACGTTTAGGGGCCTTGTATCCCATCGAACTGCAATCGAATTGTATTGATGGATGTATAAAAAATTTTGGTTTGTTTTCAAATTTTGTGAAAGAAAAAATATTGTCAAATCTGATACCGCTTGTTAGACAAATTGCCTTTACCCAACGAATTTTGGATTTACTCTATCAGCAAATATTTGGAGAGGGTGTACCCAATGATGTGAGACTTTTATCGTTGCAAGCTTTAAACTGCTTGCTAAAGACCGAAGATGAGCGTTTTGTTCAAGATCTCCAAAACAACAGTGAACTTATAGACAAACTTGTACAGTTGGCGCTAAATAACAAAGAATTAAACTCCGAGGTTTTAACACAAATTGCCCGCGCTCTAAGTGCCATTGTTCAAACTTTATCAATTGCCGAACAATATATGATCGCCACAAGTTATTTGTGCAGTTTAAATTTACAACTTGAATCAGATTTGTATGTGGCAGAAGGACTTTTGGGCTATCTGCATAAAGACATAAGTCTCGACGATCATTTTGAACGTCTGTTGAATGACCTTACCCAGCTGTCACTACAATCGGAAAATGAGGGAATGCGAGAGGTTGCCCATCATCTGTTATGTAGTTTGGTGAATAAGATCGAGTACAATGACAATAATCGTGGCATAATAAAACGCACCATCCATAAACTGGCGGAGGCCATTAAAAAGGAAAATAAGAAGGCAGTTGAAGCATTGTCATGGCTAGGCAAGGGTCTGGTTATGCGAGGTAGTAATGAAGCTGGTGAAATTGTTGAAACAGTAAGTGACTTTTTTGTTGATTATTTGTCATATTTCTTTGAGGTTAAATCTTTATTCGATTTTTTTTAGTTATCTGAACTCTTGGACCACCCATCGTTGTCCAACGCTGCCTCACTAGCATTTGAAATTATATCTTCTGAGTATCCTCAATTACACCTGCCACAAGTGAAATTTTTATTCCAACAAAAGTTCTTCCACATGATTTTAGCGAAATTGGGCCATAAACTGGAGCAGTATTGCGAGAATCATTTGACTGCATTCGTTTATGTATTGAAGGCCACGCCGCATGCGGTTTTAAAAATGAACATTGAAAAGGTAAAATTCCTACTTTTACAATTACTTAAAATAAGAACCGCACATTTTATGAATAATGAATACGCAATTAAGTAATTGTTCACTACCCATCAATTTAATTACAGATTGGACCAATTCTTTTCAAATGTCTGGAGTCGGGAAATGTTCATACACAAGGAATATCTTTGCAAATTTGTGAAAACTTTGTTAAACATCAGGACGATTATTTCCGCAGCCACTTGAACCACTTGATTCCAGCATCGCTGAAGCTAACAACGTGTAATCATTCGATGGTGAGTATCACACTGCACTTTAAATTTTAAAAAATAACAATTTCGTTACCTATTTTCATTACAGAAATTAAGAATATCTGCCTTGAAACTTCTATACGATATTACGAAATATCCTACTTTTGTTCTGCTACCTTATAAAGTTGATGTTGTATTGGATTTGGCTACAGCTCTCGATGATCCCAAACGCTTAGTACGAAATGCTGCTGTACAGGCTCGCAATGCTTGGTATATGATAGGAGCGCCAAAGACCGAATAATCGACAATTTTGATAGCCATTTAAGATAGATAATACATGGAAACTAAAATATTATATATGTATGTATATAAGAGTATTTTTCTATATAGAATTGATTATTGTTTAGTTTTATAAAGAGAGAACAAACGACACTGTGGAATAAATGTAAGCTCCAACACAATGTGGTTTTTGTTTTCTATGCGTTTATTTGATTTCGTCATCATCAGTAGGGGTGGTCACATTGAGATCTGGCCATTAATGCACATTTTTGGGCCTTTTGTACAACTTCGGGGCAGCGAAGTTTACGCACCAGACGGCAGTCTTGAAAATATCCCTCATTTCTTGGAAACCCATGCGTGAAGTCCTTATAAGTAACCAATCCATGGCCCCACACTTTTCCACCACGAAATTCTCCCTCGAATTTCATTCCATCGGCACGCCAAAATATGCCAAATCCATGGAACCAGCCATTCATGAATTCACCTTCGTATCTGGAAATTTACACTGAAATGTTGTTTCATAACACAGAATAAAATAAATGAGAACATTACTTGGCTCCATCTGCAAACCACATGCAGCCCAAACCATGACTCATGCCTTCAAAAAATTGACCATCATATCGGGTACCATCGGCAAATTGTAAATGACCAACTCCATGTTTCATGCCACGTTGATTCCATTCGCCAATATAACGTGTTGAATCTTCATAACGCCAGCCACCCACCTTCACCGCTCCCTGTGCGGCTGAAGATTCCATGGCCATGCTTGAGCCTCTTCCTGCAAAACCAATACATAATATTCAAAATATGGATTGAGATTCTGTCCAGGTTTTTGCTATTATTACCCTGTTGACCCTCATCATAATCATCCATATTTAACTATCACTATTTCCATACAACAATAAACACTACGAATTTTACAAATATTTTTCTTCGTATACACTATATTCCAGTGGGTTTTCTTCGTTCAATGGCCAATTGTTTACTAGTCAATGAAGTGTTTTGTTTGGCTTCATCATTTCGCATTGGACGTGTTTGTTCTGTTTTCCAAATCTAATTAACATGATTTTCTACTGTCTTTTGGAATGTGACCATGTGCTTTGTTTTGTTTAGAAAGTCCACTTGTTGCTTTCACTCGGGGTTTTCGCGCCGAACAACTGAATAGCCTGCATTCGGGGAAATAATAACCATTTTTCCTTATACTTGTAACGTCGAAAAGAAGATGGGACATAAAATGTATTTGAAGATGGCAATAAAATGCAGAGCTAATGTTGTTTGGAAACTTAAAAAAAGAATATCTGAAATAATGGCTCCCTTGCTGATTCCAAAAAGATTGAAACTAAATAATAATATAAATATTAATAGGATTATTATTATTTTTTTGGTAGGGGATTTTAATGTGGCCATATATCGCGGCCATGGGGTTTGTGGTGTATATTGACCTCGTTTAGTGAAACAGTGCAATAGAATATAAATAGCAAAGTTAAAGCTCACAATCGTTGCAAGGGAAATAATTATAACAACTAAAATACATAACGACTATTTTGGTGGCGGAATAAATAGACGAAATTGCAAGCAGTTGGAAAGTGTGGTGTAACATATTCTGAATAAACCAAAAATAAATATTTAGATTTAAATGATGACATATTGTTGTAAAAAATCTACTATTTTTAAATAAGACTTTAAAAAGACATGCCTTGAACTCTGTTTGTTCCCTTTTTGACTTTATTGATTCTCTACGTTCTGTGTTTAGAAATCTATTGAAAAAAAAACACGGCATGGTAAAGAATAGGGATCAAAGTCGGGGGGTGAAAGATTCCTTTTGGGAATGAGAGGTCTTGGCAAGCATATTAAAATACCAAAGGAAAAATTCGGCGTGAAACAAACTTCCTAGTTAAAGCAGGATGCATTTTTTTCTGTTATCATGAAGTGCATCATGAAATCGCCTTGTACATTGTCCGTAACACTTAGTTCATGTCTAATTTGAAATATAATTAGTTTTATCCTTATGCTTAACGAATATGGTTGTGTATGCGCTTTAAGAAGGCTGGGAAATATTGCGAAATCACTTTGAAAATCATGGCAATGTTGCTTTGGCCATCTCTTAGCTCCGAGGCTTTAAAGGACCATATTCGCTTACATTGAAAAGTCGATGCAACCAAAATGAGGCACCGTTTGGTGCGAAATTTGATCCAGAGGCAAAATAAGGCCACCTTTCTTTGCAAATGGGCAAGGAGTGACCGTTACGTTATAGGGTTGTTAATGGATTTCTTTTTTTCACAAAAATCGAGGACGTGAATATTGGCAACATTCGGCTTTAACAGGATGGCGCTACGTGCTACACAGACGTAGGTACACTCGATGTTTTGAGCCTTGTTTTTAAAGAGCTCATTATCAGTCGCAGAGCTAATGTTGTTTGACAACCTTCTAGTTCTGATTTGACACCTTTGGACTATTATTTTTTTATTAAAGGAAAATATTCGGGAAGACATAAGTAAAACATGGCAGCACACAATCGATGTCTTAAAAAAATTGGACCAATGGTGTAGGCTACAGCTTGGCCAGCCGAGATGGCATTTTGAATAATTTTTTCTCCCCTAATTACCCGAAAAAGAATTTTGAATAAAGTATTTAGTAGTAAATAATTCGGTATATCTGTTTGTAGCTTGTGTACCTTATTTTTGAGTCAAATCGATTGTGTCATAACCCCCATAATGGAATGGAGATTAAGTTCAAAAAATCAGTCATAATCCCATAATAAAACGATTTTGGACACAAACACCATTATGGGGAAGGTATTGTTAACATGATTACGACAAAGTAATTTTTCGTGGGGGCAATTCCCAATTATCCGTTAATCTCAAAATCCGTTAATCAAAAAATCTGATATCTAACAAATGGGTATTTTTCAAAAGCTTATGAAAATGCCTATCCAACAAGCAGTCATATGTATTTTTTGAAAAAAATGGTATTTTTGTACCGGAATTTATAAAAAACAAGTAAAATAGTATCAGTTGGTTTTGACGACAGATGTGTACCCCCAGCCTTGAGTTATGATTATTCAAACAGTGACAATATTGACCAATTCGTATCTGATATAAATATTACACCGTGCCAGATTTGGACTATATCGACTACTTCCTATACTTTATATGAGATATGTGCAAATTTTTGGAAAATGTGGAAATATGCGTGAGGTAGACCGAAGTATTCTATTTTCATTCTTCATATAATACAGATAAAATATTGGAATGTGTAAAATTTGAAGGAAATCTAACATTTATATCCAGTTTTATGCGAAATCATAAATTCCATATTCATTTCAGGTTTCTGGTTGAGAGAAATATTTAGATATAGCAAGTTGTAAAGAATGGCTTACTTGTTTCGTAAGTTATGAAAGATAAAAGTGTTGAAGATTGTGACCCTTTGCGTGTGAGGTATTAGAAGGGGTTAACGTATATATATCATCTTCAAAACAGATCTTGTGTTAGCAAAAATATTTGCATGTGTTTGATTTCAAGAGAGTTTTATGCTTATTTCGCTTTCCTTGAGCGTTTTTTAAACCTTAAATCCTTTGTGGGGATGTACCAGAAGAAATGGTCCGATCTCTACCATATTTATAACAGATCTTGTGTTGATGGAAATATTGAGATGTACCAAGTCTGAATGGAATCGGATGTTAATTTGTCGTTTTATGAGTTTCATGGATACTCAAAATGTTGACTCTTTGTGGGGAAGGTACCAGAAGAAGTGTACCGATATATCCCATCTTCTCACCAGTCCTTGGGTTGATAAAAATATTGTGATGTGTGTTATTTGAAGAGAGTTAAATGCTTATTTCGGATTTTATGATCGTTTTGGTTATTCAAAACTTTCACCGCTTGGGGCGGGGGGATACCAGAAGGAGTGAACCGATATTCCATCTTCCCACCAGAAATTGGGTTATTAAAAGTATTGTGATGTAGGTAAATTGAAGATAATCGGACACTTACATCACATTGTATAAGAGTTATAATTATTCAAAATTTTGGCCCTTTTTGGGAGAGGTGCTGGATGGAGTGGACCGATATTGTCCATTTTTCGCACCTGACCTACCACTGATGCAAATATTAGTCTTTGCAAAGTTGGATTATCCTCTCTCTTTCTGTGCAGTAAATTATTTTCTTTGAAAATGTTGCCATTTTGTGGGAGGAGTGGACCAATATTGTTCATCTCCGAAATCGATCTAAGTTTAATAATACGATGTACCAGGTTTGGACCAAATCAGAGACCCCCTTCGAGAGTTATCGTACGCACCAGACAGACGGACGAACGGACATCGCTAAATAGACTCCAAATGTCCTGAAACGGCCAAACGTCATTGAGGCATGTTTTGACCGTATCAAATAATATATACCCTGAGGGGTATAAACACCCTAAAAAGTTGAAAATGGACCCATTATGGGGTAATAAGATCTACATACTACATTATAGCCTACATTCTTGCATTTCTAAAATGTAAGTTCTGTTATATAGTTTTTTGCTCATTTTGTGCATAAATATAAACATAAAAAAGTTTTTTCGTTTCTTAAATTTAATTTCAACAAAATAGATAAAATCATGCGAACGAAGGGTTGAAAAATTGATCAAACTGTCTAAACCTATTTTATCAAAAATATAATAGCTAAAAATCACCCTTTACTTTATTCTCAACTAATTCCATTTTTGTCTCGGTAATTATTCCAGCTGGTGTATTATCGTTATAGGATAGACAATGGTTCTACTTCGGCGAGAGAGTTCGTTTGACAACTTGTATTAAAACCCGAAAGTGGACATACATATTCGATTTGTTGAATTGTTCGCAAAGAAGGAAAATAATCGACTGGTGTTGTTTTTGTAATAAATAAGTTAATGAATTGTAAATTTCATATTTGACCTAGACATAGTTTTATATCAAGGCGGATAACACCGATTAAGACCACATAATTTTCCCAGAAATTTTTTTCAATATGCTACGTTACCAATCGTGATATATTAATTGCATCACAATGCCTTTCAAATGATACAAAAGTAAAATTATTATATTATTATTTTTAGTACAGTTTTATTGATTAACTTGATTTCTGTTACACAAATTAAGGTGTACTATTTATTCTAAAAGAAGCTTAAATTGTCTGTTGTAGTCGTGTGTTCTTTTTTTATACGGCAAATAGGCTTGATAGAAAAATGATAATTTTATTATTTATTGCTGCAAATTAAACTTAATTTTTATATTAATAATAGTAATAATAATTATCTTGTTCAAGGGAAAAAAATTAAATAATAATAATAAATGACAATCCAATCAAAATGATAATAATAATTTTGTTTTTTATTCTAGTGTTTGTATCGGTGTATTTTAGTGGGCAAAAATCTTTACTATGCTTCTATATTGATTTGTATGTATGTATGTTGCAGATTTAAAACATTCTTACCTACCGTTGTATACAAAAGGATTTCAAATAAATATCAGAACATAAATATAAATAGGAGTTTAAGTATAATATGGGGGAAAGTAATTACCAGTGATTTTTGTATATTATGTTGTTGTTTTGCTTCTGTGTTTCTGTTTTCTTCATTGTGTTATTAATTCAAATAAAGAATGTCTTACAAACTACAATTAGGACTATAAATAAAACTTGTAGATTTCTTCAGATGATTGATCATCTCTTTTTTTGTCTCTAAAATATTATGCCTTCTTGCTGCAAAAAATCATCGTGCCATTGCAATGGGGAACTAGACACAAGGTGCCATTGTGAAATTATATTAATTGGGTCTGGTTACAAAGAGAGAAACCAAATGAACTGTAAAAAACAAAAGAAAACAAATGTTTGTTATTCCAAAAACTGCAAGGTTATCACAAATCAAACAATACTCACATTCTATACAGTAAGATTTTTGTTTGATGAACCATTTTTTTCTATGATTTATTGTTGCTGTATAATCAGCGCCTCTCATTCTAAAGCTTTTTCAAGTAAGCAGCACATTTTACAGCGCTGCTAACCTGGCCCGTGCTAATAAGATTTAATTTCTTGTGCTTTGCCCGGAATTTCTTGACATAGGCATCAATCAAATTCTTGATCTTATTGGGATCGATTTCACCCGAACGACTGTGACAAATCTATATTTGGCATTGAATGAAATTGAAAAATACATTTTATTAGTTCGAACAGTTGATGGTGTGAGGATAAGCGTTTTAATGGTACCTTAGGCACAGCTCGTCGCATTATTTCCTTGTAATCTTCCTTTGTGATGTGTTTTTTGTTGTATCTTGGTTTCAATACCAATTTCACTTCCTCGACCACACGTTCTTGTCGATTCAATTTACGCAGGAACTAAATGGTGGCATAAATAAATAGATTGTAGTTTAGTTCCATGTTTGTTGTGGGAATACCATCATCACTTACCTTTTCCTTCAAATCCACTGACATATTTGATACTTCATTAAGATTACCTGCAAATTGAGAAAAGGTATTACATATTAATATTAGTTTTAACATAAATATACAAATGGAGTAATATAATTAAATAAGTAATCAATATGGAGTAAATTTTATTCATAGAAGTAATGGTTGAACTCTTATTCTTAAAACATAAAATAATCAAATAAATTGTTCATCAAATTGTCATTGGTCATTTAAAGTTTATACTACTGAACCAACAGATGTTGAAAATTTAAATAAAATTTTATAAGATATTTGCAAATTTCCATTACTCGAAAATTTAGAATTCGGCAGGAAAATATATTCTGTTGCATATTTTTAAAAATCACAGTCGAGTTGAAAGGAGACAACTGTGAACTAATTCATACTGCTGTCGCAATAAACGCTCCAGTTATTGTTGACGGTAAAATATGTTGTTGTAGCAGATTCACATAAGATAACTAAACAAGTACAGGGTGAGATTAAAAAACTGCAACCAGATTCAGACATTAACTAAGTATTAGGGGCAATGTACAGGGTGAGATGAAAAAACTTCAACCAAATTCAGACTACTGTAATTTTTTAAGCCACTCGTCCTACAGCTGTTAAAATCATTCCAGTGACAGCTCATTATATTGTTTACAAGCGTACAAAAGCATTTTGGTGAGAATATTCCAGAGATAAAGTTATTGCTGATGGAATTCAAGCGTGATAGTGTGATTTATTTATATTTGGCTGGAAAAACACAAGTGGCTATCGTTAGAGCACTCCAGCATTTAAATGGTAGCGTTCCCGACGTCATGGAAGTGGACGGAAGAAAACAGCAACATCAGCAGAAATGATTCAAAAAGTAAATAAGTGTATTGATCGAAACCCGGGTCGCAGTGGCCGAAAAATGACTCGTGAGCTGAACATATCGCAATATTCCATTCGGCAGATATTGAAAAATGTGCTCGGGGTAAAACCATTGAAATTCTAAAAAGTGCTAGAACTTACACCGCAACATAAAGAAAATAGACTGAAAAGAGCTAAAGAGTTGCTTCGCTTGACCGAAAGTGGTGAACTGCCGAATTTGGTTTTCTCCGATCTCCGATGAGAAAACATTCGTTGCCTAGCAGTTTGTAAACAAACAAAATGATCGTGTTTACTTGCCAAAGAGGTCAGCTTAAAATGTGCGCTTTCGGTTGGCCGGCCACCAGAACTCAAGCGCCGGCCATGGTGATGGTGTTGGCCGCCATAAAAGCCAATAGTCGCTTTTCGCTCGTATTAATCGACCGTGGCATCAGAATAAATGCCGAAAATTATCGCGAAAATATTCTGGAGGCCGCATTTTGGCCGCAGACCTTCCAACCGTACTCAGCACCATCGCACTCAGCACGCTTCATTTCCAGCGCACAATGGCCACCAAAATCTCCGGATACCAAACCGTTGGACTAATGTGTCTGGAGTATTTTGGAAAGCAAGGTTGACACAAAAAAATACCAAAGTGTCGATCACCTCAAGCAAGCGCTTCGCCGGGAATGGGCCAAAATACCGCAGAACAACATTCGGGCAGCGTGTGACGGTTTCATTGGCCGTTTGAAGGCCATGAATTCGTGTCTAAGGTGACCAATTCGAACAAATCTTAACTTATGCTAAAATTTGATGCTATTTTCAACATTTTTCGCTATCATTGAATACAATTTTGAAAAAAAAAAAAATAAAAATGATTGTGTTTGATTTTGTTGCGTTTTTTATCTCACCCTGTATTTTCTTTTCAAGAAAATAAATATTATTAATAATAAAACGAAATCAATGCAGGCCACAACTACCATATTATATACATATTTCCTTAGCCTAACATGTGCATTTTATTTATGTATTACTTTCAATTTATGAAAATTGTTAAAAAAAATATTAAAATTCAAAATGATTTCAAAATGCTTATTTTAACGTATGCAAGAAAAAAAACTTTCAAGCTTTGAAGCCTAAATGTGACAATTTTGCTCATTTACATAGGAGCTGATGGTGCTTCTTTTCTTCCAAAACCCAAACGTACGTAATTTTCGTACACATTACTATGATTTTCAAATCAATGTCGCAACATTTCCCAAACTAATAATATTTCAAATCAAACATTAACTACCTGTTAACATTTACGAAATAAGCACTAGTTGAAAAAAACTTTAGATTGTGGACCTTTTAGATATATTAGACGGTACACATTATTGTTCTCGTACAAAGAAACTGAACACCAAAACAAACGGAGGTTTCGTGGGTTTAAAGTAAAATGTGGGGTGGGAGGGGAAGTTGAAGCTACTGCTATTCAAATTGTTTTCAAACTAAATGTTAATTTTCTTTAGATAATGATGTAACCTCACTTCCATTTTAAAATAATCTATTTATTGTATTTAATTGTTGATTGAATACGGTAGAACTCTCCTATCCACAGGTCACATTTGTCAATATGATGGCGTGCAATTGCCAAATAGTGTTG
This sequence comes from Musca domestica, assembly GCF_030504385.1. NCBI lineage: Eukaryota > Metazoa > Arthropoda > Insecta > Diptera > Muscidae > Musca > Musca domestica. Next base: position 11,184,784 of record NW_026712258.1, read on the forward strand.
AAATAAATTTTGTTCACCAAGGTTCATCAGGATCCTATGCCCTTTAATAATAATATATGCCCTTTTGTATAACTAAAGTAATTTTGAGTAATTTTTACACAAACACTTTTAAATTATTATTCTTCAAAAGGCTACATTTTGATGATGACAAATTTTCTCTTGATATCTCCAATTATATTTAAACACTTTTTGTGTTCAAAAGAAGAGAACACATGTAAAGAAACACGTTGGATTTGGGAATTTCAAAATTGCGATATCTTAGAAATTATAGATTGAGTGGGATTGAAAAAACAAAAACCGATATCTGGATGTTTATTTATACCTTGTAGTTCTATCGTAATAGTGTCGAGGTAGAAATCGACCGGAAACATATCATGGTGTCATGCCTGCAATTGAACTCCTTGGGCTACAATATTGCCCAAAAATAAAAATTGTTGGGTAATGGAATGGAATGTCTATGGTATGGTTGTACATATAAGAGGTAATACTTCGTTACAGTTATTGTTTCAAATTCTAATTGTAACTTGAAATGGGGTGATTTCTTAGCTGTAATGGTTAAACCGCTTACGCACATTTCGTATTTTTTGTTTCAAAGATATTCCGTTTGGTCTCTAATTTAACCATTAATCGTCTTACAAACGAACAAGCTTGCTATTTCAAAATTTTGACCCTTTACGGGAGAGGTACCAGAAGGAATGGTCGGATCTCTGCCATTTTTATAACAAATTCTGTGTTGATGGAAATATTCAGATGTGCCACGTCTAAATGGAATCGGATGTTAATTTCGCGTTTTATGAGCTTAATGCATATTCAAAATGTCGACCTTTTGTGGGGGAGGTACCAGAAGGAGTGGACCAATATATTCCATCTTAACACCAGATCTTGGGTTCAGTCCAAAAAGTTGCATCGCTACTAATTACAGGCGCATTTAGACGCCCTACTCAATTTAAAATCGTTAGGTTTATTCGTAGAGGAACAAGCTGCTAGGAGTGCCCTGCGGCTCAATGGCGGGGTCAGCCATTCGGACACTCCGCCATTATCAAGTATGTGGAAAGTATAGTAAATCAGGACCTAAGCATAGCTAACCACTTGATATTCACATACCTAACATAGACATTTGGACTCGTGACACTCCACCTTTTAACGGTATAGCTGTCTATACTGATGGATCAAAGATGGAAAGTGGAACGGGAGCCGGAGTCTACTGTGAAAGTTTAAATATCCGACGATCCCTCAAATTAAACAACAACTGTAGTGTTTTTCAGGCAGAAATCTTCGCTATCAGGAAGGCCATAGAGCTGCTGGCAAATAGAGTCAATGAACTGGACGTACCGGTGACTATATATGTCGATAGTCAGGCGGCCCTGAATTATTTTACGATCAAATCTATGGCGGTTCTGGAATGCAGGAATACTCTGGAAAAGGCTATAACGTTTGTCAAACTCTGTTGGGTCCCTGGACATTTTAACATATCTGGCAATGAATCTGCTGATGAATTGGCCAGGCGCGGATCTGAGTCCGTAGATCTAGGGATTGAGAGCTCAGTGAGACCACCCTTATGTCACTTTTTCCAAATTCTGCATAAGCAATATTTTGGGAATTTTCAGCAAAACTAGCTATCTGGAAGGGGATGTAATGTCTCCAAAAAGATCTGTCCGATGATCTCCGAAAGGAGATCTAGGTCACACATATCCATGACGAAGCTGGACTTGAAACTTGTGGTAGGCCTAATTACAGGACACTGCAACATTAAGGCCATGACATCCAAATTTGACGATACTGAATACTGCAGGCTTTGTCAGGACGAGGAAGAAATTGAGACGGTGGAACACTTACTATGCCACTGTCCAACTCTTACAGGAGCGAGACAGAGGCTACTGGGTAGGCAAATTCTGTCGGATTTGTCTTCCCTCTCCGACACTGAACCAGCAGTCATCCTTCAGTTAGCCAGACGACTAAAATGGCTAAAGACGATGCGTTAACAAACCGTGGACATAAACCTCTTAAACTCTCTATTCTCTATACAATTTCTTATTTCTTCATTCCTAGCTATTCATTCCTTTTCTTTCTCTAGCCTACTCTTATATTTTCCTAATTAGGATGAACACAATGGACCAAAAGGTCTCCGATTGGAGTGGTTGTATTTTCTTACAACCACGCATTCTTTAACCTAACCTAACCTAACCTTGGGTTAATAAAATCATTGGGATGTGTGAAATTTGAAGACAATCGGACTCTTACATCACATTTTATAAGAGTTGTAATTATTCAAAATTTTTATACTTTGTGGGGGAGGAACATGATGGAGTGGACCAATATTATTCATTTTTGCACCTGACCTAGAACTAACGCAAATATTAGGATTTGAAAAGTTGGAGAAAATCGGATTATTGCTTTAAAATCAAATTTTAAACAAATCAGAATGGAACAACCATTATATTATTTTGTACTCGTCTAAATGTATTCAATATCATTTTACATTTGCTGCACATTTACTACTTTTTCGAATAAGAGAAAGCATGATGGATCAACAATTTTTTCGTTGCTCTACAGATCACAATTATAGATCAAGCCGAAATTTTGCAAATGGGAATAGGGTTAGGATCAGATTAAGATGCGCCAAAATTAAGAATGACCATTGGATAATATATGTCGGGTAAAATTGAGCGCATCTTTTGTGAATACCTGTTAGCACGACAAAGGTCAAAAACCAGGGTTAGTTTACTTGTTGGTTTTCTCATCGAACAGGCCGAACTTTTTATCATTTTATTTTAAAAATATGTTTGTAAATACTAAAATGTACTAAGAATTGAATGATTTATATAAGACAAACGGAAGGAGCTTGAATTCTGAAATTTGGAAAGAGGGTTTCGGCTACTAAAATGGTATCATTTGGTATTACGTAAGTGGATAGAGCTAACAACCCCAAATTTGGCACGAAAATCAATGTTGGAAAGTATGTTTGATACATAAAGGGGATTTTGGAAATGTGTACTAAGTGCGCGAACTGCACTAAATTTGGTACTTAATTTGGCTTAAGGTGAACGGATAAAGCTGAAATTTACGATTTGGTATTGGGTGCTCGAAATCTGAAATTTGGCATTGGGCCTAGTTCATGTGTAGCCTGGACATACATATGTAGGTGGTTTCAAAAATGTGTATTATAATTGTACGAAAAGTACTATATTTAGTTTTAGATGGAGAAAAGAGATAAAATTTTGGAATTTGATATCTCCTATTACTCCTGGTATCTGTGTTTGAGATTTGGCGATGGTTTGGAAAAAATTGTGCTATAATTGTTCGAAAAGTACTATTTAGTACTAAATTGGGTATAGGGGAAGGAATAGAGCTGGAATCTCGAAATTTGATATTGAGGTCTCTGTTGGTATGTGGAATTAATTGTACTAAATTTAGTATTGGTTTATGGAATAGAGCTGAAATCCTTAAACTAGTTAGGGATGTTACTGCTGGCGCCTGTAGTTGAGGAGAAGGCGATGGTTTTTGATATGCCCTATTATTGTACTAAATGATACTATATTCAGTAATGGGGAAAAAGGCTGAAATTGTATATTAAGGTAACTGTTGGTATCTGAGGTTGAGATATGGAGATTGTTATGAAAATGCGTACTAAAATCCTGAATTGTTATATGGAGGCTACTGTAGGTATAAAGTTTTGAGAGAAAGAGGTGGATATGGGAATGTGTACTATTAATGTTCAAAATGTACTAAACGGCACAAAATTTGCCGCTGGGCCGAATGGATCGAGCTTTGACCTTGAAATTTTATATTAAGGTGGCTGTTGGCTTCTACGATTTAGACAGGGTGGTGGCCAATTTTTATTATAAAAAAACATTGAAATAAATTTGCACAGAAAGATTGGTTGTGGAACCATTGTGCAAAAGAGTTTAAGTAATATGCTCTTCGGTCAACTTTAAAACGAGGTATATAATATTAAAGGCTGGGAAGTAGAATACAAGAATTTGTTAAAATGTTAACTCCAGGTTTATAAAGTGCGTAATATGTATGTTTTTGATGTGAAGGCTTTTAATTGCTGATTAAAAAATAGATGGTTAATATATGGTTTTTAAATGAAAAAAAGTTGCAAATTAAACGAGAATTGAACAATATATCTCGTCTGTTTCTTTCTCTTTCAAAATGGGCTTAATGATAAGAAATTCGTTGTTAAAAGGATCACCAGATAGGCAGGCAATGTGTGCTTTGGTTATATTTTAATTTTCACAGACACAGTGAACAAACCCATAATAATATATTTTAAACATATTAGTCAAAAATGCCGCATAACCATCCAAGCCAAATTTTCAGTTTTTGTTCTTCGGGTTTAGTTTATAACACTTGAGCAGATCGAGTGAGAGTTCATAGTTTTTTTTTTTTTTTTTTTTTTTTTAAATAGGCCAAATATGATATAATATGAGCTGGGGCATATCAACCGCTGTGGATTAAACGTTTCCTAATTTGGCGTGATTGCCATAGGTTATTTGAAAAGTAATAATGAGGCATAAAATAAAATCCCAAAAATTTGGAGTGTTCAACTGAACAATTTAGTCTTTCACGTTTGACGTGACCCTGATTTATGGATTTCTATTTATTTCCACTGTTTTTGAGAGATAACAAATACGTTGGCGTCGACTCTACTTTAAATTGCCTAAAAGTGTAATTTTTATATGAAAATAGTTCCGACTTTTTCTGAATTTTCTTGTTAAATTAAGACAAAATTTGACTAGTATTTGACAAAATCTTTAATAAAAGGAATAAATATCAATTTATATATTCTTGATTCTATTGTGTTCAAATATCGTTGTACTCCTACCAAGATATATTTACCAGGTGACATGGTAAGTTCAGGTGTTCCTTTTGGACGAAAATGTAGGTGTAAAAGGTTTAAACATTTGTTTGTGTTTTCTTCTGTTGTGACAGATTCCTCGTAAAAATACTTGAAGTCAAGATATGACTAGACCACGGGTGAGATGAAAAAACTGCAACCAACTTCAGACTGCTATCATATCTAAGACACTCGTTCGACATCTGTTAAAATTATTCCAGTGACAGCTCTATATATTGTTTACGAGCGTACAAAAGAATTTTGGTGAGAATTTTCCACAAAAAAAGTTATTCGTGATGGAATTCAAGCGTGACAGTGTGAGCCAACTAGAAGTTGCCGTCTCTACGTTCAGAGTTATTAACCCGTCTTCCTAAAGCAGCACTAAAACAAGTGTATGCATTGGAAGCAATGTAGTTGTTGTGGACAAAAAATCCATCACTACAAAAACAAACTTTGCTGTGAAAAAGATCTGCTAATAGAACTTGAGTCGAACTTGGAGAGTTTCTAGTGTTTAATTCGTATATGCTAATTCGCAATAAGTTCGAAATATACTACTTTCCAGAACTCAAGCGCCATAACAGTCGATGGTCGCTCTCCGCTCGTATTAATCGACCGTGACATCAGAATAAATGCCGAATATTATTGCGAAAATATTCTGGAGAGTGTATTAAAGCCTTGGGCACGCAAACATTTTGGTCGCAGACCTTGGACATAAAAACAGGACTCAGCACCATAGCACTCAGCTCGCGCCACCCATGAATGGTTACAAAATGAGGTTTCTCGCTTCATTTCCAGCGCACAATGGCCACCAAATCTTCGGATTCCAATTCGTTGGACTATTGTGTCTAGAGTATTATGGAAAGCAAAGTTGACACTAAAAAATACCATCGTGTCGATCACCTCAAACAAGCACTTGCCGAAAATGGGCCAAAATACCGCAGAGTAACATTCAGGTAGCGTGTGACGGTTTCATTGGCCGTTTGAAGGCCATAATTCGTGCCAAAAGTGACCAATTCGAAGAAATCTAAACTTGTTCTAAAATTTGATGCTATTTCCGACATTTTTGCTTTCATTCAATAAAATTCTAAAAGAAAATGTAAAAATTTTGAGTTTGACTTTGTTGCAGTTTTTTTGTTATCTCACCCTGCAGGGTCTGAATTCGCAACCTATGTGACCTTATTGATTGCATTGGTTCCCAGCAAAATGGTGCTTACCATATTAATTACCACAAAAGTGAAATTCTTACACGACACAATCATTACATGGTAGGACAGGTTGATTACATTTGAAATACACAAGACTCTAACTTTTAACAGAATTTTCAAAATTATTTTGTATTCAAAACAATACATACAAATATAAACTATGTATACGTTTTGAAATTACAAGAGTACCATGAGAAGAAAATGTATTCAGATATTTCTATGACCCACCTTATAATTACTGTACTATGAATACATTAAATGTTACCCAAGAGCGCGTATTAGTTGTTTGGAATCGATAATTGAAATCTTCGTTAAATTATTTGTTTGGTATGAAATATTTAAATCAGAAAATAAAAACATATAATCTAATCCAGAACCTACAAGAATCTACTAATATTTTTTGTGATATCATACTGGAAAAATCGATTATCGTAGTAAAAAATTTTACATTTTGCAGTCCTCAAACAATAATGTTAAAAAAAAACTTTTAATTCTTCATTTCTTGTCAAGGCAATTTACTTTTTTTACAAAATAATTCGCCTTATAGTGGTTTCAAAGAATATTACAGTATGATTTTCATATAAACAGTCTACTGGAAAATTAAATTATTTTAAAATTAATATACCAATATTCGAAAATTCTGTATCTCAATACTTCTTTCAAAAAATTGATTTTTTAGAGCTTATTTATTTATTTAAAATAATTGATGTACTTAGAATATTATGTATCTTATCAGTTCGGGACAGAGCCAAATGAATTGAATTAGTTTCTAAAATTCTCCTGTTCTTCCTAAAACAAACTACTCAAATGTTACATGGTCCTTACTGAGGTTAGCATGGCAGTAAAATATTTCAGTATTAAGATATTTATATATTCGATTATTACTTTCACGAGCGTTTTATATTAATGTATTGCTGGTCAAAAACCTCTTTTCAAGTAGCTGTTTTTTGCCTCCATTCAATTACATTTATTGAGATAATACTTTTATGTTCGTCGTTACAAACTGAAGTAACGAATTATAACCTTCAACATAGGCTTTAAGTTTTTTAAATTTTCGCGGCATATAGGTTACTATTTCTTTCAATATTTAATTTAATAATTGCGTTTCATGGTTCTTCGTTTGTAGATATCCGATGAATAATATTAATTTGTGAGAACTTTTCACGCTGACATTGATATTAAATGTTACTTTATACATAAAAATATGCTTATGTCATCCACTGGATATAACAAACTTTTTGCGTTATATCACAAAAAAAAATTTCATATTCTTATTTTATATGCAATATTAAAGGTTCAGCAAATTAAAGGTATAAATATTTTATTTGAACTTACCAACAATTTGGCGGTTACCATATCACTTCTAAACTGTTGACACAACAAACACTCAATACAAAAACAAATATATATTGGAAAATTAACAAATTTCTTCTTTAACAAAAACAAAAAATCTTTTAGAGAGACATTTGTTTTTGCATTGACTTGAATTGTATTAACAGAAAGTAAAATTGATTATTGAAAACACTTCCCCAAGTTTTGTAGAATCAGGCAAAAAATAAATGAATATAAGAGTACATAAAATAAACCTTTTCACCGCAGCAATTGCCACATTGGAATATTACAGACTAGAAGAAGGTAAGAAGAAGTATTCATATGATAAAACCCACCTTTAGTTTTAGATGGCCGCGATGCACCGCCCGCTGTTGGTTTTTTGGAGGGTGTGTACGAGGGCAATCTTAAAACGGGCGATGTGCTGCCAAAGAGATTATCGAACGATGAATCTAATTTGCCAGAACCACCGGCATTGCCACGTTTCGAATAACGTTTCGATGTACTGGTATCGGGTGGTGGCTCAAATAGGTCTTCGTAGTCCGCCGAACCAGGAGAATAGGGACTATCGGCATCGCGTAAAGTGTACGCATCGTCGTTGTTGTTCGATGCCCCACCATTTCGCATATTAACACCACTGCTACTGCTGCCGCCGACACTGCCTGTAATTTTCGGTAACGGCAACATTTTCTTAGATACATTTGGCGGTGTTGGACTAGATATGCCATTGCCCGAAGATAGAAGTACATTAGAGAGTACCGTAATTGACTTGTCGTCGGATTTATTGCGGAATGAATTTTCATCGGCATTTGCATACTGCTTGGAATCGCTAGATTTTGCCATGTCTTGGCTATTTCCAACCATGGCTTTGGAGCCCATTAGAGCCATGACTAAGTCAATGGGATTGAGTGAAGCGCTCTGCGCCATATTTCCTACCATACCGGACATTTGTTCTCTGCGCTGCGGATCATCGTGATGTTTCTGTGTGGAACCGATATCACCGCTAACGTCGGTATTTTGAGACACGTCCATTTTCGAAGGGGGTGGTGTTGGCGAGCGAGGCGATATTGAGGGGGACTTTGTCGGTTCAAAGGGATCGTAAGCGTCGGGAGAGCACGGCCCTGATTCCGGTGGAGTATTTGGACCAATCTTTTGACTGCTTTGAACATGCATCGCCTCCATGTCAGCACTGTGTGCATCTTGCACTTGCTGTTGTTCCGACGTCGATGGCATGTCATAATCATCATCTTCGTGCAATGGATTTCGTACCTTATTTGTTTTCTTCGATTGCAAGTTAAATTTAACTGATGGAGGTTCCGGAGGTGTTTTCGGTCCTGTCTGTGGTATATCATATGATTCTTCCATAATTGTGTCCAAACGTTCGGGGGATTTGTCGCGTTGGCTACTGTCTGCTTCTTGCCTTTGGCTACGATGCATATCCATGTCGTTGTCCCTGGGACACGACGATTCACTGCGGCGTCTGTCTCGTCGTTGATCATTTTGTGCACGCTCACGATTTTCTTCACTGTCTGTAAGTACGATAACATCGGCTTGTTCTTGTTCCACTTGGAATGGCGAACGTTCCAAATCAATAATGGCCACTGGCTTCGATTCCACTTTCTTGCGTTTCTCCTTTCGTTTCTTAGACGAAGTGCTACTCTTGGCAACATGATCGATAGAAACACGTCTATTTGGAAGCAAATCCTCGCGATTGGGTGGCAATGTGACGATGGTCTGTTGTCCATGTGTGGCATTTGTGGTATTTTCCTTGTTAAAGCTTACACTAACCAAAATATTATTTCCAGAGGCAAACACTTCCTTCGAGGGAATGGGTTCTGGCGTCTCGGTTCGCCGTCTGCGTTTCTTTTCCTTACGTAGGGTCTTACGCTTAGAGCTTTCCTTCTTCTTCTTTTTGGAGCGTTTCGTTTTTTCTTTTCGACTTACTGGCGAAACGGTGCGTCTGATAATCGGAGGATAGTGGGCCGATATAGGCGAATGCATCGGTGGAGTCCACGATACATTTTTATCGGCTGGTTGATAATCGACATTGCTGGCTATGACTGGTGGTGCTGGGCTAGGTGAAGGAGACCACTCATGGTCTTCGATGGGCGATTTTTCTTTAGGCATGTGGCGCCTTTTTTTCTTTGATGGTTTTTCAAGAGAGAACGGATCCGCCTGACGGGCAATCCTTCTATTCGGCGATGGACTTAAGCTAGGCAGACGACGTTTGGATTTTTTCTTTCGAACATCCTTCGATTTTTTCTTTTTGCCCTTTGCCGGAGGACTCTTTGAACGAAGTCGGTTCATTTGTGGCGTGTAACGGGGCGATAATGAAAGCGATCGTGATCTCGAACGCAGTCTATCTCTACTGAGATTTCGGGGACGTGAGATACTCCTGAAACGCTGTGGTCCTTTATGACCATTGAGTCGAGGATCTGGTCCCAGAGACAATGAACGAGATCTTAAAATTCGTAGAGGAGTGCGAGATCTGCGTCGCATTGGCGATCGCCTTACTCTGGGAGAAATGGATCGTCTACGTATTGGACTAAAGCGACGTGGCACAGGCGACATGGAGCGTCTGCGATTATACTGTGGAGATGGTGACAGACTTATGCTTGGGCGACGATTGCGTGATCTAGAACGTGAAGGGGTTCGCGACCGTGATTTTGATCGCGACCTAGAAATGGAGCGAGTTTTTGTTCTTGAACGCGATCGTGAATGAGGTGTTCGCGATCTTGAACGGGAGAATGAGCGTCTTCTGGAGCGAGAGCGTACACGTGAACGCGAGCGGGATCGTGAAAATGGTGATCTTGAAAACGGGCTTCGTCGTCGGCTCACTGATCGACTTGGTCTTCTCGATCGTGAATTATCACGACCAAAACGATCTCTGACTGGCTTATTTGCAACTAAATGGCGAACATCGTAACGTGGTATCTCACGTCTTTTAGGCTTTGCTCTTGGTATACGACCACCGTCCCAACTTCTGCCCCTCAAGTTTCCACTGCTACCCCAGCGACGCTTCTCCCGACTGTGTGATCTGCCACGTCGACGTCCACGTCCTGGCGAACGGGATCTTGATCGGTATGAACCATATGAACGTGAACGCGAACGAGATGACCTCAAACGTGATCGCGATCGACGACGAGAACGCGAACGACTACGAGATCGAGAACGAGAAAATGACCTCTGTCTGAAACGGTTTTTAAATGGTGCCTTGTCCCCTCGATAATTGCGCTTCTTACGTTTTTTGACCTTCTTAAATCTAGCACCCTTGCCATCATCAATGGGATCCAATAGATTCCCACCTCTTTTCTTACGATTTGCAGATTCGGGTTCTTCCTCCGATATGATCAACTCGACTTCAGGTTCCTTGGATTTTTCTGCTGCGTTGTTTGTATTCTTTTCTGGTGTTAATGAAATTACCTCAGGAACCTCTTCTGTTCTGGTCTCAACCACTTCGGGATCGTTGTTCTCATCTAGACATGGTGTATATGAACGATCCGGTTCCACATCATCAGTATTTTCAGCATTTTTGCTTTGTGCGGTTTTATCTTTAGATTTGGAAGTTGCATTCTTATCGGCATTCAATTCATCCCAGTCACTGTCGTCATATAATTCAATAACGGCAGCTCCACTGCCACCTTTGCCATGATTGGCGTTTGATGTCTCATTATCCAGTGATCTGGATTGACTAGGTGAACGCACCGTGCTGCTTCTATTATAGGGAAGTGTGGGTGTATGTCCCTTGGATGTGTCATCGTCGCGACTACTATTTATCGAAATGTTATCAATCTCATTTCTGGGTCGACGATCATCGTCTTTGTCTTTTCCCGAATTATTTGACTGTTTCTTGGAACGTTTACCTGTAACATCTTCATTGTCGTCGCTGTCATCGTCATCATCGTAATCATCGCCATCATCCTTTGTTGCCTTTTGACCTTTTTCATTACTATTCTCGTCTTCATCAGTGGACATACCTTTTACCTTTGATGTTTTCTTTTTTGGTTGTTCATTATTCACTTCTTCCTCATCGCTGTCAGTTATTTTTCCTTTTTCATACTCATCCTTGTTATTTGATTTCTTTTCTGCAATTGATGCATTATCATTGCCTTTTTCACATTCAGATTCATCATCAAGTTTATATTTATTAACATCCTCGTCGTCGCCATCATCATCGTCGTCATCCTCGTCGTCGCGTTCATTACGATCGTTAGTTTCGTTACCATCCTTTTTAGCGATTGTATCTCTATCGTTGTTATCGCCATTATCATCTTCATCTTCATTTTCCTCTGTGGGATTTTCTGGTTCATACAACTCAGATGGATCAATTTGTGGTTGCATCGGTGTCTCTTCATCATCATCTAACTGTACTAAATCTTCATTTTCATCGTCTTCCTGAGAAGTGATAATTTTTTGTGTAAGGAAAAAGAAAATGATATTCTTGGTTAGTATACCATTTTGTGGGGAAATTTGTGTGTATTTTTGTGTGTTTCTACATTCATAATAATATTAAATAGAAGACCTCACGACTAAATTACGAAAGAGACTAGAAAATTGTTCCTCTTTTTTTTCTAAAATAAATTGAAATTAAGTTTGCACTTATATTCAATTCAAAAAAAAGGTATAGGAAGAAACGAATGATATCCTATCCTAAGAATCAATATTTGACGCCTTCTCAGATTTGAAATAACACATTATACATTGGGTAGTTTTTCAGTTTTTTTTTTTTTTTTTATAGAATTGTATCACCTCCCCAACTACACAAAAAATCAAGAGACATTCACATCTTTTTCAGATTAAAAAAAAATCTCAAACTAAAAAAACTGTACAACGCCAACTCGGTTATATTTATAGACAAAGGTACGATCAATATTATATTGAAATCAACTTGATTACATTCACTTGTTAATTTTTTTCATTATAGTTTTGAATTCTATTTTAAATTATATGAAAATTGTATGTCGGATTTTCATTCATTCTAATAGTAAATCAAGATTGAACAAACGATTTGTCATGGTTTTATTGTTATAACACACAAACAAAGCCAACAAAGCTGACTTCATTGGGTTCGCAACAATGCAATAATAGTAGAGAAATGTTGGTCCTGTTTTTAAGTGTGTTTGTAAGATTGAATTAATATTTTTGTTACTTTTCAAATAAGCTTATGTGAAAATTTCCAAGCAAAAAAAAGGAACTGATGAATATCTTTTTCAAAACAATTATTTCTCTGCTTCAGGCACCTACCAAAACGAAACGTAGAATTTTTTCATACGTATTGCTTATGAAAAGATTAAGTCAAAAATTTTAACTTAAAAATGAGAATTTTTATTTTTTTTATCAACGCAATTTAATATTTTCAAAGAGTTTATCAACTTTGATTGATTTGAATAGAAATATGGTCCTGCTTTATTTTGATAATGCGGCCGTACAAAATATTTGATTATGGTAAAAAGGTGAGTATTTTTGTACGCTATGCAATCATTATGGTACGAGCTTTATCCATTTCTTGAAAATATAACTTTCACCACTAACAAATTAACATGGCTTTTAAAACCCCACTTTAAGATCACAAACCACAAGTAAGAACGTCGTTTAGTTGAAGAACTTAAAAATAAAAGAAATTGACCATTAGTATCGCTTGGTATAGATCAGTGAGATCCCGAAATGTTAAAACTGATTTTACTGGTAATAAAAAATACCGAAAATCAAAAGGGAAAAAGGGAAGTTGTATGGTAAATATAAATATAAATTTACGATAAATTTAAAAAAAGTTCATAGCTCTTCCTTATTTCCTGATCATAACAGAAGATGTTTTCATGCTTTAAACATTTTTAACATCTCTCCCTCCTTTGCAGATCTGTTTTCCACGATCACAATGGTCTGGAATCAATTATTAACAAACTGTGACTAATATTGTAAATGTTCTCTAACAGGCCTACATAAAATAAAGGATGAGCTGTACAAAAACCCTCCCCATCCCACACTATCCATGTCCCAAATACGAGAGGATCATATCTTCAGGCGTTAGGTGGAAAAATAAATTATCCATATTCAGGACAAAAATAAATTAAATATTAATTAATATAATTAAATATTCTCTTCACGTTTTTAAATGTAAATTACATTACAACGTAACACGCAAAAGGGAGACTTGCATAGTTTTTCTACACGTCCCAAGTATGCTGAATACTGGTTCACAGAACACCAACACAAAAATATAGTACTTTGCGATTTAAATAATTTAAGAATGCATAGATATACAGGAAGGAGTTCTAAATACAGGAAGGAGTTCTAAAGACATCAAAACCTTTACATAGGTAATGTCGAAAAAAGGAGATATTGCACCGCTTTTAGGAATTAAGCTCAACTTTTGAAAAAGTAATGATGGCATATTAATTGTGTGTTTATTGAAAGGCAATCTTAATAACAAAAGCCGCGAGTATATGGAGTTGGGAACAACTTTGTTTCTGCGGTTGGGTTTGCCGTGATACATTAACTTAGAGCTCAGAAGGACAAATAAGCATTGGTACATTTTTGTGTAACGCTTCAATATATTAAAATAAAGTTTTACACCTTACTGCTGCTTACTGCTTATTTTTGAAACCCCGTGACTGATAATATGAGATTATATATTTTTTTTAGATATGTTTGTTCAAAAGTTAAAATTAAAGTTCGATTTCGCCGGCAAAAAAATTTTGTATATGGTATATCAATAGTTGCTACATTCGACATTTCCGATGTTATCGGTACTATTACCGTTAGTATCAATCGACTATTACCGTATAGTATCAAAGTTTTCATAGAGAGTGATTTTCAAATTTTTGATTTAAACAATTGGTTGGAAATCAATACTTCAAATTTTTAAAATTTAGTAGGTTGGAACACTCAGTTGGATATTTCGGCCGTACAAAGCTATTTCGTATAGTGTGAAATTGAATTTTATATTGCACGCCAAGTCGAATTTAAGATAGTCCTTGTTACGTATTCTATACGATATTCTAGTAGATTATGTAATGTACTTTTGCAGCACTGACAAATAAATAATATTCAAATGCCAAAATATGCAAAAACAATTCAAAACCCTTCTAAAAAAAAAGAAAATTATTTGTATAGTTTTTGTAGGCGATTCGTTGAATGAAAAATGTAATTTTGGGTACATATTGCGATTTGATAAATTTTCCTCAATTATTTCATATTTATGAATTTTTACAGGAAACCCATTTGCTTTAAAAACGCTCCCCTTTAATTTCGATTTGAAATATAATTTGTTTTATGCTTGCGCTGAAGGAATATGATTGTGTGCAATCAAAATGGTCGCATTTGGGGCACAGAAAATCTGCACAAATATATCCGGAGGCGGATATTGGTCCAGATGCATATTTAGGCCATTTTTCTTCGAAAATTAGCAAGGAGTGGCCATTACATTATCGGGCAATGTTCAACGAATTTTTGTTAATGAAAATTGAGGCAACATTTGGTTTCAATAGGACGACGCTACCTGTCACACAATCGAATCTACACTCGATGTTTTGAGCCCTGTTTTGAGCTGATGTTGTTTGACAAGTCGGATACATTCGACGCTTTAAAGGATAGTATTCATAAAGCCATTGCACACAATCGAAGTGTTTAAAAATTGGACGAATGTTGTAGTCTAATGCATGAGCAGACGAGGCAACCATTTGAATGAAACTATTTTCCGCTACTAAGCGGAAGTATTGTACTTTCAAATTTAAAAAATTTGAAAAAAAATATTACGTATTTTCTATAGCATTTTTAAAAATTTATTTGACGGGCCCTGTATGTATAACATAGATTTTCAAAAAATATACTAATTATAAAAGAGTTGTTGAATTGTCTATCATTATTCAAGTCATAAAGGTACTAACGAATATCTATGCAGTTTCCGTGAATTTTTTTTATTATTTTGTCAATAATCTCAAAAGATATATCTTCATCCACCACTCCACTCTATATGTCAAAAAACCTCATTCACTGGTCAAAAGTCAAAATTGTCACATTTCTTTACAATTTTTTGGAATAATTCAATTTCGGCTTAAAAATTTTTCGGCAACCTTTGGTTATTGTTGCGCAAATTGGAATTAGTTTTATTGACTGGTGCAGAATCTACTTCTAATATCTTTTATTAAGTTTGGGTTGGATCACACTCCCAATTATGTTGCAAAAAAAATCATGTTATTTAGAGCATAAAATACAAAAAGTCTGTAAGAGCCCACAGTTCAAAGTGGAGATGGCACAGAAATCCTTTGTATTATATAGAAATAGGAAAACCAAAAAGTGTGGACACAACTTTACTTTAAAACTAAAAGCATACACATTTGAAAATAGTTTGGGACTATTGGATATCGATGCCTTCGATTTTGAAGACTACTTTCCATTATTGAATCCTAAAGGATTAAGTATCTATGAGGTTAAATTAAATTTCCAATTTTTTATTTCGCAGCTGAAAAGGCAATTCAAATATAAAGAATGCAATTCTGATATAAAAAGATGTAAATGTTTATAAGGGTGGTTGTAAGATTTAGAAGATTTTCCAAAATAATTTTAGTTTTATTTAATTTTTTGGTTCCTCTTCTATTGAGCTTACGATCTCCTCACTTGGGTAAAAAATGTTTTTGTCATAGAAGTTATTTTTTTAAATAACTTCTGGGGACAAAATCCCAGACAAAAAACAAGGGAACTGATGAGGATTGGTGGCTCATTCCGAAACCTAGGTATTCCCTGACTTATCCCCTGGTAAACATTGCCATCGTTCTCCACTAATAAACAAACGTAGTTTTTATTAAAACAACAATAAAGGGAGAAAGCCTGACCATTTTGCAACAATAAAATATTTTTTAATTATAGAACTTATGGCCAGTATAATTGCTTTTTTGTCCTATAGTGCATGCGTGTGATGATACTTGTTGAGCTTAATTTCTGATTATATAACTGAGGCGAGGTTCGTCGTTTTATATTGGTTATGGAGAATTTTCGTTTGGAGTTATATTGTGGCCAATTCGAACACAACACAAAGTGATTGAAGTTCATTAGCATATGTATAGTTCCTCTAATGGTTCAATTGAGATCAAACTATCGGATATATTTTCTTAAGATCACGGAAAGAAGTTTCTTTTCGTCAATGAAAAATGTAGTTCATTATCAAATAGGTAAAACTAAATGCTGCAAAAACATCAGTTTTATATTTGAGTTCACGGATTATCCAAAAAACCCCTTAACGATGTCATAACTTCGAAAAGAAATATCGAAAATTTTGCAAAATATTCACACAATTTATATTAAGAATAAAATTTACTCCATATTTTGTTAAAATGAAAACAAATAATAACTATACAAAGGATTTTAAAATAATACACATCATACCTTAGCCTCATTGGCAGAATTTGAAGATGCTTTGTTGTCGGGATATGCTTCTGTTGATTTGGCGACTTCTTGAGATTCCTGCGAGTAAATAGCAAAATTCGGACAATTCGAATCATCGTCGCGTCCATAGTCGGAATTCAATTGAAACAGGGCACCACTAGGAGGAGGATGTACCATCATTGCCGGAGGAGTTGGTGGAGGTGGTACACTTAAAACAACTGGTGCAGGGATTTGCCTTACGGGTGGTGGCAAACCACCAAACAGATCATCCGATGTGCCTGCATTTGGACGCTGTGGTTGCGATTGTTGTCGATTGGGTGGAGGAAAACAGGGTTGGGGTGGTGGTCCACTGAATGGATTTTGTGGTTGTTGTTGCGATGGTTGTGTAGATTGGTTATTGTTATCGTTCTGTTGATTACCACCACCGAACGGCATGGAATTTCGTCGATTATTATTTTGATTGTTTTCATCGTTCTGTTGATTGCGCTGATTATAGTTCCATTGTCTAAAGGGTGTAAAACCAGGGCCCGATGGACTTTGATTGTTAAAATTTGATGGCCCGCCAGAACTGAAATTGAAATTTCCACGTCCGACCATATTGAAATTCATACCGCCGCCACGACCGCCACTGTCCCCAGCGCCAGAGGGACGATATTGGTTACCACCAGCACCACCGCCACGATAGTTGCCTTGATTATTACCATAACGGTTGTTGTAACCACCACCGCCAGAGTTAAAGTTTGGATTTCCGCCGCCACGGGAATACATTGGCGCTTGTGTTATTTCATTTGGCTGGGAACCATTTGATGCCGATTTAGGGGCAGCAGAACTTTCACCTTGACGGTTTTCATCAGATTTTTTGGGTGGTGTAGTTGTTTGGTTTGGCGGGGCAGATGAATGAGAATGATTATCTGCGTTGCTTTCCTCAGATCTAGGCAAATTTAAGGTACCATCGGTATTGATGTGTACATTTTCTAAATTTCGACTTGCACTGTGCCAACGGTCTTGTAAATCCATTATGCTGGACAAAATGTCGGAATTAGCGTTATCACGACTGGCCACCGGTTCGGGGATGTGACGTGGACCAACACGGCCAAGTATTAAACCTTTACGTGACCTTTGCGAACCATAATTTGATATTCTTACGGATGTCTGCACTGCTGTTCCTGGCCCAGTTTCTATGTGGATTTCACTTTCAATGTTTCCGCCAGTGTCACTATCCGAAAAATACTCTAGATCATTGGCACCACCTGTAATGGAGAGCCCTGCACTTGTTCCCGATAGATGGGAGGTAAATGTAGGATCAGTTTTAACACCCAACTGTTCGGCCAAACGTTGGCTTGCTGTCAAGCGTGTTCCACGTCCTGACGATCTGGACGATCTTGTCTTATTAGAGGAGCGACGTGCTTTGCGTCGTTTTCTTATGACCTTTTTGGTTGCTTTAATAGCAAATTTCTCATCGAAATTGTTGACATCATACTCAACAACGTAAGTTCGTTGTCGTGGCCTTCGGCTTCTTCGCACTTTACGCCTTTTGCGAGTGGAACCACTGACGCTTCTGTTGGTAGTACGTCGTGTTGTTGTCGTAGTAGTTGTGGTGGTACGTGGTCTTCCCCTCTGAGTTGTACTGGTCGTGGTAGTCGTTGTTGTAGTTTCCATCGCCGATACACTGGCCCTGGTACGTCTTAAAACAGCAGCCCGAATGCGTTCATTTTGTCTCGTTCTCAGAATCCTCGGTTGATGAACTTCCCTGACTCTTAGATGAGTTTCGGGTATTCCCATATCTCTAATATCTTCATAAAGCATATTCAAATCTTCATCGTCTTCCTCGTCATCCTCCGAATCGACACAATTATCGCAATACCATGAACCCTCCGGAATTTCCGTCAATGGTTCGGACAAGCAGTCCATATGGTAGCCTTGATTGCATTGATCGCACAACAACATGACATCCTCGCGATCAGGTCTACCACAGATCTCACAATTGGTAACATCCTCGAGTTCTTCATCATCGTCGATCAATATTAGTTCTTTAGCCGCGTTCGGATCAACGTTTATTTCACGGACAATTCTACGATTTTCAAACGATTCGCGCACGATAATACGTTGAAATTCTAAACGATCGATAGGACAAGTTTGTACATTCTTCGACCATGCCTCAATGCAAGCGGCACAAAACAAGTGCTGACACGACGAAGGTGAACCGATTTCTTGTTTTCGAAACGATAGCAAACAAATCGGACATTTTTCTAACATGTCATTGCTGCTGCTATCTGATGTGAAGCCATTCTCATCTTGCGGTTGTTGAGCGCCTTCGATATTTTTTGGATCGATCTCATCCTCTGACATGATGTATTTCTTCTTTGCTTTACCGCGCGATTTTTTACTGTTAGTTGTTATCTGTAAAGAAAATGAAAAGCAAAAAGAAAATAAATATTAATCTCGATGAAGATGATGTTGCTTCTTTTGTGTAGTTTTTTTTTTCGCCCAATTAGTATTGGTCTTTGTTTTCTGTGACACTTTTGTGTAAATTGTTTAGAATTAATATCCCACAGGAAACTATAATTTGTTTAGTCATTATATTTGGATACAAACTACATGTCATCTATATGTGCTATAAATTTATATCATGTCAGATACAATTTCAATCCATAGACCAATAAAAAAAACAGTTAAGGATTTTTATTTGGCTGCCTTTGAATATTGGTCGGCGTATATTGATGGATTTAATTTGTTGGGATACTATTATTGTTTTGTATAATTGTTACACTTTGTTGTTGTTGTTGTTGTTCCTAATAATACCAACGCCTCTTTATTAGTGGGGTAATCCAGAAAAACTAAACTGAAGTTGTTAGTCGTAGTCTACGCAGTCAAGATATAACATTGGGTTAGTGAATTTCATATTTTTATAAAGTAAACTTTCTTGACTATTATTATACACATAGGTTTTATTCTGAACACACAAAAAATATGTATATTTTGTATGCAGATGTAAAAGCAAACGTGAGCTACGTTTTATTTGGAATTAAACATTATTTGGAACAAACAATATACTTATAAGTAGTAAAATATCTATAGCCCCGCGTATCATATTATGAGCCTCAGTTTTAAGGCTGAACTAAAATTTATTTTAGACTCTGTAAATTAAAATTCGTTAAAATGTACGTTTTTATAACTATACCAAAAGATTAGATCCTTTGGATCTTTAACACATCTAAATATTCATCTTAACCTAACGAAGTAATATGGTAATAGGTAATGTTTTTAGATAGTATTACTTTAATATTTGATCAATTAGTCTTTCAATTTAGAAATTATTGAGGCGGAATTGAACACATTTTAGTGGTATTTGATGCAAAAACAGATATTTTATGTGAAAATCACTTTGATATGTTTTCAAATTTCAATAACTATCTTCATTAAAAGAAAAAAATTGAATATACAAGGTGAGATGAAAAAACTGCAACCAACTTCAGACTGTTGTCATTTCTAAGACACTCGTTCGACAGCTGTTAAAATTATTCCAGTGACAGTTCATTATCATTGTTTACAAGCGCACAAAAGCATTTTCCAGAGAAAAAGTTATTCCTGATGGAATTCAAGCGTGATAGTGTGATTTCTTTATATTTAGCTGGAAAACCACAAGTGGCTATCGTTACAGCACTCCAACATTTAAATGTGAATAAATATTTTGTGTCTCGTACCATCGCCCGTTACTGCGATACTGGTAGCGTAGCCCGACGTCAAGGAAGTGGAGGGAAGAAAATAGCAACATCAGCAGAAATGGTTCGAAAAGTAAAGAAACGACTTGATCGAAACCTGCGCCGCAGTGGCCGAAAAATGACTCGTGAGCTGAACATATCGCAATATTCCATTCGGCACATATTGAAAAATGAGCTAGGGGTAAAGCCATTGAAATTCGAAGAAGTGCAAGAACTTAAACCGCAACAGAAATAAAATAGACTGAAAAGAGCTAAAGAGTTGCTTCGTTTGGACGAAAGTGGTCAACTGCCGAATTTGGTTTTCTCCGATGAGAAAACATTCGTTGTCCAGCAGTTTGTAAATAAACAAAATGATCGTGTTTACTTGCCAAAGAGGTCAGCTGAAAATGTGCACCTTCGGTTGGCCACCAGAACTCAAGCGCCGGCCATGGTGATGGTGTGGGCCGCCATAACAGCCGATGGTCGCTCTCCGCTCGTATTAATCGACCGTGGCATCAGAATATATGCCGAATATTTTCGCGAAAATATCATTTCCAGCGCACAATGGCCACCAAAATATCCGAATACCAATCCGTTGGACCATTGTGTCTGGATTATATTGAAAAGCAAGGTTGGTACTAAAAAATACCGAAGTGTCGATCGCCCCGGGAATGGGACAAAATACCGCAGAGCAACATTCGGGCAGCGTGTGACGTTTTCATTGGCCGTTTGAAGGCAATAATTCGTGCCAAATTTGACCAATTCGAACAAATCTAAACTTATTCTAAAATGTGATGACATTTCCGACATTTTTTGCTTTCATTCAATAAAGTTATTTCTGTGATGCAGAACATTTTGCATTTTTGTTTGGTTCTCGCTTCAATAAAAAAAAAATTATTCTCTATAATTCTGTCTTTTTACCCCCAGAATCTGCATTAAGATCCAGTAAGGTATAAGGAGAGAGAACTGGAGAATACTGGAGGATATTAGTCTAGTCGTTGCTTTTAGGTTTGAAACTGAAAAGGGAAAAAATTTTTGAAGTCTCAACGTTCAAAGCCTTTAACCCGTCGTCCTGTGGCAGCATAATATAGAAAACAGTCGTACATTTATTGTTCTGGTGTTTACATCGTATATGCTTTATGGCAATAAATTCGAAATAAATACCACTTTTCAAAGCACGGCCCTTGTGAAACGGCGAAGTGTGTTGCATAGTGTCTATCGGCCCCTCAAGTTTCAAAGATGGAACCGGCTATTCTTTTTTCGATTTTTTATTAATCTTACTTCTCTAGCATACTTTCTAACAATATTCTTATAAAAGACCTTTGAGACTTTCTTTGTATAGAAATTAATAAATAGAAGTTATTAATTACATATTTGTTTGCTGCATGACGTGTTTCAGTGACGTATATGATAAGTTCCTTATTACCAGAAAACTAAGTGTGAATATTGGGAGTTCTCTTACACAAATAAAATGGACCCCTTCTTCCTTAACTGTAAGATGTGTCCTAAACCTGATATTCGATCTATAAAGCATTCTCCATTATCAGATTGAATAATATATTGAACTCTGGATTTCCATAGAGATCCGGACTCAGAAAAATAATAGTCATATAAAGATCTAATAGTAATAATGATGATTCTTTAAAAATCGATATGTAAAATTATGGTGCGTGCGTGCCCACTAGGAAAACATATGCAGCAAGTTAAAAGATTAAGAAAATGGAGCAAATGTTTTTCTTCTTATTTGGTGATATGAAAAGGATCTTGTAGCTTATACAAATAAGTACGCTGACAATATTTGCCACTCGGCAGTCTCGTTTTCAAACAGATCCATCTCATACACTTTTTACTCAAGAGGATTAATTAGTTGCAGTACTAATTTCTTCGTTCCACTTGAAGTTGAAAATGCAATCCATTCATCCCACCAAGTCACGGAATCTTTCATCAAAAAGGGTATATTTCCGAATCACATTCACTTATATATGCTCTAAGTTTTTTGGTGATAAAACGAATCTACGTATTTTCTGTGGCTTGATTAACAACGAGTGGTTATTTGTATTTAATCTTGTCTATGGAATAGTTCTTTAATATCTCTTTTTTATGTATTGTAGTTGTTCGATTTCAGCGAATACGGTTTCCAAGTTTAAAAATTCGACTACTTTCGCGGGCTCCAGCCAAAGATTTTCGGGAGTGAAAAAGGTAGGTACGATACCCACATTTTCGTCCATACGTGCCTAATACAAGTTGAGTCGACTGCATCATCCTGAACGTAATTGTGACAATATTCCCTGGCTTGTCTAGACAGCCAACGTTCTTCAGCTGCAATGGATGGGGTGGGCTCCTAGCACGTCACTCTTACTGCATATTTGACTGCATCAATGTGAAAACTACTAAGACCTGCCTTATATGCTTCTTAATCCAAAGGCTCTGTCTCTTAGCATTGGACCTCCCTCCCTATATAGTGATGGTGGTTTGGATGACTACCATAATAGCACCCAAGAAGGTACTGCAACGAAAACATATGGTTATGCAGACGTACGGGAGGACTTTCGCCTCTTCGTGTGTCATGAGGAGCCATTCTGTTGCAGTTCTCAGGGCAGCATTCTGCCAAAATCAACACTCAGAAATATACAATATATAAATAATTGTGAGGGGGAAAAAGAGAGTTTATAAATTGTTCACGAAGCAGAAGGAGATCAGCAATAAAAAAAGAAGATCTTCAGTGTCAATGTTAATAAAGAAATATTTCGTCGTTTGTCGTTTTAACGACAAGTGATATGATTTACAAAAAAACGTGTTCATTCTGTTTTAGCTCCAGAAATATGTTAATATTGAAAAGATCCTTGTTTAATGCGACAGACAGTACCTATATAGCGATAACACCAGACTTTCGGCCCCCTATAGATACATGCTCTATATTGTGAGCTCAATCTTTCTGAATGTTTTGATATCCAAGCCCCATTCGACACCGGCAATGTTTTAGGTAATTGGAACAAGCAGTCATGTGCGCCCTAAGATTCTGAGAACTTAAGCAATGGCGCAGCTAATGCTTTGAATATTCTGTGATTTTAGGTCTTGTAAAGACGTTTAGGAGGCGGAGTCAAACCTGTGATTACATATCACCACTGTTGAACTACGAGCAACTTGAGATTCACATATTTGTCATTGACGTCTGCACCCGTTTGGAACGAATTTGGCGTATTCCAAGCAGCAATCTTTTCTATCAAAAAAGCCATAGATCTGTTGGCAAATAACAACAGGGAACTTAACGGTCCGGTGACTGTATATGTCGATAGACAAGCGGCCCTGAACCCACTAAATGCATTCGTCATTAAATCTACAACGGTTTTGGAGTTGAGGAATGCACTGGAAAGAGTTAAGTAAGGTAAGACCATTGCAGCATTTCTGGTAAGGATGCAGCAGATGAATTGGCAAGACCGAACGGAGTCAATCGTTATTGAGGTCGAGAATTCTGTCACTATCAAACTCTCCTCGGTGTGAGAAACAGGCTTAGGGGGAAGCAAACTGTTTCTCTTTTTTTCTATGTTCTCATTTGTTTATATTGGATATACACAGGTCTCCAAGTGTAACAGTTGTTTGAAGGCAACTACGCGTCTGAAAGCAAAGCAATGGAACCATTCGCCTTTCACAGCAATGTCAGAATGATCACAATGGGTCAGAAGTCTCCGAGTGGACCAAATCAACATTATATGTTACTAAATCTAAAGTGGAATGACTTGCACTGTATTGCTCACTTTGGCGAAAGACTCATGACTATAAAAATGTTGACCCAAATTCAAATATCCCACTTCAGAACAACTCCAGTAAAATTCTATGAGTTCTTTCTTGGAGGGCAAACCCGTTTAACGGGATATTTGACACAAACGATCGGATAAAATTAAAATTAAATTAATTTCCACCTTATAGGTATCATTTGAAAGGAGGTCGGAAAGGGTCGGAGTATATACCAATACGTCTTTGTGGACATGGATAACGCCATAGCGGGGGATTCCAAAATGTATCCAAAATTACAGTATACACTCCAATTTTACTAATTTTTTTCGTAATGAGAACAAAAACGACTACCTATAAACCATACATGAGTTTTCACTATACTTAGGTTAAGACATTTTATTCGTCACAATGAGTAAA
The DNA here is from genome assembly GCF_030504385.1 of Musca domestica. NCBI lineage: Eukaryota > Metazoa > Arthropoda > Insecta > Diptera > Muscidae > Musca > Musca domestica. The sequence goes on from NW_026712258.1 coordinate 11,209,392, forward strand.
TATAAACAAGTAAAAAAGCAGCAAAGTCCACCATTTGAAAGGAACTTGAAAATTTTCAAAAAACTTCCTGAACCTACCACTTAAATGAAAACTGTTATATGGAGACTATAAGAAGACGTGGTCCTGCCTACGAAATTTTTTGAAATAGGCTGAATGAACTTCAAATACCAAATTTGAAACAATTCCAGTGAATAATGTCGGGAGTTACCGTTATATGGTGGCTATATAGGCTGCATTACCCATTACGAACTTCAAATTCAAAATTTAAAATGATTCCGGTAAATAATGTCGCTGAAATCATGAAAATACCGAATATCGAGAGGAACCGTTATATGTGGACTATACGGAGAGGTGGACCTGCAGATAAAAATTTTTGTCATAGGCTGTAGTACCCATTACGAACTTTAAATATGAAATTTGAATTACGCTAATATCATGAAAATACTGAATATCCCGAGGTTCCGTTATATGAAGGATATACGAAAACGTGGACCGATATGGCCCATTTACAAATTAAACCAGCCTACTGGTAAACTATGCATGTGTGCAAAATTTTAGCCTTCTAGCTCAATTCGTTCGAAAGAAAGCCTGATTACAACAGACAAACGGACATCGCTATATCGTCTTATAATTTTACGCTGATCCAGAATATATATACTTTGTAGTGTCTATTATGAATATTTCGAGGAATTACAAACGGAATGACAAAGTTAATATGCCCTCCATAGAATGATGTGGACATGGATAACGCCTATGGATCCTACATCTCTTTTTTATATCGAACGTTCCCACGCCTCGCTTTGTCACCCCTACCGGCCTCCCTTTTCGTAGGGATCGTGTACTCATCACGACCCGCATCATGTTGGGAATTAAGTAGGAATTCGAAAACCAACTGCAGAATCTATTTCACCAGCTAGTTGTCAAAATAATGCAACTTACATATATTAGTCGTTTAAAAATAAAATTATTCTAGATTTTATGATTTTTAGGCCCATACTAAAATCAACATTACAGTAAACTGAATTAAATCAAATCAAATCTTACAAAGAGGTTCACCCATTGAATAATTCGTGCGGTGAAAATCGGTGTATAATAATTGATAGTATCTACTAAAACTAAAAGGAACTTCAATTCTATAGATGAAATTACGAAATCTGAAGGTATATTACCATTAAATATGTTTAGTATCATCATTGAGTTCAATATAATACGTTTAGTGTAGGCAATATGATTAACTTTAACCTGTTAGTATAAGAAGGTAAAACAAAATCACTACTCCAATGTAGATCTCTCAAAACAAAACGTAGAAATTGTTTTTGCACTGATTTTATTTTATCAGATTATATTTTATCACATTGAGGATCCCATACAACGGAACCATATTCCAAATAGCTCTAACAAGAGACGTAAATAAATCTTTTGTTATATTTGGATCAGAAAACTCTTATGGCATGATTTTTTTCTAGTAGTTGAAAATATATAAGAGCCTTGTTTTTTTTTTTTTTTTGCACTACGAAGCAGACAAATTTTTAGTTTTACACAATTTCAATATGTACCTAATTGAATTCTTATATTAAATATATGCATTAATTTTTAAAACGTAAATTAACACACTACTATGGATCATTACAATAATAAATACCTTTGTACAATATACTATTTTTACAGTATATAATTTAAATTGTGAAATACGTAATCAGGTTATTAACAAAAAAGAGAAATGTGAATATATTTTTTGTGATTTATTCACTCCAAAAACGTGTAAACAATAATGAAAAGTTTTATTTTTATTACCTCACTGCCGCTCGTAGAACCATCAGAGAGACCAACATCTAAAACGTTGGTTCGGCGACCGCGTTGACGACGCTGTGCAGCATTGCGTTGAAACTCGTCAGAATCTTCGTCATCATCATAAACAACAGCGGCTGAACTGTGTTTGTTGTTGCCGCTGCTGCTGCCATTGATGTTTTCGGTGCCGGCAGATACATTTTTCTGATTTTGCCGGTTACGAAGTCGGCGTGAACACGATGGCCCATCATCAGTAAGATCTTTCTTTCTATTATTTTTCTGACCTTTGCGGATGACTATTTCTTCGCCATCGCTAGAAGAACCTGTTGTAGAAGACGATTCATCGGAATCATCAAATTCAATACGCATTACAATACGACGTTTACGCTTCTGTTCACCCCGCGTAGGATAACGACCTTTACTACTCGATGGTCGGGTATCCAAATCACTTGAGTCACTGGAATCTCCAGCCATGTTAATGGACTTTCAATTCGATTTACACTGTTTATTACTTTCTTCGATCGCTTATTTCTTCAATTGTAACATGAGGGAGATTTTGCGTAGCTTCCTGTTTTGTAGTATACATACAACGTACGGTACGGTATAAGGAACTTGTCGCTTTAAAATTAGGTCTTTATTCTCAATATTTTTAGAAATGTAAATAATACTAGAAACAAATTTTATTTGTTTTTATTGCGGGTCGCTTCAATACTTTGCCAAATGTTGGCCGTTTATGACGGTCCGGCCGGCCGCTAGGGCGGTAATTTACAATGAAGGTGTGAGTGGGAGAGTGACGGTGTTTGTTTAATAGCGATTGGTTAAACGTGGATAAAGTGTATGTACACAGACACCGCACGGCTTTTTGTCTTTTGCTTATACTCTACAAGAATCGCAAATTTTCTTATTTTTGCTTTCCTCACGACGTGCTTTGTTTGAGAGTGTGCGTGCGGCTGACTGCTACCGCAGCCAATCTGTTACAGCAGCAAAACTCACGATTTATTCTTCAGTTTAATAAGTTTGAAACTATGTAATTATGAAGGGAAAAAGTTATAATTTTACAACAATGCTACATTAAGAATATACGGTCTTTTCTGATTGCCCAAGTGTAGCAAGTTCTGTTCTGATATATTCTTTGCATTCCCTCTTTTTTTAGTATATCATTGAGATTTCGACTTTTTTCGTATTCATTCTTCTTGGTGTTTGAATTGTGGCACTTTTTCAATTGATTTTTTTCTATTCAAATAACACGTATTTTAAACACTTTTCATAGCACGGATCTTGTTGGTATTTAGTTGTAATACTTTTTTGTATTTTTAGAGAACAGTCATGCGTTTTTGCAGCATATTTTAAGATTTTATTTCATTAATTTATATTTTACTTCAGCTTGTGTTCGCTTGGTCTCTGGTCGTGCTAGTGTAGAATTTAGATATTTCAATGTTGTCAGCACTGATGTTGGCTAAATCAGTGTTGTATTTTGGCAATAAGTCGTAAATGATGGTGGGTTCAACAGCTGCGATTCAAAAAAATGTTTCATGGCAGACATTCTAAATGAGCTGAAAGTTTGTTTACATATATTCTTCGTTTCAGAAGTTGCAACTGTGCATGGCTCAATAAGAAAGTTTGCTCAACTTCAAAGAAACAAGGAAAATTCAACTCTGTGCTGTAGTCTTATAGTGTCAAATATACTTTTAATATACAACAGTTGGTTTTTTTAAACAAAATTCTTATATTTTGGAAATCCAGCGAAACAAGAATGGAATATTGGGATTATTCCATAAGCTTGCATCTAAAAAAGGTAGGACAATATAGTTTTATCCCAAATTGTACATTGTGTTGTCCATAAACGTCTAAAACATGCATTTATTTTGCAACCAAAGTTCAAATAATTTCAAATTGTTGTATTTTTTATTCGAAACACAAACACAGACTGTGTATATTATTTGACAGAATAAGGACACCAAGAGAAAAAAGTTGTATGTTGGGGGTAGCTTTGTTCTACCATCTGTAATCGTGCCATGCAATTATGTAGTAGTTTTGCATGTTTTAAATTGTTTTACTAGTTTAGTCGTACGAGAAAACACAAGTATGTGTTTAACAAAGCAATCCACTCATTATAGCTATTCATAATCAACATAAATTTATCAGGATTTGACATAGGGTAAGTGTACTAGTAGTCGGCACTTTTAGGATTTTCGTGATTTTAATCGCTCACAATTCTGAGTGGAACTTTTCAATTATTACAAAGTTAATTTATTCAGATTCGAAATTTTGTATAGTTTTTGCAATAATAAATAAAGTTTTAATAACTTTGTATTAAATTTCATAAATTTGTAGTTTTATTAAAACAATGCTTTTTTGCCAGTAGTCGGCACCACTTGCTAATTGTCGGTATGGCATGTTCCAACAGTCGGCATACCAATTTTTTGTAAGAATAATTAATAATAATAATAAATTAATTCATTAAAATATAATATTTTTGTTTAGTTAAACTGATTCGACGTCTTTATTGTACTTTTCTTAAGAATATGGATTGTTGAGGACCTTCTCAGACAAAAATTTAATTTTTATTAGAATAAATCATCTTTTCTTAGCGAAATTGTACACAAAGATAGCTGACAATATACTTGAAGTAAACAAAATACATTTAGTTATAATAGTTTCATTTATTTGGGCTTAAAAATAAAAAGTGCCGACTACTGGGACATGCCGAACTTAGGCTGGAAATACATAAAGAGCATATTTGGCTGGCTTAAGGCATCGGCTGGCTTCTTCGGAAATGAACAAAGGAGCCTAGGTCCAAAATCGAACTAAGTCAACCTAAAATATGCTCTTTATGTATTTCCAGCCTTAAGCTGGGAATACATAAAGCGCTTATTTGGCTGGCTTAAGTCATCGGCTGGCTTCTTCGGAAATGAACAAAGGAGCCTAGGGCCAAAATCGAACTAGGTCAACCTAAAACTCCTTTGTTCATCTACGAAGAAGCCAGCCGATGACTTAAGCCAGCCAAATATGCGCTTTATGTATTCCTAGCTTTAGTCTTACATGACTTATCAGACTTAAGGGGTAAGTACATAAAGAGAAGTCAGAGCGGCGATCGAATTTGGCCGTCGTTTCCCGTTGTACATATACAAAATTCATGCATATATTCGATGTTAATGAGCAACACATTGTACAATTTTGGGAATCTTGTGGAATATCCCCAAAACTCCATTCCTGTTTCGCGGATTTTCCCCAATATAAGAATTATGTTAAAAGACGGAAAAATAAACAAACCCTACTGTTGCATATTTAAAAGTCTATTTGACTCTTTATGACTCGAGCACATAGTTGTATTTTTCTAACTTCTTTAAAGTTGAGTAACCTTTCTTATAGAGCCATGAGTCCAAGAACAAATAAATAAATTTGGTATTCTTAAGATATGGAACTTAAAACTGTTTTTACGTGTCAAGGAAAGCCGAAAATAAAAGATTATTTATTACACTTGTAAAATCTGCCACTCGTTATACGTTCGCCAGAAAAAGGTTGCCATATTTAATTTAAGGGCTAAGTACATAAGAAGCTTGAAGTCATGGCACGGCCTATTTTGCGACATTTCACAAAGGATTTACAGAGCGGCAATAAAATCCTGCCGTCGTTTTTCATTATAATTTGGCATTAATATGCCTAGCCATGACTTCAAGCTTTTTATGTATTTGTAGCCTTAGCAAATATGGTAGAAGAATACAACGCTTGGGAACATTGATATGTCAAAATTGTTTTAATGTTTCTTCAAATCTAAGTAGATTTGTATATGTGTTCCTAAACGACGTCAATCGGAAGTTGTTATGATATGCATTTTTAATAATTTTTACAAATTTGAATAATTTTTCATTCAAAAATTTCAATTCCCAAACTGATTTGGCAGTTCATTGTCTCAGGAGCTGTGTCGATGCGATTACCTGTATTCTTCTATCATGGTTTTCCTTTATGCTTTTGCCATGTTTACATCTCTCCTTTTAAATGAATGCATTTTCTCAGATATATTGCAATAAAATTATTACTTTTTGTAAATGTAACTAGTAGTCACTATTTTTTCACATTTTAGTTTCTAGTGTATAATTCGCATATGCTAATTTGCAATAAGTTCGAAATATATACTACTTTCAAGAGAACGGCCCTTGTAAGCCTTCATCCACACCAAATATGCCTGATGAGCCGCTTAACCAACGGCGAAACGCGTCGCATAGTGGTGAGTGTGTGATAGTGTCTATCTGGCTTTCCTTTTCACTGCAAATTTCAGATCATTAAGCTCGTCTCGAATGAGAAAACAAACACATAAAATAAACAAAACAATTTGTAATTAATTTCGTGAAATAAATCGGTAATTATTTCTGCAAGTATGTTATCAATTTTTTTATTTGAATAATTTTTTCTGTTATTATCATATTATCAATATAAAATATTGCATTCAGTAAACTTTACGTTAAAAGATACAAGAAAGATGGTCTGACATTTTGCTTATCGTTTAGTTGATATTTAAATGGCAATTGTATCAAAGAACATTTTGTTAGTCCGACAACATAATTTTTAATCTATGGAAAAATGCATGGTAGAACTAAGAAGATAAAGTTTAATAAAGTTTTACAATTTTGTCAAATTTATACATTTGACAACATTGTATTCTCAAAATATATTTTATAAATCCATTGTATACACACAAAATCAGATATGCATTGAAATTTGACAAAGTAAATTACTAAAAATGCAGAGCTGGGAATGCTTATTTGAAATGAGGTTACCTTTATTTCATTGTACCATGGCAAAATGTAATAACCGACCTATGACAAATGAATTTGGATAATAGCCTAAATGTAAACAAATGTTAAACGGTTAGCCGTTCCATTCCACACCGTTCCAAATAATCTAAATTGTACTCTTCATATTCTAACTTTCCAAATGACTCATTGTTGTTCAAAATACTATTATGTGATACATAGAAAACGCTACTTAGTTTTGTAAATTATTTTATATATTTGCATTTTGTATGAAAAATAAATATGTTTTAATACAATTGTTGTTCCCCTTAACAACGCTTTCATTTTGTTGGGCGTACGACGTCTCGAAACGTATAGAAATGACAATGCATATGTTGGCAGCACTGCTTTTCGCCATAGTGTTCCAATTTTTACATCCGTTTCGCTCTTTTTGGTGTGAAATAAAAATCTGACAAGATGGGTCGTATGCACGCTCCTGGGTAATTTTTTGATTTTCTTGAATTTCTCAGTGAATTATGCCTTAATATCGACCAACCAGATGAGTGGATGTAATTCCTAAATGTGTGACAATGGAAAATGTGTAGAATTATTGTTTAAAACTAACAAAAAAAAAGCGAAAGTCAATTAGCGCATGTGGATTGTGTGACAGTTCGGGTCTGTTTTCTTTTTTTTTGTGAGACGACGTCCGCTCATCTGCTTGCCGATGTAGACCATGTTGTCCACCATGGCATTGCATAGGGTTATTCAATTCAATACCAGCATCACTAACCGGTCGAATGTGTTTTGTTTACTTCTTACAGTAAGGGTATTTCCCAATCAGCTTTACCCTACAGAAGAACCGTTCCCTCATGGTTGAAACTTAACGCTGAAGATGTTAAGGAACAAATCAAGAAATTGGGCAAGAAGGGTTTGACCCCCTCCAAAATCGGTAAGTTTTGGTTAGCTCCATAAGTCTCGTTAGAGGTTATGAATTTGCCGTTTTTAATGCATAATTACTCATTTTGTGTGTTATTGTTGTTTGCAGGTATCATTCTTCGTGATTCCCATGGTGTTGCTCAAGTTCGCTTTGTCAATGGCAACAAGATTTTGCGCATCATGAAATCTGTCGGTCTTAAACCCGATATCCCAGAAGATTTGTATCACATGATCAAGAAGGCTGTTGCCATCCGCAAGCATTTGGAACGTAACCGCAAGGATAAGGATGGTAAATTCCGTCTTATTTTGGTTGAATCCCGTATCCACAGATTGGCCCGCTACTACAAGACCAAGAGTGTCCTCCCACCCAACTGGAAATACGAATCCAGCACAGCCTCCGCTTTGGTTGCTTAAATTAAGTGCTCGATTTTGTTGTGAGGAGAGAGTTGAGTTTTTTTATATTTTACAAATATAAAACGTGCATAATAAAAAAAACTAAACTATGTAAAAAAATTAAAAAGAAAAGTTTCTCCATGGTGGTGACATATTGGAATGGAGTGCATTGACAAATCAAAACAAAAGAACAACAGAGGCAACAGAGAATGAATGATGTCAAGTGTAAATGGGTGCATGGAAGGATTTGGCAACAGTTAATAATAGAATACAGCTTAAGTGCATTTGGAAATGGAACGTTGGACTGGCTGTTTTGTTAATAGAAAAGATAATCCATTTTGCAGCACTTGGTTAAATTTGTCCAAACCAATCTGAAATGTTGAACATGGGTAGACCTTTTTGATAGGATGAAAAGTAATCGTTCAAGTCTGGAATATAAGGAATAATTTAGGAAACAATCGGTAAAGAATTTCAAAATATTTTTTGTTAAATTTGGTAGGTTCATCTCAAAATGTCTATAAAAATTAAATCTAGTGCGGTGATGCGGTCTATTCTTATTGGTTTGTTCCCCACGAAGTTGAACATTTTTAAAATATTCATGCATCTCAATATTTTATCAAAATTAGGTCAAATGCTAAAAAGAATAATATCGCATCCTTCCTAGCAATTCTTCCACAAATGGCCAAAAACTAGAGTGTAGCATGAAAATATTGATACAGAAATTAAAAACGAAGATGTGATATACAGATATCGCCTTCTGGTATTTCCTCCACAAACTGTCAAAATTAATCCCGTATAAGGATATTATTCTTGGTTTGTTCCCCACGAAGTTGAACATTTTTAAAATATTCATGCATCTCAATATTTTATCAAAATTAGGTCAAATGCTAAAAGGAATAATATCGCATCCTTCCTAGCAATTCTTCCACAAATGGCCAAAAACCAAAGTGTAGCATGAAAATATTGATACAGAAATTAAATACGAAGATGGGATATACAGATATCGCCTTCTGGTATTTCCTCCACAAATTGTCAAAATTAATCCCGTATAAGGATATTACCAAAAGTAATTGTTTAAAATTAGGGTGGGTGCTAAGTTGACATTATGGCATTTACTGGGGCATTTCACTCAACATTTTCAATAATTAATCATATATAGGAAGAATTGCGTTAAGAATTGGTTCTAACAAACTTTGCAAATTATTATTGAACTCACGATCCGATGCTTAAGTGGGCTATGTCTGTTATATCCCATGCATGTTAGATTTGTTATGGCTATAGCAAACGGGAGCAATTTTCTATTACAAGGATCATCAAAGTACTGAGTATCGCTGGGCACCGTTAGGTGGAAATTTTGGACCAATATCGACAATGTTTTGATGCCGGTTGAATAAATTGAATTGAACAAAATTTGAAATAAATCCGATAAAAATGTGGACTAATTCGTAAAAATATCGAATATCTGAAGGTATCGTTATATGGGGATATAGGCCCAACACATATCATTTTCAATACCAAACATCCTAGTCCCACATTACCTAAAGACTACAGCCTTCTCTGCCTTTTTAATGAAGAACGTAGAAAGGTTACTGGACCTGGAAAAAGAGGCTTTTTATAATGTGAAGGTGGGATCCATCCAACGCCTCTCATATTTCCTCTATCCTGATTGAATGGATTGACAATATGCTAAAAACACGGAATAATCAATACAAGCTTGGAGGAGTTCTCTCACCCCTGCTTTGCTCTTTGATGAATAACGAAATACTTTTGATTTTTTATCACGTAGTAGTGCTCAAAAGTGGCCTGGTTGGGCCATGGACAATTGTCTTGGGTAAACCCTGCAAAGACAGAACTTCTATTATTTACAAAGAAATGCAAAATAGACTTATTTCCGCTGCCAGTACTACTACTGCAACAAAGTCAATAATTTTTACATTTTTTTTTTAAATTTTATTGAATAAAAACAAAAAATTGACGAAAATAGCATAAAATTTTAAAATATGTTTAGATTTGTTAGAATTGGTCACCTTTGGCACGAATTATGGCCTCCAGACGGCCAATTAAACAGTCACACGCTGCCCGAATGTTGCTCTGCGGTATTTGGCCCATTCCCGGCGAAGCGCTTGCTTGATGTGATCGACACTTTGGTTTTTTTAGTGTCAACCTTGCTTACCAAATTTGGCAGTTCACCACTTTCGACCAAGCCAAGCAACTCTAGCTCTTTTGAGCCTTTTTTCTTTCTGTCGCGGTGTAAGTTCTTCCATTTTTTGGAATTTCAATGGATTTACCCCGAGCTCATTTTTCAATATTTGCCGAAACTTATATTGCGATATGTTCAGCTCACGAGCCATTTTTCGTCCAATGCTACGCGGGTTTCGATCAAGTCACTTCTTTACTTTTCGAACCATTTCTGCTGATGTTGCTGTTTCCTTTCGTCCACTTTCATGGCGTCAGGCTACGCTACCGGTATCACGGTAACGAGCGATGGTACCAGACACAAAAGATTTATACACATTTAAATGCTGAAGTGCTCTAACGATAGCCACTTGTGGTTTTCCAGCCAAATATAAAGAAATCACACTATCACGCTTGAATTCCATCACTAATAACTTTTTTCCTGGAAAATTCTCATCAAAATGCTTTTGTACGCTTGTAAACAATATAATGAGCTGTCCTGGAATAATTTTAATAGCTGTCTGATGAGTGGCAGTCTGAAGTTGGTTTGCAGTTTTTTCATCTCACCCTGTATATGATATGATCTAGTATCAGCGTTTCAACTGAAGGAGGAACATCGAGGAGCTTACGACAAAAGGGCCTCACCTGCATTTCCAAGCCACTTGATATTCTGGCTCACTTTCAAGAGGATGACACTCTTTACGTCTTGGTCATTCACGAATCCTGGACATACCAATAATTCGGAATATACTAGGTGAAGGTACAAATATTAGAGATAACATGTCCATCTTTTTTGGCTTCAATTACATTGATGTTACTATGACTGATAGGGATGCCTGGGGTGGCGGTGAACCCCCTCTAGACAGTGTGGCCATATAAATAGACGGTTCCAAGGCGGACGAAGGCATAACTAAGTGACAGTTGTAGCGTTTTTCGGACGGAAATTTTTTCAATCAAGAAGGCAGCCGAGACGGCGAAAGAACTATGCAATAGCATAATAGGACTATTGATATAGTCTATAATCTGGCGGCTCTTAAAGCTATCAAGTCAAGTGTCTTTAAATCGATAGCCACTCTTTACTGCAAAAAAGCCCTCATTGAAATACGTGATTGCATTAAGCTTTGTTGTGTTTCAGGACATAGAAATATAGTTGGGAATGAAATGACTGATAATTTAGTTCGAGAGGGGTCCCCGGTCGATTAATCTAAAGATTGACGAGAATAAAACACTAATATGCTATTACTTTAACTGTTTCAAAAAATCTCTCATCATCAAGGAAGCTGGAAGAAAATGGCACTTGAAAACCGGTTGCAAGGTATTTAAGTCCATTTGGCTGGTAGTCTCGGGAAGAAGAATAAGTTCTCTTCTATAACTTAGTAGGTCTGATCAAAGAATCGTGGTGAGCATACTGATTGCCGTATTAAATATTTGATCTCTGGATGGGACAACAGTGTTTCTGACTATGGTATACTAAGTGAAGTTAGTCCCATGTTATCCAACAAAAGACATAGGATCGTGAAAGATAGAAGCTCTAACGTTTTTGTCAAACATAGATCCCATCATCATCTACACGTTTGTAATAAATATTCCCTGACTAGACAGACCACCCCTTACTATACTTCTCCCTATAAACCCTTCCTTCTCTTTCCATGTCACTCCTATCCCGTACAACTTTATTCCTCCTGGGATGAAAACGATGAACCAAAGGTCTCCCAGTGGAGTTCGAAGATGTGCTTCATCGTATGGCCTAAATATAACGTTTACCCCCCAATTAGGCGGCATTTTTGGTAATTTTAGACACATTTGTATTGCATCGGTCTATATAACTGTGCTGTGATATCTGGTATTTGAAGTTCATAATGAAAAACTGTATCTCCTTTAATGGAGCATTTTCTGATATTTGGTATTTAAATTTAGCAAATTTTAAAAAAAATTGTATAGATATAATTGCACAAAGTTACTTCGGTAATTCTACTACGTGCATTCGTAATTGTTGCTATTGCTACTTAATATATCAAAATAGTCAACACATAACGGTACATACCCACTTTTACTATTTTATCACGAAAATCCAGTCGGAAATTCAATAGATTTTCATTTCAAGTGGTAGAGAGATAATAGAGAGTTTATAGAGATTGTTCATAGATGTTTTTATGCCATTCCGCTACAGGAAGACTAAACTGTAAACATACTACGTTTGCAGAAATTCATACATCTTCCTTTTCCATTCGAGTATTTCATAGAATTGATGCAAATATTGTTTTAGTAGATTTTTCTATAAAAACTTGTGAACCGAAAAAAATTTGAAATTTAAGATTATACTTGTATTTTTGCGCCATCTTTTGTTAAATGTTTATGTTAAAATAAGGGAAAAATCATTCATCCTAAAATTATGTTAAGTATTATAGAGCAGTTAGTTTTAAACAGAGTTGCATTCCATTAGTTTCTGATAGATTTAAAGTCTTTTAGTGCAACAGATGGCAGTAGGAATTCCGCTGTTAATTCTATTTGGTAGATGGCGCTCTTGTGACCAATATGTCATTATTTTCATCCTCTTTATCTTGCCTTGTTGATAATAGCGGTTTTAATAAAGATAAAACAGTCGTCTGTAAACGGCTTTATCGACCACATTTTTTCTGCAGGCTTTGTTTTATCCATGACGCGTGACAGAAAAACGAATACGCCACGCGACATAAAATGAAAACCGCAAAAAGGTTCTGAAAAAGCCGCTAAAATATGCGGTCAAATTAAGATTTTTCGCCACTGTCTCCTTGTGAAATTACTACAGCAGATTTTTCTTATAAAATACACCTTCTGTTAACCATTTTCCATTTATTTTGAGTTGTGAAAGAATTAATGCAATTTTGACATGAATTACTCAGACACGAGTGAGCTCTTACCAAAACTGTTGCGTGGGCGTACGATTTTGTACCCCCATAAAAGTTAAACGCGTGTATATCACTGTGTGCTACCCAACTACGCATTGCGCATGGAAAAACATTAAGTTCTGCAGTGTCGAACTTTTAATACCCTCCACCATTGGGTAAAGAATACAATTTTATATAAAAGTATTTGAATTCAAACGTCTTCCACTTTAAACTACAAATGCCAGGCCGATATATGGTGGCCATACAAAAACGGGAACCTCTATAGTCAATTCTATACTTCAAGGATTGTCATCTGCCACATTTTGTTAAATATCAATTTTGAAACAATGCCGAGTATCGGTGGGTTTCGTTGTATGTGCGCTATAAGAAAACGCGGACCTAAATGTTCTATGTTCTGCCACAGGAGCTAGAAAAAATACCCAATATTGGGAGTTACCGTTATATGGGGTGTATACAAAAACGTGGACCCATACACAATGTTCCGCCACCGGAGCTAGAAAACGCGGACCTAAATATTCAATGTACAAATACCAATTTTTGGACAAATCCGTGGAAAAATGTGGCAAAAATCATCAAAATAAATCAGAAAAATACCAAAGTACAAAAACGTGGACCTAAACGTACAATGTTGGGGAAAAATTGCGGGAAATATTCCCCGAAGAGATATGCCAAGAATTACAAGAAAATATATAAAGAGGTATGTATCTAAGGTGTTTTTAAAGCATATGGGAATTTTAACAATTAATTTATAATTTTTTTCCTTTCCAGGATAGGTGACCCTTCCAACAATGAACTTGTGCCAAAATATACATGGGATCACTGAAATTGGAACAAAGTTTAGTTTTATTTTTATATGTTTGTCTTTTTTGTGATATTAGTTTTGTAGACAGCCATTTAGTGTTTCTACTTGTTAGGACTTTCTGCTTAAAATTCAAAGTTGCGACTCTATGTTCATGGCTTATATCATTTTTATCAACCAATCACATTTCGTATTCGTTTCGTTAATTATGTATTCTGTAATTATCTTTTTAAGACATTGCTTGAAAGCATGTTTTTTATGCTATTTTATAGCAATTCATTTGAAAACAAAAAAAGTAAAAAAAATGTCCGACGGATTCTCTCATTTCGAATTATTGTAATTTTTCACATGCATAAGATTTGTTGTCATCGATTTCCTTTTTCCGCATTTATTTCAAACACCTACTACATTTGGTTTTTCGATAAGCGGACATGTTCACTGAGTAGCCCGAATTTTACTATTGAATCCGAGATTCGATAACACAATTTGCTTTATCTTCGGGATCGCCTTCCTCTGTGTCAGATTTTTTTAGCTTTAAATATTTCTGTACAGATAATTCTTTAAAATTTGTGTCTTTGAAAGGTAAAGCGACGCACCACCATCCTCACAAATCGTATTTTGGTAGCTGATAATATGTCTAAAGTCATTAATTGATGGGTATGTATTGTTTTCAAGTGATGACCATACTCTAGAAAACAGGTTTTTGAGGGCATCCTGATTGATTTTGCCTGGTAGAATGAATTGCTCAGCAACAAAATGTATTGTATAGCTTGTATAAAACCCTTTATACAATATATGTTGGATTTGCCATTTACATTAAATGACTCAAAAAATATTTGTGCCTGTTGCAACCTTAAAATTTTTCCGTTGTTGTTACGATAAATACGGCGATTATTTGGGTTTTTTAGTTTAACGTTCAATTCGTCGAATTTATCGTTTATTGTTTTTATGAAGCTAGCCGTGGGACATGCAGTGTCTGGCAAGAGCTCACATTCTACACAGTTATAAATGGCGGTCGAAACTGAATTACTTAGGACCTGATTAGCCCTTCGTATGATCATTTTATCGCTAAGTGCAGACTCAATATGATTTATAGTCAGCTAGCGGCACATTTTAAAGTTAGAATTATTGGAGCCAATTTCAAAAAATTTCCTAACACATTGAGATTCTATGCGGTCATTATTATCGGTTATGCATCCATACTTTATAAAAATTATTTCAAATTGATTTAATTAACTTACAATAGTCGTACATACAGTAGACCTTGTTACCATTGAAATAAAAGAAAGGTTCATTTCTCGACCCGATAAGGAAACTATACATGGAAGTATTTGTAGATCCTTGGTCACGTACCTACGCACGGACATCCAGCACAATATCCATAACAATTTATATTTTTTCTCTTAAAACATCGTAAAGTTTTGATTTGACCATGCTCTTCTATAACATCAACTTACTTGTATTTCAAAACGGTTTTAATGTCCACTTCGTCATGGACCATAATGAATATTCGGTCTATTTTTGACATTTTTCTACTTGTGCTTTTAAACTTTTAATGACAGTATGGTCTATGCCTGTGTTCACCGCTTGAATTTTTCGCCATCAGGATATCAACTTTGGGTTAGGTAAATTAAATGTAAACTCTTCTCTAATAAATTTATAGAACGATGTACTTTTGTAATACAAATTTTGTGCTAAATTTTCGTCTACTTTTGAATATTTTTTTCTTTTTATCAGTACTTATTCGAGTAAATATTAGTGCTTGTTCCACTAATTCGTTATTCGGAACTATGCACCTACTTGTGAAATTAATAACTCATCCCTGAGTTTTGCACATGGTAGAAAAATACAGGTAGATGCATCAACGCTTGGGAGCATTGATATGTCAAAATTTTTTTAATATTTCTTCAAAAAAATTTGCCTGGTAGAATGAATTGCTCAGCAACAAAATGTATTGTATAGCTTGTATAAAACCCTTTATACAATATATGTTGGATTTGCCATTTACATTAAATGACTCAAAAAATATTTGTGCCTGTTGCAACCTTAAAATTTTTCCGTTGTTGTTACGATAAATACGGCGATTATTTGGGTTTTTTAGTTTAACGTTCAATTCGTCGAATTTATCGTTTATTGTTTTTATGAAGCTAGCCGTGGGACATGCAGTGTCTGGCAAGAGCTCACATTCTACACAGTTATAAATGGCGGTCGAAACTGAATTACTTAGGACCTGATTAGCCCTTCGTATGATCATTTTATCGCTAAGTGCAGACTCAATATGATTTATAGTCAGCTAGCGGCACATTTTAAAGTTAGAATTATTGGAGCCAATTTCAAAAAATTTCCTAACACATTGAGATTCTATGCGGTCATCATTATCGGTTATGCATCCATACTTTATAAAAATTATTTCAAATTGATTTAATTAACTTACAATAGTCGTACATACAGTAGACCTTGTTACCATTGAAATAAAAGAAAGGTTCATTTCTCGACCCGATAAGGAAACTATACATGGAAGTATTTGTAGATCCTTGGTCACGTACCTACGCACGGACATCCAGCACAATATCCATAACAATTTATATTTTTTCTCTTAAAACATCGTAAAGTTTTGATTTGACCATGCTCTTCTATAACATCAACTTACTTGTATTTCAAAACGGTTTTAATGTCCACTTCGTCATGGACCATAATGAATATTCGGTCTATTTTTGACATTTTTCTACTTGTGCTTTTAAACTTTTAATGACAGTATGGTCTATGCCTGTGTTCACCGCTTGAATTTTTCGCCATCAGGATATCAACTTTGGGTTAGGTAAATTAAATGTAAACTCTTCTCTAATAAATTTATAGAACGATGTACTTTTGTAATACAAATTTTGTGCTAAATTTTCGTCTACTTTTGAATATTTTTTTCTTTTTATCAGTACTTATTCGAGTAAATATTAGTGCTTGTTCCACTAATTCGTTATTCGGAACTATGCACCTACTTGTGAAATTAATAACTCATCCCTGAGTTTTGCACATGGTAGAAAAATACAGGTAGATGCATCAACGCTTGGGAGCATTGATATGTCAAAATTTTTTTAATATTTCTTCAAAAATAAGTATATTTGTATATGTTTTCCTACACGACGCCAATCGGAGGTTGTTATAATATGCATTTTTTTTTAACAATATTTACAAATTTGAGTATTTTTTCATTCAACAATTTAGATTCCAAAATTGGTTTGACAGTTCATTGTCCCAGCAGCTGTGTCGAAGCGTCTACCTATATTCTTCTACCATGGATTTGCAATTTCACAAAATAGTGTATTTCACTCCTTAATCAACATTTCAGTATTTTGTTCATACAGTTTTTCATAGTAACGCTGCCTTTACACGGTGGCATTTTTATCAATTCTCTTTTAAAATTTCTGCGTAAATCTTCGCGCCTTTACACGGTGGCATTTTACGATATTAGTGCTTGGAATTTTTTCTGACATTTTATTTTATTCAGTATTTCGTATAGAGCTGATGTGTTGTGCTAATTGTTTGTAACAGATATTTATAAAGAAGTGATTTAGAATTAAATGTGTGAATCTAAAGAAGAAATTATGGTTATTGAATGATGATTATTGAAGTGTTAAATATTGCAGTTGAAATCTCAGATTTCAGTAATGAGCTTGATGTCGGAATTGTTTTGGGGCTATTAGAGTGTTGTGAAACAGTGGCCAATATGTCTAATAAAAACCAAAGGATCAAAGACGCCTGCGATGTGCCATGCAGGGAGTCGGTAAGCAATGAGTCCTCCTCATCGACAACTTCAACGTTCACACCACTGCTTTCACTCTGTTAATTATTTTTTTTTCCGATATGCATAAAGATTTTTTTAAGTAACAGTTATGGACTTACTTCAGAAAGGCTTGAAGATGATGCCCGTGAACTAACATAAGGACCCAAAAGCTCCAATAGGCAATAGCACCACAGCTTTGGAACATACACGTCATCCCTGCCACCTCCACTTCTTTTACTTGCCTTCACCAAGGCCGTTTCTTTTAGAAATTGAGAACGCAATCCCTATATTTTAGTTTTAATGGCTTCAATGGTCACACTTGCGTCCACTTCCTTTAGCCGGTTGTGTATGGCAGACAGCGAGCTACATCGCTTTACATTGCAACAGATTTTCATGCTGCCCATACAGCACCAACATGAGCTCTATTGTTTATTTATATTTATTAAAATTATTAACTTTTATTTTAACTTTCTTTTTTTACTTTATAAAACTTCCAATTAATTTTCATATAATTCACTATACAATTCAATCACTAAACACATCACATCACAATAAAAGAAACGCATCAAAAATTACAATAAATAAACGATATGAAATGTCAAAATCATAAAAAATTCGGAAGAAGCAAAAAGATAAATGCAAAGAAAATGACATGTAACCCTGTGCGGTGGCTTATCGTGCCATTTTTTCTTCTATCCTTGTTTCTCTACACCTTTTACCAATAAAAAAAATGGCATGATTAAAAAATGCCACCGTGTAAAGGCAGCGTAAATATCTTTTCTACTGCCTTCCTTAAATCTTCGTTCTCCTAATTTAATAATGAATTATTAATTCTATATATTTTTTTTAATTTCTCCCTTCAAGTTGTTCAATTCTTTACATTCGCAAATACATGCTGCAAATGTGCATCTTTTATATTAAGAATTTGTGCCGAAATGTTCTCTAAAATTAAGAGTAAGCTATGTTTTTTTTAAATAAATTTGCTTTGTCTTATTATTATTGTTTTTAGGTAATCTACAACTTGGATTAATATATCTTCGAAACAAAATACATCGTATCTTTACCACTTATAATTACAATAAATGGTCTATCTTATTTTCTATAATCGTATAGTGAAGCCTATATGATATGTTATACCCAATAATATAAGTTTACTTATGTAATACATTTATTCATGAAATGAAAACCAAAATACACGAAAATATTAGAGTGGCCACTTGAATTTTTCGCCATCGGGTTAGGTAAGTTAAACTAATGCCATGTTTACGTTAGAACTTTTTGTAGGGTTAACCTACTTTGAGAGGATTTATTTGAAGTAAAAGTAATGGATATGACAATTTAAATCCAAATTCAGTGGGTTAACCCTCATATATATAAACGTACTGTAACATTGTTCTCTAAAAAGTTATAGCACGATGAACTTCTATAATATAAGTTTTGTGCTAAATTTTATTTACCTTGTGAATATTTTTTCCTTTTATCAGTACCGATTCGAGCAAATGTTAGTGCTTGTTCCGATGCATTGGTATTGGGAACTATACACCTACTTGTGAATTTACGTAACTCATCTCTGAGTCTTGCAATTTTAAAATCAGGTGTATTTCGCTCCTTAATCAACATTTCAATATTTTGTTTCTTTGTACAATTTTTAATTGTAAATATGTTTTTTATTTTTTTTTTAGTTTTTAAATGTCTTTCTTCAAAGTATTCAATTCTTTGTTGCATTCGCAAATGCATGCTGCAAATGTGAGTCTTTCATTCTTAGAATTTGTGCGGGAGGTTCTTTAAAATTAAGAGTAAGCAATGTCGTCATATAATTATTAGCTTCTCTTTTTTAAGGTAAAATACAACTTGGAAAAATTGCAATTTTACCATACAAATTTTCATTGTTAATATGTTTTTCGACTGACTTCCTTAAATGCTTTTATTAATTCTAACTTTTTTTAATTTCTTCTTTCAAGGTAATCAATTGTTTGTTGCATTCGCCAATGCATGCTGCAAATGT
Source organism: Musca domestica (assembly GCF_030504385.1). Classification (NCBI taxonomy): domain Eukaryota; kingdom Metazoa; phylum Arthropoda; class Insecta; order Diptera; family Muscidae; genus Musca; species Musca domestica. The sequence goes on from NW_026712258.1 coordinate 11,228,887, forward strand.
GAGGCTTTCATTTGTACCGTAAAGTTCTCTAAAATTAAGAGTAAGAAATGTTATGTAATTAATTAATTTGTCTCGCCATATTATTATCGGTTTCTCTTTTTTAGGTAACTATAATTTGGATTTTTTAAAAGTGAAATACATAGTATCTTTACTACTTATAATCATAGTTAATGCTGTATGATATCAATATTACACCCAATAATATAAGTTTACTCATTTAATATATAAATTTATATAATATATAAATGTTGAATAAAATAATAACAAATATTACATTGAAAACCAAAATACAGACAAAAATATTAGATTGATTAATGTAATATAATTGTTGAATTTAAAGGAGATAGCATTCAATTTGTACGTTTTTTTTCTGCAAAAATTTCTATTTTTAGTTCGAGACTATTAAGATCAATCGGTCATTTAGGCTCGTAAGGAATAAGGGATTTAGTATTAATTTTCGCTTCATGAAAATGCTCTGGTTCAACCATATCTTCTGACTTAAATTCAATATTTTTCATACTCAAAATATCTTTTGTGGGTCGAGCAACTAAAAAAATAAATTTCAAATGCTATATAGAATAAATCTTTTTAATGAGCATAATAAATTCTACTTCATAACATTTTTTTTTTTAAACGGCTTCCTGATATGTATAATAATGATTATATGATTATAGAAAGTAACTCTTTTTGCCTTCATAGTCTTATTTCTTTGTTACAGTTTATCACATTTCTAATTTTTTACAAAACAAAGTTATATGATTTTTTTTTCTTTTTTAAGCGGAGGTGTCGATTTTTTGTTATTGAGACCTTTAGAGATTGTGCGAAATTAGGCTCTAGTCTATAATACGATAATGGTCTTAAGAATATTGTTAATATTTTTTGTATTTTATAAATGGGGTCGGGATGACTGCATCAAAATCAATTGCATCGTTTTAAACCGAAATGTATCGTTCAGCCTCTGTAGCTGACAATTTCTGGATAAATGGATTCAGCGGTTTTTGAGTTGTTGAAGCGCAATTAAACAAACTAAATTGTAATTTTGATGTGAATAAAAATAAACATTTACTTACTAGGTCTTGCATATTTGGTTATTTTTTACCCCAATGCATGACTCGTCAAAATGTCTTTGACTTAGAAGGTGGTTGTTGTTCGGAAAACCGAAGTTTTGTTCCTGATTAGCACATAAAAACACACCTTTTACTCCCTGTTTTTTTATTTCCAATTTTAATGTTTTTTATTTAATTTTACAATTGTTTGTAGAACAAAATTTTGAATACAAATGGCAAAAAATTCATTGCTTGCTTTAATCCCATTTAATAAAAGATTTATTACTTAGTTTTTTTTTTTAATATTGTTAAATTAATTTATTCTTTGATTGACGCCAGCATGTGAATGTTAGAAACGAAAGGGTTTTGCATTCCATCATATCTAATGTGACCATTTATATTTTTCGTCAGAGCGGGACGCCTGCGGAATTTTGTAAAAAAAAAATTATGCATTTAAAAACAAATTTTATTCAAAAACGGAGAGAATACGTATACATCTAATTTATGAAATTAATCTTATGTCTAAGTATTTGTTTTATATTTGTCAGCAGAGCAAATTAGTTTTAAAATATCGGGTCTAGTTTTCAAGTAGGAATGGAGCTGATTACATTGTTTGTTGATGTTAGTCTTAGTAATTAAAATAGCTTTTAAAACTGTCACACTTAACTGCGTTTTTTCACTTGTCCATATTTTATTCATTAGGGAAAAAACTCTTTCGACAGGTGCGTTACTTCCAGGCATACATAAAACATACTCAATAATTGTGCGAAAGTTTGTGCAGTTGAGATTATTAGCACGGAAGTGTTTAAACAGCTTCACCCAACGGTCTTCAGTAGCAACATTCTCATCGTTCCAGCTTTTGATTTTTTCAACTGTGACGTAACTGGAAATAAGCGAAAACTCATCGAACACCTCCGTATCTTGGCTACTGCTAAGAAATCTTTGTGTGATCAGCAAATCCGTCACATTCTGTACGTCTTCCCAAGTAGGGACTTTTCTCAAATTTGACCATTCAAATACTGCTAGTTGTGCATTGAACTGGCACCACTGTTCCAAGTATTCTTTACTCGTCTTATAAAAATCCGCTGCCGCAGTTTTCACATTCTGCTCATCAACAGCAACGTCAGTTTTTTGTAATTTTACCAGTAGATTGCGGACGGAATGAGGAAGGAAAATCGAATTCTCTTTAAGTTCTAAGTTATCTCGGAGACGATTAATTTCATTCGCAGACTCTATTGCGGACACGTTTTGTCCCTCGATTTTCAACACGGCTTGATGAAAAATCGCTGTCTGTGCGTGCAAAAAATATAACCACAATTCAGAGCTGGGATTTTCGAAAATCGTTTTAAAAATAGTAGGGCATTTATCTATGCTCAGAAAATAGGTTTTCAAAGGCTGAAACATTTTTAAAATTCTCTCAAGCGCCGGCATTAAAGCAAGCCACCTTGTTTTACTGTAGCCCAACAGTTTCTGATACTCTGTGTCGGTGGAATCACAGAACACTTTCAGAACTTCTACCCGAATGCTGTAGATGTAGAAGAATGAATAAATTTTCACAATGATGTATTCGAAGTCAACAGGAAGACAATCTGCGGCTGTTTTGATAGCATTATGAATTATATGGGCTCCACACCCAATCCCAATGAGCTGCCTTCCGACGGATAGGTTCAATTTCGCGTAAACATTATTTATCCCTTTTCTATTCTTTCCTCCGAAATTGCAGTTTGTATTGTCTGCACAAAATGCCACAATTTTCTTATTCAAATCATTGCAAGATAATACTTCTTTCAAATAATCCACAATTATATCAGATGATTCGCCTGGCTGCTTTTGAAACTCTAAAATCCTGAATCTCACGCCTTCGTATGGTACAAAATAGCGAACTAAAACAGGGAATAATTTTATTGAGCCATGATTGGAAGCATCGGTTAATAAAGATATGCAGTGGGCTTCGTGAAGGTGTTCTTTCAATTCGTCCATCGCCATAGGTGCCAGCATATTTACAACTATAGCTAGTGATTTTGTACGGGCACATCTAAATTTTTGCTCAAAACATGTTTGTATTAGATTTGAAGCACAGTCATTCGAACGAAAACTGTGGTTTTCTTGCACTGTGTGGTACGCCCACGCACCCTCAGCTGCAGCTATATCCAAGTCTTTGTAAGTCGCCAAATTTGTTCTTTTAAAAAAAGAAAGCATTGACGAGTTTTAAGCGGCAGCTTGATCAGAAAGCTTGTGTTTTTCCGATTTTAAATGCTTCTCAATATCACTGGCACCACCATGTCCAACACTAAAATCAGTACGACATTTTTCACACGTAACGTCTGATTCACCACTTCTTTGTTTTATAAATGGATACTTATTTTGCAAAGAAATGTTAAAAGTACACTTGCGTTTAGGCATTATTGTAATGTTACAACCACTAACATTGAAAATAAATTGTTTGACTTTGCTCGCCTTCTCCGACTCCGCGATGAAAAGATACCAGAACAATTTAGAGCGTCTATGCTTAGGGTACTGACAGAGTGACAGAAACTTTTTCTGTTTTTATAAGCATTTTTAATTTGGTGATTTCCCTTGTTATGCTGGAGTTAATGTCAACGCCGTCGACGACGCCGAAAAAGTTGAAACAGATTGAACTTTTTCGGCGTCGAATTTCTTAAGGCGTTAAGATTAACTGCTCTCATAAAATTTCATACGATTCTATTTTTTTGACATTTGACGCCGTCGACGACGTCGACATTAACTCCAGCATTAGCATTACCAAATCTTTCGAGTTAATAATGTTAATGTTGCTTGAAAAAAACTATGCAAATAAATTAAACGTTCACGGGGAAAAAAATAACTCATGTATTTTTCATCAATATCAATATCCAGTATTTTCGAAAGCGGGACATTTTTGCTCTCGCTGGGGACAGCGGGACAGATAACCTCAAAGGACTGTCCCGCCCAAAGCAGGACGTATGGTCACGTTAATCATATCATCACTTTCTCATTTCCTTGTGCCTAATTTTAGTAGCAATGCACATCCTTAGTAGTATTTCGTAGTACCTCCAATAATTTTCATTTGATTTATCTAAAAAACAAGTAAAAACAGCGTTAGTTGCAAATGTTTGCTGGATTATTATTATTAAAAGTAATATGTTTTGAACCCAGCAGGAAATATCCCTATTGTGTTATGACGGTCATTTAATTCCCAAAATGCTGTATAAATGATGCTGTCCCATACTCCACACTCCTTGGTGTTAAAAAAGACGCATGGTAGAATGAAGAAGGTAAAGTCATGCAATCATATGTTTACATTTTCTTTCAAAATTGTTCATTTGACAACATCTCATTTTCAAAGTGATTTTGACGGGCATTTTATGCCAGTTACATTTCATAAATAAACACAATTTGAATTCTATAACATGAGAACGTGTTGTCTTTGCAAGAAAAAAAAAAAAACGACGCTGGCGGTAATTGATCTTTTTTATTGTTCCCAAATCCGAGGAAGGACGCCAAAGATGGTCTCAAGCATGTGGTTCTAACTTTTATGGGAAGGAATTCCTTTGTGAAGACTACTTTTTACCATCAGACGTCATCAAATTTTCCAAGCGCAGCTGCTTATTGCCCAATGCAACACCGTGTGTGGCAATAAAGGAACATGAAATAAACTCTAGCGGGTAAGGCATATTAAATTATGTAAGGACGAAAATGTTAATATTATACTTTTCAAGTGGTGACATTGGAATATCGGAAAATGACCAATATTCATGGCATGAAGTTATTGTCTCCGCAAGCACTTCAAATGAGACAGAGTAAAAGTTTTGCCTAGATTAGATTTAGCTACTTAAAGATAGTTTCAACGTTTCTTCAACCCTTCCCTGCCTTTAATACCTCCTCACAAATGTGTGATATTTTGCTAGAAAATAAAAAGTTCATATTGAGGGAAGGGTGCGAAAATGAACATTAGTTGTATATTTGATCCATTACCTCACCCATAAAATATTTTTTTCTATATTAAAGCCGGTGTAAAAATGGAATATATCGGTCAACTCTTTTGGTAAGTTCCCCACAAATATGTCCGTTTAGTTAAATATATTTGGACTTGCGTTATGATTATTCAAACACTGGATCCTTTATGGGCCGAAGGAATGGACCAATATTTTCAATTTTGAATCTGACATAGATCTGATATAAATTTTACAACATGCCAGAATTGGACTATATCGACTATTCCTTCACTTTATATGAGATATATGAATGTGTGAAGTTTTGAAAGAATCACACGTTTAGTTATTCTCAAATTTGGTCCCTTGTTTGGAAGGTTCCAGAAAGTTTTGGCCCTTAAATTTCATCACATCAGATCTCTAGTTGGTAAAAAAATGTGATACACAATATTTGAAGAAAAGTGTGGATTCAGTTCAGATGTAATCTGATTTATAATTATTACAAATTTTGACCCTTTGTGGAGAAGTATGAGAAGAAGTGAACAGATATATCTCCACACTTGATCTAAATACTGTGATCTGCGAAATTTTAAGACAATAGGACTCTTACTTCACCTTTTATAAGAAATACGATTATTAAAAATTGTAATCATTGGTGGGAAGGTAATAGAAGGTGTGTGCCGATATTAACCACTTCGAACTCGATCTAGCCAGGCAAACAGGCCGATGGACGTTAAATCGTCTTTGATCTCTATTCTGATCATTAACATATATGCTTCATGGGGTCTCCGACGAATTTTTAGAGTTACAAACGGAATGCGAATCTAATATACCCTCTTTTCAAGGTGGTGGGTATAAATATTATTCGCTTTGCACGATATTTATTTTTTAAATATGTGAACCGTTCGTGGAGAAGGTATCTGAATCAGTGAACCCATGTATTTTCATCAACGCACACAATATGTTTTATTATTTCATGAGTCTGGGCCCGAGAGCTTCAACGCGACCCCAAGTTTTTCTTACTTTGATAATTGTTTAGACTGATGACTTTCGGTCCTTAAGATTCACGGGTACGCTAATCAACATTTATAAATACAAAAGAGTTATTTGTGAATTGTCGGAACCCCATATCTCAGAAAGTGCGGATTTTTCTATGAAACCATTATGTTGTTTTAAAATTTCCCCATTCAAAAACATAATTGAATCCCTAGGTGTTAAACACGATTTAAAATTTATAGGAATGGAAGGATGTTCACTTCGCACTAAATCTGATACACTCTTTCAGAGTTATGGCGCTCACCACACGGATCAAAAAGATGAATTGAGGACAGATTAGATGGATTACAAAAGAACTAAAACAATTGTATCTGTGAGGCACATTTTGGGCGAATGCATTTATATATACCCTCCGAAGTCGCAAGACTAAGGATATTTACCATTTCTTTTCTCCGTAACAATTAAATGACATTGACACAATTTTAATTCCACACATGGCAATTGAAAATTGATTCAATCACCATTAACCAATCAACATTTATAAATGTAAATAAATATGTCATGTTTTGTGACAGTTCAGAGATGGGAACCTGTTTTCCTTGCAGTGAACTTTGACAAGCTAAATTACAAAAAATGCAAAGATGGGAACGTTTATTTCAAATTACTTTACCTTCTTTATTTTTTTAATGTTTGTGACTAACAAGAACAATAGTCCTATTTTACAGGTGCGGATATGTCGCCTTCTTCATCTTTTTCAATATCAAATATATAGTATGTTTACCGGATGTAGTAAAACCGATGGATTTAAATTGTCAATTTCATTCCATATAATTGCAATAAATCACTATGAATCCAAAAAATTCTAATGTAAACATAAGCCTATTCCAGTCTTCTTATCCCCCACTTTCAGGATATAGTTTACATTGCAGGGTTTTCATAATTACATTTTCCGTTAAAATAAATCGAGAAAAAAAAAGAAAAAATTTGCAGAGATATGACAAGTTTTTTGTAAAAATAACTTGTAGTCACTGCCATAGTACAATAAAAAGGTAAGGTAGAGCTACCAGCTGATTAAAATTTTTTTCTAAGTGTGCCCGACTTCTGCCAATTTTGTGTATGTATTTATTGTTTTGAAAAATGAAAACAAAATATTTTCAAAACCAATGATTGGAAGACACGTATATTGCGGCTCGCGTAAACAACTTTTTGTATATAATTTTGAATGAATCTGACAGGAAGCGGGCTTTGCCTCAGGGCTGTATTTCTGTAGTTTTAAGAAGCTGTTCTACCTCCTTATTGTACCATGGTCACTGCATTCTTTTCACAATGGCATCTTCATTTTTGTTTAAAAATAATAAACAAAACTAATTTGTAATTAATTTCGTGAAATAAAATTATAATTCAATTCTTCAATACAAAATAAACGATATGCGTTATCCATTTTTATACCCTACACCATAGTATGGAGGGTATATTAAGATTGTCATTACGTTTGTAACACCTGGAAATATACATTTTTGACCCCACAAAGTATATATATTCGATGTCGATTTAGCGATGTCCGTTCGTCTATCAGTCTGTGGAAATCACTCTGCTTCCGAACGAAATGAAGTAGTAGTCTGCAGGACTATTGTATTGCCATGTAGGTCCACGTTTTGGTATAGCCCTCATATAACGGTATCTCCCCATATTCGGTACTTTGTTGATTTTAGCGACATTATTCACCGGAATTGTTTTAAATTTTGTATTTGAAGTTTATAATGGATATTACAGCCTAAGACAAAAAATTGTCTGTGCAGGTCCACTTCTTATTAGAGCCCCCATATAACGGTACCTCCCTATATTTGGTATTTTGATGATTTTAACGACATTATTCATCGGAATTGTTTCAAATTTGGTATTTGAAGTTCGTAATGGATACTGCAGCTTAAAGCAGAAAATTGTCTGTGCAGGTCCACATTTTGGTATAGCCCCCATATAATAGTACCTCCCTATATTGATGATTTTAGTTACATTATTTTTTACTTGTTTTATTTATATCAATTTTGTTGTTATTATCAATATAAAATATGGCAACATAAATTCAGTAAACTTTACGTTTAAAGATAAAGGGAAGATGGTCTGACCTTTTGTTTATCGGACAGTTTATACTGAAATAAAACTTAAAATAATGAAATTGCAATCTTTTAATTGCAGCAAATAAAATTGCCCAATGTAAAACGGGTATATTCTTCTCAACAAGGTTGCCAAGTCCAAAACATTAAGAAAACCGCCTTATCGACTCATACAACTCATTTGCTGTGCTGCTGTCTTAATGACGGAATTGTCAACATTGCGAGCGATTTTTTATTCCAAACAAAAGAACGAAATCTACGAGTGAGCGAGCACACGCTGGCTTCAGTTCTTTTTTGCTCTTCGTGTGGTTCGTGTGTGTCGTTTTAAGTTACGGTAATTTTAATGTGTGTTAAGGCGGCGGCATTGGAGAATCTCTAAAGAATAAATCGTGGCTGCCGTACGAAATTCAAACTTGAAAAAAAAATAATAATAACAACAACAAAAATAATTGTTTTATTTAGCAAACATTCTTATTGGATCGTTGTGTGTTTTATTTATTTCGCGTTGAATAGTGAATGGTAGTAGTGTGTTGTTTTAATTCAAAGAAGAAATAAAAAAGAAGAAGAATATTTGCCAAAAAGCAAAAAACCCCACCACAGTTATGAAATACAATCAACAATTGTAATATTAGAACCAATAACCAAAACGACCAGCCACCGAATTATTATCAGTAAATCCTAAGGTTTGTTTGAAAAAAAAATATATTGGAAATAATTTGTATTAAAACCATATGTTTGTGTGGCCCCTCTCCCTCCTGATGATGAATTTCATTTCCGTTTATTTCGGGTGTTTTAATTTTATTTTTGCTTAGTGACGTTTAAAAGGAATTAAGGCAAAGTCGACAGGTAGGCAGCAGACCAGTCAGCTATCATCCCCTTGTTTCACACATTTGGCAATGAAACTCGAACAAAAAGTGTGTGTTTGTGCGGCAAAATTGACTTGAAGTGGAGAAAAAATAAAATATTTTACAATTTGTTTTTCTTTTTGTTTTGCAAATCAGAGAATGTTTAGTTAGATGTTTAGGGAATAGCTATAGGAATTTGATTGTTGAACACGTGTATTAGATAATTGATTAAATGCTAAATTAAAAACCAAATAATGACGTCGACTGGCGGTTAGTCCAATTCGGCGTTTTGCACAACGATTTGTTGCATTTGTAGTTTACCGCTATATTTCTATATTTCGTGTCTCTCAATTCGTTAAGAGTTTGTAATTATGTACGCTCTCCCTCTCTCTCTCTCTTTCATGTAATTCTCTGCTTTCATTCTCTTTCCCGTAAGTGTCAAGTGTAATTGTTGTTATTAGTGATACAATTATTTTGTAGTTTTTGGCAGATGCCTTTGTTGGTCACAGTCGGCAAATCTTATGGTAGCGTAACACCTAAGTGTACCAAGGCAATGTGCGTCGGGCTGTCTGCTTAATTATATATACCTGTCTACGTACATACATACAAGCAAAAATTTATACAGTAAAACACCACAAAAATTCTAACAAGATTTGTTTATTTAAACAATTCCTTAAGAATCAATTTCTCAAAAAAGTGTCGTAAATAATCCCAGGTTCCACTGTAAGTATACAAATTGTATGTGTACGTGTGTTTGTTCGACAATAACGGTGCATAAATTGCATTAAAATCACTTTAAAGTAGTTTTGAAGTGCATAATTTGCCGTTTCCATGTCAGAGATCATTGATCAGCAGAGAATGGCATTGCGCGTAGCGAATATAAGAAAAAAAGTGTGGAAAGAGTAATGACACACTAGACGATGATGATCACGTTAAAAGGAAACAAAAGAAATAAAAAATTATAAGAAATTAATGTTAGAGAAACAAATGATTTTATAATAACCCACCTTGCAGAGTAATATTTAATAAAAATATAATCACAGCTTTCTATAAACAATCGGAATCGCTGTTTTTCCTGGAGACAAAGCCGACTGTTTTGCGGCAAAATAAATAAACAAGTTAAAAAAGTAGTAAGTTCGGCCGTGTCAAAACTTTGAATACCCTCCACCATAGGGAAGGAACTTGACAAATTAAAAAAAAAATAAATAAAATAAATAAATATTGCGTTGAAAATAAAAAAAAAAACTACAAGGGGCTATACGAATACGTGCTGCTGGATAAGTCACTTTTTGACCTCGACTGTAGTAACGATTCCGAACTACAACTACGAAATTCGAAATAATTCTGGTAAATAATGCCAAAATACCGAATAAAGGGAGGTACCGTTATAAGGGAGCTATGCTAAGGTGTGGATCTGCATAGACAATGTCCCGTCATATGTTGTCGTAACCATTACGAACTTCAGATACGACATTTGATGCAATTCCGGTGAATAATGTTGCCAAAGTCATATAAATATCGAATATTTGGGGATACCATTATATGGATGCTATACTAAAACGTGGACCTGTACAGGCAATTATCTTCCACGGGGTAAAGTACTCAGAAAGAACTTCTTGTGTGGATTTTCAGACAATTCCATTAAAAATGTTTCTACAAATATGAAAATACAAATATCTTCGAACTTGACCTACCCGCAGACAAAAGACAGATCGATTGAAAAATTTAGCTTCCTATCTATATTAGTTTTGACTCTAGCGTGATAACAAAAGACGGACAGACGGACGGAAAGGCTTAGATTTTACGCTGATTAAGAATATATACATTGTTATGTCTATATGTATTATTCCGATGAGTTACAAACAGAATGACGAACTTAATATAACCTCCATACTATGTATGGTGGATGGTATAAAAACGTTCTATATTACATTAATTATACCCTCAGTCATATGACTACATAGGGTATATATCATTTGATACGGTCAAAACGTGCCTAGTCGAAATAACGGTTTTACACCCTAGGTCTCTTTGGACCAAATCCGTTTCAGGACATATGGAGTCGATCTAGCGATGTCTGCCCGTCCGTCCGTCTGTCTGGCTGGCTGGTGCGCACGATCGAGTTCCGAGATGGGAAATATCGGACCAGAAGGAGACGTCACGCACAAAAGCTCTAAATTTTCAAAAAAAAAAAAAATATATTCTGCACAGAAAGAGAAACGATAATCCGATTTTGCTCCAACTTTGCAAATCCTAATATTTGCGTCAGTTCTACGTCAGGTGCAAAAATGGATAATATTATTCCACTCCACAAAATTTTGAATAATTACAACTCTTATAAAATTTTCTGATACCTCCCCCACGAAGGGTCAATGTTTTTAATAACCAAAACGTTTATAAAATCCGAAATAAGCATCCGGTTCTCTTTATATTTCACACATTCCCGTATTTATACTATCACAAGATCTGTTGCTAAGATATGGGATATATGTGTCCACCACTTCAACATTTTCTATATCCATGAAGCTCAGAAAACGCGAAATTAACATCCGATTGCATTCAGACTTGTTACAGCTCAATATTTCCATCAACACAAGATATGTAATAAAGATGGTAAAGATCGGACCATTTCTTCTAGTGCCTTCCCAACATAGGGTTCAATATGTTGAAAAACGAAACGCTCAAAGAATGCGAAATAAGCTTCCAATTCCCTCTAAATTGCACACATACAAACATTTTTGCTAACACAAGATCTGTTGTGGAGATGATATATATCTGTGAACCCATTCTGGTACCTCATTCACAAGGGGTCACAATTTTCAATACTTTTATCTGTCATAACTTGTGAAACCAGTTAGCGATTCTTTACAACTTGTTATATCTAAATATTTCTCTCAACTTGAAACGTGAGATGAAAATGGAATTTATGATTTCGCATAAAATTGGATATAAATGTTCGATTTTCTTGTAATTTTGCCCATATCAATATTTTTATCTGTATTAGATGAAGTATGAAAATGGAATACTTCGATCGACTAAATGTGGTAGCTCACGCGCATTTTAACATTTTCTAAAAATTATCACATATCTCATATAAAGAGAAGGAAGCAGTCGATGTAGTCCAAACCAGGGACGTCGCAATATTTATATCATATCTATTTAGGTCCGATACGAAATGGACAATATTGGCCTATTCCTTCGGAACCTACTCCAAATAGGTTCAACTATTTGCATAATCATTTTCAAAATATATTTAAACTAGCTGGCCCGGTCCGCGTTGCCGCCCCGTACTATTAGTCTTTAAAGCATAATAAATCACAGATCACAGTAATGACTCCATTATAATTACTCCAATTTTGATTATAAGTAATGACTTGATTATGAGTAATGACTCCATGACTAAATATAAATTAATTAACCGTCGGTTTTAGATGTTTTGAATAGCCTGATCTTATTTTACAGCTATAGGCTTTAATTTGAGTGTTAAATACCCATATGACAAAGAACATCTATAATAGCCCCATGTGAAAATTCAGGTCCACCTCATACTTGAAGCAGAATGTTGTCAGAATAGCCAAAAAATTACTCTTTTGCTCCGATTACCGTAAGATGGGCATTAATTGTTTGTCATTTGAATTGTGCGGTGGAGATCCAATAAAGTTACTTTATAATTTCGTATTTTTTCTTGTTTCTGCCACAATTTCCGACTGAATGAGTCCCATATTGACATTTCGGAGTTTATTTCATATAGACGTACATCCCAAATATATTAGGATAATTATCTGTAAGATGATTTTCTACCCCAGGGTTTTTACCCCAGGTAGCCTCAAGACTAAGATGCGCACTTTTCCGAAAAATAAAAATTTATAAGAAGAGGTTTTCTTCCCCCTTAGGAACAAAGATGTCAAATAAGGGCCAAAAAATGAAAAAAGTGGTCAAGATCCCGAAAATACTTTAAATCATATGATGGTGATACCAAAACCTGATAATTTTTTGCCAAGATGGTTTCTTCTTAAATTATCAACATAAGCTAAAATTAGTACGAAAAATATGGTTAAAATGTAGAATATATCGGGGTTATGATCCATATCATGACCTAGCAAAGCGATTAAAAGTATCTTGAATGTTTAGGTAGAATTTCTATTTTGCGTTCTTTATAGTTGGTATTTGACTGATTGCAGTCCCAATGTATTTTGCATTTTATGTTCTCATTTGACAATTTATTGTCATATGAAAGAAGCAGGTCCACTTTTTGAAATTAACCCCATAACGCTTCTTCGGTCATTTTTGTTTGTTTAAATGTATTCGCATTTTCCAGCTGAAGCACGATGTAGGTCCTGAAGTAGAAAGCATTTAACATCGTATTGCGCCCTTATTTCATTTTTAATATTATTCATTCAGAATTCAAACTAATAAAAAAATGTACACTTCAATATAGAAAAAAGAAAAAGAATCTTCAACTGGTTCGCTGATTTTTTTGCGGAAAAATTTTAAAGGTCCTTACGAAGTTTGTCGGTAGAATGTACTATTATTTTGAAATTCGATTCCATTGAAAAATTCTCGATTTTTCCCGATTTTAGAATTTTCATATAAAGCGACAACAGATAAAATTGTTATTTATAGATTTTATGTATTTATTGGGAATTATTACATAAAATCTATAAAAAACAGTTTTATCCGTTGTGGCTTTATATTACCAAAAAAAACCTACACATCATATTAGAATTCAAAAAAAAAAAAAAAAAACACTACAAATGTACATTCGAAAATAGTAAGTCAAAATGGAAAAAAGTCATGCAAAATAAAACATTACTATTGTACATTTTAAAAGTCAAAATGAAAATGTTCAAAATTTCACATTTTTACGCGATTTTTTTGGATTTTATGCTTTTCTGCCAAGAGGCAATTCCGAATTTGTCTAAATCGTTAAAATCAGACCGACGGTCTTTAAGTTATAAGAGTAGAAACTAACACAACTTTCTTTTACATATAAAGAAATAGATTTAAAAGTACGCGCGTTCCTCAGCCCCTAAATAAGTACTTAGGGTTGGATGGAAAGCCAACAGTATCTCGTGTAATAATTCTCAAACCGATATCTTCACTATTTTGGCAAATATAAAGATTTTAGGTAAATCGTAATAGTGGGCGTAAAAGGAGGCGTGGTCAATATTTTTTTCTTTAAAAACCTAACTCGGGGTATGACGAACGTTTGTACAAAAAATTATGCAAATCGGTCCAGCCGTTTTCAACTGATTCCGTTACCAACAAACAACAATTGATTTTTATATATATAGATAATCGAACATTGGCTGAGGTTATGCATTTGTTTGTAAAGTCGACTGATACTTTTTAACTGGTTTTTTTAATGTGTATTCAAATTTTAAAATAATACCTTCAATGTGACAGAAGTGCCCAAAATAACACAAATTCGGATGTATGCAAATCCTTACTGGGTCCTATCCATATTTTTCTTGCGAAGAGGTTAAATAAACCCATAGTTTATTGCAAGTAATCATTCAACCCGATGTTAAGTCTTCTTAGCATGTATACCTTTATTTTATTAGTTTGCGTGACAAATTGCATTTCTTTCATATTAACAATTTCTATTTTCGTTATGTAGAACGGGCTTAGGAATGATTTTCTACAAAGTTCCGAACAAAATATCAACACTTAATTATAACAGAGAGAAAAAAACGAAATCATGATTATGTCCCGCCCCTATACAATGGCTTACAATGTATTTGTTGTAACTGTGATTATACGGATTCTATCTTCTTTATATGAAATATTTCAGTTCCCACAGCGATAATTGCTAAGTAATTTATTTTTTGTAAACTTCTATCGAATGGAGACGATTTCCAAACTCACACACCCAACCAGGCAATTCACTTTTGTTATAATGAATGATGGAACGGAAATAACAGTGTAATTACATTTAAATAGCGACTCGTTTCAATTATTCTGTTATCTTCGGCAGATACAATTCTGTTACTAACAGAAAATTGAATTGTTAGTATCGAAATAAGTTAGATACTATGCAAAAACCGCACAAGTTGGATTTTTTTGTAATTATTATTGAACGGTGGTGGTAAATTATTTGTGAATTTATTTATTTTTTCTGTTTCTGGGCAACGTAGTTCTCATAGAGCGAATTTCCAATATCTTTCTGTTACTAATTTTATTATTTAACAAATTAAAAAATATCGGTCGGTTTTGCCGATAGATGTGTACCCTCAGCCAATGTTCGATTAGTTAAATATATTTTGGCTTTTGTCGTGATTATTCAAATGTTTGACCCTCTATGGAGTAGGTTCCGAAGGAATGGTCCAATATTGTCCATTTCGTATCGGACCTAAATTAATATTGTATAAATATTGCGACATGCCAAGTTTGGACTATATCGACTGCTTCCTTCACTTTATATGAGATATGTGATAATTATACCCTCAGCCATATGGCTAAGGAGGGTATATATCATTTGATACGGCCAAAACGTGACTTATCGAAATAACGGTTTTTAGACCCTAGGTCACTTTGGATCAAATCCATTTTAGGACATTTCGAATCGATCTAGCGATGTACATTCGTCTGTCTGGTTGGCGCGTACGATAACTCTCGAAGGGAGTATCCGGTTTGGTCCAAACTTGGTACATTGTAATATTTTTGTCAAACATAGATCGAGTTCGGAGATGGGCAATAACGGTCCACCTGGTACCTCCCCCACAAAAGGTCGAAATTTTCAAAAAATATATTTTCTGCAAAGAAAGGGAAAGGATAATCCTATTTTGCTCCAACTTTCGAATCCTAATATTTGCGTCGGGGGTAGTGCTATCAAATACCTTCCCTCAAAGATTCAAAATTTTGAATAATTACAACTTTTAAAAAAGGTGATGAAAGAATCCGATTGTCTTAAAATTTCACACTTCCCAATATTTTTATAAACCCAAGATCTGGTGTTAAGGTGGAATATATCGCATCACTCATTCTGGTACCTCCTCAATAAAAGGTCGAAATTTCCAAAAAATATATTTTCAGCACAGAAAGAGAAAAAAGGATCCGGGTTTGCTCGAGCTTTGCCATTCCTAATGGAAAATGGACAACATCAGTCCACTCCATTAAGTATTTCCCCCACAAAGGGTCAACATTTCGAATAATTACAAGTCTTATAAAATGTGATGCAAGAGTCCGATTGTCTTCAAATTTCACACACCCCAATATTTTTATAAACCCAAGATCTGATGTTAAGATGGAATATATCGGTTCACTCCTATTAGTACCTCCCCCACAAAAGACGGAAATTAAAAAAATCTATTTTCTGCACATAAAGAGAAGCAATCCGACTTTGCTCCAAGTTTGCAAATCCTAATATAATATAAATATGCCTCCCCCACAAAGGGTAAACATTTTGAATAATTATGACTCTTAAAAAATGTGGTGTAAGAATCCTATAGTCTTTAAATTTAACACATCCTAATATTTTTACGAACCCAAGATCGGGTAATAAGATGGAATATATCGGTCCACTCCTTCTGGTACCTCCCCACAATAGCTCGAAATTAACATCCGATTCCATTTAGACTTGGCACATCTGATAATTTCTATCAACACAGGATCTGTTATAAATACGGTAGATATCGGACCATTCCTTCTGGAACCTCCCCCACAAGGTGTCAAAGTTTTGAATAACCAAAACGTTTATAAAATCCGAAATAAGCATTCGGTTCTCTTTATATTTCAAACATACAAACATTTTTGCTAACACCATACCTGTTGTGAAGATGGGATATTTCGGTCCTCCCCTTCTGGTACCTCCCCCACAAAGGCTAAAAAGGCTAAATATCCTGGAAGCTCATAAAAAGCGAAATCAACATCCGATTCCATTGCAGACTTGGTACATCTCAATATTTCCATCAACAAAAGATGTGTTACGATGATGGTAGAGATCGGAATACTCCTTTTGGTACCTCCCCAACAAAGGGTGAAAGTTTTGAATAACCAAAACGATCATAAAATCCGAATAAAAACATCCAGTTCTCTTCAAATGATACACATCACAATATTTTTATTAGCCCAAGGTCTGGTGTGAAGATGGTATATATCGGTCTGCCTCCCCTAAAAAAGGGTCAAATTTTTTAATATCCATCAAGATCAAGATCATAAAACTTGAAATGAACATCCGTTTCCATTCAGACTTGATACATATAAATATTTCTATCAACACAAGACCTCTTATAAAGATGGTAGAGATCGCACCATTTGTTCTGGTACTTCCCCCACATAGGGTTCAAGATTTAGAAAAACAAAATGCTCAAAGAAAACGAAATAAGCTTTCAAAATCATACATCTCCTCAAATTTCCTACATAAAAACATTTTTGCCAACACAAGATCTGTTGTGAAGATGATATACATCTGCCAACTCCTTCGGGTACTTGACTCACAAATGAATATGTAATTTATCGAAATTTATGATTTCGCATAAAATTGTATATAAAGGTTCGATAATCTTCAAATTTTGCACATACCCACATTTTTATCTGTCTTAAATTAAATATGAAAACGGAATACTTCAGTCCGCTATTTTTGTTACCTCACGAATATTTCCAAAAATTTGCACATATCTTATATAAGGTATAGGAAGTAGTCGCTATATTTCAAATCTGTCACGTTGTAATATTTATACCAATCTTAGGTCAGATACAAATTGGTCAATATTGGCCAACTGCTTCGGAACCTTAGTTAAGGCTGAGGGTATACATCTGTAGGCAAAACCGAAATACTGAAATACTGATACTATTTCACTTGTTTTTTCTAATTTTGTTTCAAAAAAAGAATAATAGCATATTTTGCATGCAGTTAGGCTACATTCCATTACAAATATATCGAATAATATATATATTTTTTATACTTTTAACAAGTTATCCTTGTAATTAAAATGAAAAAAAAAACAAAAAAATACCTAGTATCCTTAGTTTCCCACCCTTTTGTTGTGTAATTTCTAATTCCCTATCTTTAGACGATGATGAATCACATTCGCGATTTCACAATTTTTCGCTTCTTTCTAATTGAGTCGTTTAGTTTTTAATTTAAAATTCCAATTCCAATGCCATGTAAGACATAAATGCGGAACAGTAAGTGGGGAACATCAAAGTTTGGTGTTGTTGCTGTTGTTGTTCTTATTTGTTGTAATAACACCAGCAATATATTGGCATACATAATAATAAAACCGTATAAAACATTAGTAATAAATGAGAAACAAAAGCAACAAAAACAAGACAAAAGAAATATCCATTAATGCAAAGAAGATTTTTTTCATTGTCGAGTAGCTACAAATAATAAGTGAAATATTAGCAACAGCAACAACAGCGAGACAATGAGAATCGAAACACACATACTAAAAGCGGCAGCGTGTGTAGCCAATAAAGCAGGGCGGGCGCGAAAAACGAATCCAACACCCACAAACCACCAAAGGGAAAATACATGACGTATGACGTACTTTGCAAACTATTGCCCGCTTGTAAGTGGTATTCTTTGGAATTTATATTCATACGTTTACACTGCTGTTAAGAAGTACGTGGCAATATACTATACCTATTGTTAAATCACTCAAATGATTTTTTAATATTATTTAAATTTGATTTGTTGCTCAAAGAGCATTTTTGAAAACATAACATTATTTAAATTAATTATTTTCAGTACTTAATATTTTAACGCTACAAGAGCCACCTTAATGTAATTTTTTCTGTTTTCCCTTTTCTATTATTTACTTTGAATTCGCCCTAAAGAGAATCCATCATAACTAGCATTGTTATTGTAAATATGGATGAGCAGTCAGACGATCAAGTGATAGGCAGAGAACGCACATACGTACAAACATACATACATACGTTGAGTGCATCATCTCTGTTTATGTTATTGCTCTGCCTCTGCTGATCGCTCTGCTGCTATTCAATGCAAAAAATATTGTCCCGCTATTCCTTTGGTTGTTAAACCAGAATAGAAAAGAAATAAAACATTCTTATTTGAAACAATTAAAGAGTGAAGAAGTGTTTTAATTTGGTGACGGGCTAGAGACAAACAAAAAAGGAAAAAATTACCCAACACAGTGGTTGAGTAAAAATTGCAAATTAATTTTGGAGAAAATTGCATAAAAATTAAGCTAAAAGTGGAACTAAACGAAGGCGAGAATTTTGGCGTGTGTCAACAGAGGAAGAAAATATTTGGACAAATTGCTCTTCCAGAAGAAAGAACTTGCTCAGGGAATTCTACTTGCTGTTGGATAACCGTGGTCAAATTAAAGGCGGAGAGGTGTATTAAAACACTTTTGTCGTAAGTGGCCCTATAGACAACACAATTGCCCAGAGTAAGTCAATTTACATACTCAAGTCGAACCCTTGAGTTAGGAGTATGTTTAATTACATATGAAACATATTCCGGGGTTGTCAAAATAGGCAATCCTCAAACATTGGCGACCGTGACAGGACACTTGTGTCTTTTTAACCTACAAATTTTGCTCCATATTACCCAAGTGCATTTGGATTTTGTTTGCCCGCCTTTTTACCGTCAGCCATTACTCCGTCATTTTGCGAAAGAATCGAAGCCATTTTTATAAGCGATAAGGAATATAGCTGAATTGAAAATTTAGAGTGAGACAGCATTCTCGCCTACTTTTCATCTAATTTTTTGGTGCCATTTTTAAAACTATCGTTGATCAAGTGGCTGAAGCTGAAAATTAGACTGAGACGGCATTCTCATAAACCGGCTTCTCTTTCTTGCGCAACATAATCCTATCATCGGTAAACAACGGAAAACATTTTTACACAAATTTATAAAAAATTATAATTCCAAATGTCTGATGAACAAGTCCAGGGTTCCCAAAGGGACACAACCATTGAGGAATTGAAACAACAACGTGGCTCGTCAAAGGGGAGTATGACCCGAATTAAAAATATAATTGAATCCAACACTTCATTGTCTCATACAGAACTTGAGTGTCGGTTGGGAATTGTAGAATCCCACTACAAGCAAGCTTCTTACTACCAAAGTCAGATAGAAAGATTGTCTCCCAGAGATAATGGAAGAGCCGAAATTGAGGAACTATATGTTTCAATTAAAACAAAAATTCTTACTCAAATTGGGCAAGATAGACATCCTAGTGTAACTGATCAATCTTTTGTGTTGCCTCATGTCCCATCTAATAGATTACCCAGCTTAAAATTACCGAAGTTTGACGGGAAATATCTGGAATATAAGAACTTTATAAATACGTTTAACAATTTGGTCCACAATGACCCAAATATTTCTACTTCGGAAAAATTCAACCACTTACTCTCGTGTCTTAGTGGGGAAGCGCTTGCAACCATAAAGGCATTCCAAGTCACTGATGAAAATTACTCTAGTGCCCTTAAAAGATTGAAGGAACGGTACGATAATGACACACTAATCTTTCTTGAAAATGTGACATCAATGTTTGAACTTCCGAAGTCCAATAAACCTGTTCCAAAGCAATTGAGAAATATTGTGGATACAATTTCTGCTCTCTATAGCTCTTTGAAATCCCTTGGCTCCTTTGAACAAATTTGTGATGCCTTCATAATTCATCTCGCAATGAGCAAGGTTGATTCTGAAACCAAACAACGATGGGATGAATACATCGATTACTCTAAATTACCCTCTTGGACTGAATGTTGCTCCATGTTGGACAAGCGTTGTCAGCAATTGGACGCACAGTGCCGACGGTCTTCAAAACAGCATAACCCTACCATAACAACAAATTACTCACATAGTAATAATCAAAAACAACATTCATTCGTAACAAAAAATGTGGCTCAAGATTTTGTGTGCAGTCATTGCTCCAAATCGGGTCATATGATATCAACTTGTCAGCGGTTCATCGTTCTTACTCCTAATCAACGAATTGAACAAGCTAAGCAACAAAAACTTTGCCTCAACTGTTTATCAAAAGGGCATGGTTACATACAATGCCCCTCAAAATATTCATGTAGATTTTGTAAACAACGTCATCACTCGCTTCTTCATAAGCAATTAGAACCAACCTGTCCCCAGAAAGAAGAAGAACCGTCATCATCATCTGCTGCTACACATAGCACCTTTCAAAACAAACCCAGTCCCCAAGTGAGTGCTGTTATTCTTGCTACTGCATTAGTATTGGTTCGTGACTCAGAGGGAAAATATCAATTGGGCCGTGCTCTGCTTGACTCTTGCTCTCAAGTTAACTTCATAAGTGAGACATTATGCAAATCTCTTAATCTAAAGAAATGCACAAATTCAACAGATGTCTCTGGAGTTGGCTCTTCGAAGTTGAGAGTTACTCATAAAACACAAACGACAATAAGATCTCGTCTTAATAACTTCAATATGTCATTAGAGTTCCTGGTTTCTCGCAATATAACTGGTTATCATCCTGATGAGAATCTTTCCGCTAATAATTTCAATTTGCCCTCCAACATAGAGCTAGACGATCCAGAATTTCATCGTCGACGAGGAATCGATATTTTACTCGGAGCAGAATCATTCTTTTCGCTCTTATCCGTTGGTCAAATTAAACTTGGAGAAAATTTGCCCACTTTACAAAAAACTCTCTTGGGATGGATTGTCTCTGGAAAGTATACAAGTCAAACGGCAATATCATCACAAAGGCCTACTTACTCCATTGTACAACACAAAGATATTTTCCAAGAGATAAATAAAAATATTGAAATGCTATGGAAAATTGACGTCGTTGAAAGCAAATGCCAAAATATGTCCCGAGAACAAAAAGTATGTGAAGACCATTTTGTGAAAAATGTATCAGTTCAATCGGATGGACGCTTAATGGTGAGATTACCCTTTAAAGGTGACCCAAATGTGCTTGGCGATTCACGAGACATTGCCCTGCGTCGTTTCTTTTCCATAGAGAGAAAATTGAACAAAAACCCTGAATTAAAAGAGGATTACTCACAATTTCTTAAAGAATATGAGGAATTGGGCCATATGTCTCAGGTGGATGACACTAATATTTCAGTTCCCAACTATTACATACCACATCACTGTGTTCTTCGCCCCAGCAGTGTGTCGACCAAGTTGCGTGTTGTTTTCGACGCATCATTTTTCAATTGGCCAAATTATTCTGGCCCAAGTCTAAGCGAAGCGGACATGCATATTGAAAGACGAAAAATTACATTGATAACAAAAAAGGAGGACTTACCCTATATCCTAAAAGCAGTCCATAAATTCAGTAACTATTTAAAATGTCTCAGAATATTCTCATATATATTTCGAATTCGTTCAAGGAAATCGATATAGCTGAATTGAAAATTTAGAGTGAGACAGCATTCTCGCCTACTTTTCATCTAATTTTTTGGTGCCATTTTTAAAACTATCGTTGATCAAGTGGCTGAAGCTGAAAATTAGACTGAGACGGCATTCTCATAAACCGGCTTCTCTTTCTTGCGCAACATAATCCTATCATCGGTAAACAACGGAAAACATTTTTACACAAATTTATAAAAAATTATAATTCCAAATGTCTGATGAACAAGTCCAGGGTTCCCAAAGGGACACAACCATTGAGGAATTGAAACAACAACGTGGCTCGTCAAAGGGGAGTATGACCCGAATTAAAAATATAATTGAATCCAACACTTCATTGTCTCATACAGAACTTGAGTGTCGGTTGGGAATTGTAGAATCCCACTACAAGCAAGCTTCTTACTACCAAAGTCAGATAGAAAGATTGTCTCCCAGAGATAATGGAAGAGCCGAAATTGAGGAACTATATGTTTCAATTAAAACAAAAATTCTTACTCAAATTGGGCAAGATAGACATCCTAGTGTAACTGATCAATCTTTTGTGTTGCCTCATGTCCCATCTAATAGATTACCCAGCTTAAAATTACCGAAGTTTGACGGGAAATATCTGGAATATAAGAACTTTATAAATACGTTTAACAATTTGGTCCACAATGACCCAAATATTTCTACTTCGGAAAAATTCAACCACTTACTCTCGTGTCTTAGTGGGGAAGCGCTTGCAACCATAAAGGCATTCCAAGTCACTGATGAAAATTACTCTAGTGCCCTTAAAAGATTGAAGGAACGGTACGATAATGACACACTAATCTTTCTTGAAAATGTGACATCAATGTTTGAACTTCCGAAGTCCAATAAACCTGTTCCAAAGCAATTGAGAAATATTGTGGATACAATTTCTGCTCTCTATAGCTCTTTGAAATCCCTTGGCTCCTTTGAACAAATTTGTGATGCCTTCATAATTCATCTCGCAATGAGCAAGGTTGATTCTGAAACCAAACAACGATGGGATGAATACATCGATTACTCTAAATTACCCTCTTGGACTGAATGTTGCTCCATGTTGGACAAGCGTTGTCAGCAATTGGACGCACAGTGCCGACGGTCTTCAAAACAGCATAACCCTACCATAACAACAAATTACTCACATAGTAATAATCAAAAACAACATTCATTCGTAACAAAAAATGTGGCTCAAGATTTTGTGTGCAGTCATTGCTCCAAATCGGGTCATATGATATCAACTTGTCAGCGGTTCATCGTTCTTACTCCTAATCAACGAATTGAACAAGCTAAGCAACAAAAACTTTGCCTCAACTGTTTATCAAAAGGGCATGGTTACATACAATGCCCCTCAAAATATTCATGTAGATTTTGTAAACAACGTCATCACTCGCTTCTTCATAAGCAATTAGAACCAACCTGTCCCCAGAAAGAAGAAGAACCGTCATCATCATCTGCTGCTACACATAGCACCTTTCAAAACAAACCCAGTCCCCAAGTGAGTGCTGTTATTCTTGCTACTGCATTAGTATTGGTTCGTGACTCAGAGGGAAAATATCAATTGGGCCGTGCTCTGCTTGACTCTTGCTCTCAAGTTAACTTCATAAGTGAGACATTATGCAAATCTCTTAATCTAAAGAAATGCACAAATTCAACAGATGTCTCTGGAGTTGGCTCTTCGAAGTTGAGAGTTACTCATAAAACACAAACGACAATAAGATCTCGTCTTAATAACTTCAATATGTCATTAGAGTTCCTGGTTTCTCGCAATATAACTGGTTATCATCCTGATGAGAATCTTTCCGCTAATAATTTCAATTTGCCCTCCAACATAGAGCTAGACGATCCAGAATTTCATCGTCGACGAGGAATCGATATTTTACTCGGAGCAGAATCATTCTTTTCGCTCTTATCCGTTGGTCAAATTAAACTTGGAGAAAATTTGCCCACTTTACAAAAAACTCTCTTGGGATGGATTGTCTCTGGAAAGTATACAAGTCAAACGGCAATATCATCACAAAGGCCTACTTACTCCATTGTACAACACAAAGATATTTTCCAAGAGATAAATAAAAATATTGAAATGCTATGGAAAATTGACGTCGTTGAAAGCAAATGCCAAAATATGTCCCGAGAACAAAAAGTATGTGAAGACCATTTTGTGAAAAATGTATCAGTTCAATCGGATGGACGCTTAATGGTGAGATTACCCTTTAAAGGTGACCCAAATGTGCTTGGCGATTCACGAGACATTGCCCTGCGTCGTTTCTTTTCCATAGAGAGAAAATTGAACAAAAACCCTGAATTAAAAGAGGATTACTCACAATTTCTTAAAGAATATGAGGAATTGGGCCATATGTCTCAGGTGGATGACACTAATATTTCAGTTCCCAACTATTACATACCACATCACTGTGTTCTTCGCCCCAGCAGTGTGTCGACCAAGTTGCGTGTTGTTTTCGACGCATCATGTCGAACCTCTTCACAAACATCCCTGAATGAAATTATGATTACTCTGCTTCGTTTCAGGTGTCATCGTTACGGAATGACAGCTGATATCGTCAAAATGTATCGCCAGGTTTTGGTTCACCCTGAGGATAGACAACTTCAGCTTATACTGTGGAGAGATGACTCCACCAAACCGATAAAAACATTTGCCCTCAACACCGTTACATACGGGACAGCTTCGGCACCATATCTCGCAATTCGAAGTCTACATTATGCCGCAGAACGTTTTCCCAACCCATGCGAAGTAGGAAAAGACATAATAATGAATGATTTTTATGTCGACGATATGGTTACTGGAGCGGATGACCTTGTATCTTTAAAACGCATTAAGAAAGAAGTCACCGAAATTTTATCTTACTCGAAATTTTCACTCTCGAAATGGCATAGCAATTACCCAGGTTATGTCTCAAGTGAAGATGAAGTAAAAGAAATGAAGCTAAATGATGACGTCACAAGTACTTTGGGTATGACATGGCACTCAGATAATGACACATTCCATTTTGAGTTTCGCCCATCCAAAACGTATGCACATAATACGAAAAGAAACATTCTTTCCCTGACGTCGACGCTCTTTGACCCAATGGGTTTAATAAGGCCTCTCATCATCAGGTCAAAAATATTGCTCCAACATCTTTGGATCATAAAATGTGATTGGGATGAATCAGTTCCTCAAGAAATTGAATCAGCGTGGGAATCCATCATGGCTGATTACAATAATTTGTCTCAAGTAAAGATTCCTCGATACATTCGACTACCAAATTCAACTAACATAGAGGTCCATGGATTTGGAGATGCTTCAATAAAGGCATATGGTTGCTGTTTATATCTTCGCTGTGAAGATTCTTTGGGAAACATAGCAGTAAATTTAATCGCATCAAAGTCAAGAGTTGCGCCTTTGAAAACGAGAACGTTGCCTCGATTAGAGTTGTGTGCTGCTCATTTACTCGCAATCTTCTGGAGCCAATTAAAGCAATATTTTAAATTCCCGATTTCTCAAATCTACTTTTGGTCGGATTCTCAGATTACTCTTCATTGGATTAATTCCCACTCTTCAACCTTGTCTACTTTTGTGGGTAACAGAGTAGCTGAGATTCAAGAAACTTGCCCTGATGTCCTATGGCAATATGTTCCTACTGAACTCAATCCCGCTAATTTAGTATCCAGAGGTTGTTCTGTTTCCGATATACTGGTTTCGCCTTGGTTCGTAGGCCCTTCCTTCCTTATGGGTCCATTTTTCAATTGGCCAAATTATTCTGGCCCAAGTCTAAGCGAAGCGGACATGCATATTGAAAGACGAAAAATTACATTGATAACAAAAAAGGAGGACTTACCCTATATCCTAAAAGCAGTCCATAAATTCAGTAACTATTTAAAATGTCTCAGAATATTCTCATATATATTTCGAATTCGTTCAAGGAAATCGATCCACTTGCCCTCTATATCTCCAGATGAGTTGACACATTCTCTCCATAGGATAGTCTGGTGCATTCAACAACATTATTTTTCGGAGGAATTCCTTGAAATATCAAAGCATGGATTTGTCTCTGGTCAGCTGTCATCATTGGCTCCATTTATAGAAGATGTCTCTGGAGTGCAATTAATAAGAGTTGGCGGCCGATTATTAAATGCCGAGCTTACACCAGAGATGAAGTTTCCTTTGCTCCTGCCCAAAATCGATCCCTTCGTAAAAATTATGGTGATATACATTCATCGCTCTAATTACCATGCTGGTCCAAGGGCCTTAGTATCTTTGGTTCAGCAGCAATTTTGGATTATCAATTGTCGGTCTTTGGCCCGAAAGGTGGTTCATCAGTGCATACATTGCACAAGATACAAACCGAAACTACTCACTCAGGTAATGGGCAACTTACCCAAGGATCGAGTTACCGGTTTCCGCCCATTTGATGTTGTTGGAGTTGATTTTGCTGGTCCCATACCAACGTATCTCAGGATTCGAGGGAAAGCTCCATCAAAATCCTACATTGCTGTCTTCGTTTGTTTCGCATCAAAGGCAGTACACCTAGAAGCGGTATCCGACTTGTCCAGCGAGGCCTTCATAGCAGCATTAAAACGGTTTACTGGCCGCAGAGGTGTACCGTCAAGAATTTATTGCGATAACGCTACCAATTTTGTTGGAGCAGAGAGGAAATTGAGTGATTTTCATAAATTTTTCCACCTCGACAAAAATAAGGAAGCAGTTGCTCATTATTCATCTGCGAAGTTCATAGAATTTTCCTTCATTCCTCCCAGAGCTCCTCATTTTGGTGGACTATGGGAAGCTGCTGTGAAATCAGCTAAAGGCCACTTGCTCAGAACGCTCCCTAGTGCTCGTCTTACATTTGAAGAGCTATGCACAGCCCTTGTTGAAATAGAGGCAATTTTAAATTCCCGTCCTATCTGCCAGATATCCACAGATCCCAACGACTTAGAAGCGCTTACTCCAGGGCATTTACTCATTGGTTGCCCGTTGCAGTGTATTCCAGAGAAGATAAAATATGACTCTGACATTTCTCATCTACAACAGTGGCAACGAATCTCAGCCATAAAGTCTCATTTCTGGAGCAGGTGGCACACAGAATACTTGGCTCAGTTACAAAATCGTTATCGCTGGAAAAACCCACAACAAAATCTTCAAGTCAACGATATGGTGCTCATACACGAAGACAATGTTCCCCCCATGAAATGGCCCATCGGTCGTGTTACCAAACTTATTCCAGGAGCAGACGGTTTTGTTCGAGTGGCAGAAGTCAAGACATCACAAACTACATTAAAGCGTCCCGTGGCAAAGTTAGCCGTACTTCCTAAAGAATAAAGTTTGATTGAAACCAGGGTTTCAATGGGGCCCGGGATGTTAAATCACTCAAATGATTTTTTAATATTATTTAAATTTGATTTGTTGCTCAAAGAGCATTTTTGAAAACATAACATTATTTAAATTAATTATTTTCAGTACTTAATATTTTAACGCTACAAGAGCCACCTTAATGTCATTTTTTCTGTTTTCCCTTTTCTATTATTTACTTTGAATTCGCCCTAAAGAGAATCCATCATAACTAGCATTGTTATTGTAAATATGGATGAGCAGTCAGACGATCAAGTGATAGGCAGAGAACGCACATACGTACAAACATACATACATACGTTGAGTGCATCATCTCTGTTTATGTTATTGCTCTGCCTCTGCTGATCGCTCTGCTGCTATTCAATGCAAAAAATATTGTCCCGCTATTCCTTTGGTTGTTAAACCAGAATAGAAAAGAAATAAAACATTCTTATTTGAAACAATTAAAGAGTGAAGAAGTGTTTTAATTTGGTGACGGGCTAGAGACAAACAAAAAAGGAAAAAATTACCCAACACAGTGGTTGAGTAAAAATTGCAAATTAATTTTGGAGAAAATTGCATAAAAATTAAGCTAAAAGTGGAACTAAACGAAGGCGAGAATTTTGGCGTGTGTCAACAGAGGAAGAAAATATTTGGACAAATTGCTCTTCCAGGAGAAAGAACTTGCTCAGGGAATTCTACTTGCTGTTGGATAACCGTGGTCAAATTAAAGGCGGAGAGGTGTATTAAAACACTTTTGTCGTAAGTGGCCCTATAGACAACACAATTGCCCAGAGTAAGTCAATTTACATACTCAAGTCGAACCCTTGAGTTAGGAGTGTGTTTAATTACATATGAAACATATTCCGGGGTTGTCAAAATAGGCAATCCTCAAACACCTATCTAACACTGAATTGAATTGGATTTATGCATACCCGTGCCGGATATTTCTTTTGCGTAGAGGTCATAGAAATCGAAGGTCCTTACAGAAGTGAAGATTCGTTCAACAATATGTTATAGTATAAAGGGTTTACCCTCATATGGGGGTTATATCAGAACGTCAACCGATTCATCCAATTTTTAAATCAAAAATTCTGGAAGTAATTCAAAGCTGTCTATAAAATTTCGAAGATTTATCAAAAAGCGAATTGTAGCTAAACATATTTGGATCCCTTTCTGTATAGTCATGGCATATAAAATTCATTTCGGAAAATTAGGCGGAAAATAACAAAGATTTTTTCTGTTCAGCGACAAAAATGAATTCTGATGTTGTATACAGGGTGAGATAAAAACTGCAACCAAGTGAAACGCCATAATTTATAATTTTTTTAATTTTATTGAATGAAAGCAAAAAATGTCGGAAATAGCATCAAATTTTAGAATAAATTTTGATTTGTTCGAATTGATCAACTTTGGCACGAAATATGACCTTCAAACCGTCCAATGGAACCGTCACATGCTGCCCGAATGTTGTTCTGCGGTATTTTGACCCATTCCCGGCAAAGCGCTTGCTTGAGGTGATCGACATTTTGGTATTTTTTTAGTGCCAACCATGGTAGAAGAATATAGGTAGACGCGTCGACACAGCTGCTGGGACAATGAACTGTCAAACTAATTTTGGAATTGAAAATGTTGAATGAAAAATTTTTTAAATTTGTATAAATTGTTGAAAAACGCGAATTATAATAGCCTCCGAATGACGTAGTATAAGAAAACATATAAAAATCTACTTATATTTGAAAAAACATTTAAATTTTTTTGACATATCAATGCTCTCAAGCGTTGATGCATCTACCTGTATTCTTCTGCCATGGTGCCAACCTTGCTTTCCAAACTTTCCCAGACACAATAGTCCAACGGATTGGTATCCGGAGATTTTGGTGGCCATTGTGCGCTGGAAATGAAGCGAGGAACCTCATTTTGTAACCATTCTTGGGTGGCGCCTGCTGAGTGCGATGGTGCTGAGCCCTGTTGGAATGTCCAAGGTCTGCGGCCAAAATGTTTGCGTGCCCAAGGCTTTAATACACCCTCCAGAACATTTTCGCGATAATATTCGCCATTCATTCTGATGCTACGGTCGACTAATACGACGGAGAGCGACCTTCGTCTGTTATGGCGGCCCACACCATCTCCGTGGCCGGCGCTTGAGTTCTGATGGCCAACCGAAGGTGCACATTTTCAGCTGTTTGTTTGTTTTTTGTTTGTTTGCCAACTTTTTGGAATTTCAATGGCTTTACCCCGAGCTCATTTTTCAATATTTGCCGAATGGACAATTGCGATATGTTCACCTCACGAGCCATTTGTCGGCGACGTGGGATTTCGATCAAGTAGCTTCTTTACTTTTCGAATCATTTCAGCTGATGTTGCTGTTTTCTTCCATCTTCCGCCCACTTCCTTGACCAGGCTACTTTACCAGTATCACGGTAACGAGCGATGGTTCGATACACAAAAGTATCATTCACATTTAAATGCTGGACTGCTCTAACGATAGCCACTTGTGGTTTTCCAGCCAAATATAAAGAAATCACACTATCACGCCTGAATACCATCACGAATAACTTTTTTTCTGGAAAATTCTCACCAAAATGCTTTCTTACGCTTGTAAACAATATAATGAGCTGTCACTTAGAAATGGTAGCCGTCTAAATTTGATTGCAGTTTTCTCATCTCGCCCTGTATAAACCTGAGATGAAAATGGAATTTATAATTTCGCCTTAAATCTATATATATAAAAATCAATTGTTGTTTGTTGGTAACGGAATCAGTTGAAAACGGCTGGACCGATTTGCATAATTTTTTGTACAAACGTTCGTCATACCCCGAGTTAGGTTTTTAAAGAAAAAAATATTGACCACGCCTCCTTTTACGCCCACTATTACGATTTACCTAAAATCTTTATATTTGCCAAAATAGTGAAGATATCGGTTTGAGAATTATTACACGAGATACTGTTGGCTTTCCATCCAACCCTAAGTACTTATTTAGGGGCTGAGGAACGCGCGTACTTTTAAATCTATTTCTTTATATGTAAAAGAAAGTTGTGTTAGTTTCTACTCTTATAACTTAAAGACCGTCGGTCTGATTTTAACGATTTAGACAAATTCGGAATTGCCTCTTGGCAGAAAAGCATAAAATCCAAAAAAATCGCGTAAAAATGTGAAATTTTGAACATTTTCATTTTGACTTTTAAAATGTACAATAGTAATGTTTTATTTTGCATGACTTTTTTCCATTTTGACTTACTATTTTCGAATGTACATTTGTAGTGTTTTTTTTTTTTTTTTTGAATTCTAATATGATGTGTAGGTTTTTTTTGGTAATATAAAGCCACAACGGATAAAACTGTTTTTTATAGATTTTATGTAATAATTCCCAATAAATACATAAAATCTATAAATAACAATTTTATCTGTTGTCGCTTTATATGAAAATTCTAAAATCGGGAAAAATCGAGAATTTTTCAATGGAATCGAATTTCAAAATAATAGTACATTCTACCGACAAACTTCGTAAGGACCTTTAAAATTTTTCCGCAAAAAAATCAGCGAACCAGTTGAAGATTCTTTTTCTTTTTTCTATATTGAAGTGTACATTTTTTTATTAGTTTGAATTCTGAATGAATAATATTAAAAATGAAATAAGGGCGCAATACGATGTTAAATGCTTTCTACTTCAGGGCCTACATCGTGCTTCAGCTGGAAAATGCGAATACATTTAAACAAACAAAAATGACCGAAGAAGCGTTATGGGGTTAATTTCAAAAAGTGGACCTGCTTCTTTCATATGACAATAAATTGTCAAATGAGAACACAAAATGCAAAATACATTGGGACTGCAATCAGTCAAATACCAACTATAAAGAACGCAAAATAGAAATTCTACCTAAACATTCAAGATACTTTTAATCGCTTTGCTAGGTCATGATATGGATCATAACCCCGATATATTCTACATTTTAAC
Source organism: Musca domestica (assembly GCF_030504385.1). NCBI lineage: Eukaryota > Metazoa > Arthropoda > Insecta > Diptera > Muscidae > Musca > Musca domestica. The sequence goes on from NW_026712258.1 coordinate 11,260,421, forward strand.
CATATTTTTCGTACTAATTTTAGCTTATGTTGATAATTTAAGAAGAAACCATCTTGGCAAAAAATTATCAGGTTTTGGTATCACCATCATATGATTTAAAGTATTTTCGGGATCTTGACCACTTTTTTCATTTTTTGGCCCTTATTTGACATCTTTGTTCCTAAGGGGGAAGAAAACCTCTTCTTATAAATTTTTATTTTTCGGAAAAGTGCGCATCTTAGTCTTGAGGCTACCTGGGGTAAAAACCCTGGGGTAGAAAATCATCTTACAGATAATTATCCTAATATATTTGGGATGTACGTCTATATGAAATAAACTCCGAAATGTCAATATGGGACTCATTCAGTCGGAAATTGTGGCAGAAACAAGAAAAAATACGAAATTATAAAGTAACTTTATTGGATCTCCACCGCACAATTCAAATGACAAACAATTAATGCCCATCTTACGGTAATCGGAGCAAAAGAGTAATTTTTTGGCTATTCTGACAACATTCTGCTTCAAGTATGAGGTGGACCTGAATTTTCACATGGGGCTATTATAGATGTTCTTTGTCATATGGGTATTTAACACTCAAATTAAAGCCTATAGCTGTAAAATAAGATCAGGCTATTCAAAATATCTAAAACCGACGGTTAATTAATTTATATTTAGTCATGGAGTCATTACTCATAATCAAGTCATTACTTATAATCAAAATTGGAGTAATTATAATGGAGTCATTACTGTGATCTGTGATTTATTATGCTTTAAAAACTAATAGTACGGGGCGGCAACGCGGACCGGGCCAGCTAGTTGAATATAAATGTTCGATTTTCTTGTAGTTTGGTCCATGCCAATATTTTTATCTGTATTAGATGAAGTCTAAAAATGCAATACTTCGGTCCGCTACATCTGGCACCTCACGCACATTTTAATATTTTCTAAAAATTATCACAAATCTTATAGAACGGAAGAAAGTAGTCGATATAGTCCAAACCATATTTATATAATTTTAAATTAAGTCCGACAGTTTTGGACCAATGGACAATATTTGTCCATTCCTACGGAACCTATTCCATAGAGGGTCAAACGTTTGAATAACCATAACAGAAGTCAAAATATATTTAAATAATCGAACATTGGCTGAGGGTATACATCTGAAGGCAAAACCAACTGATACTTTTTAACTTATTGATCGTAAAACTGGTAGAAGAGAGAACTGTAAAATTTGCTATGAGAGAATTGCTTTGTCCAAAGATTTAGTCTCGTGTATTCAAACTTTTTCCATTGAGTGTAACAATAATTGTGATGCCACTATATCCCATCTTATGACAATGGAATAAGAGATGAAAAACTATTACCAGTATTTAGGGCAGCTCTTTAAGATTCCATTTGGATGAAAAGAAAAACATGAAACGAACGAAATACAAAGACAACAAAACGGCGTTTGTTTCACTTTAGCGCCGCTCTTCTTTCGTTGAAAATGTGAAGTGAAATAATGATAAATGACTGTCACAATGGTTAAAATATCGGAAAAGTGCCAGCCACTTTATTCTATTGCAAATACCACTCGACTATTGCGCGGTTGTAATGGCCATGAGTTGGACACGATGTCTGATAAAAAAAAAATAATAATTATTATTTTCATCATTTACATGGTTTTGTTGTTGCTACTTTGTATTTATCTACCAGAAGTTATGAACATACGTCAGAACGTATGTACGTATGTATGTTGGCATTAATGGATACTGGAATGTATTTTAGCAATCACCTGTTGTTAACAGAACCTCTGGTATTTAATTAACCCAACCACGTGGTAATTGAAATTGATGAGTCAAACAGGTAACATTAGATAATTTATGGAAGTCTGCGAACAATGAAAGGTTAAGGTTATATTATGGCTATGTTTCGATGGCATTGTTTTCGCCATGTGGTTTTCAAAATTCCAACGAAAGCAGATATGCATATGCGATTCTTAACGGGGAAAATGTTGGTAATTGATAATGTGAATTAATGGGGAAAAAACTTTGAATTGAAGGTAGTGGAATATAAACATATTCAAGGAATTGGGAAAACTATTGAAAATGAGGAGAACAATCTGTAAGATCTCGGAATTGACACACGAATAGATTGGCACACAATCACACGAGAAATCTGACAATGTCATTCTTGTTTATGCTGTGGATAGATGATAGGTCTTAATAATTCGGCATCTTTATTGAGAGTGATCATATTCTCCTTACTTGCTACACCCGAAACCTACTTCCGATTGAAATACTGTATATTTATGTTTACTAAAGGAAACTAGAAAAGGTATGCAAAGCCATAAAGCTGATATTATACATTACGTATGCATTACTGTGTAAGCGAGAAAAGTCGTCGTTTTGCCTAGGTTTTCAGATATAGAGCAGTAAAAAAGGAAAACTTTTGGAAAGCATAACTTACTCATTCTTCCAAAAAGAAACCAAATTCGGAATACATATATAGGGTGAGATAGAAAAACTGCAACAAAGTCAAACGCCATAATTTTTACATTTTTTGTTAAATTTTATTAAATGAAAGCAACAATTGTCGGAAATAGCATCAAATTTTAGAATAAGTTTAGATTTGTTCGAATTGGCCACCTTTGGTACGAATTATGACCTTCAAACGGCCAATGAAACCGTCACACGCTGCTCGAATGTTGCTCTGCGGTATTTTGGCCCATTCCCGGCCACTTTGGTATTTTTCAATGCCTGCCAACCTTACTTTCCAAAATGCTCCAAACAAAATAGTCCAACGGATTGGTATCCGGAGATATTGGTGGCCATTGTGCGCTGGAAGTGGAGCGAGGAACCTAATTTTGTAACCATTCTTGGGTGGCGCGTGCTGAGTCCTGTGGAATGTCCAAGGTCTGCGGCCAAAATGTTTACGTGCCTAAGGCTTTAATACATCCTCCAGAATATGTTCGCGATAATATTCGGCATTTATTCTAATGACAAGGTCGATTAATACGAGCGGAGAGCGACCATCGGCTGTTATGGCGGCCCACACCATCACCACGTCCGGCGCTGGAGTTCTGGTCGCCAACCGAAGGTGTACATTTTCAGCTGACCTCTTTGGCAAGTAAACACGATTTGTTTGTTTACAAACTGCTGGACACGAATGTTTTCTCATCGAAGAAAACCAAATTCGGCAGTTCACCACTTTCGGCCAAGCGAAGCAACTCTTTACCTCTTTTGAGTCTATTTTCTTTCTGTTGCGATGTAAATTATTGCACTTTTCGGAATTTTATTGGCTTTACTCCGAGCTCATTTTTCAATATTTGCCGAATGGAATATTGCGATATGTTCAGCTCACGAGCCATTTTTCGGCCACTGCGACACGAGTTTCGATAAGTCGCTTCTTTACTTTTCGAACCATTTCTGCTGATGTTGCTGTTTGCTTCCATCCACTTCCTTGACGTCGGGCTACGCTACCAGTATTGCGGTAACGAGCGATGGTACGAGACACAAAAGATTTATTCACATTTAAATGCTGGAGTGCTCTAACGATAGCCAAGTATAAATATAATGAAATCACACTATCACGCTTGAATTCCATCACGAATAACTTTTTTCTGGAAATGCTTCTGTGCGCTCGTAAACAATGTAATTAGCTGTCACTGGAATAATTTTAGCAGCTGTCGGACTAGTGGTTTAGAAATGACAGCAGTCTGAAGTTTGTTGAAGTTTTTTCATCTCACCCTGTACATATATAGGTATATGAAGCAGATTTTATACATTACGCATACATTAATCTATAAGCGAGAAAATCAGTAGTTTTCCCTGCATTTTCAAGCATATAGATAGCAGTGAAAAAGCAAATCTTTTGGAAAGCATAACTTACACAATCTTCCTACAAGAGACCATTTTCGGAATCCATATATATGAATACAGAATTTTCTCCGGATTTTTAATGGAGACTATATTAAAAAAAATTAACAAAATTGACCTTCAAAATTATAAAAATATAAAACATTATTGGCTTGCTGCATTGAAAATATAAGATTTTAAATTTATTTTTTTAACACCCCCATTGTTGTTGTTGCTATCAAATTTTTAATTAATCTCCACATGACATATCTTCCATACATCCCCATGGGAAGCAAAAATAATCCATATCAATTGTTGGGTGTAATAATGTTGGAAACCGTTTCCAATTGCGTTTTTTCTAAATAGTTTTCAAAAATTGTTTATATTCATCCATTTTATCTTAAACCATAAATTCATCAACTACTTTGTATTTTATGCCTTATTCGAAGGCCATCGAAACCCGGCATGAACAAGAAAAACAAACAATCGTCCAAGAAATTCTAGCAGTTATCTCATTTGTCCGTTATGATGTTGGAAACAATAAAAAAAATATAAAGAAAACAAATAATTAATTGATTTTAAATGGATTTTTTTATGAATTTTAATTTCACTTCGAATAAAAGCGGAAAAATACTTTGCCGTTTGTTTACTTGGAACACAGTCGTTTAGTTTTTGAATACACATAAAAATGTTTAAAAGTTTTTCAAAAGATATTTGTATATTAAGTGCTAGCTTCACCACATTATCTAAAAGCTCTATCTCTTCAGGGCTGACCAAACCTTTTGCAATTTTCAACAAATAAAGAAGGTGCTGTTTCAATATATCATTTTTTAAAAATATTCTTGCAAAGTCAATTTTGGAGTCGAAAAATCTTTAAGAGATAGCCGAAAATAATCAGCAGCTTCCACAACATATTCTATGTCCTCCACAAAATTCGAATCTCGGCTCTCACCACAAAATGTTTCTGTCGTCTCACGATTTTCATTTTGGCTGTATTCTCTCCGATTTTTCTTGATTAGTTTAAATAATCAAAAAAAAAATTACAAATATAATTTAAACAATTTTTTGTAAAAATCCGCTTTATTAATAATTTTGGACGACATCTAAATTAAAAAACAATTGAAATGAATAACTATATATAAAGGAAAATACAATTTTTAGTTTTTTCTTAAAGAATCTCTTTTTGGACTCGTGTGCTAGCACACGGTTTTGAGCAGTGCTGATGTATAACTTCAGAATACATAAAACGCTTTACTGACTGGCTTAAGTCGTTAGTTCATTTCTTCGTAGAGGAACAAAAAAGCTTTAGTTTGACTTAGTTCGATTTTGGTCCTACGCTTTTTTGTTCTTTTTTTAGGAGAAGCCAGACGATGACTAAAGAGAGTCAAAAGAGTTTTTTTATGCATTCCCACTTTTAGGTTGTCTTGGTTCAATTTCGGCTCATAATTTATACTCATTCACCCTACTCATATTTTTATACCCTCCACCTTGGAAAGGAGGGTATATTAACTTTGTCATTCCGTTTGTAACATCCCTAAATATTCGTCGTAGACCCCATAAAGTATATATATTCATAATCAGCATAAACTTCTAAGTCGATTTAACGATGTCCGTCTGTCTGTTGAAATCACGATGCAGCCCACATTATTTGACGTAGAGCGTCAAAATTTAGCAGAACAATTTGTATTGTGTCTAGGATGGTTGGTATTGAAAATTAGATATATGTCTGTCCACGTTTTGGTATAGTCCCCATATTACGGTACCTCCTGATATTCGGTATTTTGATGATTTTTGCACACTTTTCCTCACGGATTTGTCTGAAAAATGGTATTTGTAGGTCATAATGGGTCCTAGTTCTTGTGGCGAAACATTGTTTGTATGGGTCCACGCTTTGGTATAGCCCCCATATAACGTTACCTCCTGATATTTCATGATTTCTGCCACATTTATTTTTACGGATTTGTCTGGAAATTGGTATTTGTTGGTTATAATAGGTTCTAGCTCCGGTGGCGGAACATTGCATGTATATGTCTACGTTTTGGAATGGACCCCATATAACGCTAACTCCCGATATTCGGTATTTTGATGGTTTTTGTCACATTTTTTTTTCACGGATTTGTCTAAAAATTGGTATTTGTTGGTCATAATGGGTTCTTATGTTTCCTCTACCCTCAGGTGGAATGTTACTTTTGAGTTACTACACCGCCTTGTTGTTGTTGAGTTCCTCTTCGTTTATACCTTTTGCTAGGAAAAATTGAATTCTGAATCACCGCAAGTCCTACTCGTGGGATGGGGGTAGGATTATAAAAAAAAAAAACGTTCGATTTGTTTAATAATTCTTCATAGCTTTTGTCTACACCTCTCGCAATGTTTACATTTCCAACTATTTGGCAGTTACTCGAACAAAGTTGTAGTTCCCTTTTAGATAAGATTTGAGGTATTTTGTTGTTATTGCAAACGAAATAAGCGATGTTGTGACTGCTATATATGGAAGAGGAGAACAATAAACGCAAAAGTAACAACAAAAAATGCGAGTAAATCACGAATTGAATTTGAGCAATAAAAAATTCTCTAAATAAACAGACGGACGGACAGACGAACGAACGAACGGTATTTGGGTAGTTTGAATTAATCGCCTGGCTACCTCTTTTGGCACCATAAAACAATTGAAGTGCGGGCGGGGTGGCTGGCTGGCGGGCGGTTCTCTAATTCCCAATTAATTCAATTGACTTGAAGATAATGATTATTATCGGAGAGTGTTATTAAAGTCAATTACCTTTTAATTTCGTGCGAATTGATTTGCGTTTGAGTACTCACTGTTCTCAGTTCGGGTCAGTACAATACAAAATAATATTGATAAATTCATTGCGCTGGACGGTATTATCAGTTGGGGAGACTTTGTAATGTTGTTATTCTTTTATTTGTATTTTTTGTTTATTAAATTGACATGTTGAGATTTGTCAAAAATCGTTCGGCAATAAAACAAAAAAAAAATACAAAATAACAAAAAAATAAATGAAAAATAACAATAAATCAGACGCAATAAGATGATTTGCATTGTTTGGTTCTGAATATCTTGTTGGAATATTGCTTGTTTATATTCTTTATTTCCTTTCCCTTCTGTTTGAAACTCAAAACCCGCATGAGTCCATGTGTTGGTTTTATAAACAAGTATTTCAGATTTATAGAAATAAATTTAAAGTTTTCAGTATTATATGATTTCGTTGTTACATCACATCAAAGAGAGTGGATGTTCTGTACTGTTGGAAGGTTGGAGTTATGTGTTGCCATATCACCAATTTTATCTGCTATTTATGAAATATTATCCATTAGTTTATTCAGAAAGTATCCCACTTTTGCCACCTTTGTAAATTTTGTCTAAAAACACGTTCCTGTGCTCCCAAAAATTGCAACATGTTCACTTCTCTTTTAACAAAAATGGCGGTCTCTCCTGCAATCTGTATGTTTTCTATAAAAATTTTGAAAAGCACAAGTGGAACTACTTCAAACATCGAATTTGATATTTTAATGACAGTAAAAATGTAAATAAAAGTAACAGAAAAACACAAAATAACTTTGTAATTTTATTTTCAACAGCTGCTTGATAGCATCATTATTGTCGACATAATTTTGACGTCTTTACTCAGTGTTGTTACTTTTCCATTCCCGTACTTTTCAAACTATTTTCTTTTTGTGACTTGAAATGTTACTCCTTTGCTATATATAAATATATTAACTTTGTCATTCCATTTGTAACATCTCTAAATATTCGTCGTAGACCCCATATTTACATGCTCAACATAAAATTCTAAGACGATTAAACGTCGTCCGCCTGTCTGTCAGTTGAAATATACAACGCACTTTATTTGACGTAGAGCTTCAAAATTTGGCAGAGCAATTTGTATTGTGTCTATGATGGTTGGTATTGAAAATGAGATATATCGATCTACGTAGCCGCCATATACCGGTACCTTCCAATATTCGGTATTTTGATGGTTTTTGAAACATTTTCCACGGATTTGTCTAAAAATTGATATTTGTAGGTCATAATGAGTGGCGGCAAAACATTGAATATTTAGATCCACGTTTCACAGTCTAGTCTTATTTACCCACGAAATTGTTTCAAATGTGATATTTAAGAAGATTTGGTAGATGACAATCCTTGAAGTATAAAATTGTCTAAAATTGTATAAAATTGCATGGCCCCCACACAAATACCAATTTTTAGACATATTCGTGGGAAAATGTGGCAAAGATCATCAAAATATCGAATATCGGGGGGTACCGCTATATAGGGCTATACAAAAACGAGGACCTATACATACAATGTTTCGCCAAAGGAGCTAGAGCTCTTTAGGACACACAAATACCAATCTTTAGATAAATCCGCGAAGAAAAGGTGCAAAAATCATCAAAATACCGAATACCCAGAGGTACCGTTGTATTGGGACTATACCAAAATGTGGACCGATATGTCTCATTTTCAATACCAACCATCCTAGACACAATACAAATTGTTCTGCTAAATTTTGACGCTCCATCGTGATTTCAACAGACTGACAAATGGACAGACAGACTGATATCGTTAAATCGACTTAGAATTTTATGTTGATTACGCTTACAGGATGAGATAAAAAAACTGCAACAAAGTCAAACGCCATAATTTAAATTTTTTTGTTTTTCAATTTTATTGAATGAAAGCAAAAAAATGTCGGAAAGCGTCAAATTTCAGAATAAGTTTTGATTAGTTCGAATTGGTCACCTTTGGCACGAATTATAGCCTTCAAACGGCCAATGAAACCGTCACACGCTGCCCGAATGTTGGCCCATTTCCGGCTAAGCGCTAACTTGAGGTTATCGACACTTCGGTATTCATTAGTGCCAACCTTGCTTTCCAAAATACTCCAGACACAATAATTCTCACGAGCCATTTTTCGGCCACTGCGACGCGGATTTCGATCAAGTCGCTTCTTTACTTTGGTGTTGCTGTTTTCTTCCGTCCACTTCCTTGACGTCGGGCTACACTATCAGCACGCGGTAACGAGTGATGGTACGAGACACAAAAGATTTATTCACATTGAAATGTTGGAGTGTTCCAACGATAGCCACTTGTGGTTTTCCAGCCAAATATAAAGAAATCACACTATCACGCTTGAATTCCATCACGAATAACTTTTTTTGGAAAATTCTTACCAAAATGCTTTTGAACGCTTGTAAAGGATTTGATGAGCTGTCACTGGAATAATTTTAACAACTGTCGAGTGGCTTAGAAATGACTGCAGTCTGAAGTTGGTTGCAGTTTTTTCATCTCACCCTGTAAATACGAGTGAGTTTGAAAAAAAGTTCTTTTGCTATTTTCTGAAAAAAAATATTCTTTTTCCGATACTATTATGGATTATTGACTGTAGATTGACATTATAAATAAAAAAAATTAAAAAAGTTCCACATCTTGAAAAGCAGCCTCAACAAATTTCAAATATCATAAGAAAATCTAAACCTTTTTCCCACGGTGTCGGCTGCAGTTGTTACTATCTTAAGTTCCAAGTTAAATTTTATTTATCAACATTTCATGGCAGAGAATATCAAAGGCTCAGCCAAACCGAATTTCCGCTTCAGTTCTATTTATATCCCATAAAAATCCAATGCTTTTTCTTTTCAACACCAAAGAGTTTCGGCACTGTTGTGCTAAATAAACTAAAAGCGATAAAAATAAGTGAATCTCTTTTTTAACTCAAAAAGACCGCTTTCTTGGCACAATACTGATATAAAAAATAAAAAAATCCCTTCAAAGAGAGGAAATCTAAGAAATATAATATTACAGCTGACGAAATCTGGGCATTGTGACCACACGTTGTTTATATTCATGTTTTGCCAGTTGGACTACTGATCATATGTGTAAAGGATCTGCCAAAGGTCCAAAGAATAAGTGAAAAAGTATAAGTCGGTTTTGGCCACAGATGTATACCCTCAGTCGATGTCATGAACTTTTGTAGAGAGGTAGTAGAAAAAGTCGATCGACATATCCCATAATTTCATTGAATCAATGGTTGGAGATACTCGTACAGGAAGTGTGAAGGAAATCGCTAACCTGTTTCGAATGTAATGAGACATTTTAATATTAAAAGTGTTGTCCCTTGTAGCCGAGGTAACAGAATCAGTAGGCCAATAAATTCCATACTCACAACAGATCTTGTGTTTGTAAAAATATTGGGGTGTGCAAAGTTTGATAAGGATTGGATGTTCATTTTGTATTTGATGAGGGTGATTGGTATTCAAAGTTTTGGCCCTTTGTGGGGAACGGGTACCAGAAGAAGTGGTCCGATCTATCCCATCTTCATATCAGATGTAAAATTGTTAAAAATATTGGAAATGCGGAGACAATCAGACTCTCCTTTTATATTATAAAAGCGTTGCGATTATTCAAAATGTTGACTCTTTGTGAGAGAGGTACTAGAAAGAGTACCCCGATATTGTCAATTTTAGCACCTTACCAAGCACTGACACAAATATTAAGGATTGCAAAGTTTTAAAGGAAATCGAATAGCTCTTTCTCTTTCTTTGAGTTAAATTTATTTGAAAATTTTGACCATTTGTGGTACCAGAGGTACAACAAGGAGTAGGTCGATATTGCCCACATAGGAACTCGATCTAAGATTGATAATAATACTATGATGTTCCAAGTTTGGTCCAAATTGGATACTCCCTTCGAGAGTTATCGTGCGTACCAGCCAGACAGAAGGACGGGCACCTCTGGATCGATTCCAAATGTCCTGAAACGGATTTGGTTCCAAGAGACCTTATTTCGATGAGGCACGTTTTGATCATATGACTGAGGGTATAAACAATATATGCTGCAGGTCAAGAGCGTGGTAACGTTCACCAAGGATGACAATCCTGGCCATTAAATTCTTAACAACCAAATCTGACCAAAAACTAGGAATCCATGCCAACGCTTTCTAAACAATTTCCGATATTAATTTCTTCTACCTCATATCTATATTTCTTTTTATACCCTACAACACTATGTGTTGGGGGTATTATAAGTTTGATTGGGCCAAAAATTATGTAACACCACGAAATATTGGTTTCCCACATAGGAAAGTATATATGGATCATCCTAGCTCGCCGAGCTGAGTCGATCTAGCTATGTATGTCCGTCCGTCCGTCTGTCCATGTTAATTTGTAATCACTCTACAGGTCGCAATTATGGCCTGATCTTCACGAAATTTGGAATGGAGGTCGGGGTTGGGCCAGAATAGAACCCTATTTCTTTTTGAGATGATCGCCAAATGTTTAGGGGTTGAAATGGACCAAATACTGAAAAAATGTCGGATTTTGCAGTAGCTATACAGGTCGCAATTATAGACCAATCGACGCGGAATTTCGCATGTAGCTAGAGTTTAGGACGGGGAAGAAGCCTACCAATTTGGGTGGTCATCGGATAATATTTAGCGGGTAAAATAGACCATATATTTTGTGTTGAAAAAATTCCAAATTTTTCATTAAACCGCGAATATTTTAAATCCCGGCGAAATCACAAAGCCATGACAAGGTTACTTCTGACCTTTACATTGATGTTAACATCGTACAAATCGGATATATAGCAAAATATGTGCGATACATATGTTTATCAAAGAAGATATGCTTGAAAGATCTCTTATATGTCGAGAACGGCTGAACTGATTTCGACAGTTCTCATTAACTCAGAATGGCCTCTTGGCAGGAAAGAAAAAACGTCTAAAAAAATCGCATAAAAATATCTCTCTAAAGATGAAAATATTGATTTTGTAAAATTTTCTCATATTTTTTCAATTTTGTCATATTTTTGGCATATTTTCATTTTGAATTAAACATTTGGTAATATTTCTACAGCTAACAAAACTAAGTAGTTGTGACATCTGAATATCATATACAGATCCCATTTATGGCCCGATCCTAACGAAATTTTGCATGGGGATAAGATGAGGGTCAGAATAGAAGCCTACTCTTTTTGGAGATGATCGCCATATATTTAGGGGTTGAAATGGACCCAAAAACTGCAAAATTGTCGGCAGGTCGTAATTATCGCCCGATCATCACGCATATTTGAAAGGGGGTTACCGGACATTGCAAAAGCCAAGCAGTTTTGGATGGCCATCCAAAAATATTCAATGTGTGAAGGAGTTTGCCAACTTTTGTAGACAAAATACGAAAATGTCCATTCCAGAGACTTTTTCGAGAATTCACAAATACAGGAAAGACGCACTTCTTCAATGTGTGAAGGAGTTTGCCAACTTTTGTAGACAAAATACGAAAATGTCCATTCCAGAGACTTTTTCGAGAATTCACAAATACAGGAAAGACGCACTTCTGACTATTTCGTTAACGCTGATTTCGTTGAAGAATATAGTCAAATGTCTGTATCTCATATAGATGCGTTTCAGTCAAAAACCAATAATAAATGTTAATCTTTTGCCACTTCTGAGAGATTATAGGTCTTTGGGAAATATTGGTTCCAGTTCTAGGAAGACCATTTACGACATCTACCAATAAATTGGAAATAAGCAAATTCGTTTGAGTTGCTATTATTCGAAAAATAGAGAACGAAACCTGATGGTTTTCTTTTATAATTTGTCACAATATCTTGTGGAATTCTTTCGAGTATCTCGCCTATATAAACTGTATCGTTTATTATAGTGTTGTAGGGTATTTAACGGTCGGCCCCGCTCGACTGTAGCCTTTGCTTACTTGTTTAATTCATTTTCTTGTCTTTTTCTCTCTCGCCTTCATCTTCTTTTGGATGATCCCAAAAATTGAAAGATTTTCGAGGTTTGCATTTCATTTAACTTTTTTTCGAAACTGTCTACCAATAATTTGCCACTTTTAGAGAATGTTATGTCATCCATTTTGATTGGGGATCTCTGTATATATTTTTCCTAAAACTTTTAAAAAATTCCCAAACATTCAAAATTATTACAAATGATTCTTCCTTCCATTTTTCCTTATTAACATGTTCTTTTCGTTGCATGTTTTTCATTTTAGCTGGCTATAGGATCATCGAATCGTTACAATGCAATCGGTTAAACCAAATGAATTGCCGCAAAATCCCTACGAGCGGACGAACATATTGGCACGATTATGTTTTTGGTAAGTTGATTTGGGTTCCATAGGTTCCATTTTATTTAAAGAACATATCCATTTCGTAATTTATACATTTTGATCAATCTATTTGTTGATTTGTAATCAATAATTTTTATATTCCGTTTCGTTTCCATAGGTACACACTGCCAACATTTTTTAAGGGACGTAAAAAAACTCTAGATACCAAAGATCTCTATCGGGCATTAAATGAACACAAATCAGGTAAATAAATAATTCCTTTTTATTTTTGGTGTAAATGTAAATGAATAATTTAAAATATTTTTTCGAATAATGAATATATTTTCGAATAAAAATCCGCATGATTTTAAATAAATAAACAAATAAAATAATATAATTTAATTTTCATATCATATCGGATGTTATATTGGTCAACCGTTTTTTTTTTTTTGGTATACGTTTTTATACAGGGTGAGATAATAAAACTGCAATAAAGTCAAACGTCATAATTTTTACATTTTTGTTTTAATTTTATTGAATGAGAGCAAAAAATGTCGGAAATAACATCAAATTTTAGAATAAGTTTAAATTTGTTCGAATTGGTTACCTTTAGCACGAAGCCGTCACACGCTTCCGAAAGTTGCTCTGCGGCATTTCGGCCCATTTCCGGCGAAGCGCTTGCTTGAGGTGATCGACACTTTGGTATTTTTAGTGCCAACCTTGCTTTCCAAAATACTCCAGACACAATAGACCATCGGATTGGTATCCGAAGATTTTTTTGGGCATTGTGCGCTAGAAATGAAGCGAGGAGCCTCATTTTGTATCCGTTCTTGGGTGGCGCGTGCTGAGTCCCGTTGGAATGTCCAAGGTGTGCGGCCAAAATGTTTGCGTGCCCAAGGCTTTAATACACCCTCCAGAATATTTTCGTGAAAATATTCGGCATTTGTTCTGATGCCACGGTCGATTAATACGAGCGGAGAGCGACCATCGGTTGTTATGGCGGCCCACACCATCACCATGGCCGGTGCTTGAATTCTGGTGGCCAACCGAAGGTGCACATTTTAAGCTGACCTCTTTGGCAAGAAAACACGATCATTTGTTTGTTTACAAACTGCTGGAATTTCAATGGCTTTACCCCGAGCTTATTTTTTAATATTTTCTGAATGGAATATTGCGATATGTTAGCTCACGAGCCATTTTTCGGCCACTTAGATCACTGGGTTTCGATCAAGTCGCTTCTTTACTTTTCGAACCATTTCTGCTGATGCAGTATCATGGTAACGAGCGATAGTACGAGACACAAAAGATGTATTCACATTTAAATGTTGGAGTGCTCTAACGAAATCACACTATCACGCTTAAATTCCATCACGAATAACTTTTTTTTTGGAAAATTCTCACCAAAATACTTTTAATGAACTGTCATTGGAAAAATTTTAACAGCTGTCGGACGAGTGGCTTACGAAGTTGGTTGCAGTTTTTTGATTTCACCCTGTAGGATTATAAAAATACCGAATATCGGTGGGTATCGTTATATGTGCGCTTTTAGCAAACGTTTACCTAAATATTAAACTTTCTGCCACCGAAGCTAGAATCCATTATGAACTACAAATACAAATTTTTTGACAAATCTTTGGAAAAATGTGACAAAAATCATCAAAACTCTGAATATCGGGTGGTACCAGTATATGGGGGGAGGGTATAAAAATACATGGACGGACATGCATAAATCGACCCAGAATGTGATTCTATGGAGATCACTAAAAGGAACTATGAGCCTTCCTCGTTTCCAAAGACTTAATGCGGGATATTACAATGTGACATAGGGTATAAAAATCCAGAACTGATAAATGCAACAGATAGCCACCTGTCATTGTTGATCGATTGCCTTCAACGAAAAATTACTGTACTAAATTGAGTTTTTTTTTTTGCTCGAGAATTTCAATCACTAGAATTGAATCAAATCAATAGGCGATTATTGCAGCAATGCAATATTTAATTGATTTCAATTGATTGTAACGTCATTGTGCCACATTGTGATAGACAAAGCAAAGTAAAAAACAACAACAAATAGATCGAAATTGCGACAATGACAGGGCCGTAGACAAAGAAACAGCGCATGTTTCTGTGAATACAAGTGAATGACTAAACATAAGTCTCTTAATGGAATGTTAGAAAACAGCAAATCAATTGAATTGGAATTGATCGTTTTGGTGATAAGAGAACGCCAATCGTTGACAAAACAATGTCACAACTGTCTGGCTCAGCTTAACCAGAACTGGGTTTCTTCCTCTAGCTTTCCTTTTTCTCATCAAATTTCAGATTATCGAGATCGTTGATTATCTAACGTTTCAAACTTTCCCGGATAGTAGTTCTCTCTACATACTCAAATAGTGTGGCGTATTTCACTGCACCAAATGCAATTTGATAGTTAAGGGCTATCAAGACTGTCCTATTACTCGACTTGTTCTAGTTTAGTGTTCGACTGATATGTGTGGGTATGGCGTAAATTGTGGTACTATGTTTGGACGGAATTCGGGTTTATGGTCGGCAACTGGATAACTTCCTCTGCTGCTGGGGATGAGTAAAGCCTTATGAGTCTGTGCTACTAGCAATGAGCCATCTGGTCCATTTCCAGGCTTCGGGAACGACGTGGGTGGCTAGCGACCGATTGAGAATTTTTGTTGTGTATTAAGTTGTTTAAACATTACCATATACAGCGCACTTCTTCGGATCAGTCATCGTTACGTTCTTAAAAGTTACCGTGGTCCTATCATCCTTTTTACCGGGGTTCGAGAGCGATTTAACTTCTACCCCCAGCTTACTCATATCGGTTCCATTGTTGCAACACTTCAGATGTTTTAGATTATCATGAGATTTGGTCTTATTTCCGGTATTTGAACAGCAGGTATTAGCGAGTGGCTGCAGCTTTGCCAATGTCTCGGAAAATCCGTACTGCTACCCGAACAACAGAAGGGATGAGCAGCTTTCTGAAGCTATATACACCAATAAACGCTGAATTCAGGCCAGTGAGATTTCTCATGGTAAAGGAATTGGCGGCGCTCAGAGGTTATGAAATCGGCGATTTTCTAATGAAGTCGATTATCGGGTGATGGTCTGACGTTATAGTCACGTTATGTATCAGAATGGGTGGCATTATGGTTAAGTTTGGGGAACAGTGACATTCTCCTCTTATTCGTGCGGAATGTGGAGCAGTCAACCTGTCGACCTGCATAAGTAATTTTTTGTCATAGGCTGTAGTACCGATTCCGAACTTCAAATGCGAAATAATTCCGTTGAATAACGTCGCTAATATCATCAAAATACCGAATAAAGGAGGTACCGTTATATGTGGGACATACGATATCGTGGACCTATATAGACAATTCTCTTCCAGTGGGCAAAATGCTCAGAAGGAACCCTTTGTGTGGATTTTCAGACAGTTCCATTGGAAAATGTGGCTAAAATCATGAAAATACCGAATAGCGGGGGGAACCGTTATATGGCGGCTTTACGATATCGTGGACCGATATAGCCCAAATTATATATACTTTATTAGGTCTAAAATAATTATTTCGATGAGTTAACAAAGGGAATGACGAACTTACTATACCCTCCATACTATGCATGGTGGAGTGAAATGAAAAAACATAACTTGGGTGGTGAGGTAGCCGAAGGAGCATTCGAAAGGAATATTCGAACTTGACGAAAGTTTAATGCGAAGTTAACAATGTACCAAGTTAGGATCAAATAAGTAGAAAAGCTGTAAGTTTGGCCGGGCCGAACTTTCAATACCCTCCACCACTTGGAACGAATTTGGCAATTCCTAAAAATCTGTTAAAAAATCTGTTAAAATCTTAAAAATACCGAATGTAGCTGTTATATTAGAGTCCATACGACGACATGGACCTGCATAGGAAACTTTTGTCATAAGCCATTTCAATATTCAAATGCGAAACTTAAAAAAATCGGTAAATAATGTAGCTAAAATCATCAAAATACCGAATATCGGGAGGTACTGTTATACCGACATGGACCTGCACAGACAATCCCCTGTCGTAGGCTGTAGCATCCATTACGAACTTTAAATACCAAATTTGAAACAATTCCGGTGAATAATGTCGCTAAAATCATCAAAATACCGAATATAGGGATGTACCGTTGTATGGAGGCTGTACGAAGACGTGGACCTGCACAGACAATCTCCTGTCATAGGCTGCCATTACGAACATAAAATACGAAATTTGAAAGAATTCCGATGATTATTGTCGGTAAAATGATCAAAATACCGAATTTCGGGAGGTACCGTTATGTGGGGGTTATACCAAAACCTGGACCTATATGGCCCATTTTCAATACCAAAAGTCCTGCAGACATAATATATATTTGATGGTGCTGATCAAGAATATATATACATTGTGGGGTCTAAAATGTATATTTTGAGGTGTTACAAATGGAATGACAAACTTAATATAACCTCCATACTATGGTGGAGGGTATAAAAATGTACAACTACACAAGGCAGAATAAAGCTACCTCCTAAATACAGAATTGCATCTTCCTACTTGATTTGAAGTTGAACAACCTTTCTTATTGAGTCATGGATTTTGATAGTTCGCTTCACGACTATTGTTACCACAAAAGGCAAAATGTCCGTAAGCACAGCAACAATAATTGAGAACTCTTCTGTTCCTCTTAATGCCAATAATTTGTAATATTCTGTATGGCACTTCATTTTTCACTACTTTCGCAAAAAAAGATTTGTTTACATTGATCCTTATAAATAACGAAATCGAAAAATGTTCATCGTTCCCACATGTAACACCATTTTTATGTGTTTACAATTTCTTATTTTTTTTTTTTTCCAAAATGTGATTGGAATTTTTTTGTTCGTCCAGTTCACGCCATGTAAAATTGTTATCTGTGAGGCGAGTTCGTTGATCTGTGGTGTCAATTAAGAAGATGAATTTCGAGAGTGCCATGACATTCGGTTTCATCATTTGCATACATACTGCATATTTTCAAGCAGCTTTTCTTCGTCGTTCATACATATGTATATATGTAAATATGTACTTTATTATAAAATAATATTTTTCGCCTAAAAAAAAGGCAAGTGACTTGACGTAATCTGAGAAAAATATTTATGTCTTCACTTCACTTTTATTGCAGTTATTTCACAACAATTAACGGAGTATGACCCATATTCTTTTAATATTGTTCAATTACTAAAATAGGTGAACTAGATTCGGATCATTTTTTTATTTGAGACAATTTTGCAATATCGCCCATTCTTCCATTAGTAGCCAGAGCAAGTAGTGAGAATCGTTTTGATTGTTGTTTGATTCATGCCATTCAACCTAGATCTTTTGTGTCTTTCAAGAGGCAATGACGTATCCAGATGATTGTCTTGACACTTTTCTGGAACATTTGATTGGCAAAATTCTCAATAAGTCTGGTGGGCCTCGAACAAATTTTGAAATATTTCGAGGAGAAATCTACTAAGAATTACAGACAAAATTTTGTTGTTACTTAATATTTTGCTGAAAACTAATTTAGAATATTTCAATCGGTATGGCCGAAACTGGAGAATGGTTTTTTCATTATCGAGGTCACATTTTGATATTTTGTGGGAAAGGTACCAGAGGCAGTGTGGCAATTTTGTCTACTTTCGCACCTGACCTTCCATTGATACAGGTGTTGCGCTGTTCGATGTTTGTTCGAAATTAGATACTCCTCTGATACATACATACTGCGATTTATACTTTACTGAAAATGTTGATGCTTTTTGTTTGAGTAATCGGGAAAACTGGACGGATATATCTTATATTCAAATTAAATCAATGGTTGGTAAAAATATTGAGATCTACGATGTTTAAAGAAAATCTTCGATTTGTTTAGCATGTTATGAGCGTTGAAGTTATTCAAAATTTTTACGCTTTATGGGAAAGTTATCAGTAGGAGATTTTCTTGCACAACCTAAGGCGCTGCTTCAAATATTTAGGAGTGCAAAATGTGAGCAGATTTGTATGCCACCTTTTTGCCTTCTATAAAGTATAAGGTTTCTATAAGGGGAAAATTCATCAGATTATAAAAGGAGAGCTAATAAATAAGTAAAACACTTGAGTTCGGTCGGGGCAAACTTTTAATACCATCCAAGATCTTGAAAATTTTCGAAAAAAAACCGTCGAAAAATACCTCTTTAATGAAATTCGTTATATGGGGGTTATACGAAGACGTGGACCTATATAGAAAATTTTTCGTCGTAGGTTATAATACCGATTCCGAACTTTAAATACGAAATTTAAAACAATTGCGTTGAATAATGTTGCAAATAACATCAAGATACCGAATATCGGGAGCTACCGTTACATAGGGGATATATGATATCGTGGACCTATACAGACAAATTCTCCATTGAAAATTTGGCTACAATCATTAAAATACCGAATATCGGGAGGTACCGTTACACGGGTAATATACGAAATCTTGGACCTATATAGACAATTCTCTTCCAGGGTGTAACATACTGAGAAGGAACTTGTGGTGTGGATTTTCAGACAATTCCATTGAAAAATGTAACTTGAATAATCAAAATACCGAATATCGGGGGCACCGTTATATGGGGGCTATACGATATCGTGGACCGGAATAGCCAATCTTCGAACTTGAGCTTGCCTGTAGACAAAAGACTGATCTGTGCAAAACTTTAGTTTTTTATTTAAATTCGTTTTGACTCTAGCGTGATTACAACAGACGAACGCACGGATAGGGCTAAATCGTCTTTGAATTTTATGCTGATCAAGAATATATATACTTTGTTAGGTCTAATATTATTATTTCGATGAGTTACAAACGCAATTACGATCTTAAAATACCCTCCATGCTGTGTATGGTGGAGGGTGTAAAAAAGAGTACACGTCTATCGTCGTATTGAAAGTTTACATCGCAAAATAACGAAGGTACAAGGGGAGTGTTACATTTTTTGATGGAGGGAGTGTTACATTTTTGGTTGAAAAATATAATTCTCAAGCAATTAAACAAATGGGTCTTTTTGGTTTTTATACCCTCAGCCATATGGCTAGAGAGGGTATATATCATTTGATATGGCCAAAACATGCCATTTTTAGACCCTAGATCTCTTTAGACCAAATCCGTTTTAGAACATTTGGAGTTGATCTAGTGATGTCCGTTCGTCCATCTGTCTGGCTGATGCGCACGACAACTCTCGAAGGGAGTATTTGGTCCAAACTTAATACATCGTAATATTATTATCAAACTTAGATCAAGTTCGGAGATGGGCAATATCGGTCCACTCCTTCTGTCCTAAGAATCGTAGAAATTTTCAAAAAAATATTTTACTGCACAGGAATAGAAATTATAATCCGATTTTGCTCCAACTTTCCAAATCCTAATATTTGCATCAGTGCGAAAATGGGCAATAGCGTTTGACTCCATCAAGTAAAGTAAGGGGTCAAAATTTTGAATAACTATAACTCTTATAATATGTGATATAAGAGCCCGATTGTCTCCAAACTACACAGATCACAACCCAAGGTTTAGAGTGAAGATGGAATATATAGGTCCACTCATTCTGGTACTGGTTCTGGTTAAAAATTTGAACACCCATGAAGCTCATAAAACGCAAAATTAACATTCGATTCCATTTAGACTTGCACATCTGAATATTTCCATCAATACAGGATCTGTTATAATAACGGTAGAGATCGGACTATTCCTTCTGAAACCTCCCCCAAAATATAAAATCCGAAATAAGCATCAGATTCTCTTAATCTTTCACACATCCTATTATTTCCCCTAACAAAATATGTGTTGTGAAGATGGAATATATCGGTCCACTCCTTCTTGTAACTCCCCCATAAAAAGCGAAAATAACATCCGATTCCATTCAAGACTTTGTACATCTCAATATTTCCATCAAACACAAGATCTGTTATAAAGGTGGTAAGATCGGACCATTTGTTTTGCTACCTGCCCAAATAGGGTTCAAGATAGATGAAAAACAAAATGCACAAAGAAAGCGAAATAAGCATTCGACAAAAAAGTTTTACTATAGATCCATTAAGACGCCAAAAGTTTAAATCTTAGCTAAGTGGTATGTTTACATTACCCTGAATTATTCGGCTAGTTTGGCTTCCAAATGATTTTTTCGGAGAATATTCGAAAATAGTTTCATATACCAAAAATCATTGGTTTAAAATTAATTAGAAATTGAATAATTTTGGGAAATTTTCTGGGGGATTTTTATAATTCAATTTCATTTTTAACACAAATTGGTTAACCATAATATTTTATGGTTTAAATGGTGATCGCTGTTTTTTTTTTAGCGCCAGACAGATTGATTCCGTTGAAATTGTGAAGTGTTAATGAACTTTTGTTTATGCTTCATCATCACCTAAAGAAAAAAAAAATTAAAAATGAAACAAAAAACGTAAACAAATGACTTCGTCACCATAACACAGATATGTTTGAAATTTTGTTGCCAGCGGTGATTTAGTGATTTTTTTCTTTGTATTCGCTTGTTTGAATATTGATTAAGAATCGTTAGCCAGACTCTCGGACAATGGAATTAAACGACACCAAAAGACAACAATTTGTCAAAGTTGTTAGATTAGTTTCGTTTTTTTTTTGGTCATGTGAACATCTAGTAATGGTGATAGTAATTAAATGTGATGTTAGAACAAGTGAGAGAAAAGAGTGGGAAAGAAATAGGGAGAGAAGTTGTATTTTTTGTAGAAAGATGATATTTTGTTGAATAATTAAAAAGATCTTAGAAGAGTGTAGAAAATTAAAAATTCGAGGAAATTGAAGCAGATTACGAAAGTAGAGCTAAAAAGTAGCTTTTAATACCCAGTCCTATTGCGTAAAGAAGACATTTTTATATAAAAGTATCTGAATTCAAACGGGTTACATTTTAAACTAACTCTGCAAATACCGATTTTTAGAAAAATCCTTGAAAAAATGTGGCGAAAATCGTACCGTTCATTTTCAATACCAACCATCCTAGACACAATACAAATTGTTCTGCCAAATTTTGAAGCTCTACATCAAATAATGTGGGCTGTATCGTATCGATTTCAATAGACAGGCGTACAGACAGACGGATATCGTTAAATCGACTTAGAATTTTATGCTGATCATAAACTCACATAAAGAACGGCCTTAAATGTCTAGTATACAGGGTGAGATAAAAAACTGCAACAAAGTCAAACGACATTTTTTTTTAAATTTAATTGAATAAACGGCCAATGAAACCGTCACACGCTGTCCGATGGTTGCTCTGCGGTATTTTGGCCCATTCCCGGCGAAGCGCTTGCTTGAGGTGATCGACACTTTGGTATTTAAAGTGCCAACATTGCTTTCCAAAATACTCGACACAATAGTCTAATGGACTGGCATTCGGAGATTTTAGTGGCCATTGTGCGCTGGAAATGAAGCGAGGAACCTCATTTTGTAACCATTCTTGAGTAGTGCTGAGTCCTGTTGAAATGGCCAAAATGTTTGTGTGTTCCAGGCTTTATACACCCTCCACGGTCGATTTATACGAACAGAGAGCGATTATAGCGGCCCACACCATCACAATGGTTGGCGTTTGAGTTGTGGTGACCTACCGAAGGTGCACATTTCCAGCTGACTTCTTGGCAAGTAAACACGATCATTTTGTTTGTTTACAAACTGCTGGACAACGAATGTTTTCTCATCGGAGAAAACCAAATTCGGCAGTTCACCACTTTCGGCCAATCGAAGCAACTCTTTAGCGCTTTTGAGTCTATTTTCTTTCTGTTGCGGTGTAAGTTTTTGCACTTTTTAGAATTTCAATGGCTTTACCCCTAGTTCATTTTTCAATATTTGCCGAATGTAATATTGCGAATATGTTCAGCTCATGAGCCATTTTTCGGCCACTGTGACGCGGGTTTCGATCAAGTCGCTTCTTTATTTTTCGAACCATTTCTGTTGATGTTGCTGTTTTCTTCCGTCCACTTCCTTGACGTCGGGTTACGCTACCAGTATCACGGTAACGAGCGATGGTACGAGACAGAAAAGATTTATTCACATTTAAATGCTGGAGTGCTCTTACGATAGCCACTTGTGGTTTTCCAGTCAAATATAAAGAAATCGCACTAACACGAAATAATTCCATCGCGAATAATTTTTTTTCTGGTGAATTCGCACCAAAATGCTTTTCTACGCTTGTAAACAATATAATGAGCTGTCACTGGAATAATTTTAACAGCTGTCGGACGAGCAGTCTGAAGTTGGTTGCAGTTTTTCTTACGATTTTATGCTAAAATTCCCCAACAAAATATGAAAAAAGATCCCTTTGTTGGCTTGCTTGGGGACTGAAATTTTAAAAATTGAAATCTTGGATTATTATAAGTAATATTGGCGATGATACTATATAAGTAAAATGTGAGGATTTCAAGAAATATTAGTACGAAAACATCCAAAAAATGTGTTAAGAGGGTAGAACTCTACCACTCTAGTTAGGTTTCTTTGCGGTGTTAACTTTTAAAACGCCAATGCACGTGACTTCCATTTAAAATCCACCGCTTAAATAATATACTGATTTTCCTGCAATCATATTTTGTGTTGCACAGTGTAATTTTTGATACTATTGTCTTTGTTTTCCCCAGTAGAACATCACGTTTTATCGCTTATTCTTGAAAGAGGTGTATGAAAGTTATCATGAATATTTAAAACAAAACTGGAACAATAGCTCATAAAATATGCCAAAAATATAAATCAATATTCAGCACAAACATCTAAAATTTATTCCGATATGTTAATTAAGAGAATACATTCAAAGAGAGCTGAATAATGAAAAACAAAAAAGAAATAAGCCTCTCACATCAATAGCAATCTTGTGTAGAAAACATTTCAGATATTCTATTCAAAATTCAGAGAATAATTATCTAGACGCATATCTAAGAAATAACAGTGGCTAAAATGTAAAAAATTGGTATGAGAAACAAGGTTTTTGAAAAATTTGTACTAAAACTCCACAAAATAAACATTTTAAAGTTGAAATAAGAATATTTTTCTTCGTCCATGATAAACAAATCAATTGGAAAAAAATTTTCGAAGACTAAACATTGATTCGAAATTTCGTATCCCCGTCACGAAAGGTCAAGATTTTTAATACTAAAGACATTTCTAATGAATAAAATCAATTTTTTGGTTTTTTCAAACTTCGATCAAATCAATATTTTTACCAATATTAGATCTCGTGTGAGGTTGGTCCATATCAGTCCACTTTTTTGTTACCTTCCACATTCGGTTATAACCTCACTATGTAGTTGGGCACTGTATTTTTAATATCCTCCACCAAATTATGGAGGGTTATTACGTTTGTCATTCCGTTTGTAATACCTCGAAATATATATGTTAGACCCTACAAAGTATATTCGTGATCGGCATAAAATTCTATGTCGATTTAACGATGGTCGTCCGTCTGTGTGAATCATTCTAGCTTACGGACGAAATTAAGTTTTCATAGGTTGATAACATTTTACTCAGGTGTGTGTTTGGTCTGCAGGACTTTTGTTATTGAAAATGAGATATAGGTCGGTTTCTTCGTATGGCCCCACACAACGATATTCCCCTATATATTCAATATTTTGAAGATTTTAGTGATTTTATTCACCGGAATTGTTTCAAATTTCGTATTGTAAGTTCCTAATAGATACTACGGCCTGTAACAGCTGTCATAATTTTGAATATAGCTTCTATGATTGATATAGCACCTATACAGGGTGAGATGAAAAAACTGCAATCAACTTCAGACTGCTGTCAGTTCTAAGCTGCACGTCCGACAGCTGGTAAAATTATTTCAGTGACGGCTCGTTATATTGTTTACAAGCGTACAAAAGCTTCTTGAGAATTTTCCAGGAAAATAAGTTATTCGTGATAAAATTCAAGCGTGATAGTGTGGAAAACCGCAAGAGGCTATCTGGTAGCGTAGCCCGACCCCAAGGAAGTGGACGGAAGAAAACACCAGCAGAACTACACCTTCGGTTGGCCACCAGAACTCAAGTGCCGGCCATGGTGATGGTGTTGGCCGCCATAACAACCGATGGTCGCTCTCCGCTCGTATTAATCGATCGTGGCATCAGAATAAATGCCGAATATTATCGTGAAAATATTCTGGAGGGTGTATTAAAGCCTTGGGCACGCAAACATTTTGCCGTAGACCTTGGACATTCCAACAGGACTCAGCACTATCGCACTCAGCTCGCGCCACCCAAGAATGGTTACAAAATGAGGTTCCTCGCTTCATTTCCAGCGCACAATGGCCACCAAAATCTCCAGATACCAATCCGTTGAACTATTGTGTCTGGAGTATTTTGGAAAACAAGGTTGGCACTAAAAAATACTAAAGTGTCGATCACCTCAAACAAGCGCTTCGCCGGGAATGGGCCAAAATACCGCAGAGCAACATTCGGGCAGCGTGTGATGGTTTCATTGGCCGTTTGAAGGCCATAATTCGTGCCAAAGGTGACCAATTCGAACAAATCTAAACTTATTATAAAATTTGATGCTTTTTCCGACATTTTTTGCTAAAAAGACGAAAATGTTGCTTCATCAGCTATATTCCGGTCAGGTGTATGTTTTTGCATGGTCGAAACACTCTTCGACTTCGAAAACGGTTTAATTGAATTTTGTTTTGGTTAGTTTTTCTATTCCAATGTACCATTTATACAGTTCTTAAATTTCTTACAGTGGTTATATATTTTAACATTATAGGCTTGAGTGACTTAATATTGTCACTCATACCCCTGAAACGATATATACGACATCTGCTGATGAGAATATTTTCGATGACAAGCGGTGAGAGCATTCCCTCGCCTATATTTTCATTAGTCTATGTTAGAAGTGTACTCGGCAAGAGTAGAATCTGCTCGATCACACTCGCACTTATTCGAGCTGGTACCTCTATGAATATTTCATAGAAAACGAATCGATATAGTCTAAACTTGGTCCATGGTAATAATTACATCCGACTAACATCAGAATCGATTAGGTCCGTAGACATTTTAATATAGTCTCCATATAACTGTGCCGCCATATTGAAGTTGTTTTGACGGTTTAAGGAATATTTTTGAACAGAATTTGCTGTTAAGAATTTGGTCAAATTCGGAGTTGGCAAGGAGTACTATTTCCTATGACAGAAAATAACCTGTTGTTAGCTATATTTTTTAATAGAATTATCTAAAACTTGGTATTCGAAGTTCGTAATAGGCACTCGCTGGCAAATAACTGCCTATAGAGGTCAACGTATCTCCAGATATTCCTACGGCATTTTTCAATGTATTTTTTTACATTTTGCAAGTTTCTTCCAAATGGTTCGGCATGTTCGAACTTTGCTGCTTTTTTATTTGTTAATAATCATAACTTAACTCAGTACTTAAACTATTAAACTATTGTATTTATGACATTAAATGACATGGAAACATTTTCTACGGCGTCACTTAAATATTTATTTTGTAATGGTTCTTATTAAAAAAAAAAACCGTCCTCTCTGTAATGAAATAGTTTTAAGTAAATACTCCAAATTTTTGCCATTTTAAAATACTTGTTGTGTCTTTTGCAAATATTTATTTGGTATTTACTTACCTGACATTCAGGTAGTCAACAATCGCCAACAGCCAAGTCAATAATTCTAAAATTCGTGCATGACATGAAGACACAAAATTTCAATATCCATGGGAGCCCCCGCAATGACGTAATTTTGTTGTGAAATGTTTTAAAATTCCCCGCAACTGGCGTAGATGGATCGATTTACACAGGCAATGCAAATAGAAATCCAAATATTTTTTAATATGCTTTTATTTAACATGTTTAAGTTTTAATTCGTTGGCTTTATTCTTTTTATTTCGTTGCAGAAACCCTGGGAAATGAAATGTGCCAGTCATGGCAAAAGGAATTGGACAAAAAGGCGAATTCCAAGAAACAGCCCAGTCTACTGAGAGCCACAACGCGTGTGTTCGGTTGGCGTTTTGCCTTTTTGGGATTTTTATTATTCATTCTGGAATTGGGTTTAAGGTAAGCTTTTATCAGAATATCTAATTCAATATGGCGTATGCATTAGGGATTTGCCATACCATTTTGATGATCGATATAAAAATATAAAAACACAAAAATGGTAGATCGAATCTTTGGGTATGGGATGAAAGCTATTTCATTGAATTGTCTCAAATAGAAAATTTGAGTTAAAACGGGATGATTCTTTTTCGAACGGCTTTGAAAAGATTCTAAAAATATCTAGGAATTGTTAGTGAGAGTCCAGTAAAAGAAGAGCAAAAGTCGCTCAGAATTGATCATTTGAAATCAATATGAATATTGAATTCTTGATATTGGTTAAAAATATATAGAAGACATATTTAAAACTGTACCGAATGACACCACTTGACCATCACTCCGAAATTGTAAATATTTAGACTTTTTCAGAACATACCGCTTCAAAATTCTCATTTCTTGTCTCTTCACATACATGATCAACTCCATTAAAAAATGGGGTTTCCGTGGTCTTGCAAACATCATTTTATGTGAAGAATATACAAAAATTTATCGTTGCATACTTTTTGGCGGGTATGAAAATCAAAATTGCAAATTGCAGGCTGTAAGTTCAGCCGGCCCGAACTTTGAATACCATCCACCATTCATCATCAATATAGGGTGGAACTGTTATATGGGACTATACCGAAATGTGGACCTGCACAGACAATTTTATGCCTTAGGCTGCAGTATCCATTACGAATACCAAATTTGAAACAATTCTGAAGAATTATGTCGCTAAAATCATCAAAATACCAAATGAAGGGATGTGCCTTTATATGGGGGCTGTACGAAGACCTGGACCTACATGGCCCATTTTCAATACCAAAAGTCCTGCAGACATAATATACATTTGAGTAAAATGTTATCAATCTACTTCTATTCGTTCGGAAGCTAGAGTGAATACCACAGACGGACAGACGGACGGACATCGCTAAATCGACATAGAATTTTATGCTGATCATTTTATGGGGTCTAAAATGTATATTTCGAGGTGTTACAAACGGCATGACAAATTTAATATACCCTCCATACTATGGTGGAGGATATAAAAATATTTATTGGAGCAATAGTTATATCGGACCGAGTTTCATCAAATGGAAAAACTCAGTTGAATATGAAAAAATCTTCTATCGAAGCTGTATAAAAATCTGAGCCGATCTCTATACATATAGGCAGAGGTATTTTCGAGCAGTATCTAATGCCCGGCGTCAAATATCATTGTTGTGGAGTGAATATTACCCTTGTGAGGGAATTTAAACCCCAAATCGGATAAAACATATAAATGGGAGCTATAGCTATATCTGAACCGATTTACACCAAATTTCAAGTACTGGTTTCTGTATCCTAATCTGAACCGATCTCGATAAAATTTGATAGAGGTATTTTCGAGCAGTTTCTGATATCCAGTACCAAAAATAATTTTGTGGAATGCATATTACGCATCTGAGGAATTTAAAACCCCAAATCATATGAAACATATATATGGGAGCTATAGCTATATCGAGCAGATTTTCTCCAAATACGATGTACTTGCTCCTAGACTGAATTCGGTAGGATGTACCAAAATGCAGGTCATTTGGACTTATATTGGCCATTTAGTGCACAATTAACCTGAAATCGATTGAAGATATATGAAAGCTATATCTAAATCTGATCCGATTATCACCAATTTTAATGGGGTTCGTCCTTGGGCCAAACAAATATTCTTTGCAAAATTTCATCTCAATCGGATAATAAATGACATTGTTTGTATGTGTACAGACGGACTGACATGCATAAATCGACTCAGAAAGCGGTTCCTCAAAAGTAACTATGGATCTGTTGGAATGTCCAAGGTCTGCGTGCCCAAGGTTTTAATACACCCTCCAGAATATTTTCGCGATAATATTCCGCATTTATTCTGAAGCCACGGTCCATTAATACGAGCGGAGAGCGACCATCGGCTATTATGGCGGCCCACACCATCACCATGGCCGGCGCTTCAGTTCTGGTGACCAACCGAAGGTGCACATTTTCAGCTGACCTCTTTGGCAAGTAAACACGATCATTAAGTTTGTTTAAAAACTGCTTGACAACGAATGATTTCTCATCGGAGGAAACCTAATTCGGCAGTTCACCACTTTCGGCCAAGCCAGGCAACTATTTAGCTCTTTTGAGTCTAATTTCTTTCTGTTGCGGTGTAAGTTCTTGCACTTTTTGGAATTTCAATGGCTTTACCCTGAGCTCATTTTTTAATATTTGCCGAAGGGAATATTGCGATATGTTCAGCTCACGAGCCATTTTTAGACCACAGCGACGCGTGTTTCGATGAAGTCGCTTCTTTACTTTTCGAACCATTTTTACTGATAATGCTGTTTTCTTCCGTCCACTTCTTTGAAGTCGGGCTATGCTACCAGTGTAACACGGTAACGAGCGATGGTACGAGACACAAAAGATTTATTCACATTTATGTGCTGAAGTGCTCTAACGATAGCCTCTTGTGGTTTTCCAGCCAAATATAAGGAAATCACACTATCACGCTTGAATTCCATCACGAATAACTTTTTTTCTGGTGAATTCGCACCAAAATGCTTTTGTACGCTTGTAAACAATATAATGAGCGGTCACTGGAATAATTTAAACAGCTGTCGGACGAGTGGCTTAGAAATGTCTACAGTCTGAAGTTGGTTCCATTTTTTCCATCTCACCCTGTATATACTTTGTGTGGTGTAAAATGTATATTTCGATGAGCTACAAACGGAATGACAAACTTAATATACCCTCCATACTATGGTGGAGGGTATAATTAATCTGGGGTTAAAAAACCCTTTTGCAGCTTAATTGTTTGACCTAATACCAACAACTCCACCGTCATAGACCATACCAAAGCGGCTGAGAACGTGAACTTGGAACGTACCGTTATATAGGGGTTATTCGGAAATAAATACTAGCTTTAAATACCTTCTCCCGGAAGGTTTTCTACACTCAAAGAAAACATCATTCTTAGCGAAATCTGGGTAATGAGGACAGAAAGCGGGCATAGCCTCAGGGTTGCATAGTTAAACGCAGCTGTTCTACTTCCTAATTGTACCATGTATGTTACAATAGGGTCTTCAAAATTGGAAGAATTAGGCGCCGCTGTTATTATTTCTGGAAAGTGAATAGTTGTCCACTTCATCAAAGAATATTCTATTGGACACCCAAAGTAATTTCGCAACCAAAAGAGTAGCAATGTAACAACCTTTAACATTTCACTGGACCAATGGCGCTCCATGTCACATTTAATCCTTTAAAGCCGTCATGATTGCTTTATTAGAATCTGTGACAGCTTCTGATTGGTTATTCAACAAAACTCGAACAAAACATTTGTTGTAAATTTACGCATGCGGAAAATGTGTCCACATCAATAACCGTTTCATTCATTCCTCCGCATTGCAGTGTGGCATGACATGTGTCATTGCTAATTATTATCGGTCGTTTCATTTGGTTTCTTTTGTTTTTCCATTTCAGAACGTCACAACCGCTGTTTCTCATGGGCCTGATAGCTTACTATTCGAAGGGTGAACAAGAGATACAAACGGCTTATCTGTATGCCGCGGGAGTTATAGCGTGCAGTGCGGTGAATGTCATGTTTATGCACCCCTACATGCTGGGCACGATGCATGTGGGCATGAAGATACGCGTGGCCATGTGCAGTCTGATCTATCGAAAATCGTTGCGCCTGAGCAAGACTGCTCTGGGAAGTACCACTGCTGGTCAGGTGGTCAATTTGATATCGAATGATGTTGGACGTTTGGATTTGGCAACGATTTTCATCCACTACCTTTGGGTGGGACCCATGGAGACGTGCCTGATAACGTATCTGATGTATAGAGAGGTAGGTGGTGGACCATCCGATCCGCCAACAATTTTATAATCTTCTCCTTTTTACAGATTGGCATTGCAGCTGTATTTGGTGTGGCCTTTATGTTGATGTTTATCCCCCTGCAGGGTTGGTTGGGCAAAAAAACATCCGTTCTGCGTCTGCGTACCGCCTTGCGTACCGATGAACGTGTCCGCATGATGAATGAAATCATCTCCGGCATACAGGTCATTAAAATGTATGCCTGGGAGTATCCCTTTGGCAAGATAGTGGCCTATGCCCGCAAAAAGGAGATCAACAGCATTCGTCACTCGTCGTATATTCGCGGCATCCTCTTGTCGTTCATAATGTTCCTAACTCGCGTATCGATTTTCCTCAGTTTGGTGGGCTATGTTCTGTTGAGTAATTTCCTAACACCGGAACAGGCCTTTGTGATAACAGCCTATTATAATATTTTAAGGACAACGATGACAGTATTCTTTCCTCAGGGTAATGTGGAAATTGTTACATCTATTCGAACTCTAATAATGGATCTTTGTTTTTTGTTGCCTCTAGGTATCTCTATGATGGCTGAAACATTGGTCTCCATAAAACGTATTCAAAACTTTATGTTGTACGAAGAAACTCAGGTTGTGGACAAATCTGCCGATTATATTAACTATGATGGCAGTAATCAGTCGACAGTGGTGAAAGATGATGATAAAATCTTGGAAGAAGAAGATGCCGAAAAACAGCCACTGGTCTCAAATGGTCATGCCACACTTTCACAGGCTGGCATTTTCATCAGCAACGTAAAGGCCAAATGGGATCCCGATGTAAGCGAATACACTTTGGATGATGTCAATTTGCGTGTACAACCCGGCACCTTGGTGGCCATTATTGGCCCAGTTGGCTCGGGAAAATCGAGGTAATACATTACAGGAATTTAATGTAACAAATGCGATAGGTACAACTTTTCAAGGGTGGACTGTGAAGTGGCTTTTGTTTTTTATACGACTTATAGGACAACAACATAATCATGTTATTTTAATATTTGTTGATCTTTTACTAAATTATCCTATGATGATTTCTACGTCAAGCCAATTAGTTAAAGGAAAATAGCCGAACGTTTCTCCCCAACGATTTGTAACCTAAAATATTAGGATATGCAAAGTTGGAGCAAAAACGGATCATCCTTTCTCTTTTGTAGTAAAATATTTTTTTGGAGTGGACCGATATTGCCCATCTCCGAAGTCGATCTAAGTTTGATAATAATATTACGATGTACCAAGTTTGGACTAAATCGGATATTCCCTTCGAGAGTTATCGTGCGCACCAGCCAGCCAGTTAGATGGACGGAAATCGCTAGATCGACTCCAAATGTCCTGAAACGGATTTGAACCAAAGAGACCTGGGGTCTAAAACCGATATTTCGATGAGGCACGTTTTAGCCGCATAAAATTATATATACACTCTCTAGCCATATGGCTGAGGGTATAAAAATTCACAGGTTGAAGGAAAAAATCTACTGGCATGAGTTGGGAAGAGCACTAGCATGAGGTGCGAAAACGCACCAAAAATAGAGGTGTTTTTTAGCATGCATAGAAACGGTTTAATATTTGATATCGCTTTTCTGTTTCTTGGTATAGGTAGTATTTGACTTTGGCTGTTTTTTCATCAGACGTCGCCTACATGATGATAAACGCATCGCCAAGTGCAGGTTTTCCCACATGCAAAAATAACCCTATTATACATAGAAAACATATAGAAAAATAATATTTTTCAAATATCTATTGGTATGGATCGTTAGCCCTTTGCCCTATATTTAACTCATAAAATTTTCAAAATTGTACATATAAACGTCTTTGCATATATACGTGTTGTGCGTTTTCACACCCGTCGACGCTAATGGGTACTTTTTTACTAAGAAAAGTATTTTCGGTTAACCATATGTGCGACGGCTAATGAAGCGCTCTCAATCAAAATAGCTGTCACACCGTCTGCTCTCTGTCATGATCTCTTTAATGCATTATTTCGCTTTAAAAATATCTAACGAGATTATATATATATGGGAACAGAGTTTCAACTAGTGCCGTATTTGCTCCAGGACAAATTCAGTTGAATGTGCCAAAATCCAGCCAACTTGACCTAAAATTACATATTTGGTGCACAATAAATATGAAATTGTATGAAGATATATATGGAATCTATATTCAAATCTGAACCGATCTCGATGAAATTTGTCATAAATGTTTTTACAGATTACGAATGTGAGGGACTAAACCCCAAATCGGATGAATGATATATATGGGAGCTATAACTATATCTATACCGATTCTGACCAAATTAGAAACTTGTTTCAGGGTTGAATTCACTCGGATGTCTTAAAATCCATCCATATTGGATACATATTAAACATGTGGCGCACAATAAATTTTAAATCGGACGAAAATATATATGGGAGCATCGAAATCTGAACCGATTGCCAGATATACTTCTAGACTAAACCTGGCTGCGTGTACCTAAATTGATTTGATTCGGACGGATATTACGCATTTGTATTGTATTGTATTGTGCACTACTTATGAAATCGGCCGACACTATGTATGATAGCTATATTCAAATCTGATCCGTTAATTTTCATAGATTTTCAATTGGATGATTCTTTCTCTTTTTATAAGGTAAAATATTTTCTTTTTATCAAATTACATTACCCTCTTAGTCATAAGACTGACGTTGCAGAAAAGCGAAAAAGAGACCTAAATAAAATTGGTCGTTGAGTATCATGTTTTCGATCTTCTATGTTACTCTTCAGACTTATCAACATCCAGCACGTATATTCGAATCCTTATATTGTAAATTTGTGAAATTAAGCTATTTAACTACTATCAAAAGTATAGTATAATAATAAATAAATAGGGTGCAAAAGGCACGTCAAATCCCATTAGCGTTGATATATTTTCAAACAAATTTTCTCCAATATCCATAATTAGAACTTTGAATACCCTCCACCATATGAAACGAATAAGGAAATTTTCAAAAAAAATTAAAAATACCGAATATTGGAAGGTGACGATATATGGGGCGATATACGATATTGTGTACCTATAAAGACAATTCTCTTTCAGAGGGTATAGTACTCACAAGGAACTCCTTGTGTTGAATTTCAGACAATTCCATCGAAAAGTGTGGCTAAAATCATCAAAATACCCAATATAGGCGGGTACCGTCATATGGGGACTATACCAAAACGTGGACGGATATATATCATTTTCAATACCAGCCATCCTAGACACAATACAAATTGTTCTGCTAAATTTTGACGCTCTACGTCAAATAATGGGACTGTATTTTGATTTCAACTGACAGATAGACAGACGGACGGACATCGTTAATTCGACTTAGAATTTTGTCCTAATTATGAATATATATATACTTTATGGGGTTTTCAATGAATATTTAGGGATGATTCAAACGAAATGACAAAGTTAAAATACCCTCCTTTCCAAGGTGGAGGGTATGATAACGTGCAACCTTTGGAACATGTATTACTTCACTATTTGTTACTATTGTCGTCTAATTTTCGAGTGATTTTATTAAAATTCCAACTTAATTCTTGTAGTTTCCATTACAATGCTATTAATTTATTAAAACATTTTCTAGTACTGAAATTGTACTCAGTAACGACGACGGGTGCGAAAACGCACCACCCCTTGCTCGTGCAGAGGTAGGGGGCTGAATTTTTGTTCGCGGAATATGAGTGACATTATGGCATTTTCCACTAAGTTTCAAAATTTTTCTCCCACAAATAAGGGAGCCGTCGTTAATGGGTTAAAAGGATGTAGGGTAGTGTGCGGGACTCGATTACACCCTGAGCACAAGTCTTCCTATTTTTCAATTTATTGTAGATAGCTGTGTCTTGTGCGGAAGATTTGAACTTTTGTCGTTGTCTCTGTGGGGAGGTAGCCGTTCAGCCTTACGAATGTGTCATTATCGACAGGCCCCGACTCCATGATCGGGCAGTCATCCGCATG
Source organism: Musca domestica (assembly GCF_030504385.1). Taxonomy (NCBI): domain Eukaryota; kingdom Metazoa; phylum Arthropoda; class Insecta; order Diptera; family Muscidae; genus Musca; species Musca domestica. The sequence goes on from NW_026712258.1 coordinate 11,295,244, forward strand.
TTATACGAACCGGCACAGTCATTCAATCAATTACTGACCATCGGTTATTTAAGCCGAGCATCTTCCCCCCAGACTGTTTATGTAATTCGCAGCTAATCAATATCAACTGGGTTTTCAACCTGAGGACGCGCCCGATAGTAATCACCTATGTTTCTTGGAGCAATCATGCTCCTCCGTTTAGGCATACAAACGTTTTTTTTTTTCAGATGATATACGCTCGTCATCTGGATATTTTTTTGGGGTTGTTTGCCGCCTACTGTCGCATGTTATTATTGTATGAAGTCTATGGAGGACCAGTACAATTAAGGACAGACCGATTTATTTCTTCTTAAGTGGCTAAAAGTTTTTATTATCGTTGAAACTACCATATAGAATAGCCCCTTAGAATAATCCCACTATGGAGGGTATATTGACTTTGTTATTTCGTTTGTAACTCCTCAAAATTTTCACGTTAGGACCTACAGCATAAAATTCCAGTAAGCAATGTCCGGTTGTAAATTTTTTTGCGGAATTGTTTCAAGTTTGGTACTTGAGACTCGCAAAAAAATATCTAAACTTCTGGCAGAAAACTAACTGTGAAGATTCTTGTTTTGATATTGTCCCTATGTAACGGTACTCCCCACTTTTTGATGTTTTGAAGACTTCAATTGGATTCTATAACCGATTTCGCGGACAATTCCAGTTCAAAATTGAAATTTTTTGAAAATTAAAGGTTTCAATCCCAGATTACTGTCCCTTTATGCCTCGAAAGCCTCTCGCTTGCATCCGACTTCACAACGAACATCCTGATCCTTTAATGAAGAACTGTACTGCAGCACTTGTACCATTTACGATATATATCTCATTAGATATACATGGGTTTACAATCTCGGTTATCAAAAAGGATGTTTTGAGTACACGTAGATCATTCTCCCATTTATTTTAAGTTTTTGGTTTGATGGGCAGCGGTTTTGAAATAGAAGTAGGAATTTTAAACACTACCTATAAAGTTCATAATCAAATTTGTTCTGATGAATTGATTTTATCTCTTCCATTACGCTATAACACGGGATCAAAGATAATGACTATAACCCCCAATTCCATTTCCAATTGGAAGAGTAAACACATTTTTAATCAATCTCTTCTTGTTTCCCGCCCTCCAGCTTAATACAAAGTATCTTGGGTGAACTAAAGCCGGAATCGGGTACAATTGCAGTAAATGGTACATTTTCGTATGCCTCACAAGAACCATGGCTATTCACCGGCACCGTACGACAGAATATATTGTTTGGACAACCGATGGACAGAAGACGCTATCATGCTGTGGTGAAAAAGTGTGCCTTGGAAAGAGATTTTGAATTGCTGCCGTATGGTGATAAGACCATTGTTGGCGAACGTGGTGCCTCATTGTCGGGTGGTCAAAAAGCTCGTATCAGTTTGGCTCGCGCTGTGTATCGTAGAACATCAATTTATCTTCTGGATGATCCTCTCAGTGCTGTTGATACCCATGTGGGACGTCATTTATTCGATCAGTGTATGCGTGGCTTGTTGCGTGACAATATTGTGGTCCTGGTGACACATCAACTGCAATTCCTACAGTCAGCCGATCAGATAGTCATCATGGATAAGGGTCGTGTTTGTGCTGTGGGTACATATGAGTCGTTGCGTGAAAGTGGCCATGATTTTGCTCAAATGTTGGCCGATCCGGAAAATGATGAATCAATGGAAGCTGCAAAATCCCGTCCTAGATCAGGAAGTCGTCTAATCGATCGTCAAAATAGTGTGGCATCTATTAACTCAGTTGCCGATTCAACACTGGATGATACACCCACCCAGGTGCAGGAAACCCAGGAAGAGGGCAAAATTGGACTAGATCTCTATAAGAAATATTTCAAGGCAGGCGGAGGATTCTTTATGTTTTTCGTTATGTTAGTGTTTTGTATAATGTCTCAGGGCTTGGCTTCATGTGGTGATTATTTCCTGTCTTATTGGTAAGTAAATGGCTAAGTTCAAATTCTATTTTCAAAATATATTGAATAATTCACTTTGTTATTTAGGGTAAATAAAAAAGGTTCGTTGGAGGCCAAACGTGTGGAATATGTAACTGCTGCCGCCCTTAATGACTCCTTACATGGAACATCCACCACCACCATGGATCCCCTAGCTTGGTCATCGTCACACCAAACGGAGACAAGCCTTTCCAAATGGTTGTCCCAGTATGGTATTCACATACATCCAGAAATGCTTGACATCTACATCTTCACGATTATAACAGTTGCCACCATTGTCATAACAGTTACACGTAGTTTTCTATTCTTCAATGTGGCCATGAGAGCATCGCAGAACTTACACAATTCCATGTTTAGGGGCATCACCCGGGCGTCCATGTACTTCTTCAATACAAATCCCTCCGGCCGTATACTTAATCGTTTCTCCAAAGACATGGGTCAAATCGATGAGATTCTGCCATCTGTGATGATTGATGTGATACAAATTTTCCTATCACTTTTTGGCATTGTCGTTGTCATATCTGTGGTCAATCCCCTGTATCTGTTGCCCACATTTATACTGGCCATTATATTTTATAATCTGAGGACATTCTATCTGAAGACATCACGAAATGTTAAACGTTTGGAAGCCATTAGTAGGTGTTTCCCAAGCATGAATTCATTCAGTTGTCAATAATGTCTTTTGTTTGCCTTTGCAGCTCGTTCCCCCATCTATTCACATTTGGGTGCATCCCTGACGGGCCTATCCACGATACGTGCATTTGGTGCCCAAGGCGTTCTAATCAAGGAATTCGATAACTACCAGGATCTACATAGCTCTGCCTTTTTCCTCTTCATTAGTACATCACGTGCCTTTGGCTATTGGCTGGATTGTTTCTGTGTCATCTTCATAGCCATTATCACCTTGAGTTTCTTTGTGTTTGCCCCAGAAAATGGTGGCGATGTGGGTTTAGCCATTACCCAGGCAATGGGTATGACGGGCATGGTACAGTGGGGAATGAGACAATCGGCAGAATTGGAAAATACCATGACTGCGGTGGAACGTGTTGTGGAATATGACGACATTGATCCTGAGGGTGAATTAGAATCGGCCGAAGACAAGAAGCCACCCAAAACATGGCCCGAGGAAGGCAAGGTGGTATTTGACGAGTTAAGCTTGCGCTACTTCCCAGATCCCAAATCGGAATATGTCCTAAAGTCACTGAACATTGTAATTAAGGCTCGTGAAAAAGTGGGTATTGTTGGACGTACCGGTGCTGGCAAGTCATCCCTGATAAATGCCCTATTCCGTTTGTCCTATACCGATGGTTCCATCATCATTGATTCCCGCGATACAAAATCAATGGGCTTACACGATTTGCGTAGCAAAATCTCCATTATACCTCAGGAACCGGTACTCTTTTCGGGAACAATGCGTTATAATTTAGATCCATTTGATGAATATTCCGATGTCAAACTATGGGAAGCTTTGGAAGAGGTATGTGCTTTAGATGTGGAAGCTAATGAACTAATTCGTTGCATTTCGTTTTTAGGTCCAACTGAAGAATGTTGTCTCCGAATTGCCGAATGGTTTACAAACCAAAATCTCAGAGGGCGGTTCCAATTTCAGTGTCGGCCAACGCCAATTGGTTTGTTTGGCTCGAGCCATTTTACGTGAAAATCGTATTTTGGTTATGGACGAGGCCACCGCCAATGTTGATCCCCAAACGGATGCATTGATTCAAACCACCATACGTCACAAATTTAAACATTGTACCGTCCTAACGATAGCCCATAGACTGCACACGGTCATGGATTCGGATAAAGTGTTGGTCATGGATGCTGGTCAAGTGGTGGAGTTCGGTTCACCCTATGAACTGTTGACGGAAAGTGAAAAGAATGTATTCCAGGGCATGGTAAAGCAAACGGGAAAATCTACATATGAAAATCTATTGAAAGTAGCACAAAAGGTAAGTGGAAATTTATCGATTTTGAAGTTTAAATCATCTGCTAATGTCCCCTCCACATCTTTTTCAGGCCCATGAGGAAACACTGAAACAAAAAATGGATTAGAAGAATACAGGGATTGTTGTTGTTTGTATTTATGCACAATAACATCAACAACAAGGACAGTTTGCTTCTTGCCATTACTTAAATCATGCCAATTTATTTTTTCTTGAAAAGACTAAGTATAAGTACAGACAGGCCTTGTTCTCCAAATGTAATCATAACTGTGAGCTGTTTAATTTTAAGTCAAACGGAATATATCTTTGCACGTATGTTTGTTTGTATTTTCGGATTAGATGTTTTTTTTAACTAATTATTGTCTAAAGAGAATATGTATGAATGTTTCCTTTGTAAATGTGTACAAACCAAAAGAGAGAAAATAACACAAAATAGGATGTGTTGATGTTGTTAAACTACTAATCTAAGGCATTCACAAGATAGAGAGATAAAAAGTTATTTCCTTTTTTTATAACACACAAATTTTAAGTTGTTTTTTTTTCTATAATACAAACATATATAAGAATAAGAAATATAAATTTAAGTTTTCTTCCATCTACGATCTACACTAAAATAATTTATATAAAAACCATCCATATATACAAGAAAAACAAAATAAAATTTACACGTATGCAATGTGCCTTTAGATATTTATGTACTAACTAACTCTATATACCTAGGTATTAAATGTTAAAAGCAAAGCAAAATAACAATAAAATGTACAATGTGAAACCAAAAAAATTGAAACAGAAAAGAAATGAAGAATGTAAGGAAGAAACAAACAATCAAATTAAAACAAAACAAAAAAAACTATAAACATTTAAATAAAAACGTCCAAAAATGATATTTATTAAAATTAAACTATACATTTGTAATTTCAAATACTTGAGAAAAGTTTAATGATTCACTCGGTTACTATTAATCCCTTTTGAATGTGGAAATAGAAATTCTAAGAGCTTGGTCAGGAGATGCAAAATGATGCAATACTACTTTAGGGAATGCAGAAACTTTACTCGACGGTTATTTTATGTATTGTTATACCCTCCACCATAGTATGGAGGGTATATTAAGTTTGTCATGCCGTTTGTAACTCCTAGAAATATACATTTTCGACCCCACAAAGTAATATATTCTTGATCAGCATAAAATTCTATGTCGATTTAGCGATGTCCGCCCGTCTGTGGTAATCACTCTAGCTTCCGAACGAAATGTAGTAATTTGGTAAAAATGTGTTATATCTGCTGGACTTTTGATATTGAAAATGAACCATGTAGGTACCTAGTCTTCGTATAGCCCCCATATACGGTACCTCCCGATATTCGGTATTTTGATTATTTTAGCGACATTATTTACCGGAATTGTTTCAAATTTAGTATTTGAAGTTCTTAATGAATACTACAGTCTAAGACAGAAAATTGCCTGTGCAGGTCCACGTCTTCGTATAGCCTCCATATAACGGCACCCCCCGATATTCGGCATTTTGATGATTTTAGCGACATTATTTAACGGAATTATTTCAAATTGTGGTATTTGAAGTTCGTCGTGGAAACTACAGCCCATGGCAGAAAATTGTCCGTGCAGGTCCACGTCTTCGTATAGAC